>NC_044036.1:153137232-153786932 GCF_901765095.1 Microcaecilia unicolor | reverse complement strand
AAGAATGATGTATTTTAGAAGCTTATCATTTCCCATTGTCCTTGTTGCATTTTGTAAATGTAGATGCTTAATTGAAATCATTAATATGCTAACGGCACAATGGTAATTTGTTAATCTAAATACAGCATTTATATTGCAGATTGTGTTTTCATTGTGTCTCCTTTTTAATAAACTTTTCAAATGTACATAATTTTAAAAGCTACTAAGCAAGTTAATTTAACTGTGTGAATCTCTAAATAGGAAAATGATTGATTTAAAACAGCAGTGCTTACTATGTACCACAGGCCTTCAATTTGTTCTCTGGAGCAAGTTAGAGCCTAGGGTCAGCAAATATTGTTTTGGAGTATGGCACTGTTCAGGCAGAAATGACTGCAGATATGCGTCTGCCCCCTTCCCCTTCTTGAGGGTCCAAACTCGCAAACAAACACAAGAAAGAAACAAAAGCAAAAAAGGCCTTCAGGAGTGGAATGTTGAGGAGTCCGGAATAATCAGGCTTTTTTTATTCACAAAGACACGACACTGGTTGTGTTTCGGCACTCATGTGTCTGTGTCAGGGGTCAAATAGAGATCAAATCTCAAACAAAACTTTGGATACTATTGAAAGAACATAAAAACCACGTCTCAGACAGACGTGTCTTCGGTAATCAATGGCTCGCAAAACCGAAGATGCATCTGTTTGAGACACAGTTTTTATGTTCTTTCGAAGCATCCAAAGTTTTGTTTGAGATTTGATCTCCATTTGATCCCTGATACAGGTGCATGAGCGCCGAAACACGGCCCGTGTTGGATCTTTGTGACTAAAGGACTCCTGATTATTCCACTCCTGAAGGTCCTTTTTTGCTTTTGTTTCTTTGCTTCATTATGTAAGACATTATTTATTGTATTTTTTGGTACACTGTATTTTTTTTACCCTTTTTTAGTCCTTTTTATATTATCTTACTTGGTATTATTTTAGATTTTATTATTTTATTGTTCATATACAGTATTTTGGGATATTTATGATTTTGTAAATTAAGTTAAGGTATGATTTTCTATGTCCAGATATGTTTTATCATTTTATTTATTTGTTGATGTTCATTTATTTAGACCCCTGACACGGGCATTTGTTGCTGAAACGCGGACTGTGTCTGGTCTGATTAATAAAGCACAGCTGAGACAATCCCGTTTTTGAAGGCTCCTTATGCTTCTTTTGGATTTTAACATCTGTTACTTTGATTTGTGATTCCCTCTACCTTTGCTTTTTACAAGATGATAGATAGATAGGAGGTTCCATGATAGTAGGCCTTATGAGCCAAGCAGAGAATTTTGAAGTGAATCCTAAGTTCAACAGGCAACCAATGAGGATGGAATAGAAATGGAGTAACATGATCAAATCATTTTGCATTATGTCACAACTGAGCTGCTCTGTTCTCTATTGGTTAATCATCAAAATCTTGGGAGGAGGAAGCCTTGTGGGCCTAAGTCACATGGGCTTGAGCCCTAGGTATTTAGGGGTCAATATTCAATGGGGTTTAAGTGGGCAGGAGATGCTTTTGCCCACTTAAGCCCTGCTAGTGGGCCGTCTCCAGAAATTCAGCGGAAATTAACTGCACAGTGCCATTGAATGTTCCTTTTGACCTCTGTGGCAATATGTGGTTAGTGTTGGGTGGACAGAGTTGGGGGAGGAGCTGTCAGTTGTGCCATACTTAGAGGCATATTTTCAAAGCACTTTGGGAGGCTAAGTTCCATAGGTTTCTATGGAACTTTGGGAGGCTAAGTGCTTTGAAAATGAGCCTCTTAATGTTGTAAAATAATTACTATAACAATATATAAATATACATTATTCCATTCTTCTATATTCTATTCTCCACCAATTAAATATAAGGTAATAAGATAAGAATAAGAATATGTAAGAAAAGGGGGAATTAAATACTATATTTGTTGAATTACATTTTTTTTAACCTGCACTGTAAGGTTTAAGGACATGTGCTCAGAACATAAAGACCATATATTTAACTTTAAAATGTTTATTTACAGTACAGGTAATGTAATAATGTTACAAGAGAGAGGCAGTTTTTAGGAATCTTTCACAAGGGGAAATGTGCTTTCAAGATAGAAAATCAGAATTATAAATTAAGCTGGATAATGGTAACTCACTTTGATGGAGGCTGCTGGTTGGAGTGATGAAGAAGATCCTCACTGGAAAAGAAGTCTTCTTGGTTGCAGAGTTGTTGCTGGAGCCTGGAAGAAAATCTTATTTTAAATTTGTGTGAAGTCCAGCAGAGAGGCAGGAGGCAGAGTGAAGAGAGAGAGCAAGAGAGCGAACTGGGCATTTTTCAGGCTTTTTATAATCTTCATCTAGTTCTGAGATGTAGCATGGTAGCTGATCACATGTTTTAATGACATCATAAGACTTTCTGTCTGGACATCTGCTGTGATATACATCCAGAAAGCATCTGACAGGATTAAAAGAGTCTTTGTCTGAGAGTAAGTGGGCTTCTTTTGTCAGATTAGATAGGTAGATGGGCTTTTCAGTCTGAGTCATTGTCTGAGAATAGGTGGAGTTTCACTGACTTTTGTTAACTCCAGTATCTGTGATTGCTGTCCATCTTCAGAGTTTTGTTCTTTGGAGATGTGTTGATGGACTTAGGTATCCACCCAACTAGTTTTTGGTATCAGTAGTTTCCAGGGGGAAGAAAGCCAGACCAGTTTGTTTGATTCTTTGCAGCTGTATTTTTTTTATATATACATTTGTATCTGATCCAGCAAAATGAATAAGTCTGATAATTACACTCATATCATGATACAATGTCAGTGCCCACACAGCTAAGCAGACAGATAGGACTGTTCAAAAGGCAGTATGTTTTTGCTGGTACTGAATATCAGTTGGCACACACAACTTCCAGGTTGGCAACTGATATGGATATTCAATGACGGTGCCTGGGCAGGGCCTGGCATTGAGTACAGGGTTTAATTCTGCCCATGTCTGTTAGCAGCTTAAAAACTGCTGACTGTCTTGGGCTGAATATCAGTCCTTTGTGTCGATTAAAACCTGTGGCTCCATAAGTTTTTTTTTTTTTTTGTTTTGTTTTGTTTTTTCCTTGTCATCCCCAACTGTACGCATTATGTTTTAAGACTTGTTGAACTTAATATATTGCTATTTCTTAATAATTCAACAAAGAGGTGTACAATCAAAAGCAATAGGTAGAGAAAAGAACACCATTTTTCTGGGTGATGTCAGAAAGCAATAAGGTAGATGAGATTTAGAACCCTTCCACGTTGAATCCACCACCCTCCCCCAGCCTAGGTAGGGAAGCCCTGTTCAAAAAGATAGGTTTTTAAAGCTGTCTTAAATTTTGGAAAGAAAGGTTCTATGCCAAAATAGTGACATAGAAGTCTTTAATAATGGAGCTGTACAGTAGATCGATCGTTGGTGGGTGGTTTCTAGATGAGTCAAATCAAAGAGGTGGCAGGTTCAAGCAACTATGTTGTAATGATCTGTGTGTTCTAGGTAGGACATGGAAAGCAATTCTGGAGGCTAAATAGGAGTGGTTACCGTTTTAGAGAGTTTTATGTATAAGTGTGAGCATTTGAAGGTTCCATGGTTATGAATTAGCCTTCTGTTTCCAAGCTTCACATTAGGTATGTGGTTGCATTTAGCTTGCAGGAAGAAAAAATAAATAAATACAAGGCTGTATTTCTTGGGGAATCAACAGTGACTGAAAGAAGCCCATGTGGCCTTTGAGAAGGGACAGTAGCAACAACTTCCGATCCTGATGGGCTAAGAAGATAAAGGGTAGGGGCAGCAGCAAACCCTCTTGGGCTGATGGGTAAAATCTGTGATGGCATGAGATGACATCAGTGGTGGCAACTGGAGTAAGCCTGAATAGTTAGGGCCATCCAGGAAAGGAAGTAACAGGCTTGCATAGGTATTAGGAGCATTGTCAGCAGTATGGTGAGATCAGGCTTCAATAAATCTATGGTGGCTATAGCAGCAACGTGAGAGGAGGGAGAAAAAGTAGTGGGCATGGACTCTGGGCCTCAGGGACTGGGAAGGAGTGAAGTAAGAAAATCAGGTGGAAAGCATCATGGGAGGGGGCTGGTGGCAAGAGGAGCTAGAGGTGGTAGCAAAATGTAGGAAGGGGCCAGTGAGAGAATGGTGGGCTGGGGAAAAGAGCATGATACCGTAGGTTGGGAAACCCCACGTTACATCATTACCTGTCAGTTCAGGTACCCCTTGATATTGAATGTAGATATTTGAACTCCGTTTCCTGTAAGAAATTAGCAAATATTTGTTCAAATGTTTCTATTTGCATTTCTGTCTTCCTGCAGTTTGACTTGCAACTATCTCTAGCCAGGTAGTTTAGGTCGTGTAAGTGACTTGTCGGTGTAAAATAGGATGGATGAGCTGTCAGATGGCTTTGCGGTGTAATATGTCATCTGCTTATGAGCATTATTTTTCACTTCTATTGAGCACTAATAGAGGAATTAATAGCATGCATTATTTTATTGAAGACTGAAATGCCATAAACAGGTGCTGCTATGGGGGATGGGCCGTCGTTTGCAACAACATAGGAAATGTCAACAACATGTGGAGGGGCATTCTTGAAAGGACATGCAAGTCAGAACATCCCAAACAGACGTCCATCTCACATGTATTTTTGAACAGGATACAAACCTGTTCAGAACTAAGTGAGATGGACATCCCTGCGCTGGAAACATCCAGCATGAACATCCAAACTACAACATCCAAATTTTGAACATGGAAAACAAGGGACATAGCAGCCTTCTTTGAAAGTGACCTCGCAGTCATCCATGTGGAACAGAGGGGCAGTGTAGTGAGTTAGGACTGTAAACCAAGGGACCCACGTTCAAATTAGAGAGCTACACAGGAATGGAGTTAGCGGGAATCCCGTGGAGATCCCCGCGGGTCCTGCGGGATTCACGTGGAAGTTTAGTGCCAGGCCAGCCTACCTAGCTTTTTCTTGTGTTTCTAAGCTAGCTTAGCAATTATAATAACACTAAAAAAAAAAATAATGGATATGGTTGATAGCATTGACATCCCCCTAAGCACTGAGAGGGGAATTTATCAACAGGGACTACTGTTAAGTCGGGTTATTTTATCACAAGTTGGGTTATTTTAGTACAGGGGATGAGTAGGGATGGAGGAGATTACTTGCGGGGACAGGTGGGGATGGAGGAGATTCCAATGGGGAATGGGTGAAATTTCTGTCCCCGTGCAGCTTTCTAGTTGAACCCTCCAGGCAGTGGCATACCAAGGGGTGGGCGGTGGGGGCGGTCCGCCCCGGGTGCACGCCGCTGGGGGGGGGGGGTGCCGCAGCGTGCGCCTGTCTGCTCCCAGTTCGCTACGCTCGCTAAATTCTCTTGTTCGCTGCAGCTCCCTCCTTCTGCCCCGGAACAGGTTACTTCCTGTTCCGGGGCAGAGGGAGGGAGATGCAGCGAATGAGAGAATTTAGTGAGCGTAGCGAACTGGGAGCAGACAGGCTCGCGCTGCGGCACCCTCCCCCCCAGCGGCGTGCACCCGGGGGGGGGTCATTTCGCGGGGGGGGGGGGCGCATCGGCGATCCGCCCCAGGTGCCGTCGAGGGTAGGAACGCCACTGCCTCCAGGAACAGAGAAATACCTGCCTTGCCAGACTGTACACCACTTCAATAGCCTTCAGGCTTGCAGGAGTCTTACTTAGGTACAATAGGTATTTTTCTGTTTCAGGAGGGCTCACAATTTAAAAACAAAGAGTTGAAGTTGGATTTGACCTGGGTTCCTTGGTTTACTGTCCACTGCACTAACCACTAGGCTACTCCTCAGACCTACTTCCTGCTCTGTTAAGAATGTCCAAAATATATGAAGCTGTCATTAAAGACTGGTATCCCTTTCTGGTTTCATTTTCAGGGGAGAGGGAGGGAGGGTGACAGCAGCCAGTGGGGGGATTAAGGTGCCATGTCTTAATTTCTCCAATGGATAGCTGCTCAATCAGAGCATTTTTCTGTAACCTGGGCATTCCTGAAACAGGTCTAAATAAGGGCATCCTTTTTAGACATGGATGTTTCTTCCCCTTTGGTAATTGCTGTTTGATGTCCAAATTTCATGTCCTCCCATGTCCCGCCCAGAACATACCCACTTGCTGATTTCATGTATTACAGTGTTTGACATCTCTATTCTGCCTTTGCAAAATTGAGATTTGGATGTTTCAAACACATGAATGTCCATTTTGGCCTTTTGAGACATCCATATGCTTCAAAAATGACGGCCATAATAGCACATGTTGTTACATGCAGTTACCAAATGACATTTTATGTTTCTGTCGTTCGGTAATAGTGTACACTCTTTGGAAATAATGAACACTATGTAGAGAGGGCACACTTTTTTTTTTACTGATCAAGGACATGTACATGGTGAGTTAAAAAAGTAATCCCCTAGAGTTTTTTTGCCATTTCCTTAGCAATCACTTTGAATTTCAACAAGAACTTTTGTACTTATTTAGTCATCATACTTATGAATTACTATTAAGGAACATTTAATTATCTTATGTTGATGTTACTGAAATAGTGTTACCTAGAGGGGCATAATCGAAAGGGGTGCCCAAGTTTCCTGAGGACGTCCTCGCAGGATGTCCCGGCAAAGGGACGGGGAAACCCGTATTATTGAAACAAGATGGGCGTCCATCTTTCGTTTCGATAATACGGTCGGGGACGCCCAAATCGCGAAATTTAGGGCGACCTTAGAGATGGTCATCCCCGATTTTCTGCCATAATGGAAACCGAGGACGCCCATCTCAGAAACGACCAAATCCAAGCCATTTGGTCATGGGAGGAGCTAGCATTCGTAGTGCACCGGTCCCCATGACATGCCAAGACACCAACCGGGCACCCTAGAGGCATTGCAGTAGACTTCAGAAATTTCTCCCAGGTGCATAGCTCCTTTACCTTGTTTGCTGAGCCCCAACACCCCCCCCCAAAACCCACTCCCCACAACTGTACACCACTACCATAGCCCTTATGAGAGAAGGGGGGACACCTACATGTGGGTACAGTGGGTTTGTGGTGGGTTTTGAAGGGCTCACATTTACCACCAGAAGTGTAACAGGTAGGGAGGGGATGGGCCTGGGTCCGCCTGCCTGAAGTGCACTGCAGTACCCACTAAAACTGCTCCAGGGACCTGCATAATGCTGTCATGGAGCTGGGTATGATATTTGAGGCTGGCATGGAGGGGTGGGGTTACTTTGTTTTGCCTTGCCCTGTATGTGTGAACTGTTGTGCACATGAAAGCCTAGTACACATGTGTGCCCTATGGAGAAGCTTTCACCCTCTTTCCACATAGCGCACACTAGTTCCAAAGACTGCAACTATTACTGGTGGCTGAACAAATGAAAACAAACAAAAAAAAAAATGAAAATTCCTGAAAATGACATGGGACATGACAGAAAACAAATATTTTCTGGAGGCCCGTCCCTAATAATTGTTGCCCGTACCACCTTTAAATATGCTGAAAGATCGAAAGGAAGAAGTATAGTGTTGAGAGCCTAATTGTTTCTTGTTATTGTGGGTCTTTTTAAAGAGAACAACCTAGTAAGGCATCATTTTTCCGCAGGACTGGCCTGGTTGCTACAACTACACACTCTAATTGGAGTGAAAGTAGAATGGAAAAGCTTGAATGGTCTGGAGCCCAAATAAGAGTGTAACTCCATCCTGGCAGAATCACATTAGGTTTAACAGGCACAACGTATTCTGTACAGAGTGTGTGAACTTGGGTTAGCTAGTATTTGGAGACAGTCATTTAAAAGATTCCAAGCTGCCTTTTACACTCTCTGTTCTCAGGAGGTTCAGTAGGGAATTTGTCTCCACATCATCCGCTCCACCCAGTGTTCCAGACTAAATAGTTGAAAGATATTAACTTCTTCAGGAAATACTGCAACAAATGTCAACAGCACAGGCTAATTCCACCCAACATTGTTTTAAGCAATATTGCACTTAATTTAGAAGAATCAGGAGGAGTAATTTCTTCATTTCAGCTTTATATTCTGAGATGGCTGTACTGCTGACAGTGCGATGAATTTATGGAAATAATTACAAATTTTGTATACTTTTCGATTTTTGGAATTCACTTGTGTACATTTATAAAGTACACAAGTATGTACTGCTCAGTGTGCTGCTGCGGCTAGGAAAGTGAATAGAATGTTGGGTATTATTAGGAAAGGTATGGAAAACAGATGTGTGGATGTTATAATGCTGTTCTATCGCGCCATGGTGCGACCACACCTTGAGTAATGTGTTCAGTTCTGGTCGCCGCATCTCAAGAAAGATATAGTAGAATTGGAAAAGGTGCAGTGAAGGGCGACTAAAATTATAGCGGGGATGGGACGACTTCCCTATGAAGAAAGACTAAGGAGGCTAGGGCTTTTTAGCTTGGAGAAGAGACAGCTGAGGGGAGACATGATAGAGGTATATAAAATAATGAGTGGAGTGGAACAGGTGGATGTGAAGCGTCTGTACACGCTTTCCAAAAATACTAGGACTAGGGGCATGCGATGAAACTACAGTGTAGTAAATTTAAAACAAATCGGAGAAAATATTTCTTCACCCAACGCATAATTAAACTCTGGAATTCGTTGCCGGAGAACGTGGTGAAGGCGGTTAGCTTGGCAGAGTTTAAAAAGGGGTTAGACGGTTTCCTAAAGGACAAGTCCATAAACCGCTACTAAATGGACTTGAGAAAAATCCACAATTCCAGGAATAAAATGTATAGAATGTTTGTACATTTGGGAAGCTTGCCAGGTGCCCTTGGCCTGGATTGGCCACTGTCGTGGGCAGGATGCTGGGCTCGATGGACCCTTGGTCTTTCCCAGTGTGGCATTACTTGTGTACTTATTAATCTTCCACCTAAACTAAACTGTGTTTTATGGAAAAATCAGGGAACATTGATTAATCTGGTCTAACAAAAGAAGTAAAAGTAATTCTTATTTCCAAAAAGAGTTTTTTATACTAGGTTTTATCTGGCTACGTATCCCAAGGGTCCTTTTACAAAGCCACAATAAAAAGTGGCCTGCGGTAGTGCGAGCACATCTTCTGAGTGCTCACAGGGCCTTTTTTTTTTTTTTTACCACATCTAGGATAAAGGGCCTTTTTTAAAGGGGCTGAAAAATGGGCTTGCGCTGAAATTGAAACCAGCGTGTGTCCATTTTCGGCCAGTGACTTTACCGCCACTCACTGACCTAGTGGTAAGGTCTCACACGCTACCCATGTGGTAAGCATGCAGCATGCGCCAACTGCTTTTATCCACTGGGTAAGCGGCCTGCGGTAGAAAATTATTTTCTACTGTGGGATTCGGCAGCAAATTTGGAATTGCCACCCGGCTCATATGCTAGCCGGGCGGTAGTGCCGATTTTGGCATGCGATGTATGTGCGTAGTGCCTCCCGCGCCTTTGTAAGAGGGCTCCTATCTGATCAGTCATGTAGCTCCCTTGTGGTTTCCATTGTATTTCTAGGGAGCCGATACGCAGCCTTAGCATTTCGAGCTAACTTGAATTGGATAATTTACTTGGATAACTTCAACCAGATAACAGTTCAGTCCTTAAAGTAGAACTGCACACACATCATGCTTCTCTACGTTATTGCTTTTTAACTTGGTATATCACTTCAGATGTCAGCCTCCAAGTGGCCTAAGCACATCCAGATTATTCTCCTCTCCATACTAACTTCTGTAGTCTTGCCTAAAGCCTTCCTGGAGGACTACTACTACTACTACTATTTAGCATTTCTATAGCGCTACAAGGCATACGCAGCGCTGCACAAACATAGAAGAAAGACAGTCCCTGCTCAAAGAGCTTACAATCTAATAGACAAAAAATAAATAAAGTAAGCAAATCAAATCAATTAATGTGGACGGGAAGGAAGAGAGGAGGGATGTCTTCTTGCATAACTCATCTGGAGAACTGAGATTATGAAGTTTCAAAAATTATAGAGTCAGACCTTATTTGTCTGGTGCTATTTTGTAGTATGGACTACCAAATTGTTGCTTACAACATTGTAATGTGGGGATGCACTTGGTTAAGACACCTATTCATTGTTCATGCTCCCCTAGCCTTGGTCTTACTACTACTACTTAACATTTCTAGAGTGCTACTAGGGTTACGCAGCGCTGTACACAGCACTGTACAGTTTAACAAAGAAGGACAGTCCCTGCTCAAAGGAGCTTACAATCTAAAGGACGAAATGTCAAGTTGGGGTAGTCTAGATTTCCTCAATGGAGGTATAATGGTTATGTGCAGAAGGCTGTTTGTGGGCTGTTTATTTTATAAAGTCGCACAGTTTTCCCAGATGTTTAAAGACTATACCTTCTGTCCCACAGACTTTTATACCAGATCTCTTTCAAACTGATGTTCCTCATTAGGGGAGAGGAAGGTACCATTTCCATAACTCCAAATTTGAGCTAGGCTAATATTGACAGGGTGAACAGCCTCCTTCACCCAGGTTCTGAAGGGTACGTGGATCAGGTGATACTCCTTTCAGTGTCACCCTTCTCTGTACCTTTTCCAGTTCCTTTATATCCTTTGAGATGCATGACCAGACTGTGCACAATACTCAAGGTTTGGCCACCCCATGGATATATACCTCTACGTACTGAAAAACTAATGAGTTTCCTTTCTTTACCTGAAATGGCTTTTGGCTCTCTGCAGCGTCCTAGGCAAGGCCTTTCAGATTTGCTCCTATGTTGAAAAAAAGAGTTAAACTTATATCTTGAAACTCCTTTTGTTTTATAATTAACATTTTTCTACTTATTTGCTTTACTTGCACTCAGGACTTGCATTCAAAAACAGTTATGTAACAGTAATTCAAAGAAACATTTTGCCAGATTGAGGTATAGCAGACTAATGGCCTCTGCCCATATTCTGCAGACTATCCAAAACTGTATTGGTTACTTCGTAGTATGATAGACAGAAGGAGATTATGGGCTGCTTTTACTAAGCTGCATTAAACAGCTAGCTCGGGTTTTACCACTCAGCAAACATTAGTGAGGACTTGCATGAAAGCCTAATGCAGTGTTTCCCAAGTCCGCTCCTGGAGTACCCGTTGCCAGTCAAGGTTTTAGGATATCCACAGTGAATATGCATGAAAGAGATTTGCATACACTGCCTCTCTTGAGATTGGGGAAATGAAGCAACAGGAAATCCCTAGAATCGAAATTGGGATTCCTAGAAGACAAATGAATGGTATTGAAGCTGCTGTTGTAAGAAGTTCTGTGATGGTGCACCCCCCCCCCCCCCCCCACAATTGCTCAGTCCTCCCTTGACACCACCCTCGGTCTCTAATACTCTCTCATGAAATCACCCCAAAGCCCCTCTTCCAATCTCTGGAACCTACCTTAAGTCTTCGTTGGAGTTTGGTGAGAGTTTTCCCCCAGTGCTCTCACCTAGGCCTCTACCAGGATCCAAAATGGCCATATAACCCTAGCAGAAGTCTCGCGGTAATATTGCTAGGGAACATTCTTCCATGTATAGGGGTCTTGGGGGCTATTTTGAATCCCAGCAGAGGGGGCTCCTGTTTGGAACTAATGAACATGAATGGAGACCTCAGATAGGTCTTGGGGTTGGGAAGAGGGACTTTGTGCTTGGGGACAGGGTTTTGCACTAGGGTGGGACTTCAGCCTGGGGTGAGTGGGATATTAAACTAGTGGGCAGTCAGGAAAGGGATCACGAATTGAGGGTTTGTCTGGGGTGGCGTTGGACAAGGAGGGAACTGTTGGGGGGGGGGGGGCTATCTGCCACTGTATGCAGCACAGTGCTCCTGTGTTAATTGTGTGCCCTGTGTGATAATTTTAGGTCAGATAGTGGGCACACTGTCTGCATTTACTGCACAGGATTTGCACTAACTGTGCACTAGTGGGCCGATGCTCAGCAGTAAAAGTGGCCACTAGAGGGCCTTAGTGCTGGACTAGCACCCGCATTTACTAGTGCGCAATGCTGAGAGCCGACAAGCATAGGAACTGACTACCATATAATTAGTGTAGAGCATTAGGAGTAGTTTTGCTGTGCTGTTCTGGTGGTAATTTTTTGACACTGTTCCATACAGCACCAAAGTTTTGATCATTGGGGCCTAGGAGTTTTACAATTTATGCATGATAAGTGCAAAACCTTTTACTGCACTATCGTAAGAGTCTCTGTGTATGCCATCAAGACACAGGTGAGGCCAATGCTCAACTTTCTCAAACAGTGTCTGCAAATGATTATTGTTATTGTTGGAGGTTACGAGACTTTGAGGCGTATTTTCAAAGCACTTAGACAGACTTACAAAGTTACGTGGAGGGGCATAATGGAACAGGGCTCCCAAGTTTTCCTGAGGGTGTCCTCGCAGGACGCTCCCGCGAAGGGGGTGGGGAAACCCGTATTATCGAAACAAGATGGGCGGCCATCTTTCGTTTCGATAATACGGTCGGGGAAATTTAGGTCGACCTTAGAGATGGTCGTCCCAGATTTTCGGCGATAATGGAAACCGAGGACGCCCATCTCAGAAACGACCAAATCCAAGCCATTTGGTCGTCGTCGGAGCCAGCATTCGTAATGCACTGGTCCCCTTCACATGCCAGGACACCAACCGGGCACCCTAGGGTGCACTGCAGTGGACTTCAGAAAAAGCTCCCAGGTGCATAGCTCCCTTACCTTGTGTGCTGAGGCCCCCAAAATCCCCCCCAACCCACTCCCCACAACTGTATACCACTACCATAGCCCTTAGTGACGAAGGGGGGCACCTAGATGTGGGTACAGTGGGTTTGTGGTGGGTTTTGGAGGGCTCACATTTACCACCACAAGTTTAACAGGTGGGGGGGGGATGGGCCTGGGTCCGCCTGCCTGAAGTGCACTGCAGTACCCACTAAAACTGCTCCAGGGACCTGCATACTGCTGTCATGGAGCTGGGTATGATATTTGAGGTTGGAAAAAATATGTTAAATTTTTTTTGAGTGTGGGAGGGGGTTAGTGACCACTGGGGGAGTAAGTGGAGGTCATCCCTGATTCCCTTCAGTGGTCATCTGGTCATTTAGGATACATTTTTGTGGCTTGGTTATAAAAAAAAAAAAAAGGACCAAATAAAGTCGGCCAAGTGTTCATCAGGGACGTGCCCTTCTCTTTTGAAAATTAGCCCAATAGTAACCTATGGGACTTTGTAAGTCTACGTACTTTGAAAATGAGCCCCTTTGTATTTCAGGATCTTTAAAAGAATACATTTTTCTCCATTCATGTTATAGTAGCTAAAAACTAGATTAAGAGAGGAAAGGCTGCTTTAACAGGTGAGACATTGAAAGATCACCATTTGCTTCTATGCTAAACATAGTAAAAATTGCTCTTTAATTGTATGGCTCCTGGTTTTCTGTAGAATGATAAAAAAGAAAGGATATTGATGAGAGGGCATTTTTTCCCCACTTAAGTAGGTAATGGCAGCCAAGGACTATACAAAATCCTGCAGAATGGCTCCCCCCTGAGCACTTACACCCACTTTCCTGTTCACACTAAGCTTGCAAAATAATGTTGAAAAGTGCTAGAAATTAATTTAAAACCAAATAAATGAGGAATAATACAATGATTAAGGACCTCATTATCTTGGCTTTTAAAACCAGCTCTATGCAGTAAATGTTTGAGAGTCTGGCTTTGCAGGGGAGTATTTACTGGAATGTATATATATGTATATTGTGCTTGTGTTCTTCTTCTCTTTTTTTTATAGGTTTTGGAAATTTTTGACTTTATTATACCGTATTCTATGCAAAGTAAGGGGGGGGGGGGGGGACTGAGTTCTGGGGCCTTTAGGATAGGCATTTGGCCTTATCCTGCAAAGGTTTCTTTGAGTAATTTATTTTTATGTAGTGGTATCATAGAATAGAAAACCTGTGAGCTCAGTTCTTTCAAATTCATTTTGCCTCTGGTGGGCAAAGAGTGGAAAACACGTGAATAGCAGCTATTATAAAGGCAGATTATTTTTGGCAAGTAAATGTTTCCCATGGCCTGGAGAAAGCCACACTTAATCAACAAACAAAACAAAAAGAGGAAATAACTTGTAAAAAAAAAATAATAATAAAAAAAAAATATATATATATATATATTATGGCTAGTGTTTTAATATAGAAAACTTTATAATTGTTCAAAATGGAGAAGTTGATTGGACTATATGCATCCTACTCATTTTGTGCAGTTTCCTAATATCTCACAACACTTGCTTCTCAACCTGGTCTTCAGGGCACACCAAGCCAGTTGGGTTTTCGGGATATACACGATGAATATGTATGAGGGATTTTGCATACCAAGGAAGCAGTGCATGAAATCTATCTCATGCATATTCATTGTGGATACTCTGAAAACCTGACTGACTATGCCGTATTCTAGGGAACCTTCTGAAACCAAGGGCAAAAGAGATAATGTATGTATATCGCCAACTCATCATCTAAACTGATAAGGATATTGCATGCAAAAATGAACAGGAGGCACCAACAGGGTTCCCATTTATATGCTCCATGTCACCTCGTGAACACACACCCATTTGCCCCAAACACACAGGTAACCCTCAGACTTGAATGTGTTTCATTTTCGAATCCAGTTGCTGTAACTTTGGCAATAACGTGGCCATATCTGCAGAATTCCATTGATAATAAATGCAGATTGCTAAGTGCACATTCATATTTCTCCTGTTTCCTTTTGTATTGTTACTGATGTGTGGTTTCTTATTGCCAGGGTAATGTCTCGCATTCATTTCTCTCTTGTCCTGCTTTTATGCAATTACAGAAAGCATATGGTTCGTTTCATAGATCATAAACCTGTGAAACAACTTGCAACCCACAAAAGACATATCCAACACTCTCACATAAGATTCTGCTATTGCAGACTAAATGGTTCTTTTATAAAGTTCTGTTAAAAATTGGCTTTAGCACGCCCTAACGTGGGTCTTTTCTGCATGCTAAGGCCATTTTTACCATGGATGTAAAAGCACGGATGTTTGTTATTTTTTCCATTCATGATGGCATCTATTTAAAAAAAACTACCGTGGGAGCACTTACCACCGCCTATTTTGTAGGGCTTGAACCATCCCGTCCCTTCTGATGCAACTTCCTGTTTCTGAAGGGCGGGGTGGTTGAGAGGGAGAGCCCCGGTGCAGGCTGCAGGCAGCCTAAGAATGCCACTGGTGCTGCTCAGGTGAAGACTGGAAGCGATTTTTAAGGCATACGGGGTAGGGAGGGAGCTGAGAGCTTTGCAAGCTGAGAAGGGAAGTGAGAGATACCAGCCTGTCAACAGGGTGTGAGTGGGGAGGAAATTGTGAGAGCTTTGTGGGCCAGGAAGGGAACAGAGAGGTACAGGACTATAAACAGGGGAGAAGGAGGTGGGGGGGGGGGGGGGAGGGAGGGAATTGTGAGATATCTGCGAGCAGGACTAGACGCATCGTCTGCTTAAAATTCCTGGCTACGCCACTGTTTTAAGTGATAAGGGCTCTTGCGTTATCTGCGTGCTAACCAGCTAGTGTCCAGTAATGTAGATGTGGTAGCTGGTTAGCACAGGACGGCCCGCTCTCTGCCCCGGACAAGCCCCCTAAAAAAAAAAACTATGCAGTTACTACATTAAAGGGCCTTTTTACTAAGCCGTGTAAGGCTCTACTTGCACCCAATATGTGCCAAAATGGAATTACTGCCCAGCTACTGCGTGGCTCTTGCAGTAAATTCATTTTTGGCGTGCGTCCAATATGGATGTGCGCCAAGTGGCATTTGGCGCACGTAGGTCATTACTGCCTGGTTACCGCGTGAGACTTTGCCGCTAGGTCAATGGCTGGCGGTATAGTCCATTATTAAATGGACTTGGCGAAAATCCACTATTTCTGGGATAAGCAGTATAAAATGTTTTGTACATTTTTGGGATCTTGCCAGGTATTTGTGACCTGAATTGGTCACTGTTGGAAACAGGATGCTGGGCTCGATGGACCTTTGGTCTTTCCCAGTATGGCAATACTTATGTACTTATGTAAAGGACACACGCCCAAAATGAACACATGGCAATTTTGGTTTTGCCGCACGCCAATTTTCGGCAAAAAGTTTTTAAAAAGGCATTTTTTTTACAGGTGCGGTGAAAAATGATTCTGTGCACGCCCAAATCCCGTGCCTACACTACCGCAAGCTATTTTTCAACGCACCTTAGTAAAAAGACCCCTAACCTTCCAAACCTTTAGAGATGGGAAGGCGGTAGAACGAGAGGGCATGAAATGAGATTGAAGGGGGGCAGACTCAAGAAGAATGTCAGGAAGTATTTTTTCACGGAGAGGGTGGTGGATGCTTGGAATGCCCTCCCGTGGGAGGTGGTGGGGATGAAAACAGTAACGGAATTCAAACATGCGTGGGATAAACATAAAGGAATCCTGTGCAGAAGGAAGGGATCCTCAGGAGCTTAGCCTAGAATGGGTGGCAGAGCTGGTGGTTGGGAGGCGGGGCTAGTGCTGGGCAGACTTATACGGTCTGTGCTAGGGCTGGTGGTTGGAAGGCGGGACTAGTGCTGGGCAGACTTATACAGTCTGTGCCGGGGCTGGTGGTTGGGCGGCGGGGATAGTGCTGGGCAGACTTATACGGTCTGTGCCAGAGCTGGTGGTGGGAGGTAGGGATAGTGCTGGGCAGACTTATAGGGTCTGTGCCAGAGCTGGTGGTTGGGAGGCGGGGATAGGGCTGGCCAGACTTATACGGTCTGTGCCAGAGCTGGTGGTGGGAGGTAGGGATAGTGCTGGGCAGACTTATAGGGTCTGTGCCAGAGCTGGTGGTTGGGAGGCGGGGATAGGGCTGGCCAGACTTATACGGTCTGTGCACTGAAGAGGACAGTACAAATAAAAAAGTAGCACATATGAATTTATCTTCTTGGGCAGACTGGATGGACCGTGCAGGTCTTTTTCTGCCGTCATCTACTATGTTACTATCCTGCTTATAATCGAACGAGAAAAACGCCCAAGTTCCGACCTAAATCGGGAGATGGGCGTTTTTCTCACAAAAACAAATAAAGCGGTATAATCGAAAGCCGAACTTTGGACGCTTTCAACTGCACTCCGTCGCGGATGCGGACAAAGTTGACGGGGGCGTGTCGGAGGCGTGGTGAAGGCGGAACTGGGGCGTGGTTATCACCCGAACAGAGATGGGCGCCTTTCGCCGATAATGGATACGTTTGTAGCTAGAATTTAGGGCACTTTTCCTGGACCCTGTTTTTTCACGAATAAGGCCCCAAAAAGTGCCCTAAATGACCAGATGACCCCCAGAGGGAGTCGGGGATGACCTCCCCTGACTCCCCCAGTGGTCACTAACCCCCTCCCACCACAAAAAAATGATGTTTCACAACTTTTTACTTTCACCCTCAAATGTCATACCCTCCTCCCAAGCAGCAGTATGCAGGTCCCTGGAGCAGTTGTTAGGGGGTGCAGTGGACGTCAGGCAGGTGGACCCAGGCCCATCCCCCCCCTACCTGTTACAATTGTGCTGCTTAATGCTTAGTCGTCCAACCCCCCCAAACTCACTGTACCCACATGTAGGTGCCCCCCTTCACCTCTTAGGGCTATAGTAATGGTGTAAACTTGTGGGCAGTAGGTTTTGAGGGGGATTTGGGGGGCTCAACACCCAAGGGAAGGGTGCTATGCACCTGGGAGCTCTTTTACCTTTTTTTTTGTTTTTGTAAAAGTGCCCCCTAGGGTGCCCGGTTGGTGTCCTGGCATGTGAGGGGGACCAGTGCACTATGAATCCTGGCCCCTCCCACGAACAAATGCCTTGGATTTATTCGTTTTTGAGCTGGGCGATTTCATTTTCCATTATCGCTGAAAAGCAAAAACGCCCAGCTCACACCTTGGCGAATAACACATGGGCGTCTATTTTTTTTGAAAATACGGTTCACTCCGCCCCTTCACGGACCCGTTCTCGGAGATAAACGCCCATGGAGATAGGCGTTTCTGGTCGATTATGCCCCTCAAAGTGTCCAATGTTAAGGTCATTTCCCCCCGCATTAGCTCCTAATTCAGCTTAGTAAAAGTTACCCCCAAATTAGCTGTCACATCTGCAAGTATGTTTTGCTGGTGCATCTGTTTTCCACAGCTCTTGGAAAGAAAGAAAGATTCAGGTTATGTTGGTGGTTTATTTGGCACATTATTCAAGCCTTAATGCAAACATTATTAAATTGTATTTTTTTTTTTTTACAGGACAGAATGCAAGGGAGAGCAGAAAATCGATAATTGTGTGTGCCATGAGTTGTGGAAAATAAATCTGTAATACCTGTTCAGCAAGCTGCACTTACTCTCACTAATTTTCATATATTTTGTGTTGATTAATGAGATAATTTAGATGCTTGCCAGGTCACAATAGAGGCACACAATATTTTATTGCTTGTTTTAAAAAAAAAAGCCCTCCAAATGTTATAGCAAAATATTAAAATATTGACCTTTGGTGGAAGGTTGCTTTATAATCAGTAATAAATGGATATACAGTCTTTACAAATATGCCACTGTCTGTGCTATTCAGTATTTCATGTTTTTATCATTGTTCTGTATTTTGTCTGCAATGGAAAGTTTTTCCTGTACTTTTAGTGATATCAATAGACATATTGTATCAATCAGTCGGTGACCTCATAGGTTTGAAATGTCTTCCACTCCCTTAGGGGCACATTTTTGCAGTAGAGGCTATGGAGAATTGGGCCCTTGGTTATTCACTGGTGATATATTCCTTCAGCTTTGTTTGTTTATTATCAACATTTAATATACCGCCTGGCTTTAACAGGTCACGGTGGTTAGCAAAATCAAATCACAAATTTTAAAAGGAAAAGAACACCGTTTCTATTGACAGGAGAGATAGAACAACATGAACTCTGAGTTCTCACAGCAAGATATTCACAAAAGAGCATTGCCTTCATATAAACAGAGTGGAGGAGTGGCCTAGTGGTTAGGGTGGTGGACTTTGGTACTGAGGAACTGAGTTCGATTCCCACTTCAGGCACAGGCAGCTCCTTGTGACTCTGGGCAAGTCACTTAACCCTCCATTGCCCCCATGTAAGCCGCATTGAGCCTGCCATGAGTGGGAAAGCACGGGGTACAAATGTAACAAAAATAAAAATAAATAAAATAAATAAAATAAAATCCTAATAGATCCTAAATTCCATTCTTGCTTAAAATAATAACTTTTAAGCAAGGACTTAAACTTCCTTAAAATTAGTTCTGCTTTTATATCTTTTGGCAGGTCCTCTGTCCTGCCAAAAGTGTCCTTCCCCTGTCTCTTCATAAAGATCTGTACTTTGTTACCTAGCAGAATAATCTTTACTTCCAAGAACTGAATCTATGAGCATTCTCAGTTAAGCTGAAGAATAAGGTGTAGGCTGAGCTTTTAGGAAGTAATTTTAGCATGTATGAGGCAGTATTCCCCCATATTCTATATATGACGCAAAGGGAAAGGGGATGGGACTTTGTTAAAATGGTTTACATCTTATATGCAGGTAATTATTTTGTACCTGGGGCAATGGAAGGTTAAGGGCCCCTTTTATTAATGGTGGCAAGCCCAACACGGGCTTACCGCTTGCTAAACAGGCAGTACCACCAGGCTACCACAGCAGCCTGGCGGTACTTCCCACCCCTAGCATGCTGTCATATCCAGTGCTACAAAAATGTATTTATTTTTGTAGCACCGGAGTGTACCCAGCGGTAATTGGGCCAGTGCCATGTGCTGCCCGGTTACCGCCGGAATAGCGCGGGAGCCCTTACCGCCACTTCAGTGGGTGGTGGTAAGGGCTCCCCCCTGAAATGGCCATGCGGCAAGTGCTTTACTTGCCACACTGCCATTTCCTGCAGGAAAGAAAAACTTCCCCTTTACCCACTGTGGTAAAAGGGGGCCTTGGCGTGCATGAAAAACACACGCTGACACAGGCCCCCTTTTTTGCCGCAGCTTGGTAAAAGGGGGCCCTAAGTGACTTCCCAGAGTCACAAGAAGCTGTAGTGGGAGTGAAACCCAGCTTACCAGGATCAAAGCCCACTGCTCTAACCATTAGGCTACTCCTCGACTAGAATTGTATGCCAAAATTTGATCACATGCACAAATTTACATAGACCTCTCTCTGTGCATTATTCAGAACATGTCACCTAAATCCCATTGGAGGCCTTTAACTAAGCTATGGTAAGCAGGCATGCCTGCTCACTGCAGGTTAAAATCCACTACCACAGGGCGTGCTTTCCATGCGCTAAAAAATGCATTTTATTTTTTAGCATGGGGGGGTGTGTTTGGGGTTGAAGAGTAGGCATGTCCAGCGCTAATTGATTAGAGCAGCTACACCACCATGTGCTATCTGATTAGCGCATAGTTAGCATGGGAGCCCTTACTGCCTAGAAAATAGGTGTTGGTAAGGGGGGGGGGGGTCCCACGTTAATGGCCATGTGCTAATTGGGAAATTAGCGTGTGGCCATTAACTGATGACGTGGAAAATGCGGCTATTTTACAGCCTTGCTAAAAGTGGCCTCGGCGAACGGGAAACCCACATATTAGTCATCGTGCAGGTCACTTTTTAATAGGAGGAGATTCTATATATGGCGCCTAAAAAAAAAAAAAAATCAGCGTTGAAATCGGCTCCAACTAAGCATATTCTATAATCGGCATCTAAAGTTAGGTGCCGATTATAGAATACACTCCGTCGATATTTCTGCGCCTAAATCTATGCACATCCATTTGCTCTGAGGAAAACATGGCGTAAATCTGGGCGCACAGATTTAGGCGCACTGGGTCATATTCTGTAATTAGGTGCCTACATTTTGGAATACCCATGTCCCTGCCCATAATCACACCCCTCCTTTTTGCCTGCGTGCGTTAGAAGTTTGGCGCACATCGTTACAGAATATGCTTGGTAAATTGTGCGCCTAAATTCTAATCAGTGCCAATTAGTGCTCATTATTGCTTAGGTGCTGTTAGTGCTCGTTAAGCTTGTTAAATTGTGCGCATTTGTTGTTCAATCTGCGCTGATTTTGGCACAGATCTCTAGGTTCTATATAAAACCGTGGGATAGTATGTAACTCAAAAGGGAGCTATGAGCATTCCAAAAGGTTACTAGTAATCATTTTTATAACGCTACTAGACATATGCAGTGCTATATACATTATATGCAGGGATTTTCTCTGTCCCTAGAGGGCTCAAATCTTTGTACCTGGGGCAATAGAGGGTTAAGTGACTTGGCCAAGGTCACAAGGAGCTGCAGTGGGAATTGAACCCCGGTTAAAAGCCTGCCGCACTAACCATTAGGTCCCTCCTCCACTTAAAAGTTATGTGCAGAATTATAGGATTGCACTTAGCACCGAATTTTTTTTTATTTTTTACAGACCAAATTCTGAGCAACACTTATTGAATTACCTCCAATGTATGCATAAAATAGCTTTTTATAAAATTAAATAAGTGTGAAAGTAACGCATTGGCTTGAATACGAACACTTCTATTGCAGGTGCTGCTGGGGAGATGGTCTGGGTGGAGCATGGGAAGAGTAGCAAAATATTGTATGCACATACATGCTTTTACTCTACATATAATTACAAAATAACAAAAAGGTAGAGCTCTCACTCGGAGTAATACCCAACCATTTGTATCATGATTGTTCTCTTTACTAATCAAGGAGGAGTCTCATATATTCAACACGGCAAATAACATTTCACCCATTTGGTGAGCTTGTGCGTGTGTGTGTGTGTATTTTAATCATAGAGTCTCCCTCCTGCTTTCCTTAACTTGCATTTGCTATAAATTTTACTCCCATCTCTTAATTTACTGTGCACTACGTTTTAGTAATACTGGCAGTTTAAACAGCACTTATCTGTGTCTGTATCTGTTGGTGTGCGTTCATTCCCCGACAGGTGCCTGTTTCGCTATTCAAGCTTTGTCAAGGGGGAGTCATAGCACCGGATCGTTTCACTTTCTTGCTGCCTTCTAGACATAAGTTCTTGCTGCCTTCTAGACATAAGGTGACAAGAAGGCAGCAAGAAAGTGAAACGATCCGGTGCTATGACTCCCCCTTGACAAAGCTTGAATAGCGAAACAGGCACCTGTCGGGGAATGACCGCACACCAATAGATACAGACACAGATAAGTGCTGTTTAAACCGCCAGTGTAGTGGACAGTAAATTAAGAGATGGTTGGGTATTACTCCGAGTGAGAGCTCTACCTTTTTGTTATTTTGTAATTATTGATAGTGATAGTAGATCTGCCTGTCCCTAGTGATTAAAAGAAAAAGATTGATGCAGTACTCCCCCCTCCCCCCAGGGGCAGCAGTGCAGTTGTTGGACTCCTGTACGTCTTAGAACATTACTTACGCCAGTGGTTCACAAACCTGGTCCTGGAAGCACCCCAGCCAGTCAGGTTTTCAGGATATCTACAATAAATATTCATGACAGAGATTTACATGCACTGCCTCCACTGTGTGCAGATCTCTGTCATGAATATTCATTGTGGATATCCTGAAAACAAGAGCGGCTGGGGTGCCTCAGGACTAGGTTTGGGAACCACAGTCTTATGCCTTATCTATGGCTGGGGTAAAAGGTGGCACTTTGAATGCGGCTTAACTTACTGCTGTTCCTTGCCACATTAAAATTCCTTTCAGAACCTGGGTACCTCTGCCTCCTTCAATAATATTGTCAACCTGTTCTTGTAGTGTCTTGTCAAGGAACCAGACTTAATAGTGAAAACGTGTCTAGGCAAGCCTTCTAATATTTCCCTTGTTTTCCTTCTCAGATGCAGCTGCATTGATCCCCAAGGGGCTGCAGTTCTGATAGTAATGAGCTTCTTGTCCCTTGTGGAAACAAATACATGATTCAAAGGGCAATTAAAAAGTAGCCTTCTGAGGTCATATTTGTAATTTCTTTGAGTGAAAGATTTGATTTGCAATTCACCATACTTGTGGAATATTGTTGAGTCTTGAGGGCCGGCTTCCAGTTCTATCTAGGTTTTTTTCATAATTAACTCTTACCTTCCGAATCTTAATGGTCTCTCTCTGTCAAGGGCTTCATGTTTGATTTTATTTAAATTCATCTGTCCTATTTATTAGTATGTATGCTTAAAGCCCAAATATGCTCCATAGAGTCCCACAGAGATTTATATTTATTTATTTGATTATTGACTTAAGGGAGGGGAAGGGAAGATAATTTTATAACTGACCATATAAGAAAATGTGGCCAGTATACACAGAAAAAGTGACAGCTTTATTAAGGGAAAACATGTGTAGTTTTCTTTAATTTATTTATTTATTTATTTATTTTCTCTTGTGTGTGCAGACAGTGGTAAACCCATAATGCATATGTTTGCAGGCGTCCTAGAGAATGTTTATACTTTATCCTCGAGTTTCTATATATTGCGCTGAGATTTCCATACAGAAATCAAAGTGTATTCCATAACAGTGTGCATAACTTAATTAGATAAGCTAATCAGTAGTGATACGTGGATGTTAACCAGTTAGCACTAATTGGCATTAATTTGAATTTACGCACACTACTTGCTAAGCATATTCTGTAACGTGTGCGTAAATATAAGCTGCATTGTTGAAAAGTGGGCGTGGTTATGGGTGTGGAATGGGTGGGTCATGCATGTTTCTAAAATCTGTGTGCATTTTAATAGAATACACTCGGACTTTGCCTAATTTAGGATTTACGCCAGGTTTAATTGGCGTAATTGACCTCGACTAAGTTGTTGCTGCCCGGTTACCGCTGGGTTAGAGCAGGAGCTCTTACTGCCACCTCAACATGTGGTGGTAAGTGTTTCCTCCTGAAATGGCCACAGGCAAGTGGTTCACTTACCACACGGCCATGTCTTTAAAAAAAAAAAAAAGACAGCATTTTACCCGCTGCGGTAAAAGGGGGCCTCAGCATATGTCAGAAACACTCACCGATTCTAGCGCAGGCCCACTTTTACTGCAGCTTAGTCAAAGGACCCCTTACTCGGGAATTCTGTAAATGGCGCCTAAAGTTCGACCCTAATTCTGTGCCCATCTTTCACACGGAAACACATTCTAATGGCTGACCTGTGACAGAATGGGGATGAAATGGCACATTGTCGTGGAAATATGCTTGCTCACTCATAAGTACATAAGTATTGCCATACTGAGATAGACCAAAGGTCCATCAAGCCCAGCATCCTGTTTCCAACAGTGGCCAATGCAGGTCACAAATATCTGGCAAGATCCCAAAAAACATTTTATACTGCTTATCCCAGAAATAGTGGATTTTTCCCAATTCCAATTTAATAATGGTCTATGAACTTTTCCTTTAGGAAGCCATCCAAACCTTTTTTTTAAAACCCCGTTAAGGTAACCACCTTTACCACATGCACTAAATGATAAGATCCCCACTATGTTGAAATGAGTGCCGACTAAGCGTATTCTATAATAATATAGAATACGCATAGTTGATTTCTCAGTGCCTAAAACTACATGCATCCATTTACCCCATCAAAAATGTGGTGTAAATCGAGGCACATAGATTTAGTTGCACTGGGCCATATTTAATAACTAGGCGCTTAAAATTCAAAACACCCATTTCCCTGCCCATAACCATGCCCCTTTTGAACTGCACACATTAGTTCTTTGGCGCACTTTGTTACAGAATACGAATTCGTTATGAGTTGCATGCGTAAATTCTAATCAATGCCAATTAGTGCTCATTATTGCTTGTTAAGTGCTATTCTCAGCGCTCATTAGTTTCTGAAGCTTGTTAAGTTACTCACATTGTTATAAAATCCATGCCGATTTTGCCCCGGATCTCTAGGCACACTATATAGAATCCGGCAGTATATTCCGGCTATGGGCATCTAATTGTTGGTGCTCCTTAATAAAAGGACCCCCATAGTTTTTCCTTCTCCTCCCCATTTACATAACAGTTCTTTTACCTCACGGAGAAATTCCTCAAGCAGCTATTTTTACACGTGCTGATGAATAATCAAATAACTTTGTTTTTTAAAACCATTTTATTTTGAATACTGCAAGCTCTCGTTCATCTCCTGAATAGCCTGTGCTGGCAACCTGCAAACCTTTAAAAACATTTTATAAAAGCAGACCCTGTTGCTAAACAGCAAGCACATCTTGTCACTAAGAGAGCCTCCGTATTTGCAAAAGATCCTTGTGTTTCAGAGCGTCTCTTGCGGATAAAGCTGCACTGCTTAGCAACACCCAATTCCCAGTTACTGTAGACAGTCATTAACTCAAGGAAAAAAAAACAAAAAAACTCTGCTTTTTATTTACACAGGCCTCTCTTGTACTATGAAATCCATGGAGGACAGTAAATGGGAACAGTTTACGCACTTAAAATATTGCGCAATAAGCTAAATGTAAAAATCATATATAAGAAGCATAAGACGATCTAGAATCCACTAGCTACTAACTCAAGTGATCCAAAATGATGTGTGGAGGGGCACAATCGAATGGGGCGCCCACGTTTTCCTGAGGACGTCCTCGCAGGATGGGGTTTCGATAATACGGGGAAACCCGTATTATCGAAACAATATGGGCGGCCATATTTTGTTTCGATAATATGGTCAGGGACGCCCAAATCGCAACATTTAGGTCGACCTTAGAGATGGTTGTCCCTGATTTTCGGCAATAATGGAAACCGAGGACTCCCATCTCAGAATCAACCAAATCCAAGCCCTTTGGTCATGGGAGGAGCCAGCATTCATAGTGCACTGGCCCCCCTGACATGCCAGGACACCAACTGGGCACCCTAGGGGACACTGCAGTGGACTTCAGAAAAGTGCATAGCTCCCTTACCTTTGTGCTGAGCCCCTCCAAAACCCACTCCCCACAACTGAACACCACTACCATAGCCCTTATGGGTGAAGGGGGGCACCTAGATGTGGGTACAGTGGGGTTCTGGTGGGTTTTGGAGGGCTCACATTTACCACCACAAGTGTAACAGGTGTGTGTGTGGGGGGGGGGGGGGGGGTTGGGCCTGGGGCCGCCTGCCTGAAGTGCACTGCAGTACCCACTAAAAAACTGCTCCAGGGACCTGCATACTGCTGTCATGTTGCTGGGTATGATATTTGAGGCTGGCATAGAGGCTGGAAAAATATATAAAAAAAAAGTTTAGGGTGGGAGGGGGTTAGTGACTATTTGGGGAGTAAGGGGAGGTCATCCACGATTTCCTCCGGTGGTCATCTGGTCATTTAGGGCACATTTTTGTGGTATGGTCGTAAAAAAAAAAGGACCAAGTAAAGCCGGCCAAGTGTTCGTCAAGGGCGCCCATGTGTTAAGCACGCCCCAGTCCCGCCTTTGCTATGCGTCCGACACACCCCTCCCCCCCCCGGGAACTTTGGTCATCCCCGCAGCGGAAATCAGTTGAGGACACCCAAATTGGCTTTCGATTATGCCGATTTGGGCGACCCTGTGAGAAGGATGCCCATCTTCCGATTTGTGTCGAAAGATGGGTGCCGTTCTCTTTCGAAAATAAGCCTGATAGTAAACTAGGTATGGGACTTAAATTTCTGTGCCATTTAATCGGACCTTGTTGAAAGCATATGCAAGAATCACATCTTGCATATTATTAATAGGGCAGTGTCACAGATATCAAGCCTCCTCCTTACTGGTGGACACAGGTGTGAGAAATTTCATGCTGGGATGCTGTTTTTGCACTGACAGGACCACAAGCAGCTGCAGTCCCTGGAGAATCACAGGTCTTAGCAGGCAATTAATCACTGGAGGAAGAATACCAGATGGCTCAACACTACAGTATGCCAACTGTACTATGGGGAATCTGTAGCCCACAGCAATCGGAGCAGGAAAAAGTGGGTGGCAGCAGTCAAACAATATCTAAGATCCAGAACACAAATACAGACGGACTTGTCTTAGTCACAAGTCTCCTATCCCACTTTTATGTCAGTTTTCATTATCAAGTATAGATTCTATCTAGATAGCTGAAACTATCAATTAGGACATTGCCATTTTTCCTTTCCTCTCTTAAAGATTATTAAAGGTGTTGTGTTTATTGATTTTTAGAAGCCACTCCAATAAAACTTTTGGGCTGAATGTCGAATTATCAAAGGTACAGAGAAGGGCGATGAAAATGATAAAGGGTATGGGGCGACTTCCCTATGAGGAAAGGCTTAAGCGGCTAGGGCTCGTCAGCTTGGAGAAAAGCCAGCTGAGGGGAGATATGATAGAGGTCTATGAAATAATAACTGGAGTGGGACGGGTACACGTGAATAATTTGTTTACTCTTTCCAAAAATACTAGGACTAGGGGGCATGCGATGAAGCTACAAAGTAGTAAATTTAAAATAAATTGGAGAAATTTTTACTTCACTCAACGTGTAATTAAACTCTGGAGTTCGTTGCCAAAGAATGTGGTAAAGGCGGTAGTAGCGGGGTTTAAAAAAGGTTTGGACAGCTTTCTAAAGGAAAAGTCCATAGACCAGGAAATAATTTTAGGTTAGTGTATACTTCCTCAGAAGGGACAGTAAAAGAAAATGGTGGGGCTTTTATTTTAAATTTGAATATTTAGCTCACACTTTTTCAGTAATAGTTGAAGGCAAGTTTCTTTCAGGTACATATTTCCCTGTTCCCAGAGGACTTGATCTACGTTTACACCTGTGGCAATGCCCAAGGTCACAAAGAGTGGGGCTGCATTTGAACTGTACCTTCTCTCGTTGCCAGCTTGTTGCTCCAACCAGTACACTAATGCTCTGCTCCGTAATTGGTTTTATAGGTAAAGTGAAACAATGAAACCTGTTTAACCTTCTGCATCCAGCTCATATCCTACAACTGCTTATGTACGTGTTTATATACTGTGCTATTTTCTGTTGACCCAGCTACTCGTTGCCTCTTCTGTCTGCCCCCCCCCCAGTGTATTTTGAAGGATCCACCAATGGCGTTCCTAGGTCAGTAGCCACCTAGGGCAGATCGCCGCTGTGCACCCCCCCCCCAACACATCACCTCCAGGCTGTTCCACCCTCCCGGCGTATCACCTCCTGGGGTGCAGGGAGCAGCCGCGCGGCTATCGGCTCCGCCAGTTTCCTACCCCAGAACAGGAAGTAATAGAGGGAGCAGGGAACCAGCGGAGCTGACAGCCGTGTGGCTGCTCCCTGTACCCCTTGCAGCGTGCACACGGGGTGGACCGCCCCGCCCTTGGTACACCACTGGGATCCACTACCAGTTCTATCAACATTTTACTGATATCTATTGGTATGTGTTTTCTCTGCACAGGGGATCAGAAGCTATTGTATTAAGAGCATCCTCTAGACCAGTGTATTTCAATGCAAGGACCAGGGGCCAATGGTGGCCCCGCAGACCTCTGAGGCAGGCCTCATTCTCTTTCTTTTTTTTCTCTGCTACTCTACCACTCTACCCAGGCCATATATGTTATGTCCCATGTATGTTATCATGTATGTATGCACCTTAACGCAATACCATTTTTAACTCTACCCGGAAATGGCAACCACCATTACGGCAAATGTAAGCCACATTGAGCCTGCAAACTGGTGGGAAAATGTGGGATACAAATGCTACAAATAAATAAATAAATAAATATATAGAATTGGACCCTAAACGCTATTCTATATATAATACACGTGCTCTTTATAGAGGAATAATGCTCAGTGCCAAATATTTTTGGCACCTAAGTTTTTTTTTTTTTTTACATTTTTACTGAATCTGGCCTTTGGTGCATGAGTTAGCTCTTATGAACTGTCATTCCAGTGTGGTAATGGCTACTGTGGACATCTGTTAAGTTACCACTTGCTAATTCAGGTTCTGTTTAATATACACCAGTAGAAAGGAGCCCTTTAAGTTTAGGTCTGGGCAGAGACGGATATGAATGCTCACAGAAGGAAAGTCAAGTGCTGCTCTTTTTGCTTTTGAAAGTTAGAATATGCTCATGCAAATGCAGAATTTTAAAGTTGATTGTCATATAAGTTTTCTTTGATCCCTTCTGACTTTCATTTTGTTTATTTGCCAGAAGAGCCAGATAATACTGATGAAAGTACATTTTTCCAGTGTATAGGGAGTTGGATTAAATTACTTTAGTTTATCTTTTTTGAAGATATGAATTGTTTTGGCTGTAAAGTTAAAAGCCTTTCCTTTTTCTTTTTTTGATTATGCACTCTTGTACTGGTTGATCTTTTGGCTGCCAACTGTTAAACTTATTGAGAGGTTTTTTGGGTTTTTTTTTTTTTTAAATCCTGTATGTGCTAGGACCGCTGCTTTTTAATATATTTATAAATGATTTAGAGATGGGAGTAACTAGCGAGATAATTAAATTTGCTGATGACACAAAGTTATTCAAAGTCGTTAAATCGCGACAGGATTGTGAAAAATTACAAGAGGACCTTACGAGACTGGGAGACTGGGCGGCTAAATGGCAGATAATGTTTAATGTGAGCAAGTGCAAGGTGATGCATGTGGGAAAAAAGAACCCAAATTATAGCTACGTCATGCAAGGTTCCACGTTAGGAGTTACGGACCAAGAAAGGGATCTGGGTGTCGTCGTCGATAACACACTGAAACCTTCTGCTCAGTGTGCTGCTGCGGCTAAGAAAGCGAATAGAATGTTGGGTATTATTAGGAAAGGTATGGAAAACAGGTGTGAGGATGTTATAATGCCGTTGTATCGCTCCATGGTGCGACCGCACCTTGAGTATTGTGTTCAATTCTGGTCGCCGCATCTCAAGAAAGATATAGTAGAATTGGAAAAGGTGCAGCGAAGGGCGACTAAAATGATAGCGGGGATGGGACGACTTCCCTATGAAGAAAGACTAAGGAGGCTAGGGCTATACAGCTTGGAGAAGAGACGGCTGAGGGGAGACATGATAGAGGTATATAAAATAATGAGTGGAGTGGAACAGGTGGATGTGAAGCGTCTGTTCACGCTTTCCAAAAATACTAGGACTAGGGGGCATGCGATGAAACTACAGTATAGTAAATTTAAAACAAATCGGAGAAAATTTTTCTTCACCCAACGTGTAATTAAACTCTGGAATTCGTTGCCGGAGAAAGTGGTGAAGGCGGTTAGCGTAGCAGAGTTTAAAAAGGGGTTGGACGGATTCCTAAAGGACAAGTCCATAAACCGCTACTAAACGGACTTGGAAAAATCCAAAATTCCAGGAATAACATGTATAGAATGTTTGTACGTTTGGGAAGCTTGCCAGGTGCCCTTGGCCTGGATTGGTCGCTGTCGTGGACAGGATGCTGGGCTCGATGGACCCTTGGTCTTTTCCCAGTATGGCATTACTTATGTATGTAACATCATACAGCCTGCTTCATGATTAAAAGATGAACGCTTGATACTATAGTAAAAATAAATAATTTTCAGGCTCAACCATTCTGTAGTATGTTTGTAACAGATTTTAAGAGAAATATTAGGGTCTCTTTTACTAAACCATGCCTACGATTCCCGGCGTAGCAAATGCAACACACACCATAATGGGCTACGTCGCATTTGCCGTGCAGGAATCGCTAGTGCGGTTTAGGAAAATAGGACCATAGTGTCCTCATTACTACATAGAAAGCTAGTAGCTTAAATATTAAAGATATATCTCCTATTTTAAGAAAACACGAAACCCTATGGGGTTAACCCAAATACTCAATAACTGCACTAAATATTATTAAATATAAAACTAACCACAGTGAGATAGTTATTATAAGGTTGAGGTTGGTAGATAGTCAATTTTTGTATTAGTTAGCAGTCTCGGCGTGGGATTTAGTATGAATGTGGATGAACAAAGGTGATGTTATGTTTATGTAATGTGCAACATTGATTGATATTAGTATAAAAAAATAAAAGGTAAAGAATAACTGTGGGTAGTTTTCTATTTTAAGAAAAGGTATCATGCATTCCTTTTTTTTTTTCAAAATTAAGGAATCTGTAAATGTATTTCTTATATATATATATATATATATATATATATATATATATATATATATATATATATATATATATATATATATATATTTGTACAGAACTGCAAGCAACAGCAGTACTCTCTGATGAACACTAAAGATAAGACCACTTTGACCTTGGCCCTTGGCTAAAGAGGTGCATCTTGGGATTCATTCTGACACCTGCATAGAGAGTGTGGTAAGATGGCTGCAAGCATATTGATTCTGATAGTAAGAAAGAAAGCATCTTTCTCTCTCTCTTTTTAATTGCTTAGTAGGGGAGAATCCTTAAGTGCAGTGTTTGCGCTATATAAATTGGCATTTCCCTTTAAATGTTACCAATTATCCATGTATTGATGACATAGTGATAATATATTAGGTTGCACTATAATATACTGTAGCTTGTGAATTAAGATACAGTAGAGGTGTTATGCACATGCTGTGATGGCCACTCATTAGACATCACACTGAAATGCAGAGGAATGAGTGGTGGGGATTTTTTAATGTTAACTTACATCTCTTGAAATTTTTACTTTGTAGATTATTTTGATGATACCTCCTAGTTTCCTGTGTAGCTCAGGGGTAGATTATGCAAATGTGCAATAGAAACTTAGAAATTTTACTGTAGAAATTCAAATTATTTTGCATATTAAATGTCAAATTTATTTGCCTAATGAAAACATTTTCCAGTCTTATATCTGAATAATATGTTTCGCTGTTATGTAAGGTTTACGGGTGTGAATTTCAAGTATTGAAAGAAGGGAGAGGAGACAATCGGAGAAAGATTTGACACTAAAGGCCGTTTTTCTTGTGGCCATTACTTTGGCGAGACGGGTGTCGGAGCTCCAGGCGCTGTCCTGTAGGGACCCATTTCTGCAGTTCTCAGAGTCTGGGGTCACGGTTCGGACCGTGCCTTCCTTCATGCCTAAGGTGGTTTCAGCGTTTCACCTAAACCAGCCTATTTTCTTGCCCTCCTTTGATAATTGGACAATTGGAGAGGCAGAAAGAAGGGAGGTGGGGAAGATAATGGATAGGGGAAAAATAAGAGGAGGGAGTGAGGTTCTAGGATCCTGAGAGTATACAGAGGAGACAGGAGGCGGTCTGGAACTTGGGGAAGACGCCAGAGAGGAGAGAGTGGTCCTCCCTCCCCTAGTCATATTAATATGATGACAGATAAAGACCATCGCAAATCATACAGTTTGTTATAATACAAAAAAGTGGTGGTAAATCTCAAAACCCAAGTAAGTCTACAAATGACCCACTTAGTTCACAGAATAAGTGTATGTGAAAACACTCTAATATATATCTTTTATTGAAAGAAGGAAAAAGCCTCTAGGACCTCCTGACCATAACGGTCTAGCAGGCTACTGGCAATCGATACGGCCTAACAATTGGTCAATTTTGATCCGTCCTTATCATATGCTTTAAAAATCCTTCTTCTAAAGACTTTCAAAAAACGGAGTGCTCCATAGCAAGATCTATCCAGTACACTGAGAGACTGCAGCAGCAGCACAGCGTGAACTGTGGATAAGTACTTAACTATAGGTTAAGTACTAGCCTGAATTTGAATATAAACTTAAATGTTTAAATTTGAAGGTGTTTAACACAATGGCTTTTGAACTCATTTTTTTGAAAATTATATAGTTTGCCCAGGATAGTGGTCAGGGTTGTAACTGCTACTTCATTCCCCCATGCCTTTTATGAAGTGAAAATGCCGTTTAATGTTTGTTTTAGTTGTAAAAGCTCTACGCTTGGATTTCATCCTCTTGTCTAAGGGATCCTCTGTTCATTCCCCTTTTCACACACTCAGCATCCACTCAATCCCCCTCTCTCATGCAGTCTCATCATACCTTTCAGCCTCCTATCACACAATCTAATCCTATTCCCTTCCTTACAATCCTCTCAATTCTGTCAAAAACAGCAATCCCCGCCCCCTCCCACTGCATGGATCACATGACAGGAGGAAGTAGAGTAGAGCCACATCCTCCATCTTCTGCTTGGACTATGATTGTGTGGGACACTGAAGAAAACAGCTGTTGACTTACGGCTGGGAGGGGGGGAGGGTTGGGACCTTACATGTTGCTGTTCTCCTCCTGCTATTTGCCCTTAGTTTGAAGACTTAATATAACATTACATCAGAATTTGATGGAAAATAACCATCATATCTTATGTCAGAAGACAGTGAAACTTGATGTATGGTTTCTCCAGTAGAAGGAAGAAGGGCCATTTATGAAAAACTTCCTTTCAGAAATCTTATATATGTGACCATACATTTAATTTCATTGCAAACTGCTTTTCACTATGTCAGAAATGTAGGTCATATTTTAAATAGGGTTTTCTTGCAATTTGACATATAAAACTGTCTGAATATTGTATTTATTTAGATTTAGCTCAAGGTGAAACACAAGCTTTGATGATACTTTCTGAATTCCCTTCCTTGCTGAAGCAATTGTGGACCAGATTTCAAAGCCCAGATGGAGGCTTTATGTTCCTTTGAAAATGTCTTGTCTACAGAGCTTGCAAGTTTAAACTTCCACCCAGGAAATACCAAGTAGTTAAAAATAAAACTCCAAATTATTGAGTGGCTTCGGCCCTGTCCTCTGTTCTTGCACTGCCCTATTTCTGCACCCTTGTTACTTAGAGGAATAGTTTCGAGAAGGGCTTTCTGGGCAGGTGACCATCTATTTACCTGTGGAATATCCCTTTGGAAAACTGATTCTCGCATGCCTAGGAAGAGGTGTACTCTGAAGTCTCAAACCTGAATTTTTAAGCCATGAAAAATATTCTCCTCCTATAAGCAATCCTGGAGGAACAAGAGAACATTTAAGTGGTAATGTGTTTTTCATGTTGCCGCTGTAGGATAAAAGCAACAATACATGAGAAGCTTGGTTATTGTGATGCGTCTTTCTGATTTACAGAGGAAGACACACTCATGTCTTTTATAGTCTTTGAACTCTCAAGCATTTATGTGTCTTCCTAGAATGCTAAAGAATCTTGAATCCTGCCCCTCTTTACATTTTTTTCTCTGCATATTCAATTTGCTTTACTGCACTTTACTAATCTGTAAATATATCAGAAAGTCTACTAGAGCCAATATGTCAAGAATAAGTATCCATTGAGTTGGCTGCAGGTGATGAAAAGGGATTTTCTTTTGCCATTTTTTGTACTTAAGTGTCTGTTGTAGCTTTTAACTGCCATGTGTTCATGTTTATTTCTGTTAGAATACCGCATATACTCAAATATAAACAGAGATAATTTTTTTGTCTAAACCCTCCTTCCCCACCCAAAAATAATGTTTATATTTGAGATAGAGCAAAAATTTTGGTCCTCCCCCCTCCCCCCTTGTGCTCAAGAGACCCTACATCAGCCAGTCAGCTGTGAAAGGGAGTAAGGGAGGGTGTAAGGGAGAGAAATGCAGGTCACCTGGGGGGGGGGGTGGGGAGAAATAGTCATCAAGGGGGGAGGGAGAAGGGAGAGAGAAAGAAATGATGGTCACCATGGGGAAGGGGGGGATAAATGCTGAAATATAAACTCTCAGTTTATATTAAAGTTAACATTTTCCACCCCATTTTAGGGGAAAATGTCATCTCGGTTTATATTCAAATGGGTTTATATTTAATTATCTATAGTAAGTTGACAGAGAGCGTAGCAAAAACGTTACAGAGGAAGATCAATAATAACTATAAAGGGAAGGGGTTTGCATCCCATAAACCCCTATTTTTATTTTTATTTTTTTGCATGTAGGTTGCAGGGTGGAACATGACTTTTGGTTTTTGACCAGGAATTAGTGGGGATGTCAAGTAGATGGCTTAACACTGCCAGCCAGCAGTAATGGTGAATGTCCTTCCATAATTTAAAAAGAGCACTTTAAAATTATGATCTAAATGGAATTCAAATTGGAGACCTGTCAGGGTGCAGGACCTAGTATATTAAAATAAAATGATTTCCATTTTGTAGCTTCCCACTATTCCAGAACCTGTGGGGATAGTTGTGTCCATCAATCAGCAGATGGAAAAAGAGAACTGAAAACTGAGTTCAGACATATCTCTCTTGGCATCCAGTCCAGCTCAGCATTTTCTGTCTCCAGCAGGTGGATGGACACACTTTTCAGGTTCCGGACAACTGATCTGCAGTTGATCTTTATGGGTGGCTTGAGTCTGAAGAGTCATATCTAGAGGTCTTCAAATCCCTGTCTCTAGTGCACCACAAATTCACTTCTTTCCTCTTTTCACCTCTTCCCTGTGAAACTTTGATTTTCCAGCATAACCTTCTTAACAACAACAAAAAAAGAATAAAAGGGGTTTTCTAGGGAATTTGTATCAGTCCTGAGTGTTTCTCTTCTGTGGTAAGACTCATGAAGACTGTGATCTAGGGGGGAGCAGCTGGCAGTGGTAAATCTGACTAAAGTTTGTCTCGGAACTGCTTGGTGAACTACCAGTTCTACTTGTGCGGGGGCGGGATCCTGACTCACAGCATTGGGACATGTTGTGCTTTACTTGTGACAGTTGGGGTGAATGGCGACTCCTGCAGATACAGTTAAGCAGTGTTCCCACTGTGGCACCTTTCCTTTAGTGCTAGGGAATCAGAGTTCACCTGTATCTTGATGACCGGCTTAGTCATATGTCATCCTATTTGTCCAGCCTGGTGGCGATGAACAAATTTGTCCATCTTCTGCAGTCGTTGGCTTGGGTGATCAATTTTGAGAAGAGCAGACAAACTCCATCGCAGATGCTAGAGTATCTGGGTGCTCTACTCGACACAGCAAGGGAAAGGATCTTCCCCACAGAGCTCAGGAAGTTGAAGCTAGTTCAACAGATTCATATTCTCCTCAGTCAAGGCGGCCCAGGTTTTGTGGTCAGTGATGTGGGCGATGGAAATGATGCCTTGGGCAAGGACTCATATGTAGACTTTATAGGATTCTCTACTCAGCCACTGGTTTCTGGTGTCACAGAAGAAGTACAACTTTCATCTTCCTTGGATGCTGGTTGTCAGATGGAGTATGCAATGGTGGTTGTTGCCCAGGAATTTGACCATCGGAGCTCCCTTTCCAATAACACAATGGGTGGTGGTGACAATGGATGCCAGCACGTTGGGTTGGGGAGCTCATTGCAAGTTCCATCTGGCACATAGCACCTGGATGGAACAGGAGTCTCACTGGTCGATAAATCGCTTGCAGCTCAAGGCAATGCAGAATGCCTTGTGCAACTTCCTTTCTGTTGGGGACCCTGGTCTGAGTTTTCTCTGATTAATTCAATAGTGGTGGCTTTTCAACAAGCAAGGCTGGACCTGCGGTCATCCAACGGCAGTGGAGGCTGCCTCCCTCATGAGTTGGGTGGAGAAAAATCTTCTCTGCTTGTTGGCAGCTCACATCACTGGGTCCGTGAATGTGGAGGCAGACTTTCTCAGCAGGCAGTCTTTAGACCAGGGAGAATGGGAGCTATCCAGCCAGGGGTTTCAGCTGATAGTGGACTGATGGGGTTCTCTGCTTCTGACCTTGATGGCGATGAAAAGGAATGTCATAGTTCCCAAGTTCTTCAGCCATTGGAAAAAATTGGGCTCGATACCCTACTGCAGCCTTGGCTGGAGACACATCTATTGAATGTCTTCCTTCTTTGGCCCATGGCAGGCCACGTGTTGAAAAGAATCACATTGCACCGGTGTTGAATAATTCTCGTAGCTTTATGGGGAAATTAATTTATATTTAATCCAGCTCATTCTATAACTAGTCATTTAAAATTATGTGGCAATTGTGCATGTAAATATATAGAATACTGCCAACCATGCAAGCAAATGGACACTTAACCCATGTAATGGCACTATCGCACCTAATCAGTATTCTTTAATTACGTGCTTAAATGGCATAGCGCCCCATAGGAGAGGAGCATGGGTGGAGCCGACGTATATAGGCAACTTAGAGAATGCATAAGTTGCATGCATTTCTGTCACATTTAGGCAAGGACATTGATGCCTATATTTTGATGCAGTGATGCTGGATTTACAGTAGTATTCTCAGGGCTTTTTTTGAGGGGGTACTTGGGGGGGGGGGTACTGAGTACCGGCACCTTTTTCATTGTCTGCTAAAATTTACTCATGGTCCCCAAGTTATAATGAAAGAGCTCAGGCTCTACACACCAATTCTGCCTTTTCATAGATTCTGTGACTGGTTGCAGGGGGCCTGGCTATTGTGGGGTGGGTCCCTCAGTGATCACCCCACCCCTGAAGGGTGGCCTGGCATTTGAGTACCGGCACCTTTTTTGCTAGAAAACACACACTGAGTATTCTATAAGGACACTTGAATACAGGCTCACTAACTGCATTATTAGGCCATCTAAAGGGAGTCACCCTGTTATAGAATAGCCTCTGAGGTATCTAGCATGCATTTTGCAACTTGTTTCTTTGGTGTAATTCTTATCATGTTATGAGGCTTTCTTTTTTTTTTTTTTTCCATTTTTTTATTTCAGATTTATGTCCTTATTTAGATTTTTTGTTTTGTTACAAATCCAATGTAAAACTTTGAAACATCTGAAATATTGACTTTCACACCTCCAAAACTCTTCCCCCGCCCCCCCTTTCATGATGAGCTTAGGTCAGGAATAAAACATTCTCTCAGCCGGAAAACCTGTTCTGTCCTGGAGTAAAACTGAAAGCGCACAAAAAATCAGGTTCAGTCCAGTGAACAGACTGACTCACTTCACTCACTGCAGTTATTGTTAGCGTCAGACAGGAGATATTAGAAAGTGTACGGCCATGCTTGTTTCAGAGGAATATTGCAGTGTAATGTCTTTAGGGGGTCTGCAGAAGGTGACTGGGGAAAAAACATCATATGGAAATAATTTGTATTCTTAGTTTCATAGCACTTTGAACACTGAAGCAAATTGTTAATGCTTGTCTTGTTCTTTTAATTAAAGTGGAAGACTAGATGGGCCTACTGCTCTTTATCTGCTGTTAGCTATGTTACTACAGTGTATTAATGTAGTAAATGATGGTAGATACATACTTTCACTCCGTGTAGGCTGCACCCTCCTATTTTTTTTTCTTTTTGAAGTGTGAAAGTCATGTAAGCTTTTTGCATTGATTTCCATCCTCTTTCTGAAAAGCTAGATACACTATTAAATGGCTCATGTTAGTCACACCTTCAAAGAAATGTAACAAACTGGTGAGGTAAAGACTGCCTTAGTGCTGATATCAGGCTTACTGGTCTATAGTTTCCCAGATCACCTCTGGAACCCTTAAAAAAAATAAATTGATATTGCATTAGCCACTTTCTGAACTTTGATTATAGCGGATGATTTTAATGATAGGCTACAGATTACTAAACGTAGATCTGCAATTTCATTTTTTTCAGTACTCGGGGGGAATATACCATCTGGTCCAGATGATTTACTGCTCTTTAACTTGTCAATTTGGTTTATTACATCTTCCAAGTTCTGCAACATTTGTTTCAGTGCCTTAAATAGCATTTCTGGCACAGGTAACTCTCGTACATGCTCCTCAGTAAAGACCAAAGAAAAGAATTCATTTAGTCTCTCCACTACTGCCTTGTCCTTTTGTGAGTTCCCCTTTTACTCCTTGATGATATGTGTTCAACTGAATCCCTTGTAGACGTTTTGCTTCTATTGTACCTGAAAAGTTTTTACTATGAGTTTTTGCCTTTATGGCAAGCTTATTTTCAAATTCTTCCTTGCCCGTGCTTAGCAGCTAAGTTGCCAGTGCTTAATTCTTCATGTTTTCTTCATTCAGATCGCTTTTTTTATTTTTTGAAAGATGTTCTTTTGCCTCTAATAGTCATCATCTCACCTTTTAACTAGGGCTGTACTGAATATTGGTATTCAATTCAATTCTGCTCCAAATATTGTCCCGAATAGATTATTTGTATTCGGCTGTGATTTAAACTTGACTACGAATAATCTGAGACTCTATTGTGCTAAATCCTACTGAAATAAACACTTGCTGTCTGATTTCATGTTGCTGCTTTTATTATTTTTTATATTAAAGCTCAATGCCCATTATTTGTATTCGGATGAATAGTAAAATAGGTATTCACTACAGCTCTACTTTTAACCATGACAGCTGTTATTTGACCTGCCTTCCACTTTTTTTTTTAAAATGTGGAATATATCTTGGTCTGGGCTTTCAAGATTGTATTTTTAAACAATGTCCATACCTGATTTACGGGGTTGTTTACTGAAGCTTGGCTCGAGTTATCTGCAGCAGAGCCCATAGGAATAAAATGGGCCCTGCTACAGATAACTCGAGCTAAGCTTTAGTAAACAGTGGGATTAAACTCCTAACCTTTGCAGCTGCTCCTTTTAGCCTTTTTTTTTTTTTTTTTAACAATTTTCCTCAATCTGTTATAGCTGTCTCTTTGAAGTTAAATGCAGATACAGTGATTTCCTTAGTGTGTTTACTCCAGGTATTTTTATTTTATTTTATAATGACTACATATCCATCAAAAGAACATGTACAGAAAATGGAATCAAAGGAACTTTAAGCAATATATAAATTTAGTAATAAACATATCCACCTAGCCCACTTCCCAGGGAGGAAAAAAAACACCCATAAAGTAGAGAACATATAAAGGAAAAACAAGTCAGTTACTCTATCTACATTATAGCATGTATTATATAATAATGTATCCTATTTAACTTAAAGCAGCACTATTCCTTAGCGTCCCTCCGGACCGGCCCAGGATTGGACTGATGGGTTGTGCACACCTTCCAGCAGGTGGAGACTGAGCCAGTCCGGAGGGACTAAAGGAAAGCAAATTAGCAGGTAAGGTCTAATTTCTCCTTCCTCTTGACCCTTCAAAAAATTCTCAAGTTGCAGTGAATCAAAAAATATAAAAGTACTACCTTGAAAAGTAAGAAGACGTTACAGGGGTATTAAATTAAAAAAAAGGGGGACGCCTAGGGCCAGTACCCTGGGCTTCAAGGCCAAAAATGCCTAGCACTACAGTTGGGTAGCCCTAACTACATCAGAAAAAATATAAATCCTTGCCCCACAGACAGGGGCGTAGCCAGACACTCAATTTTGGGTGGGCCTGGCCCAAGATGGGTGAGCAGAAGAACTCCGCCTTGTCCCATAAGTGATTTGGTCTCTCCCTTTCTTGCCTGCATGCCATACAGTCTCTCAAACACCCCCCCCCCCAACATACCTTTTAAATAACAGATTTTCACCGGCAGCGAGCAGCAACTAATACATACTGCTCATGTTGGCCCTACAGCCTCCCCTCTGATGCAACGTCCTGTTTCCACATACGCAGGAATATATCAGAGGAAAGGTTGTGGGGCCGTTGCGAGCAGTATGTATCAATTGCTGCTCACTGCAGGCAAAGATCTGCTATTTAAAAGGTCCGTAGGAGGGACAGTTGTTGGGAGTGTTCGGCTGGTGGGGCTTGGGGATCCCAGCCAGCCACATCATAGGTGTACTGCTACTGGGTGGAGCTGAGCCCCTTGGCTACATCACTGCCACAAAACATTTCTTTCTTCTGAAAATGTTTCTTCAAAAGCAAGGATTTATCCATTTCATGACCAAGTGATAAAAGAAAGGTGGCTCTAGTTGTAATAGTTTCCTGAGAGTCCTCCAAAAATAAACCAATCAGATTCACCTCAGAAGTTGTCAATTGGTCTACCCTTTGTTGATGATCAGATTGAATATTCTTTTCATCTGGAATATAATATATACAGATCTCTTTCATTCATACTCCATTTTGGATATCCTGAAATCCTGACTGGCAAGGGATACCAGCGACATAACGTAACCAAAGACCATAACTGGACATATCTTAATCCTTCCTCTCCCTCTCTAAGTTCCCCCCAGTGGTCTTTACCATACATGTACCTCAATATCACCTTGTTCATACCGGAATCGGGTAAAGCCATTTACGGTACTATGTAAGCCACATTGAGCCTTCAAAAAGGTGGGAAAATGTGGGATACAAATGTAATAAATAAATAAAATAAATAATAACAATTAGCAGCTGTGGGTAATAATGGGGTTTTCTTCAGAGACTTCCTCAGGAGACTGTCTGGAGAAAGTAAATACAGGGAAAGTTCAAACAATGCAAATTTCTCTCCCTCCCTGCATTCTCCATAACTTTAAGTGATTATTTAAGGAATCTTTAATTACTGAGATGGATAAAGCCTGGAGGGATGAAGCTTGAGTCTCTGTAGCCAAAACCCTTTTGTCCAAAACCTGAATATTAGAATACACATTAGATGATTTCTCTACAAATTCTTGAGAAAATGTAACAGTTTGAGACTTATTGCCTTTAACATACCCTCCATATGAGAATTCAAGTCCCCTTCATCACAGGAAATAATGGGGGGGGGGGGGGTAAGGAAGGGTATGCTCAGGATAGCTTAAAGAGGATCCCAGGAGAGATAAAGCCTGGATAAAAAGCTGTTATATCAGCCCAGAAAAACACCACCACATGCCTGTCCATTAGGCCTGCCAGGTTTGATGTGGAATCCTTAAGTTTAGCCTTCCTCTTGACCATAACTAATAAAGAAAAAAAAAGGGTTGGCAAAAACTCAAAGAATTTCCCACGCCATCCTCGTTGTGCCTCGGTACTCCCAAGGGGCAGGGCATGCCCCTTAGGGTACACCCCTTTGGCCATGTGCTACAAACAATGCCAGATCATGATGGGGAACTTCAGGTTCCCTGATGATGTCAGCAAGTGATTCACTAGTCCCTGTTCGAATTGGCAGCACAGTCCTTACTGGGAACTGTCCTCCTGGTAGATGATATTGTAGGGATCCAAAGCCTTCTCACTGCTGCACCATTCAGGTGGAATCTTCCCTTTACTCTTGTTAGTAACTCAATTTTGATCATGTTACAATCACTCTTGCCAAGCCATCCCAATACTGTAACTGCAGTCTTCTAAGAACTAGGTCTAAAATAGCTCCCTGTCTAATTGGTTCCTCAGCCAGTTGTTCCATGAAGCACTTGTTTATTTGATCTAGGGGCTTTACCTTCTTAACATTTTGTGACATATTTATCCAATCAATATGGGATAATTAACTATAAAATGAGATGTTTCTGGGGTGGGTGGGAAAGGAGGCTAAACCAAGGCAAAATGATGTAGACCTGATAAGTATCTAATGCCTACTTTTTATTGTTCTAGGTCTATAAGAATTAAAGGAAAAGAATTTACACTATTTAAGCAAGTTACTGCTTACTTTGTTTAGTGGCACTAAAACAGATTTTTATCAATAAACCTGGAAATTCTCTTCTATCCCAATCTTTACGTCACAGAATCTCCCAACAAAGTATTATTTCTTTATCAGATGAGTCATCTTCTTTTCTCAGAAATTCCCTTGAAAAGAAGGTACTTAGGACCTTTCCTGTCTATATATATATCTTGCTTCTAGGGTAAATGGTTCCAACAGCCCCTTTGATGATTAACACCGTAATTAGCCTCCTCCAGTGACCTATTCTGGCTCAGTCTTAACCACATACACTTTAATTTTATGAAAGGCATGACAGTTTAGAAAACAAAATACAGGTGCAGAAAAAGTTTATATAGAATTGTTGCATGCAGTTTTTCCAAAACAAATATCACAATTTTGCTCAAAAACAGGCAGCTTGTTAGCAAACATCTCGTTCATACCTGAGCATTTTCCAGCCACTAGTTGCTCTACTTGGTGTAAATTAAAGTGGAGACATCTTCCATTCAACACCATTGGTGCATTAAAGGGGACATCTGACTCGCGGGTCGTTACTTTGTTGCTGTGGAAGAAACTCATTGATAAGGAATAAGTCATAACGTAATTTTCATTCAAAACTGTCTTAATTTCTTCTCTCTGGAGAAAGTAAATACAGGGAAATTAAAAAAAAAAATGCAGTTTTCTCACCCTCCCTGCATTCTCCATCATCTCTAATTTTAAGTGATTATTTAAGGAATTTTTAATTACTGAGATGGATAAAGCCTGGAGGGATGAAGCTTGAATATTAGAATACACATTTATTCTCAATTTCTGATGAACATCCCATCTTTTCACAAGCTAATTAAAGACTCTCATAAGCTGGTATTAAATCAATAACAGCCTGCAAACCTTGTTCTAAAGCACCATGGGTGCTTTAGTCCTTCCTATAATTCTTTGATAAAGGAATCATTTCATGCACGTCTTTTTCCTCTCATTACCTCTTTACTGCTAGTTATGCTTCTCTATCAAGGTAGCTGCAGATCTTGACTTTGTCTATGCTTTCCTGTCATGATGATTGGGGTTTCTTTCCTGTCTGATTTATTTTGTAAACCACTTTGACATTTTGTACTGAAAGACAGTACAGCAAATCCAATAAACATCAGCATAAACTTACCAGTGCATTCTGGGAGCTGTAATACTTCCGTAGAAGGATTCTAGCTGTCACTGTTGCCTTGCACAATAGGAGCTATTGTCCCTTGTGATTAATAGGTTTAGTCTTCCATTAGATTGCTTCTTCTTTTTTTTTTAATGTTCCTGGTTCTTTTTCTCTCTCTTCCATTTTTTTTTTGCTGACTTGCAAACCAGTTCTGTGCTATGTTTTGATGTCAGCATTCATACTACCTTCATGGCCTTATTAAGATTTCAACTAGAATGAGAAAAGGTGGTTTTAGCTCAGTCCAGCCTAGTCACAACAATATTTTATTTTAACTGGTTGTAAGAAACTACTAGATACGTCTGTGAGTCCTTCTGCCTTCCACCGTTGGTTGGGAGGAACTTGGTTCCTGAAGTGTGGTGTGCAATTTGGATGTTATTTTGGACAGTTGCCTAGTTAGTCACCAGCTGTCTGCTGTTAGACAATGGGCCAGTTGTCATGTACTAGGCAGCATTTCAAAAGTCCCTATGGTGGCTAAAACTACTACAGCTATAAAAAGTAAAATTGCACTTTTTACAAAGGCATTTCAACCTCTCAGTCTCAGTCAGCTGGGCTGAAATTCTTCCTAAAGCCTGCATAGCAATAAACATAATCTCTGTATCCTACAAATGGAGAGCTCATTTAGAATTATTTTGTCTGGCTTCTATTTTGAAATATTTAGAGACATGCAGACAGTTATACACAGTAAGAGATCACAATATGAGAAAATTGAATATGCCTGGCCAAAGGCGAAACAAATGCTAGAAGTTGAAGGCTTTTAAGTGGCTGCAGTTTAGATCTGTGCTGGATAGCATATTTTACTATTCGGCCGAATATGAATAATAAAAACATATTATTTGGCTGAATACAATTACCAAATACAAATCAAGGCATTGAGCTTTAACATAACAAATAATAATAGAAGCAATGTGAAATCAGAGATCAAATGTGTATTTCAGTAGGATTTAGCATAGTAGAGCCCTGGATTATTCGTATTTGAATTTAAATCACCATTTGGCTGAATACCAATAATGTATTTGGGGCCGAATTGAATGGAGTACAAATATTTGGTACAGTTCTAGTTGCAGTATTATGGCAGCGATCTACTTGGTGAATAAAGATTTCTTCTGTTTCTTGACATAGCTTTTTTTGTACCTTTCTTTTTCCTTGTACCTGGGTATGCTGCTAGTACTTGTCAGGAAGCCTAGTTTGATGGCAGTATAATCAACACACTGGACAGCATCAAAGACAGAACCCCATGATGACATTACTGTGGTCTATCTTCAAATTTTGAACTGCGGGGCCCTTTTACTAACCTGCTGTAGGCTCTACGCGTGTGCATCGCATGCCCAAATGAGACTACCGCCATGCCAGTACTTTCCTGGTGGTAATTTCAGACTTGGTGTGCGCCCATAATGCATAGATGAGTTATTTATTTATTTCCTTCTATGCACGTCGGTTCTGGCGGCAATCAGCATTTGGCGCGTTCTGACCAGTCACCACGGGTATAGCTCATGAGCCTTTAAAACTAGATCAATGGGTGGCGTTAAGGGCTCAGGCCAGGTTTGGACGCGCACTGGTTTCATTTTTACCGCAGGTCCTTTTTCCCTTCCCATTAAAAAAAAAAGCCATTTTTTTAGATGCCGTAAAAACTGGCCCAGTGAGCAACCAATATACATGTTTACACTACCGTGTGCCACTTTTTACCACGGCTTAGTAAAAGGACCCCTATGATAGCTAAACAGTTTTTTTTAATAGCTTATATAATACTTTTAATGTTTTCCCCCTAATTGTTCATGCAAATTGGACATGCAAACAGAACGTGTTGGCTTCCATTTGGCACAGCAGTTCCTTGATAGAAGACTGATGAGGAAAGCTCCTTACTCAACTGAGGACAGCCCAGATGGGGAGATGTTAAACAGCCAGAAGCACAGAGACTGCTGTGTGAAAAGGAAAAAAAAGAGGAGACCACTGGGATTTGTCATTGCTTCAAGGGATACAGGAAATAGGTGGGCTGAAGAGGGGCTTCTTCCAGAGGTTTGAACCTGAAATCGGTCAGCAAGAAAATACTGACTAGAAAAGTGAGGCAAGTACCCCTTAGGATCCCAAAGAGTATCTGATTTCATTTTTGCATACACCCATGGATAAGCAGTCACTTTCCCAAATCTACTCCAGTAATAGGGAATTGAGGCCAATGCAGGTCGGACTTCTACGGTCTGTGTCCCAGCAGTTGGGAAGTAGGTTCAGTACAGGGTAGACTTTTTTTTCTATGGTCTGAGCCCTGAAAATGACAAGGACAGATCAGGACCATGTGTTATGAGTGAAGTGGTTGTATATTTCAGTGGGGGGAGGTAAAGACATCATAAAGTGGAATTTGGTGAGTAAAATGTTGTAATAATACTATTGGATTTTGATTCAATAACAATTTGATAATGAATGTGACTGTTGGGCAGACTGGATGGACCATACAGGCCTTTATCTGCCGTCAGTTACTATGTTACCTAGCAAATAATGATTTATGGACTTTCCTCCAGAAATTTGTCTTCACTTTTTAAAATCTAGGTATTTTAGCTGCTTTGACTGTATCGTCTGATCAAATACCATATATACTTGAATATTTATTTATTTTTATTTATTTGTTACATTTGTATCCCACATTTTCCCACCTATCTGTAGGCTCAATGTGGCTTACATAGTACCAGAGAGGTGTTTGCAGACTCCGGTGAAAACAAATACAAAGTGATGTTGTGGTAAGATGAAGTTCATGTGGCATAGCCACATTAGGGAAACGAACATCGGAAGAGTTGCGTTTTGTCCATTACGTCCTTTAGTTTTGTTGTGTTGTGGGGTATGCCTTTTTGAACAGGTTAGTTTTTAGTGATTTCCGGAAGTTTAGGTGGTTGTATGTCGATTTCAAGGCTTTTGGCAATGCGGTCCATAGTTGTGTGCTTATGAAGGAGAAGCTGGATGCGTAAGTTGATTTGTATTTAAGTCCTTTGCAGCTTGGGTAGTGCAGATTTAGATATGATCATGTTGATTCTGATGTGTTTCTGGTTGGTAAGTCGATCAAGTCTGTCACGTATCCTGGGGCTTCACCATAGATAATCTTGTGGACCAGGTTACAGATTTTGAAGGCAATGCATTCTTTGATTGGGAGCCAGTGCAGTTATAAACTGATACCCCCATTTTGGGGCCATTTTATGACCAAAAAATCTAGTTTAGATTCAAGTCCCCTCCCTTCCCCACGGTATCCCAGTATCCTGCTTTCCTGCCTTGGCCGGCTCTGCCCCCAGCCCCCCTCCAACTGGAAATGCAGGGAGTAGAAAAATTGCGTTTGGGCTGTCAAATGCCTTCACTTTCCTTTATTCTGCTAGTGTATATGAGCAGGAAGTTCCGTTGTATATACCAAAGGATCAGTATGAGTAATCGTGGACAAAGTAGTAAACAGCGAAGTCATTCCTCCTTCTGTTTTCTGGCCTATGCACCTGGCATAAAGTGTTTATCACAATCAGGATAAATACAGGAAAGTGGATTTTCTATGACACCTAATGCAAGTAAGGTTTGTTGTACAGTTTGTGTTAAGTGAATTCTAATCAGAAGACGAATAATTAGAAGATGGAGGTTTGATTGTGAAATATAGGTCATGTCTTCATAATTTATAGTAATGTACTGGCTGCTGCTCCTATATGGCTCAGATGTTTGCTGTTTTTTTTTTTTTTGCAAATGCACACTGATAAAAACTGAAATGTGTGTATATGGGTATATTGTATAATCTACATGTATATGATTATTATAAAATTTCTACCCATGCTCCACCAAAACTCTACCCCATATATTCCTACTGGCAAAGTACCTACCATTTTATCACTGTGCATAGTTTTATGCTGGTCAGTATTTTATAAGAGGCCAAAGTAAATTATCCCCTTAGGACTACATTCTATAAATGGTGACCAAATTTGAGCACCAATTAAAACAAACAAAAAAAATTAGCGCTAAGCGCTATTCTATTGCTTTACATAGAATAGTGTTTGGCACCAGGATTGTGGGCACAAAAACCTGGTGTAAATTCTCGCACCTAAATTAGGTGCGGATCTCCTTTATTCTGTAACACTGTGCACAAATTTCAAGAGCACCCTTGATCTGCCCAAGCCCCTCCCATGGCTGCACCCCTTTTTCTGATCTATGCCTAAAATTTGCCCGTGGAGCCCGGTGCCTAAAGATGCACATGTAAATTTAAATTAATGCCAATAAGCACCAATAATTTATTTATTTATTTGTAACATTTGTATCCCACATTTTCCCAGGCTCAATGTGGCTTACAAAATACCATCAAGGTGGATGTCAAGTATGGCAGGTAATAAATACAAAAATTAAAAGGGTCAGGTAGGTAGAGGTAAATGGATACAATAAGGACGTGGAGTTTAAATTCCAAAATTCATTACAATGCATATAAAGATGCAGTAAAGGGTTGAGATAATTAGTTGGAATCAAGAAGGTAGGCCTTGCGGAACAGGTAAGTCTTTAAAGTTCGTTTAAAGTCTTGATGGGCGGGCATTATTTGAATGCTCTTTGGTAATGCATTCCACATTCGCGTACTTAAGTATGAAAAACTTTATGCGTAGGTTGACTTGTATCTGAGTCCAACGCAGCTTGGATAATGAAGGTTCGGATAGGTACATGAGGAACTGATTTGGTTTCTTGCTGGAAGATCTATTAAATCAATCATATATCCTGAAAGTTATGCGATCCCTGATAGGCACTAATTGGCCTGTTTGTCAATTAAAAGGCACATGCAAATTGGGCGTGCGCCCAAATTTGCATGCGCAATATAGAATTAGGGTGTTAGTGTGTATATATGAATTTCTTGCACTTGAACCTGCTGCTTTCTTTCCTTTGGTGGCCTGCATAAAAGTCTAAGTACAAAGTACATGTTTTGTCTCAGAATTAGCATAAAGCTTGTGAGCTAAAAGCATCTGTCCAACTACATTTGCTATTGCCAAACTGTCCCCCTCCTTACTATCCTCTGTATCTCATTACTGTAAATGTTCTATTTTCCAGTATAATATAATGCTGTTTATTAGTTTGACTAGATATAAATTGAACCTGACAAGATCCTTGGCACAATGGTTCAGCGATCTTGGTTGGAAAGCAGCATGGAATAAAAGCGGGATGTTAGCGTGACATGCTTATAGATTTGTTTGCTGTCCCAACTGAATAAAATACTTGACTCAAGTAGGTCATTTAGATTTTGGATAGGTGTCAGTATAAAGCAATGGTCAGATTGATTAAATGAATTCTGTCATGATCAGTTTACTACCCCTGCTTTACTAGGCTCCTTATGAAACCCTTATTCCACTGTTTCATTTGTTCCTCTTAAACACAGTGGGTGGTGTATCGCTATACAGTCTGTTTCTCTTTTCCTCCTTTGTTTTTAGAGCTCTTTGTGCAGCCAGCAGGAAAAAGAGGGTCTTCATCACACAACCCAGTTAATGGGGGAGTTTGGGGGAGGAGGAAGGAGCAAAGAAAGCCACAAATATCAAATGAGGAGATTTTTATTCACCTGCAACGATCTACTTGGTTGGTGAATAAAGATTTTCTTTCGACGTTTGTAGCTTTCTTTGCCCCTTTAATTTTCCTTAGCACATGCTGTATCCTGGTTATGGTTAAACAGTTTCTATAAAGAATTTGGAAATTCATTCATTGGTATTTGCCAGGATGCATCATCACGTCCTGCGCGCTCCTTTTAGTGAAATTGATTAGTAGTGTGGGGAACACAAAGAAGCATATTCAGTTCCTACTATAGCGATATTATAGAGGTTTATAAAATACTGAGTAGAGTGGAACTGATAGACTTGAATCGTTTGTTTACTGTTTCAAAAAATACTAGGACTAGGGATGGGCAATGAAACTACTTAGTAAATTTAAAACAACCGGAGAAAATATTTCTTCACTCAATGTGTAATTATACTAACTTTCACAAATCTCTGAAAACCTACCTCTTTAACAAAGCCTACCACGAGACTCCATAAACAACTATAACACAACACCATTCCACCCTTATCCTGAATGTCTTCTTCCTATAACTGCTTGATTAGATCTTCTTGTCTTCCTTGATATCTTGTAATACCAATTGTATTTTTTACCCTGCAATGGCGATGCCATAACAGGTATTTGTAAGCCACATTGAGCCTTCAAATAGGTGGGAAAATGTGGGATATAAGTGCAATAAATAAATAATACTTTGAAATTCATTGTCAGAAAATGTGGTAACAGCAGTTAGCTTAGCAGGGTTTAAAAACAGAAAAGTCCATTACTAACTATTAAGATGGACTTGGGAAAATCCACTGCTTATTTCTAGGATAAGCAGCAGAAAATCTGTTTTACTGTTCTGGGAGTTTGGCAGGTACTTGTGACCTGGATTGGCCACTGTTGGAAACAGGATACTGGGCTTGATGGACCATCAGGCTGTTCCAGTATGACAACGCTTATGTTCTTATGTAATCGGTAGCGCCGTTTTGTAAAAGGAGCCCTTTATGAAATAAGACATTGTGTTACCATTGAATATTTTTCCTTATGTAGTTTAAAGCACTTCTCTCCAGAATGTGTAAGGATGAGAATTTGGGAGACAGTTAGTTGCACTAGGCGAGAGACTTCTGACAGGCTCTGTGCTATTTATTTTTAAATGTATTTCTTGTAAAATTCTTATATGCATGAGGGTTAGATGAGGCTTGGATATTTCTTTCATTGTTGCTTGCTTTTGCAGTTTTCAGAGTACACCTAAGCCTTTGAAGTAAGGATTGCAAAAGATACAATACAATATATTGATCCAAAAAAAAAAGGGAAAAGAATAATGAAAGGTACAAGGTTGAGACTATTACACAAAAAGATCCTACCTAAGATGGCAGGAGAATTACCACCATCCTGGTGTTTTTTTTTTTTTTCCAGAAATAGATTTTAGATAGCTTAGCTGTTCTTTTTCTCATGAAACAGAGCAATGATTCCAAAACCTGCCTTGGGGGGCCTCTGGCCAGCCAGTGGGAAGCATTGCACGCAGATCTCTCTCTCATTCATATTTATTGTGGATATTCTGAAAACCCAACTGGCTGGATGACTGGGTACTAATGCACTTAGAATCAATGGGATCAATATATTAAAGTGTTACTGTCCTTGTAAGCAATTAATGTTAATTATCAGCATTGTTAGCACATTCAAGTTACCTTACACATGTTAATTGAAGAGCTATGCTAATGAGATAATTGTGATTGTGCTTCGGGACCAGTGGCCTTCCCTTTAGTGTCTTGAACTGCTCCCACTATGAAACTTCACAAAATATGGACAAGAATTTTTTTTTGTTTACCCTCCTAATTGTGCTTGCACCAGTTCATAGAAGAATATGATACTGTTTCATAGAATTCATGTCACAGCTCAGTATTCAACAGGAATTATGTAGCAGCTTCCCGGTCCCTTATCTAACTGAGGCCCTGATGCTCAGAAGCAAACGCGTGCGCTACAGACCATTAGCACCGGACTAGCGTCCAAAATTGCTACTGTAAAAGGCACAGAGGGCTGCAGCATGGTAAACAACGAGCTTACCCAAGGATAAAAGTTCTCCCCAACTGTCTTTATCATACATGTATCTCACTCTACCATAATATCACCTTGATATTAATCGCAACTTGTATTTGTTCATACCGAAATCGGTTAACACCGATTACGGTACCATGTAAGCCACATTGAGCCTGCAAAGAAGTGGGAAAATGTGGGATACAAATGCAACAAAATAAAATAAATAAAATATTGCAAATTGCATGCTAATGCAATTTAAATTAGCTGATTTCTTATTTCCTCCAATGCTCGACAAAGAGCACCCTGAACAAGGGAGCCCTTACCACCAGGAACCTAATGCTAGTTTGGAGCTGGCGTTAGGTGTCTGAAGAGGCCATAAGCTATTTGCAGCCCTGTTCAAGTGCTGCCTCCAAAGCTCCCGAAAGACACCAGGGAGCTGCAATCACACCGCTGTGGCTGTTTCAAGCAAGCATAATTAGTTTGATTTTAAAAAGCCACATTAATAATATGCTCTTCGGTGCAGACAATAATATTACAAGAATTTTACAAGAAGGAAAAAAGAAGGGCGAAGAAAAAAGATATGACTACATAAATGCACGATCCGGACTCTCCGACCACCACCGCAAAGCAGGGATGTTTTCACAGTACCTTTCAGGTGGGCAAAATCTGTGGAAGACCCATACAGCTGTTTTATCCCATGGTTGATAGAGGTAAGTTTTCTTCATACATGCAGTGGTCAGTGGAGAACCTTTGTATAGGTCTTGTGCACATGTGCTGGGCACGTCCCCCCATCCTTACTTCCCGAAGCTTAGAGCTAACAGCACACATAAACTTCGCATGTCATTGGTGCTGATCATTGGGAAGTTCTTTTGCCGTCCTGTAACAGCGGTCGTTTCCTGCGCTGTTTTCTACAGTGCCAGAGTTTTGAGCATCTGGCCCTAACTGCTAAGACACAATGGGGTAATTCTATAAGTGAGCACCATGATGCTGCAAAGTGAGAATCTATTCTATACTGTCATCTGGGCACCCAGGGGCCATTTACAAAGCAGCACGTGCAAAATTGACACTACCGCCCGATTAGCGCCCACCCGGTGGTAATTTCAAAGTTGGTGCTCACTGTTTCTCACGATAGAAAATATTTTTCTATTTTCTACCGCGGGGGGTGTTCCCAGTGGTAATCGGCAGTGCGACCATATTGATGGACATGAGCCCTGACCGCTAAGGGATCGGGCAGTAAACAGTCGTGTGCTACCTTTAATTCTAGCCCATGCCCTTTTATTGTCTTCACTGAAAAAAAGCCTTTTTCCCCAGCCACGGTAAAAATTGGCCCAGTTCACGCCAAAAACACGCACTCACACTTACCACAGCCTTAGTGAAAGGACCCCCCAAATTTTGTTACAGGAAATTAATGTAATGTAATCTGGGATCAGTGCACTTCACTTTTACACTCCTACAGTTACAGCCATAGACATGGTGTAAACTACAGTCAGGTAATGCAGCAAGGGAGTGCATGACTTATAGCAGAGGTTCCCAAACTTTCTCCGTTAACAGCGCCCTTAGTATCTAGTAATTTTTTCACGGCGCCTCTAGGCCATATTTCCTCTTAGTTCTTCTCCCCCTCCTGCCCCCGCCATCGCCACCGCCTCAGTTTTGAGTACTTCCTTTTCTGGTAGAGATGCCCAGGGCACCGTGGCGCACATTTTGGGAACACCTGTACTAGGCCATTTGCCTGCAGAGACCCCGCTGCTGCTGGTCACCATTATTTTGACAGTCTCTGAAGTCTTTTTGTTTGAAGACCTGTTGCTTTACCCACTGTTTGGTCTTTACTTGTGTAACTTGGTGAGGTTTATGACCTGTTGGTTTTGGTGATTCCAAGTACTGCAATATCATATCTCTGATGGGGGCCCTATCCAGTCCTCAGCGGCAGAGAAATCCTTGCCTTCTGGCTGTGGGGGTGGGGTGGGGAGGAATAGGTTTCAGTTGGGAGGGACTCAGCAAATCTCTTGCGATCTGCTTGGCCGTTGTGTGCTGTATGTTCAGTTCAAAATTGCGTACTGGGAAACCTGACCCTAATTCTACATTTAAACATTTGGCGTAGAAAAAAAGGAGAGAACCAGCGTATACTAAAAAAAAATGTTCAGATAAGATCTCATCTTTCATTGAAGAAGCAGAAAGGGTTCAATGGTTTTCTTATCCTTGAGTTGACAAGAAATTGAGATGCAAGCATTAAAACTCCGAATACTACCTCTTAGATGTCATCCAGGAGAATTTGATCATTCCTTATTCAAAGTGGATGCAGAAATTCATTTCTGTATATTTATTTAAAGTGTATCATAGACAAAGAATGCATAAAAGTAGGCATTTTTGAAACGATGCTAAATTTTCATTTGCATGAATAAGATGCTGACATAAGCAATTAGGCTGAAGCTTGCAAAGGCGAGGATTTGCATAATTTAATTTTCTGCACAGAAGACATTGGAAATCGATAATGTGATTCATAGCAGTGCTATGTATTTGCCTCCTGTTATATTTTTTGACTGTTTGAGCTAAGAGAACAAAGCAGTTTAGAATGTATTATATTTTATGTGCTGAAATATCTTAGTTTTTTTTTTTAATCTATGAATTATTTATGCTCGTATACAGAGTAACATCATAAGTTAGGTTGAAGGGAGGTCAAAATCTCATTTCATTCAACTTACTCCGGCTCTTGACAACTCTTGGTTGTGACCTTAGAGTAGACAGTGAACATTGCTGTTTGCCCTGTGGTTTGGGCTTCCAAAAAGGCATCTCCTTGGCCCACTACCTTGAGGAATTACTTCAACTTCCCGTTTGAATATTAACCCATTAGCGCCCAATGTTCCCATAATAATGGCTTATTATGGGAACATTGGGCACTAATGGGTTAAAGCATTTGTCCTTCCTGCCGAAAATAATATCTATCAGGTCAGTATTCAACCAGGGCTGTTGGCATTTTTTTAAAACACTAGCCACTGCGGCTGAAGTGAGTGTGTATATTCAGTGCTAGTATCTGGATAATGGCCAGAGCTGAATATCCAGATTCATTGGTGACAGGCACTCTATCTAGATAGCAAACCAGATAACGTTAGGAAAAACTTTATGCTGTCCTGACTTACTTTTATTTATTTTTTTATTCAATTTTATAGCCTGTCCTATCAACTATGCCCAGAAAGGGTTACATAATTTACATTCATAATAAAAACACAATACACACATACATAAAATCACTTTATCCAGATAGTTATCTGGTAGGTGGACTGGATATTACCGCCAAACCAATAACTCTGGGGACTATCCTCATTCTACCCACAGATTGCCCTGGTACCAACCGGACAGTGCCAGGACAATCTGCAGTGATTTTCAGTGGTATTTGGATAATGCCACTGAAAATCATTGACTGGCCTTGGTCAGGGGTGGAGTTTACACAGTATGGGTGGAGTTTGCAAGTATGCTCATCTGTGTGTATCCTTGCACAACCGGGAATGGACATTATGCTCGCTTGAGAACAGGTGTAAGTGTTCGCATCCGGAAGATAAGTGTGATTTCTGCTGCATGTACTAGTATTTTCTAAAGATAATTATGCATCTTTGTAATTTTATAAATAGGTGTCTACCTGCCCTCTTAAACCAGATGCTCTGTTATAAGATTATCCTCTTACTTATTCAACATGTTGTCCTGGTAGTTTTCCTCCTGCTCTTCTGGCTTCCTGACTTTGGGAGAATTCCTTTACAATCAGCCAAGGATGTGTTTTTTTCCCCCTGTTTTAAATTCCCCCAGCATACATAGTCTAGAGATCATAGCAATAATTATCTTCAAATTATGTACCTTTATCTTTCAAATACTATCTCCCACCTTACCTTCCTCTCTCTATCACCTGTCTCTACCTACCTATCCATCCTATTATTATGTTATACTTAATTTCCTACTTTACATAACAAAATTCTGTGTTACCTATTACTATGTAAGCCGCATTGAGCCTGCTTTTAGTGTGAAAGTGTGGGATACAAATGTATTAAATAAATAAATGGCACAGCTCCAGACTATATGGTACCGTTATTAAACTTACCTCAAAGAAACACTAAATATGAGGCAAGAAACTATCTCAGACTGTACCTCCCAAATTGCAAAAAAAGTGATCTACAAAACTGTCCACTCTGCAGACTTTACTTACCTAGGAACTAAATGGTGGAACTCCTTACCACCCAAAATAAGAAATATACTACTACTTATCACTTCTATAGTGCTGCAAGGCATATACAGCGCTGTACATAGTACACGAAAAGACAGTCCCTGCTCAAAGAGCTCACAATCTAAATAGGACAGGCAAACAGAACAACTAAGAGGTAAGGGATAAAAGTGTACAGGGCAAGTGAGTAGTGGTTAGGAGTCAAAAGCAGCGTTAAAGAGGTGGGCTTTTAGCCTGGATTTGAAAATGGCCAAAGACGGGGCTAGACGTACAAGCTCAGGAAGTTTATTCCAGGCATGAGGTGCAGCGAGATAAAAGGAACAGAGTCTGGAATTAGCAGTAGAGGAGAAGGGGACAGACAGGAGAGATTTATCCACAGAACGGAGTACCCGAGGGGGGGGGGGCGTAGGGAGAGACAAGAGCGGAGAGGTACTGAGGAGTGGTAGAGTGAATGCACTTGTAGGTCAGTAAAAGAAGTTTGAATTGAATGCGGAAACGGATAGGGAGCCAGTGAAGTGACTTGAGGAGAGGGCTAATGTGAGCATAGCAACTCTGGCGGAAAATGAGTCGTGCAGCAGAGTTTTGGACTGATTGAAGAGGAGAGAGATGGCTAAATGGGAGGCCGGTGAGAAGCAGGTTGCAATAATCTAGGCGAGAGGTGATAAGAGTGTGGATAAGGGTTGTGGTAGAGTGCTCAGAGAGGACGGGACGGATTTTGCTGATGTTATAGAGAATGAAACAACAGGTTTTGGTAACCTGCTGAATGTGAGCAGAGAAGGAGAGAGAGGAGTGGAAGATGACCCAAGGTTACGAGCTGATGAGGAATATACTAGGTTCCACTAAATCCTCAAATCGTTCCTATTCAAACAAACCCTCACAAAGAACAACCATATCTCAAATAATTAATTATTACCTGAATTGGTTATTACTCTATTTACCATTAACTTTCTCTTTGCTTCATTTGCAATTTCTCATTCATAATAGATTTTCTAAATGCTAACATCCATAGTTATCCCAGTATGTTTATCATTCTGTGTTGTAAAATTGGATTCTTACAACAAATTACTTTCTTATGCATTATTCCTTATGTATCCTATACTGTTTATTGTAAGCCACATTGAGCTCAAACTTGTTTGGGATAATGTGGGATATAAATGTCATAAATAAATAAGTAAAAATCAGCAGTCATGGACTCTGTATTTGACCATGAGGTGTTGCTCTTGAGAAATGGTCAAGACTTCCTCACCCAAGTGCTCGGATAGCTGCTTCTATAGAATCCACCAGCCTCAGCCACCCCAAATTGCTGAAGGCCCAACTCGCATTGAATCAGGGACCTTCTGTGTGGCAGCTCACAGCACTGCCAAAGGGCTGACCTGTCACACGTGTTGAGATTTGGTGTGCTGTTTAAGATAGCACATTTCTTTTTCCTGACTAGTTTCCCAAACATCTGTGACTTTATAGAGCTTATACCTGATTCAGTCAAGTGTAACTGTGCAACAAATGAAATTAGCATTTGCAGATAGCATTTGAGGCATGAAAGTAAACAAATAGCAGATGTTAAAAAGTGGAAATTCCTTTGAGGAAATACTTCTTGAGGAAAAATGAAGCTTGTTCATTTGGTTGATCAGTTTGGATGAGTTTTGTAGCTTCAACCATGAAGCTTTTCTTTAATATATATTAATGTTTTTTTTTTTTCTGTGACTAAACATAAGCTTATTTTATCAACCTGCTTTCCAAGGTCTCTGTTAAACCCTTTAGTGTTCAATGTTCCCATCAATCTGTTCCCATATGGCTTATTACGGGAGCATTGGACACTAAAGGGTTAATTATTATTATAATATATATATTTTTATATATTATTATGTGCCCAAAATGTTTAATACTTTAACCACCGCTTATTCCAGATGTCCAACCTGAAAGACTATCTTTGATCCATTAAGGATCATCTAAATTTCAGAGACAAACAGCTTTGAATCTCATAATGCCTCTATTTCGATCTGTGATATCGCTGTATCTTGAGTTTTGTTTCCAGTTGTATATGCCCCCCATCCCCTCTGAAAAATATATAGGAGAACTGGAAAAGCTACAGCAAAGGACCACAGATGTGATCAATGATTGAATGAATACCTTGGAAAAAAAAAAAAAAAAAAGATCAGCTGTGTTCCACGTTAGAAAAAAGATGATGAAGAGTTTGTATGATAATGATTTATAAACCTATAAGTGATGTTGAACAAAATATTAGAAAATGGTTATGTACTTTTGCAAACAGTATTAAGATTGGCAAATTCCTCATGAAACTGGTTTTTTTTTTTCCCATTGATACACAAGACCAGTAGTTTTTGAAGAAAGGTTTGTATAAGTTTCTGGAAGACAGATCTGTTAATGATTATTAACCAAATCTCATTCTACTGGTTCTTCCAAGAGACCCAGATTTGCAATTGAGAAAGAGGGCATGCTTGTCTCAATGGACCATTGTCTTTCCCAGCATTGGTTTGGTCTATGTTCTTAAGTCCTTACCAGTCCTAGTCTTCAGGTGCTGCAGAGCAGCGATATGCTTTGGGGATTTCCTTGTTAAATTGTTTTTTGAAAAGATGGTTGTGTTCAGCAAGTAGAGCCTCTTGATAAGACATTCTATTCATCTTGGCATACTTTCATTAAAATTAATTCATGGTACAGTATGTACCATTGTAGCCCACACTCAACTGTTGCGGAAATGTGGCGTGAAATGACACTGAGATTTTGAGAATTGTTGAAAACACTTACTCTGAAGAACTTTACATTATATTTAGAACCACTCAGGCCAGCTGCTAGTTTGTTGTCATTGAAAGACATAACAATTGCACCAGTGTCCTCCATTCTGCCTGACAAATTTCCAGTAAGTTGCCTCAGTTCCAACAGATTTATTAAGTTGCTTTTTTCATAAGTATGTCCTTTATGCCTGTGCTTACAAAGGCGCGTTATAGGTGCATCATCATTTCTAAAGCGCATTAAAGTGCTAATGCACGTCAAACAGTGACGCACCTATAGGAATATATTGACACGTTAGAGTTCAACATACCTTAACTTTAAAGGCACGTTAAAAACGCTAACACACCTTAGTAAACATACGTTACACAAATTCTTTCTGAAATTTCTAGCATGGTAGTGTATGCTGTTACCATCCTACTGGGACAGTATTTGAGCATCTGATGGTTGTTTATATTATAAGGAATCTTTCCTACTTTAATGCTACAAGAAAATAACCCTGTTGTGTCATGAATCTGACTAACTTAATGTTTTTTGCCTTGTTAGCTTTGACGGAAGGTTATGTTGGATCGCTACACGAAGGCAGATATGGTAGTTCGGTACAGATACGACGGCGTAAAGCATTGGGAGATCCTTATTGGGCTTACTCTGGTGAGTTGACCTTGAATAGCTGTGTAAGAAGGTTCATTGTTTTAAAAAAACAAAACAGTGGGGCCCTTTTACTAAGCTGCGGTAAAACGTGGCCTGCGCTAGTGTGGGCACGTGAAATTGGTGCGCGCTGGGCCATTTTTTAAAACGGCGGGCAAAAAGGCCTTTTTTTAAAATGGGGCAGAAAATGGCCATGTGCTAATATTAAACGTAGTGCATGGCTATTTACCGTCTGAGCCCTTACTGCCACAGTTTTACTTGGTGGTAAGGGCTCATGCGTCATTCATGTGGTAATTAGGCAGCATGCGGCAACATGGCCGCACTGCTGATTATCACTGGAACCCCCCCCCCCCCCCCCGGCGGTAGAAAATAGAAAATTATTTTCTACTGTGAGAAACTGCGCACGCCAACTTTGGAACTTCCACCGGGTACTCGCGCTACCCTGATGGTAAGGTTGATTTGATGCAGGTAACTCTACTGCGGCTTTGCAAAAAAGCCCCTTTGTTTCTTTCAACATTGTTTGCTATCTGTCTCTTTCCTTTGAGGCCTGACTTTTTGTTTTCACCTTGGAACTCGGATCCTATGCATAAGTATTTTCAAGGCCATTCTGGTACCTTAATTTGCTGCATGTCCTTGAGGCAAAATGTTTAATATGAACTGTTTTAGCTTTTTACCAGATTTCCAGTTCTGTGACTTTGTGCATTTATTATAAGGGATAACTGTTAATATATTTTTTTTATTCCTAGCTCAGTTGATATAAAAAAAACCATTACAGCAGTACCTTGATTTCACCAAGTATTTGAATGTTTACAACCTATAGTAAATGCTTGATGTTTTATAACCGTTTGGATGAGTGTGTGCAGATTTTTACAAAGCTGAGTTGCTTGGCTTCTTTAGTTCTTATTGGACACATGTCCAGTACGACCGTCACCCTACCGACAGTTCTGAATGGAAAGGTGAAAGATGGAAGCAGGTGGTAAAACTAAAACACCCTGTCCTCGTTCCCAGGGTTGACTTGACAAACCAACAATATTGTTCAGCAACCACGGGGATTCCTTTGGTTAAAAATGAGATTTAATGTAACATATACTGCGATGCTACAGTCTTTTTAAACTGATCGCAGTCCTTGGAGTGGGAAGGATAGTTTTTTTCATTATTGCCAAACTTTACTACAGATAGAAAGTTTCTCTGTGTTCGCTGGATTGTAGAGAGAGGCGTCAGTCAGATGGTGGGATTTGAGGGACCCTGATAGGCTTTCAGGCTAACCAAATATGTAAATACTATTATACTATATATCTTTACCCATGCAATTATATATAGCTCCTTAGCCCTGGAGCGAGAAATAAATAAATATTATTTTTTTTTTTTGTGGATGACAGTCTATATGAGGGATGTAGTGTATGGCTACTGAATTCCAGTCCTTGACATCCACAGGCAGGCCAGGTTTTCAGGATATCCACAATGAATATGCATGAGAGAGATTTGCATACCAAAGAGGCAGTGCATGCAGATCTCTCTCATGTATATTCATTGTGGATATCCTGAAAACCTGGTCTGCCTGTGGACCTCAAGGACAGGAATTGTGTAGCCCTGTTGTAGTGTAGAAACAGTGAAAGCCTGGTTTCTTAAGTCTAGTTTGAAGCTGAATCCTGAAACCACACTAGCGCGGTGGTTTTCATGTAAGTGTAACATACTACAGGCCCCGCTGCAGCTATAGTTTAGGGGTGGTATTAATTGGAAGACCGACAGTGACTTTGCAGGTTTTGAAGATGTTTAGGGCATAAGCTACAGAGGTTGTTCTTGGCATCTTTATCCACAAATTGATGGCTTCTGGATTAGATTACTCTAACGGGTTGTATCAGGGATTAGGAGGGAATATTTAAGACTACTGTTCATCCCAAATACAACCAGCAGCCAGGCTTTTGCTAGGGGTTACCAGCTATGGTGGTTATCAATCAAAATAAGATGTTTGCTCAAGCTGTGGTATTTGTTTTTTAGAAGTATTTATCATGGCTTCTCTTATCTGGCCTGTCAACAGTACAGTCTTTTAAGTCCAGAGTGACTGATTAAGGTGTCAAAGGGAGTGGAGGAGTCCACAGCCTAAGGCTGGAAGGGGATGAATATAGAGTTGGATTAAGGGTAATGGGTGTGTGTGTGTGGGGGGGGGGGGGGGGGGGGGGGTTGGTAGGGCCTGGTTATTTTCCTGGGACCCAAGTTGTCTTTTAATCCATTTTTCATACTTCTTAGTGTGAAAAGGATATTCAATATTCATCCCTTTTCAGCCTGCTCTTTCTATTGAAAATGCCAGCAAGGGTGTCAATTAGTGCAGATTTTAATTGGAGGCTTTTTTTTTTTTTTGGGGGGGGGGGGAATTAGAGCCTAACAAATTGTTCCTGATGACAGAAGTGCTTGCTTCCATCTGTTGTCACTAGTTGTGTTGCACAGACAGTTCTGAGGGGAATGGGCTGCAAATTTGAAAATCTTTATTTCCCCACAAGTTATGAGTATGGTGGTGATGGTGGTAGTGGATTTTTTTTTGTTTCGTTTTTTTTGTTAGGGATGTGGGCGTTTGTTCACAAGTAACTGGACCAAGACCGTCAACTCGCTTCATGTAGTGGTTTCATGCAGCACCAGCTGGCGTGCCAACGATCACTTGGGTTCTTTAAAACAGATGTTCTGTGTTTCCAAAAGTGTTTGCATGAAATTGTGGTAGCTGTGTATTGTTAAAAAGGAAACTGACAAAGAAAAATGCCAAAATTTCACCACCGGTGTTTATGTAGAAGGAAGAGCTGCAGCCAAGATAAATAGACCAATGCTGAAATTAGCCTGTCAGTATTTGGTTTTTACAGAAATCTTTATATGGCAATGGTTGGTAGATGCTTGATATTTAATAACAAACCTTGCAAATGTCTCTGTATGGAGGCATGAGATTAGTTGACAATTTTCTCCATGGTGCCCTATTTTAGCATGAATTCAGAGATTTTCTGAGGTTAATAATATCATTAAATCAGGAGAAATGGATTTGACCACCCACTAATTCTTTTAGATTTATGTCACTGTAAAATGTATAGGCCAGAGCTATAATTACAGCTTATCTATTGGCTTTATGCATCGCTTTGTCTATTGATGATTAATTCCATGCTTTCTGCAGTGAATTTAGCAAGCGTGTTTTGCAGAGGAAAGAGAGTCACTTTTCAGCCATCAATCACATGTGCTAGCATCTACTGGTGTTAACCAATTAAAAACTTGTGGTCACTATAGGCTTCTTTTACAAAGCCGTGCTAGTGATTTCCGTGCGGCAAATGAGAGGAAGCCCGTAGGAATTGAATGGGCTTCCTCTCATTTGCCACGCAGGATTCGCTAGCCCTTTGCAAAAGAAACCATATACCTGGGGAGGCAGAAGTAGAAAATATGAATTTGTTGTTTATTACCAAGATCCTCAAACAAATCATTTCATCATTTGTCCCCATGTCAACCTCGTATCAGTTGGGAGTAAAGGGTATGGCACTTGATGGGAACGGTCTGTGCAGTTTTGTGGGTTTATAAATTTTTGTTTAATTTTATTTTTTTATGGTATTGAACTGATTTTAAATTTTGGCAATGCTGTCTTTTCAAACGTAGTCCCCATTTCTGTATTCCTTTTTAAGGGGGGTTTAAAAATTATATAGGCTGACGTTATAGCGGTAAGGCTGAAATGGTGACTCCTTGTGATCTTGGGCATTTCACCTAGGAACCTTTTTACTAAAGCTTAGCATGCGGTAACGGACATTAGCACATACTAAATGCTGTGCATTTAATGGTGCTTGTGCTAAGCTTTAGTAAAAGGACCCCTTAACGCTCCATTGCCTCGGGTACAAACTTAGACAGTGATCCCTCTGGGGACAGGAATATACCTACTGTACCTAAATGTAACTCACCTTGAGCTACACCTGAAAAACAGACGTGCATTAAATCCAGATGCCTTCCCTTCTCCTCCTTTTAACCACTTACAAGTGTGTTGGAAAAGATCAAGTGTATGGGATTTGCGTTACAAGACGTATGAGGAGAGACTTGCTGACCTGAACATGTATACCCTGGAGGAAAGGAGGAACGGGTGATATGATAACAAATATGTGAAAGGTATTAATCCGCAAACAAACCTTTTCCGGAGACGGGAATGTGGTAGAACTAGAGGACATGAAATGAGGTTGAAGGAGGGCAGACTCAAGAAAAATGAGTGGTGGATACTTGGAATGTCCTCCCGCGAGAGGTGGTGGAGATGAAAACGGGAACGGAATTCAAAAAAGCGTGGGATAAACATAAAGGAATCCTGTTCAGAAGAAATGAATCCTCAGAAGCTTAGCAGAGATTGGGTGGCAGCACCGGTGGTTGGGAGGCGTGGCTAGTGCTGGGCAGACTTCTACAGTCTGTGCCCTGAAAATGACAGATACAAATCAAGGTCAGCACGTATGAGTTTATCTTGTTGGGCAGACTGGATGGACCATACAGGTCTTTCTCTGCCGTCATCTACTATGTTACTATGTAAGTGGATTTAGCCATACATCCATTTTACTCAGTAGGCTAGAGAGAATTTGGGGGCTCAGTCTAAAGACTGTCATAAGTGAGGCTTTTGAGTTACTTATTATGTGTATTGTGAAGTGGAGTCTGGAGTGCTGCATTCTACCAATACAAACATCCTTATGCCAAGCTCAGTTTATAAGTAATATGAGGAGTGTGGTAGCCGTGTTAGTCCACTCTTAATGTTATCAATAGAAATCAAACAAACTAAAACATGGAAAAGAAAATAAGATGATACCTTTTTTATTGGACATAACTTAATACATTTCTTGATTAGCTTTTGAAGGTTGCCCTTCTTCGTCAGACATTTGCTTATTTCCGATCTGACGAAGAAGGGCAACCTTCGAAAGCTAATCAAGAAATGTATTAAGTTATGTCCAATAAAAAAGGTATCATCTTATTTTCTTTTCCATGTTTTATTTTGTTTGATTTCTATTGATAACATAAGTAATATGAGAAACAGAAATTGGTGTTCTCTTTATCCACAATCATATTGTTCTATTAAAGCTTCCTCGTTAGATTTGAATATTTGTTTGGGTTTGGCAGGTGTATCCTGTCCCATATACCTTGATGCATTTTAGCTAGTCCACCATGCAAAAGAGCCAGGAAAGGGGTGGGGGAATAGGACTTGATATACCACCTTTCTGTGGTTACAATCAAAGCAGTTACATATTATATACAGGTACTTATTTTGTACCTGGGACAATAGAGGGTTAAGTTACTTTCCTATAGTTACAGGGAGCTGCAGTGGGAATTGAACCCAGTTCCCTAGGATCAAAGTCTGCGGCACTAACCACTAGGCTACTCCTCCACTAGCAACATTCCAGGTAGAATCTCAAATAGTAGCAACACTTCATGTAGAATTTCAAATATGGAAAGGGAAATGAGACGATATACTGCCTTTCTGTGGTTTTTGCAACTACATTCAAAGCGGTTTACATAGTATATACAGGTACTTATTTGTACCTGGGGCAATGGAGGGTTAAGCGACTTGCCCAAAGACATAGGAGCTGCAGTGGGAATCGAACTCAGTTCCCCAGGATCAAAGTCTGCACTAACCACTAGGCTACTCCTCCACTAGCAACATTCCATGTACAATCTCAAATAGGGAAAGGGAAATTAGACTTGATATTTTGCAACTACATTCAAAGTGGTTTACATATTATATACAGGTACTTATTTTGTACCTGGGACAATGGAGGGTTAAGTGACTTGCCCAGGAGCTGCAGTGGAAATTGAACCCAGGATCAAACTCCCTGCCCTAACCACTAGGCTACTCCTCCACTAATGAGCTAATGCTTTAGAACAGCATTTTCTTAACCAGCCTTGAAGTAAGTATTTCTTAATGAGTCCACTTTTGGGAGAGCCAAAAGGAATTTGCTTAGAGAGATTTGAATACAGATCTGTCTCCTGTATATTTTGATTATCCTGAAAGCCAGACTCGCTAGAAGGCATTGCAGGACTGTTTGGGGAAATGCTGCTGTTAGGGTAGTGACTCCCAGCCCTCTCCTGGAGGCACACCTAGCCAGTCAATGTTTCAGGATTACCACAATGAATATGCCTAAGACTAAATGCCATGGGGGCAGTGCATACAAATCAACGTAATGCATATTTATTGTGAATATCTTGATAAATGATATAGGGGATGGGATGACTTCCCTATGAGGAAAGGCTAAAGCGGCTAGGGCTCTTCAGCTTGGAGAAAAGGCGGCTGAGGGGAGATATGATAGAGGTCTATAAAATAATGAGTGGAATTGAACGGGTAGATGTGAAGCGTCTGTTCACGCTTTCCAAAAATACTAGGACTAGGGGGCATGCGATGAAGCTACAATGTAGTAAATTTAAAACAAATCGGAGAAAATGTTTCTTCACTCAACGTGTAACTAAACTCTGAAATTCGTTGCCAGAGAATGTGGTAAAGGCGGGTAGCTTAGCGGAGTTTAAAACGTTTTGGACAGCTTCCTAAAGGAAAAGTCCATAGACCGTTGTTAAATGGACTTGGGGAAAATCCACTATTTCTGGGATAAGCAGTATAAAATGTTTTGTACTTTTTGGGATCTTGCCAGGTATTTGTGATCTGGATTGGCCACTTTTGGAAACAGGATGCTGGGCTTGATGGACCTTTGGTCTTTCCCAGTATGGCTATACTTATGTACTTATATTTATTTATTGCATTTGTATCCCACATTTTCCCACCTCTTTGCAGGCTCAATGTGTACTTGAGAACCCAGTTGACTAGATGTGCCTTCAAGAAGAGGCAAAGGAAAGGGAGAAAATGTGTGTGGTAGCAAAGGTTGTTGTTGGTTTTTTTTTTGTATTTGTTTTTGAATTGTGGAAGGCCACTGATAGAATACACCCCTCTCTTTACAATTCTGGTTTGTGATTTGCTTTGACAAATGTTGGTCCTGTAGCATCTCCGTGTTTTTGTCTCATTGTGTACTGTTTCTAGATTCCTCATCCAGTTCAGAGAGTGACTGGAAGCTGGCCACCTCTTAAATCCCTTTCATTTTTAATGACCATCCTGCACTACCTAGACTTTGTTCAGTTTTCTCATGAGCCAGCTGTTTCTCATCCAGGCAGAAATCTCAGTCAGAGAGTCCCAGCAATCACAAAGACACCACTCTGGCAGACCCTGGGAAAGAAAAAATACAGCCAAGTGTCATCTGCATAGACAATGAATACCAGGCTGTATTTCCTAACATACCTTGCTGGAGCAACATGTAAACATATTGAATAAGATCATTATTTGATGTCAGCTTGTGTGATCAAGATTGTGGATGGACATGTTGGAAGAATGGACAAAGTTGGGAAGACCGCTTAATCAAAATGTGGCTTAAACCATAAGTCATAAAAATATAGAGGTCGATTTTTTTATTTAATCAGGCCGAAGAGGCACCTTGGGGCTCTGTTCTGGGGATGGACAAAATCTGTCTTGTTGTTTAGTTATAGAACAAGCATGCAGATCTGAAAAGGGGTGTGGCCATGAGCGGGTCAGGGCATTTCTAGAATTCCTAGGCAAATGCGCATCTGATTTAGTTGCGAGGATTTAATACCAGGTTTCAGTTGGTGTAAATCCTCATGCTTAAAATTGGGTGCAAATCCCGCTGCTATGCGATATTCTAGAAATGCCCAAATTTGCCCGCCATTTACAGAATTTTGTCCCATATGTATATTAAGAATGGATCAAACCACACCCAGTATATGCATCATCAAATCTGTATGCATGTATAAAAAGTGCCTCTTCTAAAATTACTACTTACACATTCATGCTGAATTATACATGTAAATGGCAATTTATTTTTACACATGTCAAGTTTCTAAACTCGTGATTGTGTGTGTGTGTATGTTATGAATCGCACAAACCACACGGCACCCAGCTTTTACCTATATGAATGGTCATTGATTCACAATTGTACATTATTTCTTCTGTCCCACTTTCTGCTGTGTCTGCAGTTTTCCAATCAGATGTATTGTTTTCATTAGGTTTATAATTAGACAAAATGCTGATATGAATCTTTGAGCCTCTGTGGAAATAGTACTGATTACTTCTGGGTGTTTTTCATTTGTCGCTTCATGCTGGAAGTTAGACCATACACTTTCCTTGTGTGTTATGTCTAGTCACATTTATGGAAGCAGATCTGTGCTTAGAGGCCAAATACTCCAGTAGATATAGCAATGATAGAATTACACTGTATTTTCTTTTCTTTTTTTATTTGTGGAGTCTGAAGTGTCAGAGGTTCTCGGTGTGTCAGCTGTGATATAAGAGACTGTTATAAAATAATCGTCATCTTAGTATTGTAAACCTCAAGGGAAGCTAATAGTAAGTGAGAAAACTTGCCAAAGCAATGTCTAAGGATTCACTGCTGCCAACAGTTCGGATTCTTGGGTCGAATCGATGATTGTATTGAAAAGGCGCTTATTACCACACTGTACATTTTGTGCTTCGGTCGTGCATATCATCACATTTTAGCTTTATTGAGGTGCTCTGCTCCTGTACTGACATTTTAATATAATCAGTCTGCTTGTCGTTAGTTGAGCTGAATGCTGTGTGTGCAGACTGTTTACCAGTATTTTTCTCTAGATTGCTACTAGACTTACTCAGCAGTGTACAGATACACGTATGATGGCAGCAACTGTTTGAATACAGACATGCATCAGAAGACTTGTAGGGTTATTAGACATGTACTTTTCCAATACTAGACATACTCAATGGTGTACAGATACACGTAGGGTGGCAGTGACTGTTTGAATGCAGACGTGCATCAGAAGACTTGTAGGGTTATTAGACATGTACTTTTCCAATACTAGACATACTCAACGGTGTACAGATACACGTAGGGTGGCAGTGACTGTTTGAATGCAGACGTGCATCAGAAGACTTGTAGGGTTATTAGACATGTACTTTTCCAATACTAGACGTACTCAACGGTGTACAGATACACGTAGGGTGGCAGTGACTGTTTGAATGCAGACGTGCATCAGAAGACTTGTAGGGTTATTAGACATGTACTTTTCCAATACTAGACGTACTCAACGGTGTACAGATACACGTAGGGTGGCAGTGACTGTACTCAACGGTGTACAGATACACGTAGGGTGGCAGTGACTGTTTGAATACAGACGTGCATCAGAAGACTTGTAGGGTTATTAGACATGTACTTTTGCAATTGATGTGATCATTTTCCCTCCAAAGGGTGAAGTTTTAACACTAAAGGTAATATTTTACTAGATGCAACATTTCATGTTGTATTGTTTATTTATTTATTTAGAGGTTCTTTTACTAGACTGCAGTAAAAATAGGCCTTTAGCACACTAGATGTGTTTAAGGACAATTCACGCAATCCGGGGTTGAAGCATTATTGCTGTATAGTAGGAGCGGGCAGTCCCGGTCCTTGAGGGCCACAACCCAATCAGGATTTCAAGATTTCCGCAATGAATATGCATTAAACTGACTTGCATATAATGGAAGCAGTACATGAAAATCAATCTCATGCATATTCATTGGGGAAATCTTGAGAACCTGGCTGGGTTTTGGCCTCGAGGACCATGGTTGTCCACCCCTGCTGTAAAGGATCCTGTTAAATGATGGAGAGGAGACGAAACAGCAGGCAGTTTTCAATAGAACACTTCAGATCTCTTTTTCTTCTTCAGTGACTGAAGGCTTGATGATGTCAAATCTTACTTTAAAATGATGCCAGCTGTGCTGAGGGCTTTCTTTTCCCAGGCCATATTCAGATTCTCTTTTTATTGTGGCACATATTTTTCTTTCTTACGCATTCCGATCTAAAATTGAAATCAAGTGAAGGAAAACCTTTAGAGAAAACAGTGCATACATACATACATACTAGGGTGCATAATTCATTTTAAAGCCAATTGTGATTCATTTTGCAAAAGGAGCATCTCTGCGGTAGCTGCAATGGAAAAGTGTCTGCATTTATTTGTTTGTATTCTGAACAGCATTAATCTACTTCTACCATTACATTTGTCATGCCGATTTCCAGTTCCCTCTGAGAGCCCGACGTATAACCTGCTGTACTAGAATGATTATGAATATTCAAGAATACCTCATACTGGTAGCAATGTGTGGGCAGACTATGTTAACGAAGAAGTCTTGTTTTTTGTTTTTTTTTAAATTTTGCTTATTGCTCTCTGTTTAAGAACTGGGATAGAGTTTATGAAAAGGATTCATTGCTTTTGGAAAGAGTTACATTAAACGTCATCTAGATCACCAAAGATTCAGTACATCAGAGAGATTGAAAATTCAGTGAATTGGGGAATGCTTTCCCCGACATTTATATGAGAAATAGTAACTTTTGTACTGGCCTTTTCTCCTTGCGTTCAAAAGCAGAAACTTAGACTTGCTTGTGCTGAGATTAGTAAGGGGGGGGAGGGGGATGTGGATTTGCTCACTCCTGTACATATGGTGTGAATGTAGGGTCCCGATGATCCCTTCCTGTAGGCTGGTGCCACTAGCAGGGTGGACATTTCTCCGTGTTTCTTCTGCATGCTGTGCTACTGGTATCCACTGGATAGAAGGGTGCATTAGAATCTGCACATCTGGCACTGTTATGTGTATCAGAAATTAGAGTGAGTAAGTACATAAGACACATGAAGTCCAGTATCCTGTTTCCAGCAGTGGCCAATCCAAGTCACAAGTATCTGGCAACAGGGGCGTATCTGGACTTCGCCGGTAGGGGGTCCAGAGCCGAGGTGAGGAGGCACATTTTAGCCCCCCCCCCCCTGGCGCCGCCATTGCAGCCACCCCCCTCCACCCCCCTCCACCCCCCTCCACCCCCCTCCACTGCCAGAACCACCTCCGTGGCTCGCCCGCCGACCGTCTCGACCGCCGCCGACCCTCCACCCACTCTCGCCTACCTTTGCTGGCGGGGGACCCCAACCCCCGCCAGCTGAAGCTGTCTTCCTTCATTGTTTCTTCTTTCTGAGTCTGACTCTGACGTCCTGCACGTACACAACGTGCAGGACGTCAGACCTGCACATTGTGTACATGCAGGACATCAGAGTCAGACTCAGAAAGAAGAATCAAACAACGAAGGAAGACGGCTTCGGCTGGCGGGGGTTGGGGTCCCCCGCCAGCAAAGGTAGGCGACGGCAGGTTGGTGGCGGGAGGGGGGGTTGTGAGGGCTGTCGGTAGGGGGGTCCAGGGCCAAATCTACGGGGGCCCCTGGCCCCATTACAGATATGCCTTTGCCTGGCAAGATCCCCAAATTTCATAATACTACTACTCCATTTTCTCACTAATCACAGAGTCGATAAGATAACCCCTTCCCCCCCCAAAAAATATTTCCCAAGTATGCCCGGGTCTCTCCTGCCCCCCTCACCAACTACTTGTCTTCCTACACCTCATCTGACGGCTCAGCCTGGTTTCTTTTACACCTCTCTTCCACATTGAAAACATTTCGTTGCCATGACAGTTTATTCATGTTTCCATAATACATTTAATTTAAAGAACTCATTTTAGAAGAGTTAGGCTCTGGGCTTAATTTGAACACAAAAAGGAAGGTGGGTTGTTAGTGCCAGTGAGCAGCTAATTTGTCAATTAAGTTACGTGTACAACTGTAGGTATTCTATGACCTGTACACACAATTTGTCACACGAGATCATAGAATGAGGAAGAAGTGCGTCTCTCCCCCCCACCCCCCACCCCAGTCTGTAAGTAGTTCTGCTGACAACCAGTAGAACATGGGGAGATAAATATTCTGTCTAATTGTTGCTGGCCTCTGTGCGCATAAAAAAACATTTCCCCCAGATTCTATAAATGATGCGCAAATTTCCATGTGTGCTATCCGAGATGCGTGCGCTATTAAATTGGCTAACGAGCCAATTGGTGCCAATAATTGGGTGCTTGGCACTAATTAGCAACAATTTGGATTTACATGAGCACCTTGCTAAGTACTATTCTAGAAAGATCTGCATGCAGCTCAAAAAGGGGGCACGGCCATGAGAGAGGCATGGGTGGGTCAGAGCATTCACTCAAGTTGTTACAGTATTACTGAATACCGGGGATCTGTGCCTAACCTATGCGCCAGGATTTACACCAGGTTTCAGTTGGTGTAAATCCTGATGCCCAGAGTTTGCTGTGGAAATCAGCTGTAAAGCGCCCAACTCGGAGCATCATTTTTAGGATTTATTTTTTGGTGCCTTTTACTGTTTCTACTCCTTTGTATGTGCTAGGCATGATGTGTTTATGTGTACATACATGCACACAGCAAGAAAAAATAGGGTGTGGATTAACGAAATCATGAAAGATAAACCAGCACAAAAATCCACTGACAGAAAAATAACTCTGCCAGAAAAATGAATCATACAGTTTTTAAAAGTTTGAACAAGGAAGGAAAAGCCTCAAAGAGCTCCAAATCTTAACAGATTTAAGGGTCCTTTTACAAAGGCATGCTGAAAAATGGCCTGCAGTAGTGTAGACGCGGGTTTTGGGCACACTCAGAATCATTTTTGAGCGCACCTACAAAAAATGCCTTTTTTTTTTTGTCGAAAATGGATGTGCGGCAAAATGAAAATTGCCGCACATCCATTTTGGGTCTTAGACCTTACCATCAGCCATTGACCTAGTGGTAAAGTCTCACGCGGTAACTGGGCAGTAATGACCTACGCGTGCCAAATGCCACTAGGTGCGCGTCTGATCCGCGCTGCCGAAAATAAAAATTATTTTCCGAACGCGCACCAAAAATGAAACTTCCACAAGAGCCACGTGGTAGCTCCATTTTGGCGCGTGTAGACCTGTACGCGGCTTAGTAAAAGGGTCCCTTAAAGAGCTAAATGGATCCAATAGATCTTCTCTTCATCATTGGCAAAACTTTCCAAACAAAATGATATTATTTCTATATCTTTTTCTTTTCTTTTATCAATTATTTCAATATTCAACATTTATGATGCAAGGACGAAAAGGCACTTATCTCAAGAAAACTCATATAAAGTGCGGGATCAGAGCCAAGCTGACATTCATCGAGCAGTTCACACGCCCCTGGGCCAACAATGGCCAACATTTCTCTTGCTGCTTCAGGGTCCCAGATGGCGGGGCATCTATTCATAACCACCACTCTATAACTCTGTTAAGATTTTGAGCTCTTTGAGGCTTTTCCCTCCTTTGTCAAACAAATTTTAAAAATATGTATGATTAATTTTTCTGGCAGAGTTATTTTTCAGTCAATGGATTTTTGTGCTACTTTTGGGCTCATTTTCGAAAGAGAAGGGCGCCCATCTTTCGACACAAATCGATGGATGGGCGTCCTTTTCCCAGGGGTGCCCAAATTGGCATAATTGAAAGCCAATTTTGGGTGCCCTCAACTGCTTTCCGTCACGGGGACGACAAAAGTTCACAGGGGCGTGTCGGAAGCATAGCGAAGACGGGACTGGGGCGTGATTAACACATGGGCATCCTTGGCCGATAATGGAAAAAAGAAGGGCGTCCCTGATGAGCACTTGACCGACTTTACTTGGTCCCTTTTTTTTTTTTACAACCAAGCCACAAAAATGTGCCCTAAATGACCAGATGACCACTGGAGGGAATCAGGGATGACCTCCCTCTACTCCCCCAGTGGTCACTAACCCCCACCCACCCTAAAAGAAATTTAAATATTTTTTCCAGCCTCTATGTCAGCCTTCAGGCAGGCGGACCCAGGCCCACCTGTTAAACTTGTGGTGGTAAATGTGAGCCCTCCAAAACCTACCACAAACCCACTGTATCCACATCTAGGTACTCCCCTTCATCCCTAAGGGCTATGGTAGTACAGTTGTGGGGAGTGGGTTTTGGGGGGCTCAGCTCACAAGGTAAGGGAGCTATGCACCTGGGAGCTTTTTCTGAAGTCCACTGCAGTGCCCCCTAGAGTGCCCGTTTGATGTCCTGGCATGTGAGGAGGACCAGTGCACTACGAATGCTGGCTCCTCCCACAACCAAAGGGCTTGGATTTGGTCGTTTCTGAGATGGGCGTCCTCTGTTTTCATTATCGCCGAAAATCGGGGACGACCATCTCTAGGGACAACCACCTCTAAGGTCGACCTAAGTGTGGCGATTTGGGTGTCCCCGACCGTATTATTGAAACAAAAGATGGCCGCACATCTTCTTTCGATAATACGGATTTCTCTGTCCCTTCGCGGGGAAAACTTGGGCGCCCTGTTTGATTATGCCCCTCCACATCTTTTGTGGGTACATACATACACATAGTGTACATATACAGATATAGATTATAGATATGCTGTACGCCATCTTGGGTGAATATCTATTCTATTCAGGGTATTTATATATCACTAATATCAATAAAGAATCTAAGCAGGTTACATGAGTTCAAGACACACACTGAAAAGATAGGAAAGCCTTACAAAATTCTTCATTCAGATACTTACTAAAAAGATACGTTTTTCAAACTAGAAAGCACACAAACTTGTGTAGGTATAGAATTCCACAATTTACTGGCTTGAAAGGAAAACGAGACATCATGAATTCTCCTATAGTGAACTTCCTTAACAGATGGAAATCCTAACAATAGAGTAGAATAAAAATGGGAATTCCTTTGAAAAGCTGGATAAGCATTAACTGCGGAAGAAGGGACGAACAGTTCCCCTATAATATACTAAATACAATACAGGCAGTTTTAAAAAAATATCCCAGCAGAGACTGGCAACCAATGTAGCCTTCTGAGCAATGGTGTTACACGATCATAGATTGAACAGCCTTAGGTCATTTTAGCTGTTGCATTTTGTAGTAGCTGCAACTTGTTAATTAATCTTGAGTTTAATCCATCATATAAAGCACTATAATAAATCTCAATATATAAATGTAATATTGGGAAAGGTATGTTTTCCTTGCTTGGTGAAGAGGAGGGTCGAGGACCTGATCTATAGCACCTACAACCCTGTTGCTGAGGAGGTGCCGAAAGTGTAGAACCAGGAAATATCCCAGAGACGAGTTAGGAATGAAATGTCTTGAAGCCTAAGAGAACAGATGGGAAGGGAGATGAGGCAAAAAAAAGCAGCCTGTGCCTGAGTTGGGGGAGTGAGGACTGCAGCTAAGTGTTCTGGGATATGGAGGAGAGAGCCAGAACTGCACAAATTTTGGGTGATATGAAGTGGGATATGTATTCTTTCCAGGGAAGATGTGTACTCAGTTGTGTGTTTTCAAGCAGTTATTTTCTACAAGGTGAGACTAGAATCTAAAATGTGCGATGCTTTCGTTCCAGAGATTACAACGGGTCATCTGATGATGTTGTTAACTAGAGCACATCTTGATCACAATAAACCTGTTTTTCATTGGTTGGCAGCCCAAGGCAATGGTTAAGCAATAAATGGAGCAGATTGACCTGGACATCGCAGAGCAGCCCAAAATAGACAATTTCAAGACCTCATTTGCACAAAACAGCTTTTCTCACTACAGGGACACTTCAGGGCTTACAAACTGATAGGCATCACATTTGCCTACGTCAACATAACCCCTAGAAAGCAAAGTCTGCCTGTTGGTATGGATCTCTTGGTGTCATCTGTAGTCTGCTTAAGGAAATTCTCCATTCTCTTCTCTAAGGTTCTCCCTGAAAATAATTTTCTATTGGTCTATGAAGCCATTTTAGTCAACACGGTTCAGCTAGTATAGGACTGAGCATTTTCTTTTTCTTTTTTTTACCTGAGCTGCAACTGATATTCTAAGCCATAATCAGTAGTAATTAATCATCCTAATAACTGTCCCAGAGAGGTTTGGTGTAACTCTCCATAAATCGTAGCTTACTAAACTCACAATGGTTTGTATTGGATCCATTGTCAATGTATAAATTATCCAGTGATTTAAGAGCCACTGCTATCTGTTTTACTGCAGATTTTGATGTTTGGTAACATAAGTGAAGCCAAAAGGGTTAATTGTATGAGAAATGTGGTATATTCCACAACAAAGCTCCTAGTTGCTATTCAGTTTGCTTGTATTTAGGAACTCTTTTGGTTCGAGATTTTTAATAACATAATAAAATGCTAAATTGGCCCATCCGGTTCACTCAGTTGATAGTGTATGAGCTTCACTATAATTTAGATTCACTTGTAACACAGTCAAATATCTGGGACCGCAGTATCCCCTGGATTCTATATAGTGTGCTTAGATTTAAGCGCCAAAATTGGTGTGGATTCCATAACACCATGTGTAACTTAGTTGCTTAACAAGATAACAAGCACTGATAACAGCACTTAAGAAGCAATAATGAGCAGTAATTGGCACTGATTAGAATTTAGGCTCACAACTCGCTAAGCGTATTCTGTAATGCACGGAGGCAAAAAGGGGCGTGGATATAGGCGGGGAAAATGAGCATTTCATAGGCATTCTAAAATTTAGGTGCCTAGTTCTAGAATATGGCCCAGTGCACCTAAATCTATATGCTGAGATTTACACCAGGTTTTCATTGGCGTAAATGGATACACGCAGATATCTTATCGGTGCTGAAATATCAGCTAAGCATACTCTTTAATCGGCACCAAAATCTAGGTGCCAATAATAGAATATTCCATTCAGCGTGGATTTTTTTTAGGCACCATATATAGAATCTCCTCCTATATGCATTATCCCCTGAATTCTATAAACAGTAACTAAAGTTGCACATGCAAATCAGCATGCTTAGCTGATTTGCGTGTGCTACTTAATTTCTTAACAAGCTAATCAGCGCTGATAATTGGCCACCAACAAGCAAGTATCAACACCAGTTGACACTAATTAGAATTTGTGTGCAACTTTTTAAGCGTATTCTGTAAAGTGTGCGGATCACGAAAAGGGGATGTGGCCTTGGGAGGGGCACGGGCAAGTCATGGGCATCCAAAAGTACGTGCAGTGTTATAGAATATGCCCGATCCACAGGCATTTACACCAGGTTTTAGTTGGTGTAAATGGTTGCACCTAAATTTTAGTGACAGGGACTGGCACTACACATAGTCTATATACCGCGCCTAACTTTAGGAGAGGTTTATAAAATATCACTAAGCACAGTTTTTTTGGCACTGATTTTTTAGCCACTATTTATAGAATTTGGTCCTGTATAGAGTATACTGTATATGTGGAGGGGCATTTTCAATATGACGCCCAAATCTGATTTTCTAGCAGATTGTAGAAAGGATGTACAAATTGGAATTGAGCTGTCTAGACTGGGTTTGCCGATGTAGAGCCTGTGATAAAATACATGGAGAAAGTTACATGAGGCAGGAGCATCCATTTTAGAATCATGAACATCTAAACTGGCAGTGGGTCAAAAAATGCACTTAAACTTCTGTTACAAAATAGCAACATTAAACATTTGTATATATATATTTTTTTCCCCTGAAGTAGTAATAGAGCCTGGTATCCCTTCTGGGAGGAGGTGGTATTGCGGCATCAACTATTGAGGAATTAAGGGGGAAAACTGCCCTAATCCCTCCAGTGGATCGTTGCTCAGTAAGAGCATATTGATAAAACCTACACATGCTGGTTATCAGAGGTAAATCCTGATGTTGATTTTTTTTGGATATAGACAGGCATATCCCTTTACATGTTTATTTTTAGGTCCATCCTAGCCCCACCCAAAACATACCCAGACCACACCCCCTTGCCATATGCGCATTGTATATGCTTGCGTTGTAAAATGCACCTGTAAAACCTGAATAGTACTTCTAAAACAAAAACCATAAACTTATGATACTGGCATGCAAATAAAATGTAAAATAAAAACTGTAAAGGATTCATAATAAGCCCAATCAATATTCAAAAGAATTTATAAATGTAGTAGCTGTGCAAACCACAAAAATATATGTGGAATGACCAAATGGGTGGACGAAAGTTATGTTCACATCACTAGTGAAATTCAGCTGCTGAATTAATGTAGAAATATGCTGTCACTTGCTGTCAGTGAAATACAGGCCAATGGCTCAGGCTAAGAGCTAGGCCTATAAAAATCAAAGATCATCTCTAACACAGATACATTTCACTGCAGCAAAAGCTGAAGTGAGTTCTCAGAGAGCTGACATGGGAGGGGGGATCTGCTGTATCAACAATGGTGGGACTGGCACCTGCAAGAAGTCATGAGCAAAGATGTTTTGGCTAGTGGAAGATAGCAGTGGGTCAGGTGCAAGTAGGATGAGAACATCCAAAGGGGGACTGGAGGAAGGCTTGGGAACATGTGAAGTCATTCTTAACAACTGATAAGGGCCAAAGAGTTCTGGTGAGAAAGTTAGGGTCCATAAGGATGAATAGAGCCAGAAGGGTATAAAAAGGGCAGTCTGAAGGGTATCAGAGCAGAAGGCTGGAGAGAGAGGATAGACTGCACCTGCCTTGTGTCGTGAAGCGCTATTCCACCATGTTCCAGATATGAATGCCTACTTGCCTGTAATGCCTTTGGGTAAGATACTGATGCTAATAAACCATATTATTATATCTGCTGACTACTGGGCGTCCTTCTGATTATGGAGCTTATTAGTGCCCAGACTGTGTAGAACAGTCTGAGCAGATGCGAGGTCAGAGTAGTTAGTATGGGAACACGCAATTATTTACATTTTGGTGACTCCCGAACGTGTGCCTTAATATTTAACTTCTAGTGCCAATGACTATACAACATTCCTAACTTCTGAGCATGTAACTGGCCATCCAAAGTTATACATATATTTTCAAAACAGTAACTATAACTGTCACTGAAAATACATACAAAACTTTTCACGGCATGTTAATCTTTTAGTGGCTCTTTTATTAAGCCGAGTAGGTGCCTATGCGCAACCAACGCACGCCAATTCAGAACTACTGTGTGGCCTGGGCGGTAATTTCATTTTTTTTACGCGTGCCGGAAAACTTCCGGTGTGCGGTGCTAACTGGGCAGTAATCGGCGGCAGTGTACACACACTGACGATTACTACCCAGTTAACGCGTGAACCCTTACTGGTAAATGGGTGGCGGTAAGGTCTTAGGCCCGACATGGACGCACACCACTTTTTATTTTGCAGAACATCCATTTTCAGAGAAAAAAAAAGGCCTTTTTTGCAGGTGCGCTGAAAAATGGACCTGCGCGCGTCCATTACATGCGTCTACACCAGAGTAGGTCATTTTTCAGTGCACCTTAGTAAAAGGACTCCCAAGATTTTGGAAGGTAGCCATATCACCAAATATTTACTCCAGTGTGTCGCATTATACTCAACTACTGGATAATTTCCAAGTTGTGCTTCTGATATCGGAGTTTGCCTATTTTGCGGCTACAAAGAAATCATTTGGACCTCGAGCCAAAGAAATCTAGCAGATAGATGAAAACGTTCATGATTAAACTCCATAGAACACAGCCTAACATTAGAAGCCGTTCAGGGGGTAATTTTCAAAACTGTGTGTGCAAATATGTGAATACGTTTTACCTCCCGATTTTACACCAGTTTTTCAGAGGGAATAATTTGTTTTTTATTAATATCTTTCAAAATAAACTAGAAAAAATGTTCGTATGCAAATCGGAATTGGGTACATTTACTGACACACTTTTCAGAATTCAAATGTACTACTACTACTACTTATCATTTCTATAGCGCTACAAGGCATATGCAGCGCTGTACACCATACACAAAAGACAGTCCCTGCTCAAAGAGCTTACAATCTAGATAAGACAGGTAAACAGACAGAACAATTAAGGGTAGGGAATAAAGAGGTGAGGATAAAGGACAGGGCAAGTGACTTAGGAGTCAAATGCAGTGGTAAAGAGGTGGGTTTTGAGTTTGGACTTGAAAACGGAGCTAGACGTACAGACTCGGGAAGTCTATTCCAGGCGTGAGGTGCAGCGAGATAAAAGGAACGGAGTCTTGAATTAGCAGTAGAGGAGAAAGGGACAGATAAGAGAGATTTATCTACAGAACAGAGTACTCGAGGAGGGACGTAGGGGGAGACAAGAGTGGAGAGGTACTGGGGAGCGGCAGAGTGAATGCACTTATAGGTCAATAGGAGAAGTTTGAATTGAATACGGAAACGGATAGGGAGCCAGTGAAGTGACTTAAGGAGAGGGCTAATGTGGGCATAGCGACTTTGGCGGAAAATGAGTCACGCAGCAGAGTTTTGGATTGATTGAAGAGGAGAGAGATGGCTAAGAGGAAGGCCGGTGAGAAGCAGGTTGCAATAATCAAGACGAGAGGTGATAAGCGTGTGGATAAGGGTTCTGGTAGGGTGCTCAGAGATGAAGGGACAGATTTTGCTGATGTTATAGAGAAAGAAACGACAAGTTTTGGCAATCTGCTGAATGTGAGCAGAGAAGGAGAGAGAGGAGTCAAAGATGACCCCAAGGTTACAAGCTGATGAGACAGGGAGAATGAGAGTGCCAAATGTAGAAGCGTAAGAGCTCACCTTGCTTCAGCTCTGCCCCGGAATGCCTTTCGCTACTTCACACAGGGGTCCTTTTACTATGGTGCACTGAAAAATGGCCTGCAGTGTTGTAGGCACGTGCATTGGATTCATGCAGGTCCATTTGTCAACGCGCCTGCAAAAATAAGGCTTTTTTTTTGGGGGGGGGGGGCGAAAATGGACATGCAGCTAAATATTGGTGCACGTCCATTTTGGGCCTGAGACCTTACAGCCACCCATTGAGTTAGCAGTAAGATCTCACGCGTTAACTGGGTGGTAATCATCAGCGGGCGTACACTGCCAATTACCGCCCAGTTAGTGCCACACGGTAGAAAAGAAATATTTTCTGCTGCGTATATCGGACGCGCGTAAAAAATGGAATTACTGCCCGAGGCACATGGTAGCCGGGCAGTAGCTTGAAATTGACGCGCGTTAGATGCACGTAGGCGCCTACACGCCATAGTAAAAGGGACCCGCAGTTTTATGTGCAGATGGGCTTTTTGAAAATTATGTAAACTATTTCAGTGCATAAGCCTTTGTTTTATGCATCAAACCAAAATTGGTATCCACTAATCTCTGGTAATTAAATCAATGATGACAAAATACTATAACCAGGATATAATAAACATAGCAATTTCAACAATAATTCTTGTAATTTTTAATTTTTAAATTTTGTTATTTTTTAAGAGCACCCTCAGATATTCCCATTATAAGAAGCACAACAAATTTTTCTTGCTTAGTGGTGTAGCACTTCTTTCTTCTTTTGTGAATCACCGGATAAGTGCTAGCAGGCTGGTATAATACTTCAAATAGTATAATAGCGATGTCCTGCCAGCCTTATGTGCAGTACAAAAATATATATTTATAACCTGCCCCAATATTCAACAAAATCAGTGATATGTAAAAGTAATTAATGTTAAAATGTTTAATGAACACTTATCTGAGTTGTGCTATATCCGCGTTACTTTTATGCTGTGTCCATAATCTCCTTGTGTCCGAAAATGTTTTATGCATGGCAGTACCTTTAAAAATTGTCCATTACACCCCTTCCCCAACTACCTTTTTTTCCTCCATGGTGGAAGATCTTCATTTGGATTATACGAAAAAGGTTCTGTGAAAAATCTCCTTTTTGCAAAATTACACATACTACTTTGATATTAAATATATATTTTTTAAAAATGTACAAGGTTTGAATACCTACTGCTCAATTTCACTAGTTTGGATTAGTGAATGTATTCCTTCTATGGATTGAAACAGTGTCTTCAGTTTCATAGGCTGAATGAGTTAACTGGGCCTGAAAATTTTATTACATTCTAAATCCAAGGTAATGCTACGCCTTTCCGATGAAGGTTTTCATATACAGAGTGCATTAAATTTCACTTAAACTGGGATGGATTCCTGTGGATAATACTGCCAATAGATGTATCAGATTTAGTGCAGATCCTGTGAGTGGTTTAGGAGATATGAAATGACAGAGTATTTCTTAAAGATCTGATGCAGCTCAGGGAGTGTGATTTAGTATACAGGGATTTAAAAAATTCCTCATTTTAAAGTTACCGAATCTATCATCCTTGTCATATAATTGGGTTGTCTTACATATCAGATATGAATGGAAACAAAATATAATACTTCATTCAGTTAATGCATAATGTTTTATGTATGAGGCATAAGAATTTGGGTGTTAGACACAAAAAAACCCCTTTATTCAATAATTTATTTATTTATATTTTGTTTCACCTTTTTTAGTAGTAGCTCAAGGTGAGTTACATTTGGGTACACTGGATATTTTTCTGTCCCAGGAGGGCTCACAATCTAAGTTTGTACCTGGGGCAATGGAGGGTTAAGTGACTTGCCCAAGATCACAAGGAGCAGCAGTGGGATTTGAACCAGCCACCTCTGGATTGCAAGACTGGTGCTCTAGCCACTACGCCACTCCTCCACTCTACCACTAGGCCACTCCTCCACTCTATACTAACCCTTTTACTAAGCTACGTAGGCGCGTGCGCGCATCCTACACACACCAGTTTTGAGCTACCGCCCGTCTACCATGTCGACTGGACGGTAATGTCAAATTTTTATGCATGTCCACTGAGTGCACCAGAAAATTTCCAGTATGCAGCGCTAACCGTGCGGTAATTGGCATTGTACGTGTGTAGACCATTGCTGCCCAGTTAATGTGTAAGACTTTACTGCTAGGTCAGTGGGTACAGGTAAGGTCTCAGGCCCAAAATGGACATGCGCCAATTTGTTTTTTGCCCCCCCTCCCCAAAGGCCTTTTTTCTGGTGCGCTGAAAAATGGACCTGCGCACGTCCAATGCATGTGTCTACATCAGCGCAGGGCACCTTAGTAAAAGGACCCCTAAAAATTTCTCTAAGAAAATTGTCTTCCTATAAGCAAAATAAACATAAAGGTTAAAGGTAGTGATCCACACCTGTCATCTTCATGGTTGGTCTTAACGTGGAGTTCAAAGTGTAGACAGAACTGGTCAATGGTAAATTTGGCCATTCAGAAGCAGTGTTGGTAAGAAGCGGCGCTGAATTTAGGTGGAGATTTGTGATTGCGGCTGGATCTATGGTTAGTGGCTATATTTAACTTTTCTTGATAAAACTCTGCTGTTTACCCCCGGATTCTATATAGCACGACTTAAGTTGCACACAAAAATCCAGTCGTATTCTGGATTTGTGCATGCAACTTAGGGCCCTGTTTACTAAGATGCACTAGTGTTTTTAGCGTGTGCTAAAAATTAGCACGTGCTGTGTAGATGACCATAGGAATATTATGGGCATCTACTAGCGTGCGCTAATGCTTAGCGTATGCTAAAAGTGCAAGTGCAGCTTAATAAACAGGGCCCTTAATTAGTTAACAAACCAACCAGCACTGATACTTGCCAATTAACAAGCAATTATTGACACTAATGGGCATTAGAATTTATGCACACAACTGTCTAAGCATACTCTGTAACGTGGTGCGCATAAATTCTAAGTCACATAGTTGAAAATGGGGTGTGGCAATGGACATGGAATAGGTGGGTTGCGGACATTTCTGAAATCTGTGCGTTGTTATAGAATACACCTGGTCCATGCCTAATTTAGGTGTTTACAAAACTAAATGCAGTAGAGCACTCCTCTTAGAGTAATTTTACAAACACTTATATAATAGTGAGGGAAGAGTCTCATATAATCACCACGGCCGATTTCACATCACCCACGCGGTGGACCTCTGCTCGTGTGTGTTCTTTTTAATCACAGACTCACCTCCACCTATCCACTATGTACAGAACTTAATTCGTTCTATGATTTACTACAATGATCTTTCAATAATGTCATTAATGCTGATGGCTCGATAACACTTATCTGTATCCGCTGGTGTGCTCGAATTCCCCGACAGGTGCCTGTTTCGCTGTGCAAGCTTTGTCAAGGGGGAGTCATAGCACCGGACCTACAGTAATACAAAAATAAAGATAGCCTACAGCTCATGTCAAATACCCCCATACATATATATTACCTTGGCTACTGGACTTACTGTCTTATTGCCTTCCTATCGCCATGTGGGAAGAGACTCAACACGGCGGCGGCGTCTTATCTATACCTATTGAACTGGAAACAGCTGATCTCCCTGCTCACTTCCGTGTGTCTGAATCTGATCTACTGCATTTAGTTTTGTATGCAGAATAGCAACAGTAGAGAAGTGCCTAACATATTTGACAGTTCTACTGAATATAATTTAGGTGTTGGCATTTACATCAAGTTTTACTTGGCGTAACTGCCCATGACAGGTGCTTGGCATATTCTATAAACTGCGCATATTTTTTTGATGCTGATTTTTTTTTTCTTTTTAAAGGCATGATATATAGAATCTGGTCCATAGCTATGCAGATAATGGCTGATTATCACTAATCATAGAATTAAGCAGAACGCCCCTCTCTACCCTGGCACAATCCAGATAGTGCCAAGGCAATCTGTAAGAATGTTCAGTATATAGTAGTGCTAAATAGTCACCTAAAGCATTCAGCCACGTGAAGGATAATTCCAAATCTAGGTTTCTGAATTTTTGTGCCACTTGGGTAAATGTACAGTTAGTTACCCACAAAAGTGCCATCAGGGTGCCTAAGTGCAACTCAATGACGATCCACCTTACTTACATGGGGCTCCTTTTACTAAGTTGCGCTGAAAAATGGCCTGCGCTGGTGTAGACACATGTATTGGATGCGCGCAGGTCCATTTCTCAGTGCACCTGCAAAAAAAGGCCTCCCCCCCCTTAAAATGGACTTGTGGCAAAATAAAAATCAACGTGCATCCATTTTGGGCCTGAGACCTTACTGCCACTCATTGATTTAGCGGTAAGGTCTTATGCATTAACCGGGCGGTAATCGTCATCACGCGTACACTGCCAATTACTGCCAGGTTAGTGCCACGCAGTAGAAACAAAAGAAATATTTTCTGTCGCGTGTGTCGGACGCATGTAAAAAATGGAATTACCATCCGGGGCACGCAGTAGCCGGGTGCTAGTTCCAGATTGACGTGCATTGGACACACATAGGCGCCTACACACTTCGGTAAAAGGGACCCCTAGTGAGTGCTTATTGCAGCTGAAAAGGGCTTAACCCGGGATGCACTGAGGTGTCGTGCAGTGAAAGCCCAATGTGCACATGCAAACCACGTGCTAAGAAATATATTTTATTTTTGCACAGAATGGGATGTCTGGGGGCAGAGAGTGTGTGCTTTTGCACTATTGAATTAGTGCAGCTAAATTGCTGCATGCTAACTGATTAGCACGGGATCAGCGCGTGAGCCCTTACTGCTTACGAAATAGGTGTCAGTAAGGGCTCACGGAATAATTTTTAATAACTTTTTTAAATGATATGTTCTAGTTTTCATTGTAAGTTAAGACATAAGCATCGCCACGCTGAGACAGACCAAAGGTCCATCTAGCCCAGCACCCTGTCTCCAACAGTGGCCAGTCCAGGTCACAATGACCTGACAAGATCCACGAAGCAAAGCATTTTGTACTGCTTGTCCCAGGAATAGTGGATTTTTCCCTACGTTCCTTTAATAACATTCTATGGCCGTTTCCTTCAGGAAGCCGTCCAAACCTTTCTTAAACTCTGCTAAGCTAACCGCCTTAACCACATTCTCCGGCAACGAATTCCAGAGTCGAATTACGCGCTGAGTAAAGAAAGATTTTCTCTTATTTTCATGGTAACTGAGAGGTTGTCTGCTTACATTTATTGACCCTCTTACAAAGCTGCGGTAAAAGGTGCCCTGTACTACCGGCGGTCGCCATTTTGTCGCAGCAGATAAAAACGGGCAAAAATGAAATGGCCATGTGGTAAGTTCACACTTACCTTGTAGCAATTTCAGGGAGGAGCACTTACAGCCACCCATTGAGGTGGCGGTAAGGGCTCCTGCGCTAACCCGATTACCGCCAGGTAACCTCCCCCTGCGGGAATATTTTTCAAATAGTTTCACTAGTGCCGGAAATGCTGCGCTCTGAGAGTAGAACTATCGCCGGCACCTGCATTGGGCCGGTGGTGAGCCTGTGGTGGGCTTACCCCTACTTAGTAAAAGGGTTCCTGTGTATCCAAAACCTTAGACAGATAAGAAAGCAAAACTACATGCTTCAGACTTTGAAAAAGTTTTGAGTTTTACTTTAAGAAAATACTTCTCAGTAAGCTGAATAACTTTTTGTCCCATTCGTTGCTGGTAAGAAAGGTCTTTCAGCTGTGTACTTCCATTTCCACAAGGATTTGTTGTATAGCGAAGTCATGTAAGAGAACATAAACTGATTTGCATTTTGCTCTGAGGACAGCCCTCCAGAGATTTTATGTACTAGTTATTCAGATGCAGTATTTCTCAGGAAAATCTGGTTGCTCCTTTACGAAACTCTACTGAAGAGATAGGGTAGGCTCCAGCAGATGTAACAATTGGGAGATGGTTTCTCCAAGGATAATTCCATTCTCTGCTAGATCTTATTGGCATTGAATGTTGAGGTGTGTAATAGACTAGAAATGTTCATATCTGTCTCTGTTAGATTTAGAGGGGCATTTTTGGGACGAAATGTCTAAGTTGGAATTTGGACATTTTACAAAGATGTCCAAATTCCGAGGCAGGGAGAAGGTCATTTTCGAAAAAGATTTACGTCCATCTTTTGTGTTTGAAAATACCATGGACGTCCTTGGATTTGGACATCTTTGATTTTCGGCCATTTTCGAAACAGACGTCCAAGTCTAAAACGTCCAAAGTCAAGTCATTGGGACATGGGAGGAGCCAGCATTTTTAATAGACTGGTCCCCCTGACATGCCAGGACAGCAGTCGGGCACCCTAGGGGGCACTGCATTGAACTTCATAAAATGCTCCCAGATACACAGCTACCTTACCTTGTGTGCTGAGCCCTCCAACCTCCCCTCCCCCCCCCCACCAAAACCCACTACCCCCAACTGTACACCATTACTATAGCCCTTAAGGGTGAAGGGGGCACCTATACGTGGGCACAGTGGGTTTCTGGTGGGTTTTGGAGGGCTCTCATTTTCCTGCACAAGTGTAACAGGTAGTGGGGGGGATGGGCCTGGGTTCACCTGTTTGAAGTGCACTAAAATACTCCAGGGAACTGCATACTGCTGTCAAGGACCTGAATATGACATCTGAGGTTGGCATAGAGGCTGGCAAGTAATGTTCTTCACCACACTTTTTGGGGGTGGGAGGGGGTTAGTGACCACTGGGGGAGTAAGGGGAGGTCATCCCTGATTCCCTCCATTGGTCATCTGGTCATTTGGGGCACCTTTTTGTGCCTTATTCATAATAAAAACAGGTCCAGCTCAAAACGTTTTAGTGGTGGACGTTTTTGCTTTGTTCCATTATGGTTCAAAGATGTCCAAGTCTTAGGAACGCCCAAGTTTCGCCTTGAATACGCCTCCGTGAAATTTGGACATCCTTCTGAGAAAGACGTCCAAAATGCGGTTTCGATTATACCGATTTGGACGATTCTGTGACATGGATGTCCAAGTACTAATTTGTAACTTTTTGGACGTCCATCTCTTTCGAAAATGAGCCTGTTGGTCTTTTTTGATTTTAATGACTCACTTTTCCAAATCCATACTCAAGGTAAGTTATAGTTCAGGTCCAGTAGGTTGGTCCCTGCCCCAGAAGACTTAAAATATAAGTTAGTAACTGAGGTAATGGAGGGTTAAGGGCATAGGCGCCCGGTATAAGAGGCTTGGGGAGGCTAAGCCTCCCCAGCCACAAGTTACAAACAGCAGCAGGATGGCTCTTGGATCCGCAGTTTCTCATTCTCCGACCATCGCCGTCTTTGTTCTTTTCCGTTCTTGCTTCTTGCACCCCGCCGCGGTTTCTCCTCTTTCCCTCCCCCGCGCCAACGCGCCACTCTCACACTCACTTCAGCTTTCAGGGATGCGCTGCATGATCGAGACCTGCTGATTGCTCCCCAGTCCCGCCTTAATTGCTAGCGGTACTGTAATGAATAGCGATCATCGTCATCTGCTTCGCCTCAGCCAGTCAGAGCCAGCCTTCAGGCTCCCGACCCGTCATGATGCAACTTCCTGCAAAGGCGGGAACACACGGGCGGGGCCATTACTGAGTAGGGAAGGCTCAAGGCTGGCTAAGAATGGCTGTCTGAGGTGTTCCCACTTCCTTCCCAAACCAGAAAAGGAAATTGTGGCACGATTTCAGGATAGGTAGGTGCTGACTCTGAAGGAGCTCATTGATGTGAATACTAATCCACCCAGTGTGGCTGTTCAGCTTGAATACTAGTGTTCCCAGACCTAAATTGTGGCATGCTGCACATTGGATTTCAGGAGAGGTACTGACTCTGAGGCAGGTTTTATATTATAAGTCAAAATAAAAAAATAAATATTTTGTTTCATGCACATCATAACTAAATGGGCTCTAAGCCCCTAATGCTTTTGGTTTTCTTATATTTTGTTTGTGATGACTTATACTGTGCCAAAATTGAAATTTGAAAATTATCTCTATCTGGTCGTTAATAAAAGGAGCTCATTGTGAATACTATCCACCCTAAAAGGATGTTTTGTGGCCGTACATGAGAATTGTGATATGATCCCTTGTTTCATATTGTTGACGGTCTGTGATGTTGTCCGTTTGAGTGGTATATTGGTGTATTAGGGTCTGCACAGTGTAATATTTATTGTACAATAAGGTTCTGAGTGTGTTTTTGCACAAAGTTGTGCATAGTGTTTTCCAGTTGAGCGATTGTGGTTAGTATATGCTTTGAGCAACCACTTTATTCTTTGACATATGATACATATCTAATATCTAATTACCCAAATTAGTTTGAAATAATAATATTCAATGGTGTGACACCTTGTAACTCCAAAATTCCACAATCGGGATCATTTCTAGTAAATCAACAAGGAACCTCAAACCTCCTCATAGGGAACACACTGCAACAGTAGCTTAGTCCACTATTTTAATAAAGGAGTAGAATACTTTCACTGGTTCCAGTGAGGAGAAAAAAGAGAGAAAAAAAACCAACCGCAAAAACTCATAACTACATGAGAAAAACGGATGGCATAAAAACTCTCCTTCTCCTTCACTAACTAAAGAGTTAAACAAGGTGAAACACCCCTCTTCCAATCAATTGTATCTTGCATCCCCCCAAAAACACACTCATCAATTTGAAGCCTGGCCCCTTAACCTAAAACTGCCCGCCCTATTTTTCAAACTGAACAAAATAAACAATGTCTTTAGGAAAATCGCAGGCTTATTTAACCCACACAGTCTTTCCATAAATCAGTTTTCCACAAAAACCAGTCACTTATCTACTTGTTGATGACTCTAGGCTCGGTTAGTTTTATAAATCCAGGCTGATGGTAATCAAACATGGAGAAGACACCGTACTGTTCAGTTTAAACCTTTGACACCATCCCTTGTCTCCCTTCAACAAGTGCGCCTTGTTTCGCCGATATACAAGCTGCTTCAGGAAGGGTACTGTCTCGGAGCCTAGAAATGATCCCGATTGTGGAATTTTGGAGTTACAAGGTGTCATACCATTGAATATTATTATTTCAAACTAATTTGGGTAATTAGAATTAAGAGGGTTTGGAATTTCCCAGCTTCTTTACATAGAGTATTTTCTAACATATCTAATATCTAAATTTAATAAAAGGTATTAATTGTGACTATTTTATTTTTGCCTTTTTTTCTGTGTTAGACAATTATGAATGTAAGCTCTGCCCCGACCCTGCCCCCTTTAGCCTCCCCAAACAGTTGGGCCACCGACCGCCTATGGTTAAGGGGCCCTTTTACCAAGCTGCGGGAAAAAGGGCCCTGCGTTGGTGGTGGGAGCCGTTTTTCCCACGTACTTGGGCCCTTTTTACTGCAGCGGGTAAAAAAAGCGATAAGGGCTCCTGCACTAACCCGGTGGTAACCAGGCAGCACGCAGTGATACCCAATTACCACTGGGTTAACACCGCGCAAGCCATTTCTGGTGGGGGGGGGGTTGTTTTTTCCCTCAGAAATGGTGCATGCTCGGGGCGGGGCAATTGCCAGCGGCCACGTTGGGCTGGCGGCAGTCCCGAAAGAGTGAGCAGTAAGCCTGCAGAGGGCTTACCGCTGCTCTTACTGCCACTCTGTAAAAGGGTCCCCAAGTGATTTACCGAAGATCACAGGCAGCATCAATACAAGAAGCAGGATTTAAAGTCTGGCTTCTGTGGTTTGCAGCCCAGTAAAGCCACTCTTCCGTTTTCTATTAACACCCGCCTTCCATTCTGCTTGTCATATATATAAAGGACAGTTCTACCTGGTGTATGGTTTTGAGAAGACCTTAATCTAATGACGGAAGCTTTGATTGAGGTAAAGTAAACTGTACTCATGGTTGAAGTCTGCCCCCTCCTCCCCCAGTTTAACATTGTTGGAAAAGTGTTTAGATTAGGGAAGAACCTAACCTAGCAGTCAAATGTTTTGAAGACTTCCAAATGTGCCTGGTCTGCTACATGATTTTCACAGCCCAAATCTGAACTTGTTACACTCAGTCACAGTAAGAATATAAGGAAAGCCTTACTGAGTAAGACAATGGTCCATCAAGCCGAGCATCCCTTCGACGGCGGCCAGAGTGGGTCATAAGTACTCGATAGATTCCAAAAAGTAGATCTGTTCTTCATAGCTCATTTCCAGGTTGAGGAAGGCTCTCTTAAGTCTACTTGGCTAATAATTTTTTATAGACTTTTCCTCCAGAAACTTGTCCAACATTTTTGAATCTTGCTATATTAGTTGCCTTCACCACATCCACCAGTAACAGATTCCACATCTTAATTATACGCTGCATGATTAAAATTTCTACATTCCATTTTTAGTATGCTTATCAGTTTCTTGGAGTGCTATCTTGTTGGCAAGACTAAAGAAAAGTTTCTCAGTTTAACTGTTCCACCCCACTCATGATTTTATAAACTTCTGCCATATCCTTTCTGTTGTCCTTTCTCCAAGCTGGAGAGTCCTAACCTATTTAGAGTTTCTTCACAAGGAATGTATTCCATCCCTTTTCATCATTGGGTATTTTCTTGCTTAAGAGGGCTATCAATTGATATGTTATATCTCAGGCCAAGGAGACTTAAGTGATTTGTCCAAGGTCACAAGTTATGTCTGTTGGAGAATTCAGATTAGAACCCTGGTTCTAAACCTATGGCTTCAATCACTGCGTTGTTCCTCCTCTGTTTGCATGTAAATATGGATTAATATGTAAGCCGCATTGAGCCTGCTATGAGTGGGAAAGCGCGGGAAAGCGCGGGGTACAAATGTAAGAAAAAAAATACAAATTGATTTGAACTGTTAATTACAGGCTTTAGCATTTTATATTAATTGCACAAACTCCAATATGTCCAATGCTACAAACCAATTTAAAATGATTTTTAGATTTGCAGAGAGAAGTCTTTATAAAATATTCTGGAAATGATAACATCTTTGCCTCATAGTCAGTAACAGTCATTTACAGACTGAGTAGTAAGTAATTGTCTACTTTCAAAGCAAGGCTTGTCTGCATGCGAGGATAATTTGTGTGCTGTGGCTGCTGTATATCAAGCCGTTTGCAGTATTGGCGGTACTGTTAATAATAAAAACTAGCTATGCATGTTAGTTGCTTTCTTTGTCAGGGAAGGATTTTAATGGGCAAGAGTTCATGCCAAAGCAATCGTAAATATACTGCTGACATGATTGATAAACGTGAGCCATATGCCCAGCCCTCCTTAAAACTCCAAACAGGAAATTTTCCTCGCATGGATATATTTAGTAAGGGTGACTGGTTTTTAGATAATGACGGATGCTGTGTTTGTAACCGAGTCTAAGCTTCAGCAGCTTTGCACAGATGTAATAGATTACTAGTAGTCTTGGAGAAGACACATCTTTTATTTGGCCGATACTAGATCTGTAAAAGCCTTAACGTTTGCCTACAAATTCTACTTTTGAAGAACCAGCTACATTGCCCTTTCCCTGAAGATTTTCTGGAACTGATATATAAAAGGTTCCTCTCCCCATTCTTTCAGATGAGTACTCCTCAGGCACCTGCTTGTTCTTCCGTAATGCATGTCAAGCCCTCATGAGGACTAAACTCATGATGGTTGTCACAGGCAATTTAGGGAAGGAGGGCAATTTGTCTTAGAAGAAGCACAGTCAAAGTTTGTTTTCCTTTAAGACATAGAGTATGGTGTATAAGTCTCTATTCTAGAGCAATCTGCTGTAATACAGACGTGAATGGACGAGGGAATAATACAGTATTTCTAGGATGGGCAGGACAAATTGCTTGTTCTTTTGGCCGCTGTCGGTGACAGGGTGCTGGGCTCGATGGACCCTTGGTCTGTCCCAGCATGGCAATGCTTATGTACTAGTGTCAGATCATTAGGTTAAGACAGCTTGATATTTCAACACCTTATGTATAATGGGTCTGATTTTCAGCTGGCAGCGGTGAGCAAAGCACTCATCGCCGAAGGAGTTATTCCCGGATATTCAAAGCCGGGATCTGTGAGGATTTGGTTTGATTATCCAGTTATTATTAAGCTGGCTAACACATAGCTGCTTAAGTCTCTACTCAGCACAAGCGGCAATGGGCTAGCACATAAAAATAGGACAGACTTTTTATGCGGTCCCATTTATGCGTTAAACCTGAGTGGTGTAGAACGAGTAGAAGTAAATCGATTTTTTTTTGCTTGTTCCAAAAGTACAAAGACACTTGAGGAAGTTACATGGAAATACTTTTTTCATTCAACGAATAATTAAGTTCTGGAACTCTTTGCCGGAGGAGGTAATAACAGTGGTTAGCGTATCTGGGTTTAAAAAAGGTTTGGACAAATTCCTGGAGCAAAAGTCCATAGTCTGCTATTGAAACAGACATGGGAAGGAACTGCTTTTCCTGAGATTTGTAGTATGGTGTGTTGCCACGATTTGGGTTTCTGCCAGGTACTTGTGACCTGGCTTGGCCACTGTTTGGAAAACAGGATACTGGGTAGATGGACCATTGGCCCGACCCAGTATGGCCATTCTTATGTTCTTAACCTGGCCCTTAAGGACTGAATTTCAGCCCTTAAGCAGCCAAGTGTTGACTCTGCCCCTGGAATGCCCCCTACATAGTCGTCTTTGAGTTAGGCGCTAACCTTCAATTTCAGCGGCACTTAGCTGGTTAAGTGCCACTGAAAATTAACCAGACAGTGACTGGCTAAATCACTTTGAATATCAGCCCTGAAGGTTTTACTTCAGGAGCATGTGTGTTTTTTCATTTCTATAATACTTTGTTGGAGGCATTTGCTTAAAACCAAACATGTTCTAGGTGGCGGAATACACCTGTGATTCAACACACCACAGTTTTCTAAGGATTCAAGTTGTCTATGATCAGAAATCCAAGTGAGCACTGCCTTTAAATAAAGTTTCAGGGATGATAGATCAAGCTAAAATGTAGAGGTGGGAAAAATAAGAAGAATGTCATCAGTGTTGCAAAAAGCACTGACACCAAAATCCTGAATGATAGTATCCAGGGGACTTAAAAAGATGTTCAACATCAAAGGAGACAGAATTGAGCCCTGGGGCACCCCACAGGGTAGGGAACTTGGTAAGGCATCCAAGAAAGAGTGAAGGTCACTCAAATGTTGCTCACACAACAGTTTCAGTACTACGGTGGTACCTAAACCCAGCCTTGCGAGGATGGAGAATCAACATCTGTTCTACATGGGATAACAATTGAGAAAAGGCTATGTCTATAGCCTGATTTGTAACAGTTGGGGCAGAACCAACAGCTAAAATGTGAGTGATCAAAATTAGTGCCAAGGAGGGAAGGCCATAAATTGGCATCTTCAGGTAAGGAGATGGCAACCGATTGATTATACAGAACGCCTGCACCATTTAAGGCTGTGGGCACTTAACATGCCTGAGCCTCACTTCTACTGTAGTTTGTTGTTAGATATGTGGGTTGCTAGGGAAGGAAATGGAGTGGTAGTTCTGGTTGATGGGGATGTGTTAGGGGGGTGAAATTTTATTGGAGGTTGGTTATGTAGAATATTGGTTTGGGGTGAAGTTTCATTAGAGAGTGGTTAGAGTATTGTTTTGGGTGGGAAGGTTTTTTATGGGGTGGGTGGTGTGGTGGAAAGGAGAGGGTGGTTTGGCAGAAGTTGAAGTTTTTCTGGCTGCTTACCTGTTGTTGCTGAGCTTTGGGTTTATGGTGGTTTGTTATTGCAAGCTTGGTATTTCTAGGTTTCGTGTTCTGCAGGCCTCCTTGCCTCTTTTTGGTGCTTTGGGTGGCCCGCTGTGTTTTTTCCTGCTTGGGTGGGTTCACATAATGCTATGGATCAGGGTTTCCTTCAGGGGTGTCTGGGCGTGTGTCTTGCTGCTAGACCTATTCAGGCAGTCTTTTGGTCTGCCTTTTCCCTCCTTGTGTTGCTGGCGGGTTGGATGTTAAGAAAGTAGGGGGTAGGTAGGGGGCATCTTGTGGGTTGGGGTGAGGGACAGACCAAGTGATGTCCTGTGGTGCTGGCAGGGGTGGAAGGGGATGTGGTGCTTATAGTTTATTCCATTTACTATACCGCTAGGCTTAAAAATAAGATCACATTGGTTTACAATTCAGAAACAATAAACAAACTAGAAAAGAACTCCAGCAAAACATAAGACAGATTCACTCACACAAGATCACACATATCCACAATATACCTCACAAATAACAAAGAAATACATACAAATTAAAATAAACTTCAAAACAGACCTCTAAGCTCGATCCCCGCAAATCCCTGGAGAGGGACACATCAAAAGCCAGGTGAAAAAAAATGTGTTTTCTAACAGGTGCTTAAACTGAAACATGAAAGAGATGCATATCTCTCTCATGAATATTCATTGTGGATATCCTGAAAACCTTGACTGGCTGAGGTGTCTCCAGGATCTGGTTTGGGAACCACTGGGTTAATCCATGAAGATGGTGTTGTTTGGGATATGTTCATATGAGGCATTTCTGCATTGAATAATTTACTTTTTTTGTTTTTGTTAGTGGCTACCCCTTCTCATTCCTTGCCTCTGGAGATATGTTTGTGGGTTGGCAGACACTCTTTCATGTTCTGGGCCAGAAGCGTGTGGCTAAGACTCAGTGGGGTCCTCACCTAGGACTGGCTGCATTGGGCATCCGGATTTGGTGGTTGGGACTTCGAGGCATATTTTGGGAACTACTGCTGTAAATCCACTTGGAAGCCAAGCATTTTTCTTCTCCTCGGCTGATTATTGTGCACTTAGGGGGAATAATCTTTTGTAGTTTATGGTTTATTTAAAATTTGATATACCACCTATACAACATAAGTTGGTCAAAGTGGTTAAAGAATAAAATGTATACAATAGAAGAGGAAAAAAGCACCATTAGTTATAGGACAGTAAACATTCATACAAGGAGAGGACAGGTCCAAATAATGCTAAAAACTGTGGTCAACAGAATCCAAGGCTACAGATATAAGACATAGGGTACTGGGCTACTCATTATGGTGGAACTGTAAAACCAAAAGGAAGTTGAAAAAAATGAGTTTTCAACAGGTTTTTAAATTTAGGAAAAGAGATCTCGGCTCTTATTAATAGTGGAAGGTCATACCAAGATTTAGGTGTACGAAAAGCAGATGTACTTGTGGATTCTTAGTGGGGGGTACACAGGCTGAGGGAAAGGCCAAACTGTTGGTGTCTTAGGACTTGAATTGTATGGTTGGGGGAGTACAAAATAACCAGAGATGAAAGATATGAAGGTGTACTGAGGTGAAGAGTTTTGTGAGCAAGGCAGAAAGTTTTGAAAATTGATCAGTAATGAATGGGGGAGCCTGTGAAGTTTGATCAGTTGCGGAGTGACACGATCATACCTGCATGCCCCATGTAGCAGTCGTGCTGCTGAATTCTGAAGAATCTGTAATCTTCGTAAAGAGGATTTGGGCAAACTGCAGTAGACCTCATTACGGTAGTTTATGCCTGATACCAAAAAATCATGAGTTAGTATATGTGAAGAATTAGAATCAATGTAACCTTTAATGGATCATAGCTGTCTATGAATATAAAAACCTGTTTTTACAAGTTGAGATATTTGAGTGGCAAAAGTCAGCTTTGAGTCGAAGATAATACCAAGATAACAGAAGGATGTCACAGTTGGAATAGACCTGTGAAACAGAGCAGGTGAATCTTATTAAGCAGTTAAAGCATGCCTTTTTTGTGGCTGCCTGTTATTTTTCTAATGCTCATTTTGTGTGGTCTTTTATTATTCCTTGGTTGGTGTGCAGGGATACCCGCAGTGAGAAGGCTATAGAGCGCCTTCGTCAAAGGGTGAATGGGGATGTGGTGAGCTTTGTGGTTGCTTTGGGGGGGCTTGGTGGTATCTCATGACCTTTTAATGGCTGATTGCCCGTGGCTCTTCCAACCAGATGGTGCCCATCTGTCTGATATACGGTTGGATCTATTTTTAAGTGATTTTCAGGATTTATTGCAGGCTTGTTATGGTAGGACTTCTGGGCACTGCTCCTGAATTTGGGGGGGGGGGGGGGGGGGGAGAAGTGACTAGCTTGGGCTGTCACTGCTTTGGTGGGAGGTTTTGGAAGGTGGAAACCCAGACGTGGCAATTTTGTGGGGTTATAGCTAATATAATAGAAAGGTAACTGTGGACAGCTTGTGTTCGACACCGCCACAAGCTAATATGAGTACTTAGCATTACCGCAAATACTCATGAACTGAGAGACGATTACTATGGGTAGGGGTTACCATATTTTGTCCCCCCAAAAGGAGGACACACGCCCTCGCTCTGCCCCCTGTCACATTTTCCCCTCCCCCCTGTCACACACCCCGTCACCCCCCCCCCCTCCCCATACCTTACTACTGCCCTGGTGGTCTAGTGACCTCTACGGGGCAGGAAAGAGCCCCCTCTTTCCTGGCCGGAGTGCTGCCCTGCATGCATCCTTCCTGTTAGTGATCTCGGCGCCATTTCAAAATGGCTGCCGAGAGTTGAAGTCTTGCGAGGTCACTTCAACTCTCGGTGGCCATTTTGAATCGGTGCCGAGATAATCAACAGAAAGGATGCATGCAGGGCAGCGCTCCGGGCAGGAAAGAGCTGCCCCGAAGGCGGAAGAGGTCACTAGACCACCAGGGCAGTAGTAATGAAGGGAAGGGGAGGCTAGCAATCTGCCCGTTTGTCCAGAAATCCGGACAAATGGGCAGATTGGCAAAACCCCCTCGGTTGCCCGGACATGTCCTCAAAAAGAGGACATGTCCGGGTAAATCCGGACATATGGTAACTCTAACTATGGGGCAAGGGGTGCGTTCTTTGAGGCTAGTTTGGGACTGACTAGTTTTATTTCAGCGTGCAGTTAAAACTACTGAGGGTGGGGGAATTGAAGAATGCCACTCTGGGACGAGTGACAATGCATAGTTATATTAAGATACAGTTTTTGTGTTGACAATCTCTCTATATAAAAGGCAACACCAACGTTCTATGAAGCCTCCAGCCGGAAGTGTGAAGGGGGCGAGATATCCGGTTTCCCTATGAGTGTCTGCCCCGCCCTCTCTGTAACACAAACAGTCAGTGAAGGAAAACAGCAGAGCACGAAATCAAATCGCTGGCTCTGTAACAGTGAAGGACTCAGAGGGGGGAGGGGAGAGAGGCCAGAGGGCAGGGACACACACACTCCCACATGCACACAGAAGAAAACATTGCTAGCCCCCGTTTCATTTGCATCAGAAACGGGGCTTTTTTACTAGTTTGTTAATAAACCTACGGCCAGGTGACTGCCATTTAAGATTGTGTCAGTCAGAATTATGTTGGAATGCGTTCAGGTGTATTGTGTTATAGATGTGGAAGTGGTTGTGAGTGCCATTGTTAATTCATTTTGCATTTTGTGTAGTTGCTGCTGCTACTGAACACCAAGTTAATTTTCCTTACTATAGCCTAGTGGATAGAGCAGTAGACTGTGATAACCAGCGAAGCCAGGGTTCAAATCCTGCTTCTCTCACTAATGCTACCTGTGACCTTTTCAAGTCACTTCATCCTCCATTGCCCCGGGTACAGATTATAAGTCCACTTGGACAGGGTAATAACTTGTGTACCAGTTTGTAGCTCACTGTAGGTAGGAATGCTTAATATGGAAATCCTGAATTGTGTGTTTACAAGTAGAATTTTCTGTCCCTATGTGCAGGGCCGCCGAGAGACTGGGCCAGGCCCGGGTCAAGGCCGCCCCCGGGCCCCCCCCCACCCGAGGTCACCGGGTCCCCCCTCCACCGGGCCCTCTCTCCACCCCCGGGCCCTCTGCACAGACCTTAAGCGCCTCACCTTCGAAAGCGCAGCAAGCAGCGGCAGACCACTCCTGCCTTCCGTGTCCCGCCCTCGCGGGTTACATCAGGCGAGGGCGGGACACAGAAGGAAGGAGTGGTCTGCCGCTGCTTGCTGCGCTTTCGAAGGTGAGGCGCTTAAATTCAATTCCAGGGCCCGGGGAATTTTGTCCCCCCTGTCCCCCCCTTCTCGGCGGCCCTGCCTATGTGACTCACTTTGCAATTTTCCATATAAACTTTCATTTGTCATTCAGATGTCTAGCTCCCCAGTTTCACACGGTCTTTAGTAATTCCTCACAGTCTGCTTGTGATTTAACTGTGTCGAATATATTATATATTTTTGCCATCTACACAGTTGAGCATCTGACTCATTCTTCCTTTTCTAGATCATGATAATGAATGTTATTCATCACTGATCCCAGTACTGACCCCTGGGGCACTCTACTGTTCACTTCTTTCTATTGTCAAAACTGACCATTTAGACCTTCTCCCTGATTTCTATCTTTTAATCAGTTACCTATTCACAAGAAGCCGTGATCTCCTGTCCTATGACTTTTTTTAATTTCCTGAGATCTGTCTCATAAAAGAGTTTTTCCTATGCCTTCTGAAAATTCAGATACACTGTATCAGTTAGCTTGCCTATCAAAATATCTCTTTCACCAATTCAGGAATCTCATTCTCAGTGAATTACAATATTAAAACATTCAATATTAATGCAAAACCACACAAAAAAAGAGAAAACATAAATACAGTGAAAACACATGAGACCAAACCAACACGCAAATATTTCAGTGGCTTAACTTGAAAAGCAAAAATAGTGGTTGCTCCTTTCTTCCAAAACAGAAGGTTGCTGTCAATTTGGCTCAATTCAAGAGGTGATTTATTCCACAAAAAATTAGCACAGCTGTGCAAAAATGCCCTTGCATGGTTTTCTGAAAGATGGCAATTTTCAAAGACTATACTTTAAACTTCAAGCAGGAACCTCAATAAAAATCATAAAGTATGCACTGGGATGTGTAAGCTAAGAAGGACCTTTTAAGCAGCTAGGTGCAAGGACACTCAGGATCATATAAATCGAAGTTATGATCTTAAACCTGATTATCCATGTTACAATTAACCAGTGAGGATTTCCTGATGAAATTGATCCTGGAAAAAGCTGCCAAATGCACATAAGCTGCTGTATTTTGTTTGAGCCAAAATATTTGGGCACTGTAGTAGTTTGCTATATAAAGGGCCAAAGCTAGCAACACCATTCTAAAATAGTTGCGCCATATCAAAGGATTCAAGCCAGGGGCGTAGGCAGACCTGCCATTTTGGGTGGACCCTTCCCACCCCCACCTTACCCCTGTACATACATACAGTATAGTGTTTTCTTTTTAATGACCCAACTTCTGCCCATTTCTCACTGAACCCTCTCCCCTGGTCCTACCTCAGATCCGTTGCCCATCGCAGTTCCTATAGGCAACCTGTGCCAGCCCTGCAGGCTTCTCTGTACCACATCCCCGCCAAAAAACAAGAAGTGACATCATTGAGGGCAGGACATGATGGAAGCCTGCAGGGCCGGCGCAGGATGCCTATAGCTCTGAGGTAGACTGGGGGGGGGGGGGGGGGTTCCAGAGAAAGACGGGCAGATGCCAGGCCACGAATGGAGAAGAGGGAGAGAGATTAGTAAGGCGCTGCCACTGAAGAGTTCTGGAGGCCTCATGGGCTGCTGATTGGATGGGCCTGAGGCAAGAATGGGTGGGCCTGTGCCCACCCAGGCCCGCCTTTTGCTATGCCACTGGTTCATGCTTTAATTAAAAAAAAAAAAACTTCAAACTTTGCTTAGCAACCATTCTAATCTGAGAGGTCACTGAAAGTCATGAGTTGAGCATAACAGTCACATTTTTTCATCTCAGATACTAAAGGTAGTATAATATCAGCAATAATGATATGGCTAGGGATATCTCGAAAGGAGTCAGTGGCATAGCCAGACCTGATATTTTGGGTGGGCCCAGAGCTAATATGGGTGGACACTATGTATATAGGTGTGTATGGGATAGCCCTAAATAATGCCTTAGAGTGCACTTAATGACAGATTTCTAAGTAAATAATCTGCCCAACAGATGTCCTGCATCAACATAAACCACATACATACTTTATGGAACACCAGCATTTTTAAATTCATTAAAAAAATTTCTATCCTGCACTATCCCACAATTCTAGGTGGATTACAGTACCACTGTTATACATAAAATTTTACATGCCAATTGCTAGACAAACAGCACTTAAATTTAACCAGATATGTCTACAATAATGGCAAACATCTCAACACACATCACAGTATCTTGCAAAATGTTTACCACAATGGCGCATATCCTTCAAACTTTGCTTTATAACAAACATTAAATGCCTGACTAAGCTGTGTTAAAAACCACCTTTTCTAAAACTTTAGATAAAAATGGCAAATTGGGCAGCAGCCTAAAATTACTTGGCAGATCTGTCATAGTCCACAGCTAAGATGTTTCCTCTTACAGTTTTCCATAGACAAAATGTATTAAAATTCTGGTGGGAGCTTGGTAATAGCAACACAAAATCCTTTCACTGCCAGATTCTTTGTCACGTTAACACTGAATCTTATGAAGAAGCTTCTTAGAGCCTATATAGCAAACCTTAACACCAGTACCTTTAAAAAGGTGATACACTGGAAAAACCAGACAAGTCAGACTGATATAGATCCACACCCAAACCACATGCCAGCAGAATCTCTCGCCTCGGTCACATGCAGAAAATAGACCAGTCCTCACCAATTACAGAATAATGAATCAAAAATTAGACATTTTCCTGTAGCTGGGCATCAGCCCTGCCCTTCCCTACCCCATCATAGACCGGCATCAGCTCTTCCCTCCCCATTCCTCCCTTAGCCCAGCATCAGTCCTGTAATTCCCTACCCCCCAACAGCCCAGCATCAGCCCTTCTCTCCCCCTTCCCTCCCTTAACACAGCATCAGTGCTGTAATTCCCTAACCCCAACAGCCAGTATCAGCCCTTCCCTCCCCCTTCCCCTCATAGTGTGGCAACAGCCCTGCCCTTCCCTACCCTCATAGTCATCTGCCCCCACCCAGAAGCCCAACCACATGAAATATAAAACATTTTTTTAAAAACTGGACATTGAAGAGCCCACCAACGTTAAATATAAATCTTTTTTTTATTAAACCTGCGCTTGATGCAGAGATTTCAGAGACGTCTACAGGCCATGATCGGTGTGCACGAGCAGCCAGTGCTGGGGAGAAGGCCCAAGTTGGCTCCTAGCAGTGCCTGATGGCCACAGAGGAATAGGCGTCATTCCAGTGCCGCCGCAGTAGCTGCTGACACAATTCTGACATCTGGGGGTGGAGGATAATTTGGCTCTTATCAGTGCCTGATGGCCACGGAGGAATAGACTTCTCTCCAGTTCTACTGCAGCAGTTGCTGACACGCTCCTATCATCTGGGGGTGGAGGATAATAAGTGTCCGGATTGCCCCAGTTGCACATGATGGGGCCAGCTGGGCTGGTTAAATTAAAGGCAGAGCTGGCCTCCAGGGCTTCCAACTGCCTGACTTTTGCCACAGGTTATGTCCTAGTGGCTCACTGGAGAGACTCGGAGACCTGAGCCATGACGGATCGATGTGCATGCTGCATGTGCCACAGGGGTAGGCAAGCATCAGTGACCAAAGGCTAGAGGAGCCATGGGGAACGGAGATAGAGCTACAGACAGAGCAGGGAGTGGAGGCTCCCTAATGCCCAACTCCCAAGCAACAGCAAACAAGGCTGGGCAGCAGGAGGTCAGCTACGTTGCTTGCTGGAGACCTGGAGCACTGGTAAAAAAAAAAAAAAAACACTGCAGTGGCAGAGCTCAGCTTACGCGAGGTGCTTCACTGGTTCCTACATATGGCTGAGCTAAGCGATTGGAGTAATCGAACTGTGCAGTGTGCAGGGTAACTGGCACCTGATTGGTGATCACTGAGAATGGGTGGGCTTGAGCCAAAAATGGAAGCTTTTCACATCAGTGTCCGGTTCCACTTTTATGCTATGGATATACATATATTTTCTCTATTCTGAATGAGTTTCTATAGTAACCCCTGAGAGGTTGTGAAATACAAGATGACATCTGCATGCAGGTATTAAACTTAAGTCAGTTTGTCTTTTGCCCTAATTGAACTTGGGGCTGGGATCTACTGTCGGTAGCTCTGGATTGGCATATGACTAGCCTATGGAAGATTAAGTGACTTGCCCAAGGTCACAAGGAGCTACAGTGGGAATCGAACCCAGGTTGCCAGGATCAAAGCCCGCTGCACTAACCATTAGGCCACTCCTCCACTCCAAGCTTGTTGCCTTTTGCCAACCTTTTAATAAAAGGGTCCATGAATGTTTATGTTTATAAAAAACTTGATGTACCACCAAATACCAACACAAAGGAGCTAAGATTTAGCCCATCAGGGATAGGGTTATGGCTGGGGGAGGGGGGGGGGTGCATGGTGTGAAAAACATTGAGCGTTCTTCATGTATGAATGTAACTCACCTTGAGCTACTACTGAAAAAGGTGTGAACAAAATTCAAATAAATAAATTAAAAATAAATGAAAAAATTTACATCCTCTCTGCATCCTTAAAGCTTTCAAACAGGTAGAAAAAGTGACGGCCAAAGCTAGAAGGATGCTTGGGTGCATAAAGACAGGCATGACCAGCAGGAAAAAAGAGGTGAAAGTGCCGTTGTATAAGTCTCTAGTGAGGCCTCATTTGGAGTACTGCGTCCAGTTCTGGAGACCGCACCTATAGAAAGATATAAACAGGATGGAGTCAGTCCAGAGGGCGGCTACGAAATTAGTAAGCGGTCTTGAATGCAAAAATGATAGGGACAGGCTTATGAACCTCAAGATGTATACGCTGGAATAGAGGAGGGAGAGAAGAGACATGATAGAAATGTTTAAATATCTCAAGGGCATTTATGTACAGGAAGAGAGCCTTTTTCAAATGAAGGAGAGCTCTGGAATGAGGGGGCATACGACAAAGTTAAGAGGGAATAGGCTTAGGAGTAACCTAAGGAAGTATTATTTCACAGAAAGGGTGGTGGAGGTGTGGAATGGCCTTCCTGTGGAGGTGGTGGAGTCGAGGACTGTTCCAGAATTTGAAAGGCATGGGATAAGCATGTGGGATTGCTTAGGAACAGGAAGAATTAGGGGTTACAGAGGATGAGCAGACTGGATGGGTCATATGGCCTTTATCTGCGGTCATGATTCTATGTTTCTATCTGCTTTTGTGCGGTGCGAGTTTTTGACATGGAGGGGGAGAAGGAATGGGAAGGCTGGTTTAAATGAAGTAGCTCCCACATTCTGTTGGTTTGGAAATAATAGTAATAAAATGAAACCAGTCATTATATATCACTGTCAATAGATTCCAAACAATGGCAACAGGCATTGTGTTTTTTCCCACCAGTTGGTAGTAGACATAGCAGTTGGTAGCAGTCTACATGATTCAGTTACTAGGGTGTCACCGTACATATTAATCATTGAGAAAACTATGCAGTTCCATCACTAGATATCTCAGTAGAATTTACAAGAAATCTTTTTTTCAAATGAATAACAGACGCATTGTAAATTTGTGGATTGGGATCCATCTGTGCTGCTTTAAGGAGTACCTGACCTTCACAAAGAGCATATATTTCATAGACCATTGCTGCATGCATTTTACTACTTCCTGCCAGCTTTAACACGAGAAGCCATTCAACTGAATTGTGCTTTGGTGAGGTCTTGAGTAGCCATTGTAAGAAATATGACTTGCGTTGAGCTGTCTAGAAATTAAATGGATTGTGCTGTTGTCATGTTCACCATTGTCCTTGCTCTTTCAGTTTGGCCTCTGTCAGTCTTAATTGACTAACTGTTCTACAACTAGAAAGTTCTAGTACTTACAAACCTTAAGACTAATGAGGAGAGTGTCTACAGGAAAATCAGCAGGAGGTCAGCCATTATTTTATGAAGTACAACTTGTAAGTTCCTCAGGCCTCCAGCTGCTACTTAAGTTTTACAGCCTAAATGACTACACAGCTCATACAGTGGAGACTTAACTACTTTCACACATAATGCCAAGACACTGGGAAGCTACACCAAATATAAAAGGGATTTGCTTGGTTCTGTGAGATAATTAGAAAAGATTATATATGTTAAGTTTCCATGGCTATGTACGTAGAAACATAGATACATGACGGCAGATAAAGGCCAAATGGCCCATCCAGTCTGCCCGTCCTCTGTAACCCCTAACTCTTCCTTTTCCTAAGTAATCCCATGTGCTTATCCCATGCCTTCTTAAATTCTGATACAGTTCTCAACTCCACAACCTCCATCGTTAGGCCGTTCCACGCTTCCACCACCCTTTCCATGAAATAATACTTTCTTAGATTACTCCTAAGCCTGTTCCCTCTTAACTTCATTGTATGCCCCCTCGTATGGAACTTTGCTCAGTAAAGACATTTTTGAAAAATATCCCCCAAATATGTCTTGGTATTTCTTTGAGTGTAAAAATCTGTCATTATGAAAAGGGGTAGGTGGTAACAGCTTATATAAAATTTTATGTAAACATGACCTTGATTGTTACATTTCAAGAACCTACTAAAGCAAATTACCTTCATGATGAGCAGTGCTATCCAGGTCTTCCTAGTATTTAGACTGTGCAGGGCTCTTAAGGTTGGGGCTTCTTCATTGGTACTTTAATGAAACATTATGAAAGGGAATGGGACTTAATATTCCGCCTTTCTGTGGTTTTTGCAACTACATTCAAAGTGGTTTACATAGTATATACAGGCACTTATTTGTACCAGGGGCAATGGAGGGTTAAGTGACTTGCCCAGAATTGCAAGGAGCTGCAGTGGGAATTGAACCCAGTTCCCCAGGATCAAAGTCTGCCGCACTAACCATCAGAGAGAGACATGTGTGGCAGCTATGCAACTTTGTATAGCCAGATACCACAGTCACTTTGAGTGTCTTTCGCGATGTAGGATTTCCAAACAGCAGCAATCAGCAAAAAAAAAAGGAGGCAAAATACCTCACATGACCGTGAGATGTAGAAAAAACAGTGAGGAAAAATCCAAGGAGGATGCTAAAAAACTTTATTAGGATTAAAAGCGACCCGACACGGCCATGTTTCGGCCCTAAAGACTGCCTCAGGTGTCTTGATCAATCTGGCTGTAGCAGTGTAATTTAATACACCGATGATAATTGATGCCCAATTATTGGATAATATAAATCTTCCTCCAATCTTTTCTCCTTGAAAAAATGGCGTATTGGGTCGCTTTTAATCCTAATAAAGTTTTTCGGCATCATCGTTGGTTTTTTCCTCACTGTTTTTTCTACAGGATTTCCAAACAAAACAGTGATTGCAGGCTTTAGAAACATTATAAACGATGGATTCTACAAGCACTATGTGTTTCTGAATCTAAATTTCAATTTTTGTTGCTTAGCTTTCTGTAAGCAGTGAACCTTAGCAGGGTCCCTGAAATGGATATATTTCTTACAAAGATCAGTAGCATGAATCTTGCTACTCTTTGGGATTCCGGAATCTTGCTACGCTTTTGGATTCTGTCAGGTACTTGTGACCCGAATTGGCCACTGTTGGAAGCAGGATGCTGGGCTGGATGGACCATTGTTCTGACCCAGTATGACTTTTCTTTTGTTCTTATTAAAATGACGCCTGTTATATCTAAAGAATCTCTCTTAGTAACACTGTATTTTGTGATAAATATACTGGTATGTGCTTTTTTTTTTATTTACAATTTATAAAAGGAAAAGGTTTATCTAGATCCCTAACAGATGGAATCTATTCTGTGAAGGAGCTTCTTTCACAACAATATAACATTTGTTCATTACAGATAAAGATATCTGCAAGAGACCAAGCTTCCTCAGTTTTTCCTTTTATTCTACATGCTGCTTAACCGACAAAGGATAAGTGGTTTGTGATTTGCTGTTGGCATGAAGGTAATTAGAGCATACAATTAAGACATGAAAGGGACTATTTACCTGACCCTTTCAAAATACCTTGGGTACAGTGCTAGGCGGAAAGCCAGAAATTAAGTGACTCAACATCTAGAAATGTTATCTAAAAAAAAGAAAATAATGTACTACTGCATACATTGGATATGTCATAAAAATGCATCATTCATTTTACTATTAGCTTGGGAAAATAAAGGTTATATTTTATGGCTACACTGTCTTCTGGATTCTACATATGGTGCTGATTCAAGATGTGCACATAACTGGATAGTGAACCATGAACGATCAATAATTGGAGGATAACAACCCATTATTGATATCAATTGGCACCAACTAGGATTTGCGACTGCATCTGGCTGCACATTATTCTATAATGCTGGGTGACCAAATTCCATAGCGTGCAACCCTTAAGGTCTGAAGATACCTTTCTATATGAATGTGTGTTGATTGGTTATAGCAGTAATAATAATAATAAAATAGAATAATATTCTTTTTGTGTGAGTACGCCAGATTTTGAGCACCATTTATAGAACTCCCCTCTGTATTATTTAGATTTCTGTGTTTTCCTCGGAATAGAAGTGTCATGCGTTGAACTCTTGTTAGAATATACCCGTCAAATATACATTACCATTTCAAGTACTTTTGGTATTATGGTAATCAGTATAATTTATGTTGATACTAGTAAAAAAGGCCCGTTTCTGACACAATTGAAATGGGCGCTAGCAAGGTTTTCCTTGGAGTGTGTATGTTTGAGAGAGAGTGTGTGAGAGTGACTGTGTGAAAGCGAGAGAGTGAATCTGCGAGTGTGTGTGACAGAGAGAGTGAGACTGAGTGCGAGTATGTCTGTGAGAGAGAGAGTGTGTGTACCTGGGGCCCCTCCCTCCCACCCAGTTCTAGTGTCCCCCCTTCCTCTGTGTTCCAGGGTCATCCCCCCCCCTTTTTTTTTTTTAGTTTTTGTACAGGTGGTGCATTCCCCCCCTCTTCCCCTCTCGTCCCTTCCTCCAAGTTCCAGACCCCCTCCCCACGTCCCCCCAAGTTCCAGACCTCCCTCCCTCCCTCCGAATTCCAGACCCCCCCTCTGAGTTTCAGACCCCTCCCGCTCTCCGAGTTCCAGACCCCACCTCCCTGCCTCCCACCCTCCGATTTGCAGACCCCCTTCTTCCGATTTCCCGACCCCCCCCCCTCGGAGTTCCTGACCCCTGGACCCCCCTGCCGCGACCCTCTGCCCCCCTTCCTGCCGCCAACCCTTGGGGCTTCGGAGCCCATCTGTGAAGAAAGTTACGGACACAGGCCGGCAGACACATAGAATGTTGGGGGTGAGAATTATATAGGACGCGTCATAATGGGTCTAGTGACATCAGCTAGGGATTCGGAGCCCATCTGTGAAGAAAGTTACGGACACAGGCAGTTAGACGCATAGAACGTTGGAGGTGAGAATTATTATATAGGATATATATGACAACTTACCAGTATATCTATTTGGCTATTACAAAATGGGGACGATTTCATACAGTAGTCGCAACTACCAACTGAAGTATAATTTTCACCTGGGATCATTCATTATTCTGATCACATCATGGGAGAGAAGAAGCACTCAGACTTTTAAGAAGCTTTCCTCCCAAGTCTTCTAGCAGCCTCTGCCTCAATTTACAGCTTTTGATTCTTCTAAGGCAGATCTGTATAAACATGATCACCTTGAGCAGTCAAAACCAAATGGAATAAGAGGCCTAATAAGGGTAATGTGGTCTTTTTAATATGTGCAGCTATTCAAAGCTCACATTAGCAGTCAAGGGATGTTGTTTCATCACAAACTCCATCGTTTATAGCGTTTCTGAAGCCTGCAATCACTTCACAAATTCTTTTAGATTCTGTTTGAAAATCCTACATCAGAAAGAACACTCAAAGTGGCTGCGGTGTCGGGCTATACAAAGTTGCGCAGCTGCAGCCTGTTCAACTGCCACACACGTCTTTCTTTCATAATGTTTCATTAATAGTGTTAAAGTACCAATGAAGAAGTCCCAACCTTAAGAGCCCTGCACAGTCTAAATACTAGGTAGACCCGGATAGCACTGCTCATCAGGAAGGTAATTTGCTTTAGTAGGTTCTTGAAATGTAATATTCAAAGACTGCTGAGTTTTATGGTCATGTTTTATGTTATGTCATAACAATTTACATAACTGCTACCACCCCTCCTTCTGAAATGAAAAAAAAAGAGGGTTTCTATTGTTTTTATATAAAAAAGTACTTATACCATGATAATCTCAAGAATGTATTGTGGTACAACAGGAGAAAAATGTCAAGTTGAACGTGCAAAACAGCAGACCACCAGTGTAAAGAGTCTATACAAAGTCTTTAATTTCACCAAATGAATACTTGTGAATGACGTGGCCATGTTTCACCAAAAAGGCTGCGTCAGAGGCAAAACTAGAGGGAGAAATTTTAAAGCACTCTTTCCTCTAGAACTCACAATCCGGGTGAAATTGAGTTTTCGTTAGAGAAACTCTGGAGGAATTGCTGGACAAAAGAGAGAGAAAATCTTTAAAAGATAGAAGCAAGCTTAGCTGAAAGGCAATCCCTTAAAGCCAATAAAGTTGGTTAGAAAGAACTTCAAGCTTTAAAAGCCACAGTGCAGTGGTTTAAGGTCAACTAGTGCAGCACCTAAGGGGTCCTTTTACCAAGCTGCAGTAAAAAGGGCCTTGCTGCAGGGGCTATTTTTGCCACGCGCCAGGACCTTTTTTTACCGTAGCGGATTAAAAGCCCCTAAAATAGATATGGCCATGTGGTAAAATTATTCTTACTGCCTGACCATTGAGGTGACAGTAAGGGATCCTGCGGTAACTGGGTTAGTGCCGTGCTAGATATTACGGAATTATTTTGTGTAGCACCAGAAATGGCATGCACTCAAGGTGGAAGTGTCGCCAGTGGCAGTGTTGGGCCAGTGGTAGTTCCCGGTTGCCGCTTGGCAAACCCATTGCCACGTGGCAACTGTTTAGTTAAAAGAGTCTCTAACAGAATACAGCTTAGGCACTTGTTCAGAAGTTACAAAGTATAAACTGATTAGTTTTTAACTTTTCAAAATGACAGATTTTTACACCCCAAGAAATGCCAATACATATTTTGGGGAAATGTTTTCTAAATTTGTCTTTATTGAGCAAGTCACACCCTCCCCATCTCACAGCCTGAAAATCCTTGGCGTCATAATAGACCGCAACCTAACACTGAAGAGCCAAGTAAAATCCACAAAGAAGATGTTCCACTCAATGTGAAAGCTCAAACGTGTGAAACAATACTTCCCAAGGGATACCTTTCGTAACCTGATACAATCAATGGTAATTAGCCAACTAGACTACTGCAATGGAATCTACGCAGGATGCAAAGAACAAACCTTAAAGAAACTTCAAACCGCTCAAAACACGGCAGCTAGACTCATATTTGGAAAAACGCAATTCGAAAGTTCAAAATCCCTCTGAGAAAAACTACACTGACTCCCAATCAAAAAACACATTGCCTTTAAAACCTGCACCATGGTTCATAAAATTCTCTATGGTGAAACGCCAGGATACATGATAGTCTTAATTGACCTACCAACCAAAAACGCCTTCAAATCAACATGATCATACCTATACCTACACTACCCAAGCTGCAAAGGTCTTAAATACAAATCTACTTATGCATCCAGCTTTTCCTGTAAAGCACACAACTGGGGAACGCGCTACCAAAAGCAATGAAAATGACCTACGACATCTAAACTTCCGGAACATGCTAAAAACCACCCTATTCAAAAAGGCATATCATCCCGATCCAACATAAAAGACTAACCTCGGCTACACAAGAAAACCAAAGCACGTATGATCATAACACTATTCTTCCGCATTACGACTATTCTGTGGCTTTGCCATATAAACTTCATCTTACCACAACAGCACAATGTATTTGTTCACACCGGAAAAAGTAAATTCCGGTACTATGTAAGCCACATTAAGCCTGCAAAAAGGTGGGAAAATGTGGTATACAAATGTAACAAATAAATAAAAGTTCCATACAAATAGCCATGAAAACGCAACTTATATGATCTTTTCTAATCATCTTACAGAACCAAGCAAATCCCTTTTATATTTGGTGTAGCTTCCCAGTGTCTTGGCATTATGTGTGAAAGTAGTTAAGTCTCCACTGTATGTGCTGTGTAGTCATTTAGGCTGTAAAACTTAAGCAGCAGCTGGAGGCCTGAGGAACTTACAAGTTGTACTTCATAAAATAATGACTGTCCTCCTGTTGATTTTCCTGTAGACACTCTCCTCATTAGTCTTAAGGTTTGTAAGTACTAGAACTTTCTAGTTATAGAACAGTTAGTCAATTAAGACTGACAGAGGCCAAACTGAAACAGCAAGGACAATGGTGAACATGACAACATAAGTTGAACACAATCAAAAAGTATGAATAACTGTCAAACAAGATTTGTGTGAGACTACTACCATAAATGTCAAAAAAAAGGCAAGGCATAATCTAGTCATGGATGAGAAAAACCTCTGTATTGTCCATATTAAATAAAAGCATAATCTCTCAAATCTTCAGTGAGGACAGAAACAAAAGAAAATCAAAGAGCCAAACGTGATCACAGTTTCAATCCATGTATCTGCTCATATTCCTCACCTTTCCAGTCATCATTCCCACATCCATCAGTCGTTTTGATCACCCTTCCGACATCCATTTGTGGCCCTCATATCCCTTCTGGCAACCATACCCTACCTTGATTCCAGATCTGGAATTTACAGGGATCCAAGATGGTCCAGTGGGAGCAGGACCATCTCCCCTTGCATCCAAACCAAAGTTTCAGCGTGCTTGTCTGACATTGCTGTCTGGATGTCTCAACGCCACCTGAAATTAAATCTGACCAAAACCGAGCTTCTCATTTCCCCCCCCCCAAACCCACCTCCCCGCTCCCCCCGTTTTCTATTTCTGTTGATGGCTCTCTCATTCTCCCTGTCTCCTTAGCTCGAAACCTTGGGGTCATCTTTGACTCTTCTCTCTCCTTCTCTGCTCATATCCAGCAGATTGCCAAGACCTGTCGTTTCTTTCTTTACAACATCCGTAAAATCCGCCCCTTTCTTTCCGAGCACTCTACCAAAACCCTCATCCACACCCTTGTCACCTCTCGTTTAGACTACTGCAATCTGCTTCTTGCTGGCCTCCCACTTAGTCACCTCTCCCCTCTCCAGTCGGTTCAAAACTCTGCTGCCCATCTCATCTTCCGCCAGGGTCGCTTTACTCATACTACCCCTCTCCTCAAGACCCTTCACTGGCTCCCTATCCGTTTTCGCATCCTGTTCAAACTTTTTCTACTAACCTATAAATGTACTCACTCTGCTGCTCCCCAGTATCTCTCCACACTCGTCCTTCCCTACACCCCTTCCCGTGCACTCCGCTCCATGGATAAATCCTTCTTATCTGTTCCCTTCTCCACTACTGCCAACTCCAGACTTTGCGCCTTCTGTCTCGCTGCACCCTACGCCTGGAATAAACTTCCTGAGCCCCTACGTCTTGCCCCATCCTTGGCCACCTTTAAATCTAGACTGAAAGCCCACCTCTTTAACATTGCTTTTGACTCGTAACCACTCACCTCCACCTACTCTCCTCTCTTCCTTCCCGTTCACATTAATTGATTTGATTTGTTTACTTTATTTATTTTTTTGTCTATTAGATTGTAAGCTCTTTGAGCAGGGACTGTCTTTCTTCTATGTTTGTGCAGCGCTGCGTATGCCTTGTAGCGCTATAGAAATGCTAAATAGTAGTAGTAGGAGCAATCTGTATTTTTGTCTCTATTAACATGTTGAAAATATTCACTGATGAGTGTTGATGACGATAATGAGGCCTGCATGATGGATGGCATGCAAATCATGTATTTTTCTTCCTTACGTTGATAATAGGAATGTTTATATTAGAGACTAGACCTCCACCTGCAGGGACAAAGTATTTAATAGGAGGAAATATTTATTCACACAAAAAATAGTTGATCTGTGGAACTTACTGGAAGATGTGGTGACAGCGGTTGGCGTATCTGGGTTTGGAGGGGGTTTGGTCATGTTCCTGGAGATGTGGTCCGTGATCTGCTGTGGAGACAGACATGGGGAGGCCACTGCTTGCCCTGGGATTGGTAACATGGAATGCTGCTCCTATTTGGGTTTCTGCCAGGTACTTGTGACCTGGACTGGCCACTGTTGGAAACAGGATAGTGGGCTAGATGGAACATTGGTCTGACCCAGTATGGCTATTCTCATATTTTTATGTTCGTATATCATTGTCACAGCTCATCTGGTGTTCAGAATTAGTTTTTATAGAAGTTAGTTATACCCAAGGGAATTTTGCACTGAAGAAATGAGAAGTTTTGCAAAATGAAGTAAATAATTTTGCACACAGTGTACTAGATAGTGGTCTAGAACTTGCTTACCGCTATGGTGCAGGTACTTTTGACCAGTTATAAGAATATTCCTGGGACCTGATGTTTCAGGCCGGTTACTGACTGAATGTGTGTGTCTCCACTCACAAGTGACTGAGTGTGAGTGTTAGGTGGTGAATTGGGTGCAGTGTGTTTGTGAGTGTGTGACTTCTTGGGTTACAGTGTGTGTGAGGCATCCACTGAGTGACTGCTAAGTCTGATATGTTTTGAGTGTGTGGAATGAGGGGATGGGTTTGGTATGTTTGGGTGAGTGGTTATACAATAGGGGACTGTCTGTACCTGTTCATGGCTAAATGAGAGTGGATGGAGTATCTGGGTGAAGATGGTGTGTTGCAGGTGAGAGCTTTTGATAGGGGATGTCTACACATTGTGTAATGTGGGCCTGTGTGTGTGTGGTTAAAATCTGACACCTTCAACATGATTTCGCACACAGGCAAGGCCGTGAAAAGAGACACCCGTGGGCTGAGGGTTCTTCACATATTTTATTTTATTTTTATTTAATACATTTATACCCCACATTTTCCCACTGTTGTAGGCTCAATGTGGCTTACACAAAACTGTAGTAGGGCTACAGTACAAAAGTACAATAATACAGTTTAACAATAAGATTATAAACAGATTATCAGTTTAACAGAAAATAGTAAAGAAAATATAAGGTATTAGCACAATTACACCATATGTACAAGCTGGGCATACATATATCATACACCAGCATGCTGACTTCATGCGCCCTGCTTTGAAATTTCCATTAACATAAACTTAAAACAAGTACTGCCATGTGCAAACCCTGACCAGTCCTGAGTTTAGGAAAACATACCCATAAACACTCTTTCACGCACACTTTCTGCAAAACTAATTCAGAGGCTTCAAAACTAACAGTGCTATGTTCGCCCCTCCCCCCCCCAAAAAAAAAAAAAAAAATCTTCTCCCCACATCCTTACTCTGAGCCCTGGCTGTCACTGCCATCTCCTTTTGTCGCGTCTCTGATGTCACGTTTGTGGAGGTGAGCTCTTGAGATTTCCCGAGCTCCGCAGACCAGGAAATAACCGAACACCCCGAATCTTCACCCGCGGCGACCGCCGTTCACCGAGGGTTGAGCCCTCAGCTGCGGGCGGCCAGCAGGACTGCTGGAACCACGGGGAACGGTTGGCCTGGTCGGATCTGGGTACAGCGTCCTAGGTACTGTGGACTAGCCGGGTGGCTAGCGGACAACAGGGACGTACGCTGACTAGACAATATCTAGCACAACGGCTAGTTGGCTTGGAGCACCACACAGTCTTGGAACGGACTAGCCGGACGGCTAGCGGGCATGGAGGAGGAACACAGTCTTGGAAACCGCTAGCAGGACGGCTAGCAGTCTTGAAGGACAACTTAAACTTGGAGAAGGCTAGCAGGACGGCTAGCAGTCTTGAAGAACAGACAACACTTGGACAAGGCTAGCCGGACGGCTAGCAGTCTTGAAGGATAAACAAACGTGGAAAAGGCTAGCAGGACGGCTAGCAGTCTGGAAGAACAAACAAACTTGGAAAGGGCTAGCAGGGCGGCTAGCAGTCTTGAAGAACAAACAAACTTGGAAAAGGCTAGCAGGGCGGCTAGCAGTCTTGAAGAACAAACAAACTTGGAAAAGGCTAGCAGGGCAGCTAGCAGTCTTGACGAACAAACAAACTTGGAAAAGGCTAGCAGGGCGGCTAGCAGTCTTGAAGAACAAACAAACTTGGAAAAGGCTAGCAGGGCGGCTAGCAGTCTTGAAGAACAAACAAACTTGGAAAAGGCTAGCAGGGCAGCTAGCAGTCTTGACGAACAAACAAACTTGGAAAAGGCTAGCAGGGCGGCTAGCAGTCTTGAAGAACAAACAAACTTGGAATCCTCTTGGCAGGACGGCTTCAGACAAGAAAACGGAAGCACTGGTTCCCCTCCGTGCTTCCGTTTAAATCCCCCGCTTGCCTTGACTGAAGAACAGCTGGCGCCAATCGTCTCCAGCCCCGCCGACCCCGGGAACCGGATTGGTCCCTTCGTTTGATGGGCGGAGTTCCCCAGAAGATGCGCCAATCCGGCGCGGGTGGGCGGAGCCTCCTCGCTGGTCCTGCTGCAGCGAGGAGGACGCCGACGTCGGCGCCGCCATCTTGGCGGGCGGGTTTCACTCTCCGAGGCCGGCGTTAGTTCTTTGGGATCGCCGGCCTCGAAGCACTCCATCGTCACGACGATCCCCGCGGCAGCCCCCACCCGTCGGTCAGCGCTCCCCTGACGCCTTTGACGACCGCCTCGGGCCGCGGGGCGCCAGGTAAGAGCCCGGAACGGGACAGTATCCTCCCCGGAAGACCCCTTCCTTCGGGGCCCGGGCTTGAATGGATATTGAGCATGGAAGGCTTTGACCAGTTCTGGAGCATGAACATTAGCCACGGGTTCCCAGGAATTATCTTCGGGGCCAAAAGATTTCCAGGATAATAAGTAATACAGTCTTCCCCGCCGCCACTTTGAGTCGAGAATCTCTCTTACCTCGTACTCCGGTTCTGGGGACACCTGGAGATCCTTCTCCTGGGCTGGAGTCGGGTGCCACCTGGATTCCCGGAACCTCTTCAATAGCGAGATATGAAAGGCGTTATGTACTCGCAGGGTGGCGGGTAGCCGCAAGCGATATGTTACTGATCCAATTCGTTCTTGGATGGCATACGGTCCCACGTATCGCTGTCCCAGCTTACGGGAAGACCCTCGGAGTCTCAAGTGTTTCGTGCTTAACCATACCCTCTGTCCTGGCTGAAGCACGGGGGCGGGCCGCCGATGACGGTCAGCAAAGAGCTTGTTCCTGGTCGCGGTCTTCTGTAATTGTTCCCTAGCCATTCTCCAGACCTTCTGTAGGTCGGCGACCACTTGGTCCCCAGCTGGCGTCATGGCGGTAGCCGGGAACGGCCCTGGAACCCGCGGATGTCGTCCATATACCAGGAAGAACGGGGACTGTCCTGAGGAGGAATGGGTACTTTGGTTATATGCGACCTCGGCCCACGGAAGTAGAGACGCCCAGTTATCTTGTCGCTGGTTAACAAAGGCTCTTAAGAATCCTTTCAGGGTTTGATTTATCCTCTCTACCATGCCATTGGTTTGTGGATGGTAAGCGGATGAGAAATGGTTCTCCACTTCCAAGGCCTTGCATAACATTCTCCAGAACCGGGAGGTAAACTGGGGCCCTCGGTCACTGATGATCCTGGTGGGTAGTCCATGTAGTCGAAAGATGTGCTGAATAAATGCTTGAGCTAGAGCGGCGGCCGTCGGAATGTTCGCAAAGGGAACAAAGTGAGCCATCTTAGAGAATCGATCGATCACCACCCAGATCACCGTATGACCCTGGGACCGTGGTAATTCCGTGATAAAGTCCATGGATATCTCCGTCCAAGGGCTGGTCGGTACGGGCAAGGGCTGTAGGTCTCCCACGGGAGGTCCTCCTATTGGCTTGGTGCGGGCACATATCGGGCAGGAGGTCACAAACTGGAAGACATCTCGTCTCATCTGTGGCCATCGATATTGTCGCGAGATGAATCGGAGCGTCTTGTGATACCCGAAGTGCCCGGCCCATCTTGACGAGTGTCCCCATTGCATCACCTTCTTCCGATCCGCGGCCGCCACGAATTTCGGGATTTGGGCAAGCTCCCCCGTGGCCACACTAAGACAATCGGGGTCTAGCATGGGGTGAGTCTCCGTAGTCTCTTCTGGTACCTCGAAGGCCCGAGAGAGTGCATCGGCCGGGGTATTCTGGGAGGCTGCCCGGAACACTAGTTGGAAATGGAACCTAGCAAAGAATAATGACCACCGGGCCTGTCGGGGATTCAGCCGCTGGGCCTCTTGAAGGTATAGGAGGTTCTTATGATCCGTGATGACCGTAAACCGGTGTTCCGCTCCTTCCAGTAAATGTCTCCACTCCTGTAGTGCTAGTTTCAGGGCCAATAGTTCCCTATCCCCCACCGTATAGTTCCGCTCGGCTGGAGAGAACTTTCGTGAGAAGAAGGAGCACGGTTGACTCCGGCCCTCGGGGTTGATTTGAGAAATGACCGCTCCGGCGCCCAGCGCGGATGCGTCCACCTCTACCGTGAAGGGCTTCGCAGGGTCAGGAGTCAACAGAATAGACGCGGACTCAAAGGCCTCCTTGACTAGACGAAAAGCCGCTTGCGCCTCAGGCGGCCAATCCTTGACCCTTGCGTTCTTACGGGTGAGCGCCGTCAGCGGTGTTGTCAAGCTGGAGTACTGGGGAATAAATTGGCGATAATAGTTGGCGAAGCCCAAGAATCGTTGCAAGGCCTTCAGGCCCTTCGGTTGAGGCCACTCCCGAATGGCTTGGAGCTTATCTGGTTCCATCTGTAACCCTCCTGGAAGCAGAATATGCCCCAAAAATGGTAAGGAGTGCTGATGGAAGGCACATTTACTCAGCTTCGCAAAAAGATGGGCTTGACGTAGGCGGTGCAATACCGCCCGTACATGGCCCGAATGCTCCCTGGGGTCCTTGGAGTAAACTAGGATATCGTCCAGATATACAATCACCGAGGAATGGAGGAATTCTTCTAGAACACAATTGATCAGACGTTGAAATACCGCAGGGGCGTTACACAGACCGAATGGCATTACCCGATATTCGAAATGTCCCTCATGGGTATTGAAGGCCGTCTTCCATTCATCCCCTGACCGGATTCGTACTAGATTGTAGGCTCCCCGTAAATCTAGCTTCGTGAAGATCTGGGCCCCTTGAAGTTGGTCCAAGAGCTCCGGAATGAGGGGCAGAGGAAACCGATCTTTCACGGTGATGGCATTTAATCCTCGATAGTCAATACAAGGTCTCAGGGTTCCATCCTTCTTGGCGACAAAAAAAAACCCCGCTCCGGCTGGGGAGGTCGACGGCTGGATGAATCCTTTCCGTAGATTTTCTCGGATATAGTCTCGCATAGCCTTGAATTCTCCGCGGGACAATTTGTACAATCGACCCCGAGGAGGCACTGTGTCTGTCTTCAGATTAATGGCACAGTCAAAAGGCCTATGTGGAGGTAGTACTTCCGCCTCCTTGGGGCTAAACACATCGGCAAAGTCTCTATACTCCGCAGGCAGGGCGCTCCCTTCACTTGGTTCTTCTCCGGGCACCGTATTTAACGCCGGACAACAACCAGCCCGACCCTTACAACAAGTTTCTTGACAGGAAGTGCCCCAAGCTTGAATCTTCCCTCTGGTCCAGTCAATAACAGGGTTGTGGTATCGTAACCATGGTAATCCCAGAACCACCGGGTGAATGGTCCGGGGTAATACTAAGAATTCGGCCTCCTCCCGATGGTCCTCCCCAACCTGCAATCCTAAGATCGGCGTAATCTCCGTGACCGGTTGTGGAAGGGTAGTTCCCTGGATGGAGGTTATTCGCAGCGTTGGTCTCTGGGGGAGCAGGGGCCAGCCCATTTGCTGGAGCAGTTCAAGTCCAATAAAATTACCCCCAGACCCCGAGTCCACCAGGGCCCGGGTCTGAAGCGTGGCTTCCTGCCACCGCAAGGTCACTGGTAGGACGAGCAAGGTCTCCTGTAGGGGAGCGGAGTGCCCCAAGAAACCTCCCCTCAGGGTGCCTTGGGGAGAGCGTTTCCCGGCCGGAGAGAACAAGTCCGCAGGAAATGCCCAGCCTGTCCACAATAGAAGCACAATCCCTTAGACTGTCGTTGTTGTCTTTCGGCGGCAGTCAACCGCTGCCGGCCCATTACCATGGGCTCCTCTCCGGGCTCCGTAGCGTCCCGGCTCGCCTGACGAGAGGCCAACCCTTTGCTCGTCTTGGGGGCGCCTCGTCCCCACTTCTGCCGCTCCATCCGGGCTCTGGCTCGCTCCTGGAATCGGGTGTCTACCCGGATACAGAGTGAGATGAGGGCATCCAATGATCCGGGAATCTCCCGTCCGGCCAATTCATCCTTGATTCGTTCTTGTAATCCCTCCATAAAAATGGCCATCAAGGATTCCGGATTCCAACGCAGTTCTGCGGCTACGGTACGAAACCGGATGGCATAGTCGGCCACTGTACCCTCTCCCTGATGAATCCGAAGCAGCTCCGATGCCACGGAGGAGGGTCTGCCCGGAATGTCAAACACCATCCGGAACCGGCGCTGAAATTCGCTATAGTCCTCCAAAATAGGATCCTGTTGTTCGTCCAGAGGAACCACCCAGTCCCGGGCCTTTCCTGTACACAGGCCCATAATGTAGCCTATCTTACTGTGATCCGAAGCAAAGGCCTCTGGTTGCATCCGGAAGGCCAGATTACACTGGTGGAGGAACCCTCGACAACCTGCTGGGTTCCCGTCGTATCGTGCCGGCTCAGGGAACCGAGGTCCCACGCGGAACCCTCCCATACGGGGAGCTGCTGCGGCCCCTTGGACCGCAGCGGCCTGGTTCTGTACCTGAAGCGTGGAAAGTTGAGAACATACATTCTGGAGCGCCCCAGACAGGGCATTCAGCTGTTCCTGTTGCTGCTGTAGAACCTTGGCCAGGTCCCGTAGATCCGGTTGTGTCGGCGAGCTCATGGCTTCCGTTTTCTGTCGCGTCTCTGATGTCACGTTTGTGGAGGTGAGCTCTTGAGATTTCCCGAGCTCCGCAGACCAGGAAATAACCGAACACCCCGAATCTTCACCCGCGGCGACCGCCGTTCACCGAGGGTTGAGCCCTCAGCTGCGGGCGGCCAGCAGGACTGCTGGAACCACGGGGAACGGCTGGCCTGGTCGGATCTGGGTACAGCGTCCTAGGTACTGTGGACTAGCCGGGTGGCTAGCGGACAACAGGGACGTACGCTGACTAGACAATATCTAGCACAACGGCTAGTTGGCTTGGAGCACCACACAGTCTTGGAACGGACTAGCCGGACGGCTAGCGGGCATGGAGGAGGAACACAGTCTTGGAAACCGCTAGCAGGACGGCTAGCAGTCTTGAAGGACAACTTAAACTTGGAGAAGGCTAGCAGGACGGCTAGCAGTCTTGAAGAACAGACAACACTTGGACAAGGCTAGCCGGACGGCTAGCAGTCTTGAAGGATAAACAAACGTGGAAAAGGCTAGCAGGACGGCTAGCAGTCTGGAAGAACAAACAAACTTGGAAAGGGCTAGCAGGGCGGCTAGCAGTCTTGAAGAACAAACAAACTTGGAAAAGGCTAGCAGGGCGGCTAGCAGTCTTGAAGAACAAACAAACTTGGAAAAGGCTAGCAGGGCAGCTAGCAGTCTTGACGAACAAACAAACTTGGAAAAGGCTAGCAGGGCGGCTAGCAGTCTTGAAGAACAAACAAACTTGGAAAAGGCTAGCAGGGCGGCTAGCAGTCTTGAAGAACAAACAAACTTGGAAAAGGCTAGCAGGGCAGCTAGCAGTCTTGACGAACAAACAAACTTGGAAAAGGCTAGCAGGGCGGCTAGCAGTCTTGAAGAACAAACAAACTTGGAATCCTCTTGGCAGGACGGCTTCAGACAAGAAAACGGAAGCACTGGTTCCCCTCCGTGCTTCCGTTTAAATCCCCCGCTTGCCTTGACTGAAGAACAGCTGGCGCCAATCGTCTCCAGCCCCGCCGACCCCGGGAACCGGATTGGTCCCTTCGTTTGATGGGCGGAGTTCCCCAGAAGATGCGCCAATCCGGCGCGGGTGGGCGGAGCCTCCTCGCTGGTCCTGCTGCAGCGAGGAGGACGCCGACGTCGGCGCCGCCATCTTGGCGGGCGGGTTTCACTCTCCGAGGCCGGCGTTAGTTCTTTGGGATCGCCGGCCTCGAAGCACTCCATCGTCACGACGATCCCCGCGGCAGCCCCCACCCGTCGGTCAGCGCTCCCCTGACGCCTTTGACGACCGCCTCGGGCCGCGGGGCGCCAGGTAAGAGCCCGGAACGGGACAGTATCCTCCCCGGAAGACCCCTTCCTTCGGGGCCCGGGCTTGAATGGATATTGAGCATGGAAGGCTTTGACCAGTTCTGGAGCATGAACATTAGCCACGGGTTCCCAGGAATTATCTTCGGGGCCAAAAGATTTCCAGGATAATAAGTAATACAGTCTTCCCCGCCGCCACTTTGAGTCGAGAATCTCTCTTACCTCGTACTCCGGTTCTGGGGACACCTGGAGATCCTTCTCCTGGGCTGGAGTCGGGTGCCACCTGGATTCCCGGAACCTCTTCAATAGCGAGATATGAAAGGCGTTATGTACTCGCAGGGTGGCGGGTAGCCGCAAGCGATATGTTACTGATCCAATTCGTTCTTGGATGGCATACGGTCCCACGTATCGCTGTCCCAGCTTACGGGAAGACCCTCGGAGTCTCAAGTGTTTCGTGCTTAACCATACCCTCTGTCCTGGCTGAAGCACGGGGGCGGGCCGCCGATGACGGTCAGCAAAGAGCTTGTTCCTGGTCGCGGTCTTCTGTAATTGTTCCCTAGCCATTCTCCAGACCTTCTGTAGGTCGGCGACCACTTGGTCCCCAGCTGGCGTCATGGCGGTAGCCGGGAACGGCCCTGGAACCCGCGGATGTCGTCCATATACCAGGAAGAACGGGGACTGTCCTGAGGAGGAATGGGTACTTTGGTTATATGCGACCTCGGCCCACGGAAGTAGAGACGCCCAGTTATCTTGTCGCTGGTTAACAAAGGCTCTTAAGAATCCTTTCAGGGTTTGATTTATCCTCTCTACCATGCCATTGGTTTGTGGATGGTAAGCGGATGAGAAATGGTTCTCCACTTCCAAGGCCTTGCATAACATTCTCCAGAACCGGGAGGTAAACTGGGGCCCTCGGTCACTGATGATCCTGGTGGGTAGTCCATGTAGTCGAAAGATGTGCTGAATAAATGCTTGAGCTAGAGCGGCGGCCGTCGGAATGTTCGCAAAGGGAACAAAGTGAGCCATCTTAGAGAATCGATCGATCACCACCCAGATCACCGTATGACCCTGGGACCGTGGTAATTCCGTGATAAAGTCCATGGATATCTCCGTCCAAGGGCTGGTCGGTACGGGCAAGGGCTGTAGGTCTCCCACGGGAGGTCCTCCTATTGGCTTGGTGCGGGCACATATCGGGCAGGAGGTCACAAACTGGAAGACATCTCGTCTCATCTGTGGCCATCGATATTGTCGCGAGATGAATCGGAGCGTCTTGTGATACCCGAAGTGCCCGGCCCATCTTGACGAGTGTCCCCATTGCATCACCTTCTTCCGATCCGCGGCCGCCACGAATTTCGGGATTTGGGCAAGCTCCCCCGTGGCCACACTAAGACAATCGGGGTCTAGCATGGGGTGAGTCTCCGTAGTCTCTTCTGGTACCTCGAAGGCCCGAGAGAGTGCATCGGCCGGGGTATTCTGGGAGGCTGCCCGGAACACTAGTTGGAAATGGAACCTAGCAAAGAATAATGACCACCGGGCCTGTCGGGGATTCAGCCGCTGGGCCTCTTGAAGGTATAGGAGGTTCTTATGATCCGTGATGACCGTAAACCGGTGTTCCGCTCCTTCCAGTAAATGTCTCCACTCCTGTAGTGCTAGTTTCAGGGCCAATAGTTCCCTATCCCCCACCGTATAGTTCCGCTCGGCTGGAGAGAACTTTCGTGAGAAGAAGGAGCACGGTTGACGCCGGCCCTCGGGGTTGATTTGAGAAATGACCGCTCCGGCGCCCAGCGCGGATGCGTCCACCTCTACCGTGAAGGGCTTCGCAGGGTCAGGAGTCAACAGAATAGACGCGGACTCAAAGGCCTCCTTGACTAGACGAAAAGCCGCTTGCGCCTCAGGCGGCCAATCCTTGACCCTTGCGTTCTTACGGGTGAGCGCCGTCAGCGGTGTTGTCAAGCTGGAGTACTGGGGAATAAATTGGCGATAATAGTTGGCGAAGCCCAAGAATCGTTGCAAGGCCTTCAGGCCCTTCGGTTGAGGCCACTCCCGAATGGCTTGGAGCTTATCTGGTTCCATCTGTAACCCTCCTGGAAGCAGAATATGCCCCAAAAATGGTAAGGAGTGCTGATGGAAGGCACATTTACTCAGCTTCGCAAAAAGATGGGCTTGACGTAGGCGGTGCAATACCGCCCGTACATGGCCCGAATGCTCCCTGGGGTCCTTGGAGTAAACTAGGATATCGTCCAGATATACAATCACCGAGGAATGGAGGAATTCTTCTAGAACACAATTGATCAGACGTTGAAATACCGCAGGGGCGTTACACAGACCGAATGGCATTACCCGATATTCGAAATGTCCCTCATGGGTATTGAAGGCCGTCTTCCATTCATCCCCTGACCGGATTCGTACTAGATTGTAGGCTCCCCGTAAATCTAGCTTCGTGAAGATCTGGGCCCCTTGAAGTTGGTCCAAGAGCTCCGGAATGAGGGGCAGAGGAAACCGATCTTTCACGGTGATGGCATTTAATCCTCGATAGTCAATACAAGGTCTCAGGGTTCCATCCTTCTTGGCGACAAAAAAAAACCCCGCTCCGGCTGGGGAGGTCGACGGCTGGATGAATCCTTTCCGTAGATTTTCTCGGATATAGTCTCGCATAGCCTTGAATTCTCCGCGGGACAATTTGTACAATCGACCCCGAGGAGGCACTGTGTCTGTCTTCAGATTAATGGCACAGTCAAAAGGCCTATGTGGAGGTAGTACTTCCGCCTCCTTGGGGCTAAACACATCGGCAAAGTCTCTATACTCCGCAGGCAGGGCGCTCCCTTCACTTGGTTCTTCTCCGGGCACCGTATTTAACGCCGGACAACAACCAGCCCGACCCTTACAACAAGTTTCTTGACAGGAAGTGCCCCAAGCTTGAATCTTCCCTCTGGTCCAGTCAATAACAGGGTTGTGGTATCGTAACCATGGTAATCCCAGAACCACCGGGTGAATGGTCCGGGGTAATACTAAGAATTCGGCCTCCTCCCGATGGTCCTCCCCAACCTGCAATCCTAAGATCGGCGTAATCTCCGTGACCGGTTGTGGAAGGGTAGTTCCCTGGATGGAGGTTATTCGCAGCGTTGGTCTCTGGGGGAGCAGGGGCCAGCCCATTTGCTGGAGCAGTTCAAGTCCAATAAAATTACCCCCAGACCCCGAGTCCACCAGGGCCCGGGTCTGAAGCGTGGCTTCCTGCCACCGCAAGGTCACTGGTAGGACGAGCAAGGTCTCCTGTAGGGGAGCGGAGTGCCCCAAGAAACCTCCCCTCAGGGTGCCTTGGGGAGAGCGTTTCCCGGCCGGAGAGAACAAGTCCGCAGGAAATGCCCAGCCTGTCCACAATAGAAGCACAATCCCTTAGACTGTCGTTGTTGTCTTTCGGCGGCAGTCAACCGCTGCCGGCCCATTACCATGGGCTCCTCTCCGGGCTCCGTAGCGTCCCGGCTCGCCTGACGAGAGGCCAACCCTTTGCTCGTCTTGGGGGCGCCTCGTCCCCACTTCTGCCGCTCCATCCGGGCTCTGGCTCGCTCCTGGAATCGGGTGTCTACCCGGATACAGAGTGAGATGAGGGCATCCAATGATCCGGGAATCTCCCGTCCGGCCAATTCATCCTTGATTCGTTCTTGTAATCCCTCCATAAAAATGGCCATCAAGGATTCCGGATTCCAACGCAGTTCTGCGGCTACGGTACGAAACCGGATGGCATAGTCGGCCACTGTACCCTCTCCCTGATGAATCCGAAGCAGCTCCGATGCCACGGAGGAGGGTCTGCCCGGAATGTCAAACACCATCCGGAACCGGCGCTGAAATTCGCTATAGTCCTCCAAAATAGGATCCTGTTGTTCGTCCAGAGGAACCACCCAGTCCCGGGCCTTTCCTGTACACAGGCCCATAATGTAGCCTATCTTACTGTGATCCGAAGCAAAGGCCTCTGGTTGCATCCGGAAGGCCAGATTACACTGGTGGAGGAACCCTCGACAACCTGCTGGGTTCCCGTCGTATCGTGCCGGCTCAGGGAACCGAGGTCCCACGCGGAACCCTCCCATACGGGGAGCTGCTGCGGCCCCTTGGACCGCAGCGGCCTGGTTCTGTACCTGAAGCGTGGAAAGTTGAGAACATACATTCTGGAGCGCCCCAGACAGGGCATTCAGCTGTTCCTGTTGCTGCTGTAGAACCTTGGCCAGGTCCCGTAGATCCGGTTGTGTCGGCGAGCTCATGGCTTCCGTTTTCTGTCGCGTCTCTGATGTCACGTTTGTGGAGGTGAGCTCTTGAGATTTCCCGAGCTCCGCAGACCAGGAAATAACCGAACACCCCGAATCTTCACCCGCGGCGACCGCCGTTCACCGAGGGTTGAGCCCTCAGCTGCGGGCGGCCAGCAGGACTGCTGGAACCACGGGGAACGGCTGGCCTGGTCGGATCTGGGTACAGCGTCCTAGGTACTGTGGACTAGCCGGGTGGCTAGCGGACAACAGGGACGTACGCTGACTAGACAATATCTAGCACAACGGCTAGTTGGCTTGGAGCACCACACAGTCTTGGAACGGACTAGCCGGACGGCTAGCGGGCATGGAGGAGGAACACAGTCTTGGAAACCGCTAGCAGGACGGCTAGCAGTCTTGAAGGACAACTTAAACTTGGAGAAGGCTAGCAGGACGGCTAGCAGTCTTGAAGAACAGACAACACTTGGACAAGGCTAGCCGGACGGCTAGCAGTCTTGAAGGATAAACAAACGTGGAAAAGGCTAGCAGGACGGCTAGCAGTCTGGAAGAACAAACAAACTTGGAAAGGGCTAGCAGGGCGGCTAGCAGTCTTGAAGAACAAACAAACTTGGAAAAGGCTAGCAGGGCGGCTAGCAGTCTTGAAGAACAAACAAACTTGGAAAAGGCTAGCAGGGCAGCTAGCAGTCTTGACGAACAAACAAACTTGGAAAAGGCTAGCAGGGCGGCTAGCAGTCTTGAAGAACAAACAAACTTGGAAAAGGCTAGCAGGGCGGCTAGCAGTCTTGAAGAACAAACAAACTTGGAAAAGGCTAGCAGGGCGGCTAGCAGTCTTGACGAACAAACAAACTTGGAAAAGGCTAGCAGGGCGGCTAGCAGTCTTGAAGAACAAACAAACTTGGAATCCTCTTGGCAGGACGGCTTCAGACAAGAAAACGGAAGCACTGGTTCCCCTCCGTGCTTCCGTTTAAATCCCCCGCTTGCCTTGACTGAAGAACAGCTGGCGCCAATCGTCTCCAGCCCCGCCGACCCCGGGAACCGGATTGGTCCCTTCGTTTGATGGGCGGAGTTCCCCAGAAGATGCGCCAATCCGGCGCGGGTGGGCGGAGCCTCCTCGCTGGTCCTGCTGCAGCGAGGAGGACGCCGACGTCGGCGCCGCCATCTTGGCGGGCGGGTTTCACTCTCCGAGGCCGGCGTTAGTTCTTTGGGATCGCCGGCCTCGAAGCACTCCATCGTCGCGACGATCCCCGCGGCAGCCCCCACCCGTCGGTCAGCGCTCCCCTGACGCCTTTGACGACCGCCTCGGGCCGCGGGGCGCCAGGTAAGAGCCCGGAACGGGACATTTGCTTCACCTAACACTTGTGGTCCAGTCAGCTACTTGAACTTGCTTCTCTAGTCCAGGATAACCTCCAGCATGCCGATGCCACACAGATTGCAGCGTGTGCCCTGCCCAAGAGAGAAGGAAGTGAGTAATGCTGGAGGCTACTGCAGCCTGTACCCAGAGTCCCGAAGAAGAGGCAACAGCAGCATCTTTCTCGGGGCGGTGTCTCTAAATGGGTTATTTTCCATGTTCCTGTACCGGTGCTGCATCAGAATCCCACTGCATTCATCTTTCATCTGCCTCATTCCTTTCCCAGCCTCTCACTTGCTCAATGGATGCATGCAGGAAAGGACAGGGCCTCCGTTTTCAGAGAGGCATTATTGTTAGCCACTGTAGCATGTCTATTTTATTTTTGTTTCTTCAAACTCTTGGTTTTTTTTCCTCTGTTATCTATTTTTTTTTTAAAACACTCCTTTTAAACCTGCTGTAGCGGAGGAAGGAGTCAATTGGTTGAGTCTCATTTTCAGACAGTACAGGCATGGATATGGGCTAATGGTTTAGCCCTGAATGTAGCAAAGACTCAGATCTTATGGTTGGTTCGATGAGGCCAGGATTGTCATGTGTCTGTTTTTCAGTTTGATTCTATTTTTGTTCCTGTGTTGACTTCAGTCTGCAGTTTAGGGGTAATTTTGGACATCACCTTGTCGCATAAGCCACAGGTTACTACGGTGATTAAAGTGGTGTATTTTAGCTTGCGCTTGGTAGCTAGACTTAAGAATTTTCTTTCTGTGCAGAACTTTCATACCATGCTGCAGAGTTATGTGCTGCTACATTTTGATTATTGCAGTGCCCTCTTACGTGGTTTTCTGCTTACAATGTGGAGAGCATTGCATGTAGCACCGAACTGTATGGCCTGGATGCTTACGAGGCGAATAAAACTGATCGTATTGTGCCTTAACTGAAGAGATTGTATTGGCTGCCCATTATGTGATGCATTGAGTTTAGTGCATCACATAATGGGCAGCCAATGCAATTTTAATGTTGGCCTTCAAGGCATTGCATGCTGACGCTCTGCTGGCATTAGTTCCAAGCCTGCGGGCGTATTGTCCTACGTGGGTCCTTAGATCTCAGGACCTGTTAGACGTTCCTTCATTCTATCAAGTTCATTTGGAGGCAGATCGTGCTCGTGGTTTTTGTTGATGTTGTTGTTGTTGTCAGGCCGAGCTTGTGGAATGCTCTTCCTCCTGCGATGCGTCAAATCGCTTCATTGCCTTTGTTTAGAAAGAGTTGAAGAATTTGTTGTTTTGTAAAGCTTTTCCATGAAGAGAGCTGAGGATTTGTTGTATCTGGTAATAGGGGATGGGGTGTTTTTCTTTCTTTTCTTTATTATGTATGCTTTATTGTCATCCATTCAGATGGTTGGATGGATGGGCTATACATTTTGTTAATTTTAGAAGTTGAGCCCTGCTGTCTGCCACCAAATTTAGTTTTATATGATTATCTGCATGCTCATTAATTATGCACAAACTAATGCTTGTGCATAATTGTGTAATTCTCTGCAGTGTGTTTAGTAAAGACCCCATGAGATTATATATTTTTGCCCTGGTAAAAGTAGAGTTTGCTGTGTTTACACTGGAAGGAGATTCTTAAGCCTAAACCAGGTGTCACCAAACTGGTCCTAGAAGGTGATCCAATGAATTTCTATGCTATACTGTGGAGAAACTGTGTGCAGAGAGATCTCATATATTCATTATGGAAAATCCAGCTTATATGCAATACTTGATGACTGTGGGGCCAAGGCAGAAAGCTATGTGGTAGAGCCACGTGCCAATGGTGGCTTCTACCACAAGGTTAACAAGAAAATATTCCATGGTAATGCAGTAAGCTAATGAAATACAAATTCAGTACACACAGAACTTGTGCAGTAATCTGGGAAAGCCTGCTCGATACATGCCAGCAAAGGTTCTGCGGTAAAGACACCTTGACTTGTGCGCATGTCCAGTGCGTTTTTTTCTAGCGAAAAAGGTGCCGATACTCAAATGCCAGGCCACTCTTCAGGGGTGGGGTAATCACTGAGGGACCCACACCACAATAGCCAGGTCCTATGCAACCAGTCACAGAATCTATCTCAAGGCAGAATTGGTGCGTAGAGCCTGAGATCTTTCATTAAAACTTGGAGCCCATGGATCAATTTTTGTAGACAATGGAAAAGGTGCCGGTACTCAGTACCCCCAAGTACCCCCCTCAAAAAAAGCCCTGCGCATGTCTGAAGAAAGCAAAAGTGTCGGCATACAATCTTGCATGAACTGGAATGTTTTTTTATTTCTGTGCATAAATATTAGCTTCACAAAAATTTCTTCCACATAAAATTTTAGTGAGGCTGGTATTTATATGCAGAACAACACTGTATATTGTATTTTCAAATTTCTATTCTGCTATAAGGCGGATTACAATTAAGAAGCTTCACATTAGAAGGAAATCACAATGCATATTACAGAGCTATCCTTACAATCTGCAATAAAAATACAAAAATATAAAATTACAGTCTCTGCCTAGAAAACAAATAAGTTTTAAGAGCTTTTTTTAAATAAAATATAAGGAGTAAGACAAATTTGTACTGGAATCCTATTCTAAAATATAGTATTTTGAAAATCGAAGGAATGCTCTCTAATAGATTTACAGTTAGCATTCTTCATAGATGGAAAATCTAATAGCAGTCTTTTCCCACTTCTCAAATAAGGTCTACTATTTGAAAAGATTATAAGCAGGCCAACTGTTTCAGAATTTAGTCGAAAAAGAATTTTGTAAACCAAACATGCTAATTTAAAATAAATGCGACCAATGCAGATCATTTTATCTCCGTACACTGAATATCATTCTAGGGGAAGTATTCTGAAGCAACGGAAATGTCTTTCTAAGCTGTAAAGTAAGGACAATAAAGAGCTAAAATAATCTAAATTTGATAGTAGAACAACTTGGGCAGCAGCAGCAATGTACCTACCTCAGATGCCACCCAGGGCGGAACACCCCCCCTCCTCCGATCAAGGAGGTGTGCGGAACAGGTGTGTGGCTGTCGGCTCTTCCGTTCCCCTGCTCTAGAACAGCAAGTTTACATCACAGGGGTCAAGGGACCAGCAGAGTGGACAGCTGCATGCCTGCTCCGCTCACCCCCTTGCTGTGTGCACCCGGGCAAACCGCCCTCACCCGCCCCATCCTTGGTATACTAGATGGCAAAAGTTCTGAAATATTCAGTACTTGGAGAAGATCTAATGGACTTCAAACATTGCAATACAAAAAAAGAGTTTTTTTTAACGAATTCACTTTTCTGATGTTCAAAGGTTAATTTAGAATCTAGGATTATTCCCAGTACCCTGGATTTTTCTTCAAGTTTGACAATAGTCCCTGAGGGTAAAACTCTATCAGCTGTTGAAAACTGCCAATGGTTACCAAACAATTCATTTAAATCCCAAAAGCTAGAATTAAATCCTGTCAACCAGCCCTTCTATGCTGTCCTGGATCTGGCGATAATTTTCTCGCACAATCCCCTGAATTCTCTATACCATGCTTAGAGCTCTGCACCAAAATCTAGGTGTATTCTATAACAACACGAGTAACTTAATTGGTTTAAGCTAATTAGCGTAAATAACAGCACATAACAAGCAATAATGAACACTACTTGGCAATAGTTAAAATTTACGTGCACAACTCACTAAGCGTATTCTGTAACACAGTGTTCTAATTTCTAATGTGCATGCAAAAAGGGGCGTGGTTATGGGTGGGGAAATAGGGCATTTTGTGGGTGTTCTAAAATTTACGTGCGTAGTTATAGAATATGGCCCTCTGTACCTAAATTTACGGGCTGGGATTTACGCCACATTTTCATTGGTGTAAATGGAGCCACGCTGTTTTAGGCGCTGGGATATCAACTAAGCATGCTCTATATACCACGCCTAAATCTAAGCACCACTTATAGAATACACTTAGACGGAAATGTTTTCCACGTGGATTTTTTAGGTGCCATATATAGAATCTGGCCCTATTCGTGTGTCGAAATCCCCAGTTCGGGGCATTGCATTTCATCTACTATAATAAAACTCACCCTCAACATTCTGAAGACAACGTTCTGAAGTCACTCAGTCACTCACTGAAGGGTTCATGGATTCATGGTGGTGAAGCCAGAACACTGACCATGTCTCTCTGCCCCGCCCTCGCATGATGGACCAATCAGAAAAAACACCCTCAATATTCTGAAAAACAAAGGACCATCACAACACCGTTCCCAGGCAACACTAGGCAACGTAAGACGGACCAATCAGAGGAAACTACGTAACAATAAGGGAGGCGCATTCCCCAGCAGAATGGCTCATTATCTGTGCAGCATGGAGAGCACAGAACCACCGCTGGAACGAGAGAAGAATATTCCTGCTGTGGGTATGTGCAAAAATAGACCAGGGGAGTGGGGGGGGGGGGGGGGAGAATTTTAAATGCCTAATGCCAGTACTGAAGAGTGCCAGAGGGCCTATAGCACAGACTATATTTGGGATCGCTTGACATGGAGTCAGAGGAGCCGGAAAACAACGTGCCCATCACCATCTGGGACGTGGGCGAACAGGACAAGCTGCGGCCCAGCTGGAAGGATTACCCGCTACCCAGCCAGCAGCAAACAGCGACCAAGGAACGGGGAGGAGTAGGGAAACACGCGCCGCGTGTTTCCCTACTCCTTCCATGCCTAGGAATCGTTGGACACTGGCTGCCAAACTAACGAAACAACCGCACACCGACGCACCACCTCCATCATTAGAAAGGCATCCACTCTTTCTTCAACAGAAATGCAAACTAATAATACAAAACAAACAAAGAATACATGGTTTCTCAGGCGGCTGCAGGTAACTCCCCACCCCCTTCCTTTTCCCCTTTTGCCGAAGCGGCCAATGACGTGCCCAACCATCCCCAGCCTCAGGCAAGCTCCCACCTCAGGGATTCCCCGAGCACCCGGAAAAAGACGGCACTGATTCCTGCAGCGCATAAATGTTCCAGCATTCCCCTGCAGCCGGCCTGAAATGGACCAAACATACCGGATCACCCCCCGACGGCCCGAGACCGTGCTCTTCTCCCTTCCGCCAACTTAAAACAACCATCCCCGTCCTCAGGCAAGCCGTCACCCACCTCCAGAATGCCCAGAACCCCAGCCCAATGGAAAAAGATGGCACTGCTTCCAACAGCATATTTCTCTTCCAGCATTCCCCTACAGCAGCCCTGAAACTGCCAAAAAATACCGACAGACAAAGAACGTGCTCCTCAACCTTCCGCCCATCTAAAACGACACTGCTGCCTCAGCACAACACCAAAAAAAAAACATGGAAAAAAAATCAACACTCAACAAAGGCTGACACCCCCTACAACCACATTTACATTTCACCAACAGAAAGACCCCCCTCCACAAACCTCCTTGACAGACAAAACCACACACACACAATACAACAGAAACAGACCCTCAAAGCCACACACCAATCCAACCCACTTTGCCAGCACAGCACAGCACAGCACAGCACAGCACATCCCCCAACCCCCAAGCAAAAAACAAAACAAAACAAAAAAAAGACACACATCAACAACCTGCACACACACCGCACCCTCACACACTCACTCACACACACACACACACACACACACACACACACACACACACACAAAAAACCACATGCTAGCGCCCGTTTCATTGGTTTCGGAAACGGGCCTTTTTTACTAGTTTTAGTATAATGTGTACCAATGTCTATCACATAAGTTAACTGCTTCAGTTAACCCCTTTCTGCATCATGTGATGTGGCTGGTAACTTGCATGTAGCTGCACACTTCTGCCCATGATAGCTTTCTGATCAGCCTCTGAGTCTGGGGACCATTGGTCACGATTTGGGGGATTATCTCCAGAAGAAAAATGTTATGAGCTTAATATGTATGAGAATGTCCGGAATGCAGAAAATATCAGTAAATCAGGGAGGAACTTCCTTCCTAACGTTGAATGCAGCCGTCTTGAAGAACATGCTTTTTTTCTTTTTTTTTTGACAAGCTAGATTTCTCTGTTCAAAAGAAAATATTTACCTTAGGGATTTTCTCAGTCACTGAAAGGATTAGGTTTCTCTTTTTCCCAGTACCGTGGGGACAGTGCAGTGAAGCGTACTAGGTTAGGCACACCAATTAGCTTCGTTTTAACGCACAAATATGCAATTTTTTATATGTATCATTCATTTAATTGTTTGTTATGTAAGCCACATTGAACCTGAATCACTAATGTAGGGTAAAAATGTCATCAATCAATAAATAAATTTGTGGTGCACTACGTAAAAGAGTTTCGCACATGAGCTAACTAGGCATAAAGCCTCACAAAGACATCAGCACACAGTAACGTTTAAATCCATGCTATAAATATTCAATACATTTGCAGAGAAATTTGGAGAAGAACAAGTACGGGCTACGCTTATGTTCGTAAAAGTTGAACACAATGCTGGAACTTTAATGTAAGGTTTGAGGACTTATAAAAGATCAGCTCTTTCTGCAGACAATGCTAGTGAGGATTTCATGGCTGTTTCTTCTCTTTGTTGCAAAAATATACCTGTAACATTTTTCTGGCTTCCAGAAAGAGCATAAGCAAAAACTGAAGAAAAAAAAAGACAAGCGAGGAGGAGTATGTAGCAGTCAGGGGCGTAGCCACACCTCATGGTGGGAGGGGGCCACCGCCTCATCTCCTCGCCCCCTTGCCGCTTCCCCTCACCGCCTTGTCGCTCCCCATGCCAAAACAAATAGCTTTGCTGGCGGGGGGTCACCAACCCCCGCCAGCCGAAGCCGCCTTCAGCACCGGTCTCTGGCACAGCTGCGCTCGCTGCCCTGCTCTTTTTTCTTCTTGCTTCTCCTGTGCACGCTGATGCTCCTTCTCAGTTTCACGTAAAGGAGCGTCAGCATGCACAGGAGAGCATGTGGAAAGAAGAGCAGGGTAGCGAACGCGGCTGCGCCAGAGACCGGTGTTGAAGAAGGCTTTGGCTGGCAGGTTGTTTTGCGGACCCCTGCCAGCCAAACCAGGGGCCCGGATGAAATTTGCAGGGACCCAGGCCCCCGTGGCCCTCCATAGCTACGTCCCTGGTAGCCATCTGTATATGCTAGAATGCTATTCTGCCACTATCTGGCATGATACCACCTTCTGCTGGTTCCTCCCCTGCACACCTAATAGATACTCAATGTGGCTTGATGAACATCCAACGAAACCAGTTTCTTCATAAATATTTTATATGAATTAATGTGAAAGGTTGTGAACCTCAGCCGTGTCACACTGCGTCCATATAGTTATACGCAGAGCCTTATGCACTCACTTCATCATTGGCTCAACAACCCCACCATCCTCCTATTATTAATAATACAATATTTATAACAGTTTTTCTTAATATTCTAATAAGGATTATACTCATCGTAAACATGAAACTTAAATGTATAGTCAGCCATAGGGGGTACAGTGCTCCGACACTTTCGCAAACGCTTTATCAAGGAGTTCCCCTAATGATTATTTTGTTCCACCCCGCCGACATCTTGCTTAAATCCAGACAGAGATGAGTCTTTAAGCCAGTTTTGAACTGGGCAATGGTAGGAGATGCCTTCAGATTCTCAGGAAGAGTGTTCTGTGAGAGCCTCTAAGACTTGTAGCTTCTAAATCTTATATCCTGACGTATAACCTCGGTACACCAGTTCACACCTGATGACTATCTCTCTGAAAGTCCTTTATTTGAATAACACAATGTTGACTCACAGTCAACTGTAGATCAGAGATTCTGCCCCAATGGCAAAGAGTCTCCGTGATTCTGAAAACACCATTAGTTCAGAGCTGGTTGAATGGAGTACAATATCTTTTTTAGTAAGATATGTTCAAGGTAAAAACTAAGTACTCTAACAGAGGGTAACACAGGAAAGGGTTCTGTACTGTCTAACAAATGGAGCCTACCTCAGACTAAAGGGAACAGAAAAAGGGCACACTGTGACCCAGTGAGCAGGGGGAAAACCATCAATGGGAACAGAGCCTGCCTGCCAACAGCATAACCAATCATATAACAGTTCTATGCAGACAGGCTAGTGAAGTCACGTTGCCTGATAACTACACCCCCCACAATGCAACGCTCGTGTGACTGCAGTGAGAATGACAGAAAAAGTGTCACGCCCACCCCAGAACCACATTACAATCAGGGAAAGGCTGTCAGAGGACAGAACAGTGGGAGCCCTAAATAGTAGACGGAATTGAAAACATTGAATTTTACTTACATTTATATATTGATGAACAGGTGGATACTGTGGAGAAAAATCACGTAAAATCCCATGTTTCTGAACATAATAGCAAGCTGTGTGCATTTTCTACTATGTATTTGGGATGGGGATATTACATTTAATTACTCATCTCTCCAAATCCAAGCTCAAAGCACATTTCAATCAGGTACAGGAGATTGTAAGCTTCCTTGGGCAGGAAACCAACTATCTAAGGGCTTTTTCAGGACACTCGGCAAGTAATGGTGATGGGTTGTCTCCCGAAGAAGCAGATTGAGAAACAGAGGTGCTCTGTTGAGCAAACCAACAGAGTAAGAACATTTCTTTTCAAACAGATAAGTGTCCTGTAAGTCTCCAAATCTTAATTAGAGACTATAGATTTGAATTGCACACAAAAGAAAAAGCAATTATATTGAATGGTATATAGAAAATCAATGAGGAGGTTTTTTTTTAGACCTATGAAGATGTTCACATGGTTTTTTTTGTTGTATTAACAAGGACAACAAGCAGAGCAGCTGAGGTCTTTTCCTTTCTCAAAGAAATAACAGTTACAATTAAAACAACTTACAAAAAAATAATAAAAAACTATTAAAAATAGAATGTAATATCAGTATAATCAGATATTCTTGCAAATTGGATTGGAGTTGGATGTTCTAATAGCAAGATATCAGACAAGAGTTTTCAATAATATACTTTAATGCAAATTATGAACTAGTTCCCTGTTAACAATAATAGAGCCTGTATTAAATAATGTGACAGTTCCGTTCAGTGACTTGACCGAGACCACACGGAGCAACAATGGGGGAAGCGGGATTTTAACCCTGGCTTTTCTGGTGTTCAATGTAAGGCCAGCTGGCCACTGTGTTAAGGGCCATCAGAATGAATAGGGAGTGGACTAGAGATCCTTGATGTTTCTTTGTGGATGTCATCAGTTGCCACATAGTAGCCTTGAGAAGGATATAAGATCATATTGTAGCTCTGAATAGGTTTATAGAGGCTTTGAAATGAAATGAAGGGCACAGTAGCCTGTGTAATAGAGCAGGAATGCTTTGTTCTTTGTACTTTTTCCATCTGTGTGTGTGTGTGTGTAATTTTTTTTCCCCTTGACTTGAGCTGAAAATGACTTGAAGTCAGGAACCCATTAAGTGGGCTAATGGGGCATTCAGCTACTCTAACCTGGGGCACTGTGGGAAGGGATGATGTTTCTTACCTTATTAGCGGGATTTCATGCGGAAGTTCAAACTGGAGGTTAGGAAAAGCATATTAAGCCCAAAATGTAAATACACTTTATGTGGTTTATATATTAAAAGAAGAGACGAGAGATTTTCCAGAAAGTAAATCTTTCTGCAGAGCTACATAGTTACGGGTTTTGTCCTTCAGTTAGTTTTCCAAAGTAAGAATTATTATAGAAAGTTCTTCCTCTTATACTTCAGATTCTTAGTGAGCATAGAGTAAATTTAATCCCAGGTTTTTTTTTTTCTCTTTTTGCTTTAGATAAGAGGTTTGGATGTAACCACAGTAGCTCTTAGGGGACGTGCATAGAATCAGTAACTGAGACAGAGGAGGTTTTGAAAACACTGTTGTAATGTTTCTTTTTTTTTTTTTTTAACTTCCTGGTGAAACACTTAGCCCAAAGCATGACTGTTGCCAACGAATACAAGCCTCTGGTACTCGGAATCAAAAATAACTAATTCCCATTAAAATGTATGCAAGAAAATTAAGTACTTATGTGTTATGCAGAAATGTGTGGTAGGTTTATTTCAGATAGCTATTTTTATATAAGTATAGGTTTCTAGTGAGAAAACACAATAAATGTTGCCAAAAAAATTCAGTGCTAAGCACTGTTCTATAAAAGATATGCGCAATTTATATAGAATAGCGTTTAGTGTGGATCCTGTGCCTACCTTGTTTGCTGGAATTACACCTGCTGAAACCTGGTGTAAGTGCCAGTGTCCAAAATGGGCAGTATTCTGTAATTCTGCATGCAATTTTTTGGAACAGCCCTGGCATGTCATGACCATTCCCCTTTTTCAGATACGCAGCATGGGAGTTAGGCGCTGTGCCTTATATAGGGTGGGTGCTGCATGACAGTTACCTATATAAGATCTCATACTGTCCTGTAAGAAGAGTTAAGAGAACATTTTGACTTAGCTGTAAAGCTATTTGAGACTTGTATAGCTGTGTATTTTTGACTGAGGCTGTGAAAGATTGGCTTTGATGCTATGAAAAGAATATTTTGGGGAGAGGGAGGGCTGGCAGTTTCTTCCTGTGCCTTTAAGATTACAGAAAATGGTCGTAAAGCATATGGGGACAGGAGAGGGGAGATACAATAGAGACACTTAAATATTTCCAAAGGAGGATCCAAGATGGTGCCAAGTTGAGATGTACCATATTTTTGCATATATACCCTGCAGGGAATACACAATTTTATGTTTTCTGCAAGAGGTGCGGGATATGCATGAGTGCAAGCAATACATGATGTTACATACAAAATAATGGTTAAGAACACCTTAACTAACCAAGTTCTTGGAGGAAAAGTCCATAGTCTGTTTGTTTTTGAGATGGACGTGGGGGAAGCCACTGCTTGCCCCCGGATTGGTAGCTACTAACTGGGTTTCTGCCAGGTACTTGTGACCTGAATTGGCCACTGTTGGAAGCAGGATACTGGGCTAGGTAGACCATTGGTCTGACCCAGTATGACTATTCTTATGTTCTAAAAGTACTGAAAGGGCCTCTCTGAGTCTTATGCAATGTTTTGAGACAGCTGATTAACTGGAGGAGAGCTGGCTGACTGACTGGTAGGGGACTGGGAAGAATACATAATAACATAGTAAATGACGGCAGATAAAGACCTGAAGGGTCCATCCAGTCTGCCCAACAAGATAAACTCATTTTATATGGTATGTAATACTTTATATGTATATCCGAGTTTGATTTGTCCCTGCCTTTCTCAGGGCACAGACCGTAGAAGTCCGCCCTGCACTGAATTTATTCTCCAAATACCGGCATCGCCACCCAATGTCCACTAAGATTCCATAGATCCATTCTTCTAAACAGGATTCCTTTGTGTTTATCCCACGCATGTTTGAATTCCATTACCGTAGGCTGGCTTATTGGAGGTGACTGGCTCACTGGGAAGAGACTGGTGAGGGCAAGCTGAGTATGTGATAGAGTATGTGCGTTGTGTAAGATGGAGAGTAAGACTAGGAGTAACAAATGAAGGTCGTCTTTTACTAAGGCGCGCTCACGTTTGTAGCATGTGCTAAAATTGTGGGTGAACTAAAGGTTAGAGACGCCCATAGGAATGCATTGTCATGTCTAGTGCGCCTACAATTTTAGCGTGCAGTAAAAACGTGAGTGCGCTTTAGTAAAAGACCGCCCTGTGTGATCTGTTTGCCATTTGGTAGGGCTTCTGTTTTTTTTTTTTGGGGGGGGGGATTTTAACTGGGCAATTCAGAGAGCCTGAGATTGTATTGTAACATTTATAACCCGCACTTTCCCACTTGGTAGCAGGCTCAATGCGGTTTACAATAAAACAAAAGTTACAAGATAGCACAAAATGGAGAAAACATTTAAATATAATATATAAAGAGGTGGACTAAGAAAGGATAGGGAGGAAGGTGGAAGAGGTAGGGAACGGAAGAGGGTGTAAGTTGGGTGTAAAGTATTATGAATAAGATGAGCTTTCAAGAAGTCAGTACCAGCGTCGGAGCTCTTCTCAGGCTCCAAACTGCCATTTTTGTCCGCAACAAACACAATTGTGTTACTGCCCTGCATTAGTAGCTGTAAGAATTCAGCACTGCCTGCAGCTCCAGGCTTTCCTTGGGCTCCAACAGTAAAATCCTGAACAACCAAGACTTCTAGCATATTTCAGTACTCCTAGGGGCATTCTGCTCCAAATCTTTAAAAATTTTGTATTTTTGAGAAAAAAAACCCAAACATCTTCTGTATTGTAGTTTAATTCATTATGACTCAGGGACCATGATTATATTGTGTTATACTGCCAAACAGATTATCAGAATGTTGCAGAATTTTCAAATGCTTTGTGTGGAATTTTTGTGTGTGTGTGTGCAGAATCCCTCTGGGAGTAAAGTGAAAACAATAGTTGTACTGCAAGCTGGAGCTATATAATGAGTTCTAGATCTTAGATGTATATTTTTAGGAAGTCTTTGTAAGTATGAATTGACCTGATTTGTTTGACTTATGTATTTTGTAAGATGCTCTAAATCTGATGTGTGGTATAAAAATGTTTTGAACCTTAAGGGGTTCTTTTACTAAGGCGTACTAACGATTAGCCTGCGCTAAATGACATGTAGCCCATTGTATACCTATGGGCTGCATGGCACCTAACGCTCATTAATTTATTAACGCACGCTAAATCCGTTAGCACGTCTTAGTAAAAGGACCCCCCTAAACATCTAGTCCACCTAGTAAGGCGCTTAGGATTGCAGCTGCCGCTCTGTGCATGCCGTTTTCTTGACGTGTGAGAGAATTCTTTAACTTTTTAGCTAATAATGAACATGAGCTGCTTGTGAAATCTGAAATGGGTTAGCTTCCTTTCAGGATGGGCAACGTTCCAATTGTTGCATTTTTTTTTTCGGTTCAAACAAAACTGAAATGATTATTTTGGCAGACTTCTGTTGAGCAGATTTTGGACAACACCCTAGGACAGGAAACCACAGTTTTTCCTAAATTTGTCCAGGATAGAAATAGATAACATTCTTAAAAAAAATAAAAACACCACAGTTCATGTCTACAGATTATTACAATAAGAGTGCGATTTGATTTTCTCTTTCCTCACCTGAATGCATTAATGTAATCAACAAACTTGCTAAATCGAAGTACAGCAACATATTTAAATGTCTATATTTAGTTTCAAGCATTCTGCACAGTACAATAGGCTGCAGTGACAAGAAAAGATTTATGACTGCGTTACCTCCTCATAACATTGTGCCTGGGAAGCATTAAGTTTCGTCTGTGAAACTGAGGAAGGAATAGGAAACCCTGAGAATAATGGAGCAAAAAGTTAAAAAGAAAGAAAATCAAAAACATTTAGATGCACTTAAAAAAAGAGAGAAAAAAAAACCCGCTGAGAAATGTAGGATCTAATTTATAGCAACCCGTCTCACATTGGTATTTAGCCATGCATGTTTTGAAACATCATGAAGGGATTCGCTTACTAAATAGCTATAAGACTAAGTTAGAACTTAACATATGTAAGTGGCTGCATTAGATAATACACAGTTTCAGAGCCATCTGCAAAACTGCATGTTAGATTTAAAGCAGATATAATGCGGCCTAATGCAAAAATGTAAATTAACTGATTAGTATGCTAAGCTCATTAGTATCCCATACAATTTGTGTTAATCCAACTTAGTGCAATATTGGGGAGGTGTAATTTAAAATCTTAGCATAAAGCTAAGCAGGGAACCAGTAGCCCTGTTGGAGACTTCAGTTCCCCCTGCCTGCTCAGCATCAACACATGGGTGTCCAGTGCTCTTAATATTTTTTTCCGACCCCTGCCCCACTCAGTTGTAAATAAGACAGTAATAGACTTTGATCCTCTCTGAAGAAACTTCCTACGTGGGCCACACCCACTGAATTGATGACCAAAGTATTAATCCTCCCATCTGTGCCCCACAACCAAACTCCTTTCACAACCAACCATCCACCCACCTCTGTTCAAGTGCAACCATCTCCAACCCACCCTCATATTCTAGGCCTGTCTCTTAGGATTTCATCTAGAGGACTGAAGCGGGACTTAGCATGTGGAGGGTTGGGGCTGTTCAACGTTTGGGTGCATTAATGTCAGTTTAACATAGATTTGGGGATTTTTGATGTATGCGCATCGATATCATAACAGACCTATAGCAATCCTCATTTGCAAAACGAAGTTTTATAAATAAAACGTTATGCCCTGTATTAAAATCCCTGTTAAATCAATCTGATGATTGATGTGTATGCCCTCTGTTCGAGTTATTGGAAATGTTGGCAACAAAGTTCTGATGTTGTTGAGGGGTTGACATGAGTTGTATTGCAGTGTCATCAATAAAATTGTTACACAGTAAGACGGGGGAGGGGGAGAAAATGTTTAAAATCGGCCGATGGCCAGTCAGGTGTTTAGATTGTTGTAGCATGGCTTGTTTGAGAAGTTGGTTCCATGACTGTTTGTAATGATATAACATGTGGAAATGCCAATAAAAACCATTTAAACATAAAATCAGCAGATCAGCCTGCATTAACAACCCATTTCTTGGTGATACAGTAAATAGACCCTATGATGCTGAGAATGTAGTGAGCTCTCTTGTTTTTATCCAGACATCTTGTACCAATAGAAATGTTCCATCTGCTCTTTTTATTTCATTAGCACTATCCTGATACTTCATTCAATGCATATGAGCCTTAAGGGGGCAGAAAGCACTATTTTGGTGCAGAAAATGTCATACTAGAATTTAGTAGCTATTAGTTACATGCATGAATAAATAGGCTAAGACGATTACAGTGGAATGAACTTCAGTTGCTTCATTTTTGAAAATTAAGCAGTCCCAACAGTGTTTAAAATGCTACAAGATGGAACAAAATGACAACAAAGCTGTGTAGTTCTGTAGAACAATAGTGTCAATATTAGTTCTATAACTCACTAATATGAGGTGACTAGGTGCAAGGATACAAAGAACGAGAAGTTGTGATAATCTAGTTCCTATAATGAAATAAAATAGCTGTATTTATGACATTGAATATGCTCAAATATGTCAAAACTCTTTTGTATTATTCCGAAGTCTTTTATTTGAGAAATGTAGATCAATAATTATTGCTATTTCCATAGTAGCTTGGGCTATAATCTTATAATGCTTCATTTGAGTTATACACTAATCATTGAGCACCTCATGTATTGCTTTACTAGCAATATCTTTGTACACATCGAGGAATTGTAATACATCTTGCTAATATGCATGTGAAGATCTTAAGATCTCTCAGATTGTTGAAACACTACTATTACTATTTCACATTTTTTATAGCGCTACAAAGCTTACGCAGCGCTGCACAAACATAGAAGAAGAAAGACAGTCCCTGTTGAAAGAGCTTACAATCTAATAGACAAAAAATAAAGCAAGCAAATCAATTAATATGTAGAGGAAAGAGGAGAGGAGGGTAGGTGGAGGCGAGTGGTTACAAGTCAAAAGCAATGTTAAAGAGGTGGGCTTTCAATCTAGATTTAAAGATGGTCAAGGATGTCTGTTTTTTGCTGATGTGCCAAACACAGCGAAGGTGACGCAGAAATGTTTAAGCTAGGCGACGTTTAACATTTAAGTAGTTTATTAAAACATCCAATGACTCGACATGAGCAATGTTTTGGCCACAAAGGCCTGCCTCAGGAGTCTTCTAGAAATATAGAAAACATAAAAATATGATGGGAGTCTTCTGTTGGATGTTGCTTAACTCACTAGCTTGGTCGTTAGCTCTGCATTCATACAAGGTGTGGTATTATCCGTGATTAAATTTGGAAAGCTACTAAATTAAGCAACATCCAACAGAAAACTCCTGAGGCAGGCCTTTGTGACCAAAACACAGCTCATGTCGAGTCATTGGATGTTTTAATAAATTACTTACATGTTTAATTGGAACGCTCTGCCATCAATGTTAAAAGAAACTATCGATCATAGTCTATTCAAGAAATCCCTGAAGACCTACCTATGTGATCGATCATTCTCCTCAGCTGCTTGATCTTCTGCATCCCCGCCTTCCTTTCCCCTGCTGTTTCCCTCCCTTCCCCTCATCTACTTTATTCTCTGCTTTGCACTAGTGCTATTATGTTGTACTTTTCACCTAACATTGTAAACCGTATAGAGCCTGCCTTGGTGGGATTTTGCGGGATATAAATGTTCACAATAAATAAATAAATATTGTCTAGCTTCCATCTTTCTGTGTCACTTTCACTTTGTTACCTTGCATCTGTGTGATTGTGAGGGTTCTGGTTCTTCTTCTCTCTTCTTTCTTGTTTTTTTGGTGATAGGTCAGTTAATAAAATGATGGATCAGTAAGCCTATTTGATTGGCCTATTTGATTGAATCTTATTGCTTACTAAAACATAGCACTGGGGGGAAAGGGGGTTCTAGTGAGTTTGTTGTCTTGCCGTCTTCTCATGGGCAATTCGTGGAGCCATGGGTGAGAAGTTTCAGATACATTACTTTGTGTGATCAATTCAGAACAAGTGTAGGCTGAATTTCTTTTTAACAGCAGAAATAACTCCCACCATTGCTTGTTTTCTTGAAGATTCAAATGCTTACTTGAGTTTATCTATTTATAAAATATAAATACCAATTTGGTTCCAGAACACACGTGGTAGTTGAAGGATTTAGGAGCTGCAACCAAATTTGAATTTCCCAAGAATTTTGTAAGGTTCAAACTATCTTCGGAAAGATCCTGGATGGAAAAAACTGATGCTGATTGCCCAATCTCAATTCCAGATGGAATATAATAGACCTGAGAGAAGAGTGGCAGTATACCTTCTGCACCTCTCTCCCTGAGCTCCAGTATAACTTCCTGGGAATTAATCTGGGTTTGCAAGACTTCTGGAGACTGTGAGCTTGGGGGAAGCAGCTGGCAGTGATCAGTCCAACTAAAGTTTGACACAGAACCACTTGCAGGGCTGCAAGTTCTACTTGGTGCAGGGGAAGGAGTCTGATTCACCACACGGGACACGTGCTGCGCTTGTGACAGTTGGGGTGAATGGCAACTCCCGTGGAAGCAGTTAAGCAGTGTTCCTGCAGTGGGACTTGCCAGCCTGTGTCAGGGCATTGCAGTGCATACAAGCCAGGAATCCTGCAGGACAAGGAGGAAACGGTCGGCTGCAGCATATCTTAAAATTTGGTGCAGCATTCAAATATACCGGGCTCTTTGGGATCTCCAGTAGGGCCGGTGCACAGTTTGATGCAAGAGAGCACAGGTATGGGTGCTATGTTTGGGGGGAAGACTGGCGGTGAGGAACAACCTCTATCTGATCATGTGCGGAGCACTTTTGCCATTTTACAACCTCAGGGCCTGACAGGGCATTCAGCTGCTTTGGGATCTTTTTTTCTGCAGTTTATATTGTTCTTAAATTAGGCCTATTTATTGGGGACAATCAGAGTTGCTGCAGGATGCTTCAGTTTCTTGCCCCTCTGCCCTGCCGACTCCTAAGAAATCTCATTTAGACCTCCAAAAGTGGGCAGATGATGCTGTCTTTGCTTCTCCCTCCGTATCTCATGTGTCCTCGGTCTATTAAGAAAAGACAATGTTGAAGGAGGAGGGAGATCTCACTCCTTGGAGCAGAGGGGGGGGGGGGGGTGGATGATCTGAAAGTACTGAGATTGTTTCACAAAGAGGAGCTCAGTGCTATAACGCACTGGCAGTGCTTTCCATTGAGGAGCCTTCTGCTTTGACATCAGGAGTTCCATCTTTGATGATCATTTAGGGGGCTTATAGGTCCTTCTAAGGCTTTTGTGATGCATCCATTCAGGACCTGATTACAACAGAATGGGTCTCATCTGCAGGTCTGAGAATGGGAAGAGCCATGACTCACCTCTACTTATTAGTTCCGGAGAAGAAAGATAAGTTGAAGCTTCCCAGGGTGCATTTCTGCAGATTTCTGTTGGTGACTAAGTATACCACTTTGCTTGTGGAAGGGGGGGCATTCCCTAAAAGACCTGCAGGATAGGAAGCTAGAAGACTCACTGAAACAAGCCCAGTGCTCATGGAGGATCCGTCCCCCATTTGATCTTACAGCTTGGCCATTTAAAGGGCTTTGGTTGAGACAAAAAAGTTATCCTGAGTTGGTCATTGCTACCTTGATTCATGCTCAGGAATACTCTACATCCATGTGTATGCGAGGATGTGGAGGACATTTGAGGGCTGGTGTTGTGAATATCTGTGATCAGATTGCGTACATCCTAGCGTTTCTTCAAGCAGGTCTTCAGAAAGAATTGACGCTGGGTTTTCTAAAAGTTCAAGTTGCGACTTTGACCTGTTTCAGGGCCGACTACAGAAGACGTTTCTTGAAACTCATCTGGATATCATTCAATTCTTGTGGGGAGTGGGCCACTTGTGGCCTCCTTTTCATACGCTGTGTCCAGAGTGAAACCTTAATTTAGTCCTTTGGGCTTTTCAGAAGCCTCCTTATGAGCCACTCTGAAAGGCCTCCTTGAAAGATCTTATGCTAAGAACAGCATTCTTTGTGGCTGTTGAGTTGATACGTAGAGTTTTGGAGCTTCAGGATCTGTGCTGTTGGGATCCCTTTCTTTGCTTTTTGGAGGCGGGGGTCTCTCTGAGCACGGTTCCGTCCTTTCTTCTGCCCTGCCCCCAGTTTAATCTCAACCAATCTGTGGAGATTCCATCCTTTCGCAGAGAGCATAAAGAGGCTCAGTAGTCTTCCTTGAAACCTTTTGATGTGCATAGAGTTCTCGGTACATATCAGAAAGTCATGAATGAGTTTTGCAAATTGGACAGACTCTTTGTGGTTCTTGGTAAACATAGGCTTGGCCTCATAGCTTCCAAGCCCACAATTGCTAGCTTGCTGAAGGAGACTATTGCATCAGTTTATTTGCTTGTGGGGAAGCAGGATCTTTAGGCCTTACAGGCTTATTCAATGAGGCAAAGTGACATCCTGGGCAGAGACTATCTTACTGCCTCCGGTTGATATTTGCAAGGCGGCAATGTGGTCAATGTTTCATACCTTTGTCACGTACTACTGGTTGGATGTTGCAGTGCGCTCAGAATCCAGTTTGGGGGCTTCAGTCATCAGAGCAACAGCGCCATGATCCCACTCACTCTAGGGATTGCTTTTGAACATCCCACAGTTCTGGAATAGTGGGAAGGACTAATGGAAAGAAAATGATCAGGAAAGACCTAATTTCTTCTTAAGTAGAAAATATTAGAAATTCAGGTGTTCAAACATGGAAAAACAGGCAAAAAGATTAAATAAAGGCATTGATTGACTCTTTCACCCATCATATGATATAGGCAGTGGTGTGCTGGAGCAGGCTCTCACAGGCTCTCGAGAGCCGTTTAAGTTTTTAAGAATTTTGGGAGCCGGTTCTCCATGGCTACTTTAACAAATGGATCCCAAAATGTGGGCTTGGGCCCCTCCTGAATTCTCTCTTACTTTGCTGGCGAGAGAGAGCCCCCTGTTGACAATTTACCAGCACACCCCTGGATATAGGCCTTTTAAATTCTAATGTTTTGTTTTCTTCACCTCTGTCAACCCCCTTCCTTCTTTTTGTCTTTACTGAGATATGATGATAAATGTGTGCAGCGGATAACCTAGCCCGATTTGTACTATTTAAGCTTACTATTTCCTTGCTGACCTGATGAAAGGAAGAAACCTCAGTGTATGAAGTTAGGCTAGTTTGTATGAAGTTAGGCTAGTAAAAACATATTGCCTACAACTTGTTGATATAACAAAAGAGAGGGAACAAAGTACAAACTAAAGTCCAAACAAAACTGTTTTTTTTGTTTGCTACAACTTGTTGACCCATATTTCTGATGATTAAATATAGCAAGATTTTCAAGTAATCTTGTCTGGCCAGTGACATCTCAGTAGATTATTTTGTTAGGGAATGGAGTGCACAAAATAAGGCTAGAAAGTTTTTCTATGTAATGTGTGCAGAATAGTCAGGGAGGTGAAATGTACGCGATTTTAAAAAAATGACTAGCGAGTAAATCTTGCCTTATGAGCCTCAGATTTTTATTTATTTCTTTTTTAATCTGCATTCTTTATCTTACTAACATTTTTGGCTTTTGTTGTTTGGGTTGCCCATTCGAAGGAACAGAAGTAAGTTCTCAAAAATTGTTTCTCCATTAAGTAAAAGTGACTACTTGAAAAAAAATATATAATCTTTCTTTCTTTCTTTTTTTCTTTCTTTCTTTTTTTCTTTCTTTTTCTCTCTCTCTCTCTCCCCCCCCCCCCCCCCCCTTCAAGCACAAAGTGGGAAGTAAGGTTTGTGTGAGCTGTCAGAGCTGAATTTAACCATGGTGACATTATACCTAAGTGGTTTGGTGGAGCAAACATTTTTCCCCACTCTTTTTCTAAAGTGGCAGGAAAAAGTAGAATCGAACGGTTATGTTGCTGGACGTTGTAAAACAATAGTATTTTTGACCAGGAGTCGCACGTGTCGTTACTTCATTGAAACATAGCACTGCGTAAAAACATCTCCCAGAGAGCAGAAGCATATTGTCTACTGTTGGTTGAGGGCCTGCCCTGTGTCTTCAGTCGCTTTAGAGAAATGCACATCTTAGGAAGTCATGCGTTGAGGCCACCAAAGAGGTTTGGCTGTTGTTGTTTATACCAAGATGTATTATGTTATACTATTGGCAAAGTAATTTTCAGCTCCAAGTGAGATAAGATCAGTCACAGTGGTTTTCGCAAGATTGATGCGAGGACCTGGAGTGGTGCTAATTAATCAGAGATGGGAAGGACGTGTGTCTGCATACTCAATTAGTTTCACATTTTCTAAATTGGAGACTGGAGCTTCTATACAGCAGCTTTTATGAAAAACCAAAAAAAAAAAAAAATTCACAGGTACAACATTCCCAACCTTTCCCAGGGCATGCTTACAAACGAGGATTACTGTTTAGTAGTGATATTAGTTTTGACTCCTATATAGTGTTCTATGTATGCGATATTACAAGAAAGATGAGCATTCAGTTTAGCACATTAAGGGCTCTGTTTACTAAGGCGCTTACTAAGGGCTCTGTTTACTAAGGTGCATTTTTAGCGCACCTTCAATTAGCGCACTTGCTAACCGTGTAGGCACCTATAGGGATATTTTAGGCGCGTACACAGTTAACGTGCGTATGTGATTAACGTGCGTTAAAGATGCTAATGCGCCTATAATGTGGCTTAGTAAACAGGGCCCTAATTCTTCTAGTTAAAGTTTGTGCAAGTGGAGTGGAATAGGTAAATGAATGAAAACTGTTTATTCTACATATGATTTATTTTTCTTTTAGGTTACTCAAGTCTTTTAGGCTTAGCCATAAAGCATACAAAAGAGCTTATCATGCTCAGAGAGACAGAGAGAATGGTTACTTTATCAATCTGTAATAGAAGAGGATAAACATCTTACATGTGTGTTACCATATATTTATGGCCTTGTTAATGTGCAACAACTTATTTGTAAACATTGCTCTATCCTCTCAATTTACCTGCTGTTTTATCAAGGCCCACGGTTTGCATTTACCAGAGGCCGCAATATAGGTGAATGGTTATCCATTCATAGGACATATATGGCCAAGACAGTGGTGCCTTAGGGCATCACAAATGCAATAAATGAACTTATTGTCAATATGTGTTGAAGGTACAGTTTGTTACCAGTACTAGTGGAACAGTTCTTTTATTTAAGATCCAGTACAGATTGTAACTCAAAACATCTCAGCAATTTTCGAGTCAAAAGGTTAGAAGCCCCTTTAGTTGAACAGTAGGGCACAATAAGCCATCAAATGGAAGATATGCGTTTTGTAGTTTGTATCAATATAATAACACCAGAGGAGGAAATCTGTCTGCAATACTTGAGCGTAAGGAATGACTCTTTATTTATACTTGGAATACTGTAATTCCCTTGGGGTTGAACAAAGAAGTGGATTAGAGCATACTTTAAATGTGGCCATATTCAATCTATCACATAGCTAATTCTGATGATAAAAACATGCATGTGTCAACGTCTTCTTTAAGTTGACTCCAGCGAAGGAAGTATGAGATTTTAGTCTTGGAAGTGTCCAACATGCATGTGATTGTTAATATGTTGTGATAATACTTGTAAGGTAAAAATGTATAACTTTATTATGATTTTGTAATAGTACATTTTATGGGATGGGAAGTATGTACTTTGCACGCACAATGGTTTCTCGTTTGATTTCTAGTCTCAACCCTTGACAACGCAGAATAGCGAAACATGGCCCCATGTTGGCATAGAGCTGCTAGATTGGACTATTAAGCACGGAGTCTTATTAGATTCCACATAATTCATAAGAATTTTTGCATTTTTAGCTGTTTTTACAGCATTTTTGGATGGCATTTTTCATTAACTATTAGCAATTCTGGGTGGGCAGATACTGCTGCGATGGATTCAACACTTGGTTTTGCAAGTTAAACATTTTTGGAAATCAATCTCGTTTGAGTTAATATTGTTGCTAAAACAATTTTTTTAAAGACTAGACATATTTTTTGGAGGTTTTATCCACATTTGTTCCACAAATACATCATTTTTACTAAATTATATTTAGAATTTAGAGTGTTTTAAAGATTTCCCCAGGATTCTTTATAGTGCGACTTAATTACTTAACAAGCTAACCAGTGCTGATAATTGCCACTCAAGTAATTATTGACACTAATTGGCATTAATTAGAATTTACACGCAGAACATGGGCGTTTCTAGAATTTATGTGCATTGTTATAGAGTACACCTGGTCTGCATGTAATTTAGGTGTTGGCATTGACACCAAGTTTTACTTGGCATAAGTTCCCGTAACTAAATTTAGTTGCATGGGGAGGCACGGCATATTCTATAAACCGCACAGAAATTTAGGTTTATTCTATAAAGTATGCTTAAGTTTAGGTGTACGCATGATGTAGAATCTAGTCTCTTATGTCGAGCGCATTCTTTGACTTCTGCTGGAAACGTATAAGTTAGTACCGGAACAGTATGGCGGATTCTATAAACCCCGCTTGTGGAAGAGACATGCTGCTGCTCTATTCACAGAATGCTGAGATTTGTGAGTATTTTAAAGCTTTTTTTATTTGGTACTTTTTAAATCATACGTTTAATGGGATGAGTTGGTATTCCCCCCCCCCCCCCCCCCTCAAACATACACTTTTTTTCCCCACCACCTTTAGGTTGGATGATAGATTTTTGCTATTGGTGAGCGTGTGTTTTTACTCCTCTTTTAGGTATATGCTCTTTTGAATGCTAATGTTATTTGCATATATCCTTGGATAAACATGCATGACATTCAGAACCTTTTGGCATGTTGCACTACTTGATATTCCATGATAAAAGAATTGTGCTCCACTTGTTTTTATTCTAAATACATTTTATTCTGCTTTTCATTCATCTTTGTGTCTGTGCGGAATTCAAACATGCGTGGGATAAACATAAAGGAATCCTGTTCAGAAGGAATGGATGCTCAGGAGCTTAGCTGAGATTGGGTGGCAGAGCCGGTGGTGGGAGGAGGGGATAGTGCTGGGCAGACTTATACGGTCTGTGCTAGAGCCGGTGGTGGGAGGCAGGGATAGTGCTGGGCAGACTTATACGGTCTGTGCCAGAGCCGGTGGTGGGAGGCGGGACTGGTGGTTTGGAGGCGGAGATAGTGCTGGGCAGACTTATACGGTCTGTGCCAGAGCTGGTGGTGGGAGGCGGGGCTGGTGGTTGGGAGGCGGGGATAGTGCTGGGCAGACTCATACTGTCTGTGCCAGAGCTGATGGTGGGAGGCGGGGCTGGTGGTTGGGAGGCGGGCATAGTGCTGGGCAGACTTATACGGTCTGTGCCCTGAAGAGGACAGGTACAAATCAAGGTATACACAAAAAGTAACACATATGAGTTTATCTTGTTGGGCAGACTGGATGGACCGTGCAGGTCTTTTTCTGCCGTCATCTACTATGTTACTATATATGTTTTTTGATTGTACTGTTTCTTAATTTTAATTCATTTCATTTTTATGCATGTGATTCTTACCTCCCCATTTACTAAACTGCGTGCACAGCCCATTCACTTTGAATGGGCTGTGTCGGCAATGCCATGGGGCAGCTTAGTACATGGTGGGGTGCTTAATTTGGATATAATTTGTTTTTAATTATTGTGTATGTTCTATATTGACAGCTCTACCACTGACGCAGTCTTTTACGGCAAAACATGGCCATGTTGTGTATTTGCACACTTCTCCACCTGCTGGTCTACTCTGTGTTGTTTGCTGTTCTGATTGTTTGCAGATCATCACCTCTCTGTGCTTCTGGTATTCCTTGTGGTTGTCCTGTAAAGCAGAGTGGTAGGGTGCACTCCAGGACCAGTTAGAACATAAGAAAATAAGAGTAGCCATACTTGGTCAAACCAATGGTCCATCTAGCCCAGTATCCTGTTTTCCAAACAGTGGCCAAACCAGGTCACAAGTACCTGGCAGAAACCCAAATCGTGGCAACACTCCGTACTACAAATCCCAGGGCAAGCAGTTGCTTCCTATGTCTGTCTCAATAGCAGACTATGGACTTTTCCTCCAGGAATTTGTCCAAACCTTTTTTAAACCCAGATACGCTAACCGCTGTTACCACCTCCTCTGGCAAAGAGTTTCAGAGCTTATCTATTCGTTGAGTGAAAAAATATTTCCTCCTATTTGTTTTAAAAGTATTTCCATGTAACTTCCTCGAGTGTTCCTTAGTCTTTGTACTTTTGGAACGAGTAAAAAATTGATTTACTTCTACTTGTTCTACACCAGTCAGGATTTTGTGGACCTCACTTCTACTCATTAAACCACCAATCAGGATTCTGAGAATGTTGCCCATGTTTGCATCTCTAGGAATGTAGTGAAGTAAACCCAGACATGGCTCAGCCTTTTTGGGTTCACCTGGATTAATTGGAAAGAGGAGGTCAATACAGGACTGTAAATGTATTTTATTACATGTTGACTTGCAGCTAAACAAGTACTTTCAGGATGAAGTGAAGTGTCTTCTGATTTGGTTTCATTGAAAAGTGTAAGAATTCATTGTGTTTGGCATTAGAGGCCATTTTTTGTTTCATTTCATCAGCACCATTGGAGACGATAGATAAAATTCTTATGGTTTTTCCACAAGTGAACGTGTTCTGATTTGTATACAAAACATTAGACATGTCTGAAGCATTTCAGATTTCAGACTGCTTCAATAACTGTCCTCGTTCTTAATTTAATTCTTGTTGGAGACAAATGAGGTGAATTATTTACAGCTGAATAACCATGTATTTATTAAATGTACTTAAGTAAGCAAAAGTGTGGTAATGTATTCTGCAATATGAAGCTGTGTATGAATTAGCAAGAGATTAGGCTTTTAACGTATTTGAATGAATTGAAATTAAGACCACCGATATAGTGTATGCATGTGTACTGGGGTTGTGCTCCTCCTTGTTTCCTTAAAAGAAAAGTGTATAATACTTTGTGACATTGTATGGTGAAAACCATCCTCATATTTTCTGTTTAAGTTGATTTCTAGATATTTTAAGGAGAACAGCTTTCTTACTGTCGACATTTGGAGGCCAGGACTTGGGGAGGGGGGGGGGGGGGGCGGGCCTGGTGATCGGGAGTAGTCCTGTGAAACTGTTTAATCTGCTGTTGGCTGTAGCTTATCTTTCTCACCTTTCGGATATGGCATGCATGCTTAATTGACTATTCTATCAGAATGAATTTGTTTTCCTTTTTTTTTAAATCTATATTATTGTACAGTAAACCTCTCTGACCTGTTTGCCAGAAAATGCGGTAAGACCTCAATGAACTATGAATATGCATGTAGCTAAGAGCAAGAACAGTATAGCTGCATTCAAATTCCACTTATCGAGGTTTTGTAACAGATTCTAGTATACGTTCCACCTGATAGTGAGAGAGATACAGGGGCTTACACTTTGCACTCTCTCTGCTGGACGCTGTTTGCCTTAGATTCACTTTGAGGGAGCACTATGAATGAATACACTATCCCCCGGATTCCACGTAGTTGGCCAATAGCATCGCCATTTCAAAAGACAGACAATTCAAAATCAGAAGATTTTCTGCTCTCTGGTCCCCATACTTGGGGTCAAAATATGGAACTTTTTATCTGTTCCCATCAGAACAGAAAACAACTACCTCAACTTCAAGGAAGAGGCTAAAAACCTTTCTTTTCCCAAAGTTTGCTTCATAAGAATCCATTGACTTCTACCTCCTGGTATCATCCTTTATCCTTTCCTTTAATGTTTTTAGTCTCATGCATTACACCAATGGTCTCTAATGTTTCTCAAACCTCACACTAACAATATCTGCTTTTGTCTCACATAGAATGTAAACTGCACTGACCCCTAGACAGGGGTTATTAGCTGGACGCCCAAATTTGGGTGTGCAGGGCACATCTGCCCTAGTAGCTGTTCTATAACATCAGCAATTCAAAATGGGCATGGCCATAGGAGGGGCATGAGCGGATCAGGGGGTGTTCCTAGAAGTTAGGCGAAATGTTATAGAATACTGCGCTCATGACTGCAGAATATTAGGTCATAAGAACATAAGCACTGCCATACTGGGAAAAGACCAATGGTCCATCAAGCCCAGCATCCTGTTTCCGACAGCAGCCAATCCAGACTTCAAGAACCCGGCAACCACCCCCCCCCCCCAAAAAAAAAAAAAAAAATTAATAATGTTCAATTGGCTTTTCCCTCAGGAATCTGTTCAAGCCCCCTTTAAACTCCGTAAGGCCAGCTGCAGTCACTACATTCTCCGGCAACGAGTTCCAGAGTTCAACTACATGCTGAGTAAAGAAACACTTTCTCCTGTTTGTTTTAAATCTACCATATTCTAGCTTCATCTTGTTGTCCCCTGGTTCTATTGTTGTTTGAAAGTATAAACAAACGCTTCACATCTGTCCGCTCTACTCCGCTCGTTATCGTGTAGACTTCTATCATATCACCCCTCAGCCGCCTTTTCTCCAAGCTGAAGAGCCCTAACCTTCTCAGCCTTTCCTCATAGGGAAGTCGTTCCATCCTTTTATCATTTTTGTCGCCCTTCTCTGCACTTTCTCCAATTCCTTTATATCTTCAGATGCGGCGACCAGAATTGGACACAATATTCGAGGTGCGGTCGCACCATGGAGCGATACAACGGCATTATAACATTCTCGTGTTTGTTTTCCATCCCTTTCCTAATAATACCCAACATTCTGTGCACTTTCTTTGCCGCCGCAGCACACTGAGCAGAAGTTTTCAACGTCTTATCAACGATGACTCCCAGATCCCTTTCTAGGTCTGTGACTCCTAAAGCAGAACCTTGCATGACAAAGCTGTAATTCGGGTTCCTCTTACCCACATGCATCACTTTGCACTTGTCAACATTGAACTTCATCTGCCACTTGGACGCCCAATCTCCCAGTCTCGCGAGGTCCTCCTGTAATCTTTCACACTCCTCCTGGGACTTGACAACCCTGAATAATTTTGTGTCATCTGCGAATTTAATTACCTCACTAGTTACTCCCATCTCTAGGTCATTTATAAATATGTTAAAAAGCAGCGGTCCCAGCACAGACCACTGCGGCACCCTACTAACTACCCTTCTCCATTGAGAATACTGACCAATGGAGAAGGGTAGTTAGTGGGGTCCAGTATTTACACCAGGTTTTAGCAGGCGTAAACGCTGCAGGGAGTGTTCTTTATAGAATGTGAGTTTAGTGCAGATCTTTCTGTTGTCTAATTATGGGCACCATTTACCGAATCCAGCTCTATATGTTCCTAGAAACAACTAAAAGAGTTTGAATGTCATGTAGTGGGTAAAATTAAGTTCTGAGAGCACTCTACTCACTTTATATTTTATATTATACATTATCCCCCCTAATTCTATAAAAGAAACCAAAAGTTGTTTGTGCAATTTAATTGAATAATGAGCTGATTAGTGCCAATAGTGTGGCTTTTCAATAAGCAATTATTGGAACTAATTAGATTTAATTGGCATTTACGCATGTAAATTTAGGTGCAGGATCCATGCCTAAAATTTACATGTGATCTGAAAAAGGGGCATAGAAATGGGAGGGGCATGGGTGGAACAAGGCTGTTCCTAAAATTAACATATGTTGTTATAGAATAATGGGGGTATGCTCCTAATTTAGGTGCATATATGTATACCACATTTCAGTTGGTGCAAATGGCTGCGCCCAAAGCTAGGCACGATTCCCAGGCATAAGCTGTAGGGAAAAAGAGCTCTGCGCTAGCAGCGGGGACAGTTTTTGCCACGTGCCAGGGCCCTTTTTAGCTCAACGGGTAAAAGGACCCCAGACACACATGGTCATGTGGTAAGAGAACTTTTACTGCATGGCCATGCGGCGGGGAGCTCTTACCAGCACCCATTGAGGTGGTGATAAGGGCTCCTGTGCTAACCCGGCGCTAACCAGGCAGTGTAGGCCGATGCCTGATTACTGCTGGGTTGTCGCCATGCAAGTTGGGGTTTTTTTAGGGGGGGGCGGCTCTTTTTCCCCTTTAAAATGGCACATGCTCGGGGTGGAACTACCGCTGGCGTTGGGCCGGCGTTAGTCCTGGAAAAGCGAGCAGTAAGCCCACGTTGGGCCTTACTGCCACTCTATAAAAGCTCAATATTATACATTACATGTTGACACATAAACGATTTGCAGATTATGTTTTTATCATGGCGCATGGGAAAAAAACCTTCAACACACATTCATTATGTGCAGATATATAATTATATCATAATAAATAATGAGGGAAATTATCTTATAGGTTGGTTCTGTTTATGTGCTCCACTGGAATACTAGTTTCGCCTAATCATAGCCTTCTTCAGGAAGTCCTCAAAAGTTCTCACTTAATTTACTGCATTAGCTAAACCTAGTGCAAAAAATTCAGGGCTTTTTTTGAGGGGGTACCGAGTACCGGCACCTTTTCCATTGTCTGCTAAAATTGACTCATGGACCCCAAGTTTTAATGATAGAGCTCAGGCTCTGCACACCAATTCTGCCTTGTCATAGATTCTGTGACTGGTTGCAGGGAACCTGGCTGTTATGGGGTGGGTCCCTCAGTGATCACCCCACTCCTGAAGAGTCACCTACCATTTCAGTACCAGCACCTTTTTTGCTAGAAAAAAACACACTGAAAAAATTTAAAAGACCAACTCATCACCAGGGACTACAGCAGACATACCTATCCCATCATTTTCTAAATATTCTAAAACCTTAACAACTTAAAATACAAATTATTTATTTCAACGTTGGGCTCCCATCATCTTGATTCAGCCATGATGATCCAATGGCCACAAAACACCAAAGATTTTATATTTTAAAAAGATATCAAACCTATTGGGAGTCAATATACAGATCTCATCAGTGCCATCTGAGTGGGGGGGGGGGGGGGGGGGGGGGGAATTAGTGCTGGAGCTGCTGCAAGAGTTTTGCTGGAGTCTCTGTTTTTTAAATAATGCTATAACTTAAGATCTCATGACGAGAGTGGCATTTAAAGATACAATATGAATATTATTCTGTTCTCTACAATGGTGAAGTTTTTACAGCTGGTAGTAAAATAATTAACATATAGTTGTGTTTATTTTAATGCCAATTTGTAATGAAGGTAATGTCTTGCTTGATGATTTCTGAAATGCCAGCAGTAAACATATCTATAAGTTTAAATAGATGCGCACCTCTAGATGAAAATGTCTCTACTGTGGGCTGCTGAAATGGAATGAGCTGAGATAATTTGACTCCTCCAAGCTTGAATGGGCCCAGGATAATGCTACACCCATATTAATAGATGATGAACTATTTCATTGTGAAGACTGATAGCTGCTATAAAAAACATTCAGTGTTGTGTCACTGCTACATTGTCATGCTAAAATATATTCCAGTGATGTGATTGCTCGTGTGGTTGTGCAGCAGTTTACTTGGTGAATGAAGGCTTCTGAAGCTTCTGTAATTGTGCAAGCCAATGGGTTTTACAAGGATTGTATATTTTACAGGAGGTAAATAGTGTGATATGATAAATCCAATGCCTCCGTGATTTAGGTTTGAAAGCATTATTTGTGGATACATGAGTAGAACGCCCCCAACAGCTACCAGAGAGCTTTTGCTTGTATTGGGCCGGATTCTGTAAGCAGCATCTAAAATCTGAAGTTAGACGTGGTGTATAGAATAGTGCATAGGGCCGGGGAATGCACCCACATTTAGTTGTGGTCACTTAAACCACTGAAAACCTGGTGTGAATGCCCGCACCTAAATGTAGATGCATTTCCCCGAATTCTATAATGATGCGTATAAATTTGAGTAATGCCCCTGACACACTTACTTTCCTAATCAGCTCAATCTGATCCCTTCTACTATTTCTCAATGTGTTGATGTTTATAAAAATGGAGGAAAGCCTCAATAGGTATTGGGATCACTCCGTTGTTAAACACTTAGTCAACCTTAAGGAGCCCCCTCACTCATCGCTGGCATAAAAACCTCTAACTGTTCTTTAACATTAGTTTTACTTTATTCAACTTAACCGGACTTATAATGTTAAAATTGAATTTATCTCTACAGCTGCTCAGTCTCGTATACCTGCCCACGGCCAACTTTGGCCAAGGTTTCGATTCCTACTTCAGGATCCGTGGCATACTCGACTGTCTTCTGCAAAAGTGCACACTTGTTTCAGCAAACATTTCCTTACTGTACCTCACTCTCACCACGAACATTATCATAACGCCTCACTTTACTGCTCAGTCCTGTTCCCTTAGTCCGGTCAAAACTCAATATGGTGTGTGGTTTTTATAATACTGATGTCACACGCCTTCAACACAGCATCCTCCTATAGACTGCCATCAGGAATATAGAGGGATACACTGTTCCGCCTCTTAAAGATATAGCCTGTGTGTTTTTGTATCATTCAAAAAAACTGGTTCCACTCGATCCTCGAGTTAAGCCCATCTGGATGAAGTGTCTGTAAGCGGTAAATCCACCTCTGTTCTTGCTGCAAAAACAAGAGTTTTCTATCTCCCCCTCTGATGTTAGACTTGTTGTAGAACCACACACTTCAGAGACTCAAAAGTGTGGTTCTCTTCAATACAATGTGCAGCAAGCGGTGGTTAGTGCAGCTGACTTTGATCTGCGCATGCCAAAGACGGCTTCATACACACAGACAAGCTGCGTGTATAATAGCCGTCTACAACTTTAAATAAATTGCCGTCTACAACCTTAAAAAAACCACAAGTCTAGGTGAAAACATCCCAAGTGCTCGTCAGGGAAGTCTTTTTTTTTAATATGGGTGAAGGACGTCCAAGTGTTAGGCGCCTTCACTATGCCTTCATCCCCGCAATGGGCAGTTGAGGATGTCCAAAATGTGGATGTTTCTGTGAGAAGGATGTCCATGCCTTTGCTATGCCTCCGACACCCCCTTTATTTATTTGGATTTTGGATCACAAGTAGCAGCAGTTGGATTTGAACCAGCCACCTCTGGATTGCAAGACCAGTGCTCTAACCACTAGGCCACTCCTCCACTCCACTCCCTTGAAATTTGGCCGTCCCTGTGGGGGGGGGGGGCAGTTCAGGACGTCCAAAATGTTTGAAAGAAGGATGTCCATGCCTTCACTATGCCTCTGCTGACCCCCCCCCCCCCCCCCCCCAGGGACCTGCATACTGCTGCGATGGACCAGAGTATGATATTTGAGGCTGGCAAAAAAAGTTTTCAAAGTTGTTTTTTTCAGGGTGGGAGGGGGTTAGTCACCACTGGGGGAGTCAGGGGAGGTCATCCCTGATTCCCTCTGGTGGTTATCTGGTCAGTTCGGTCACCTTTTTGAGGCTTAGTCGTAAGAAAAAATGGACCAAGTAAAGTTGGCCGAATGCTCGTCAGGGGCACCTTTCTTTTTTCCATTATCGATCGAGGATGCTCATCTGTTATACATGCCCCAGTCCCGCCTCCGACACGCCCCCGGGAACTTTGGTCGTCCCTGCGACGGGAAGCAGTTGGGGACGCCCAAAATTGGCTTTCGATTATACCGATTTGGGTGACCCTGAGAGAAGGACGCCCATCTTCCGATTTCTGTTGAAAGATGGGCGCCCTTCTCTTTCGAAAATAAGCCTGTAAGTGTTTAACAATGGAGTGATCCCAATACCTATTGAGGCTTTTCCTCCATTTTTAAAAACATCACCACATTGAGAAATAGTAGAAGGGATCAGATTGAGTTGATTAGTTAGTACGACATTGAGATCCTCTTCCTGCACTGTGCTTATATATACACTTACTTTCCTCCCATGGTTGTGCCCCTTTTTCAGCTACGTGCATTAGAATTTAAACTTGCCTCCTTTTAGAATATACCTAAACAGAAGAGCAAGTAAATTCCAATTATTGCCAATTAGTGATGGTGATAGGTGGTTGTTTTCAGCCAGTTATCACCGATTGACTCATTTCTCAACTAGTGTGCATAAATTGGGCACACACCTAATTTAATGCATGCTACTTGCCGCATCTTATAGAATCCAGGGGATTAGGGGCAAAATCCTTTTGCAGTTTTGTAAATGGAGACTGTACTGTGGGTTAAAATTTATACGGACACAAATAAGTTTTCCCCCTGGTTTCTATGTATGGGCACGCTGATGAGCGCAAGTGGCCAATTTACATGCGCTACTCAGTTAACGAGCCTATTAGTGTTGATTGGCTGATCTTTTTAGGCATATTCAAAGAGAGGTGAGTGTAAATTCCACCATGCTTAGCCAGAAAGGGGCACAACGGTGAGAGGAGTGTGCGTGTAATGGGGCAATCAATCAAATTTACATGCATGGTTACAGAATTTGGGGGAGCATGCTTAGATTTAGGTGCAGACATTTACGCTAGCTTTTCACTGTCGTAAATGGCTGCGCCTTAATCTAGGCACATGCACCCGGCCTATGCACTATTGTATAAACCGTGTCTGAATGTAAGCATGGCTTATAGAATACCGCTAGGCACGTAATTTCGATGCATCTAGATTTTAGTTGCCATATATAGAATCTAGCCCTTTATGTTGAAAGTATTAATTGTAATACTATGCAGAACATCATGTATTTCTCTTATGTTGTTTAAAGTTAATGGAACAAGTACTGTAGGGACTTGTTTTCATCCACTTGCAGAACTATGCAGGTGTAATAGTAATTGTTTACTCATGTACTTTAATGGCGTTTTAACTTTTTTTTTCCCCCTGAAGTCATTGCAGCAACTTCCTTTTCACTGGCACCACTTCTGTGAAACTGATTTGAGGCAATGTTATTCTTTTCTGATTTCATGATATGAGTCCACGGGTAGCATCATATTTGCAAATTGTGATTTACCGTGAAATAGAATAAAAAGGTTAGCAAAATTAAAACAAGCAAAACAGAAATGCATTTGAGTGATAGCTTCTTATTGGATTAAATGAAGAAGTTTGTGCCAAATCAAAGTGAAAATTCCAGCTTGATATATTTCTTGACCATAAGAATATGAGATATACAGGGACAAATCAAAGGTCCATGTAGCCCAGTATCCTGTTTCCAACAATGGCCAATCCAGGTCACAAATACCTGGCAAGATGCCAGAACAGTAAAACAGATTTTATACTTTTTATCGTAGAAATACTGGCAATACTCTACTGTAATAATTAAATATACAATACATAAACCAGTAGAGAGAATCCTAAGAGTATGTGTTATTGTCCTAACATGCAACTCTGTGCTGTTTACTTGTAAAGGGAGAGTCTCATCCGGTCACTAAGATAATTTTTACCACCACTTTAGGTGTATATCTTTTAATGGTGACAATTCTAATCATTGACTACCTCCCTCCTGCCTCTTTTTTGATGTTTATATATTTTTTATGACTTTTTTGTAAATTTTGTCACTACTCAATGTTCACAGTCTCACAGTCCAAATCGAAGCTTATATTATTTCTGTGCTTCTCAACTATACTTGTGAATACTCCTGTATGGATCAAATAATGGCAGACAATATCAATTAGTAATATCGGCTCTACCGGCTGTGTTATCCACATTCAGTCTCGCCGTATGTACTTATCTGGTGTTAGTATTGCCCTTCGCTATTGAGTCCAACCAGGTGCTGTTCATGCCCCAGGTGTTAAAGTGGTGGTAAGGATTATCTTGGTGACCGGATAAGACTCTTCATTTACAAGTAAACAGCACAGAGTTGCATGTTAGGACAATAACACATACTCTTAGGATTCTCTCTACTGGTTTATGTATTGTATTTCCTAGAAATAAGTAGTGGATTTTCCAAAGTCCATCTTAATAATGTCTTATGAACTTTTAGGAAATTATCCAAAACCCTGCTAAGCTAACTGCTTTTACCACATTCTCTGGCAATGAATTCCATTACTCATTGAGCGAATAAATATTTTCTCTGATTTGTTTTAAATTTACTACTTAATAGCTTCATTGCATGCCCCTAGGCCTAGTATTTTTGGAAAGAGTAAACAAGTTATTCACATCCACTCATTCCATTCCACTCATCATTTTATAGACCTCTATCATATCTCCCCTCAGCCATCTGTTCTCCAAACTGAAGAACCCTAGCCTCTTTCGCCTTTCCTCATAGGGAAGTTGTCCGACCCCCTTTATCATTTTTGTCGCCCTTCTCTGTACCTTTTCTAATTCCACTATACATTTTTGAGATGTGGTGACCAAAACTGCACACAGAACAGAAGGAGGAAAGATGACTTGGACTTGATAAACACTATATTGGGCCCTAGCAAACACACAGTTGTGGACCACTTCTATGGACCCCCTTTATGCCTTACAGAACTGCATTCTCTCTTTGTCTGCCCTTTCAACCCCGGACTTGAAATTAAGCTTGAGCTTTAGAGGTATAAGCAATTTAATTTGAAATGCTCACAAATTCCATCTTCTAAACAGAATCTTCCTAAATCAATCAAGTTTACAGATGATTACCTAACTTTTAGAAGTCTTTTAAAAACACATTTCTTCAGTCTGGCCTTTCTGAATACAAAGAACTCTATTTGAATTTTACCCACACACTTTTCTTAATCTCGCTTCCCATCTAGTCCTGCCTAATTATGCTCTCACCTATCTATGCTTAATTATTTGTTTGTCCTTGAGATAGTCTAAATCCCTGGTTACTTACTGCTCATGTATTAATTTGCTTCTTGAAGTTATTGTAATTTCTGTTATATTCTGTACATTATTATGTTGTATTCACTTTATTGTTTGTTTTTAAGCCACATTGAATTTGAGTCTATTTTGGGCAAATGTAGGGTATAAATGTCATTCATGAATGAATGAATTAAAAAATAAATCTAGGAATGGGAGATGCCACTATGTAATTTGTGAGTGGACATAAATCTTTGCATCCACTGGCATCCTTCTGCCTTACAAGGAACCAGCCCCTGCAGATTCTCAGGGCTGCTTTTGGAGAGAAGAGCTGTAAGGGTTGAGGGGATGCTGCTAAGGAGAGGGTGGGAGTAGAAGCAGACAGTGAGAGAAAATATTGATTTAGAGAACTAAGCAAGGATTGGAGCTGTGTGGACAGTGGGAATGGAGTGTGGGCATGTCTGATGCAGAATGCTAGCAGATTACTGGTAATTATTGCCAAATTAAAGGTTCTTCCAGTCACTAGCTTCCCTTAAAACTATTGGCTTGCAACAGTGTTCTGGTATCAAGATTCCCCCATCTGTCAGGAGTTTACCGCTCTCATAGGGGAGTCTTGGGACATTCGTGGGTCTCTTCTTGATTTTAGGCTCTAAGCACCACACATTAATCTTGCCCTCGTTACCAGAAAAGTGAATCGTGAAAACCATTCCAATTATAATCTGAAACAGAAAGATGGGAGGGGGGAAAATATTGATAGCAGCTCAGGATTTAAATGTTTGCTGGTATCTGGCCTGGGGCTCACATCAGCATTATCTGAATTGTGCCAGTAAAAATCCCTGTGCGCACTTCAATACTTTCCCAGGTAGTGTCGGGTAGTACCATGGCGATATTCAATGCTACGTGTTTAGCTATGCGGTTTATCTTGGGTTTCCTTTTTTTTTTTTTTAATCAGATCTAAAATAAACCATGTAGCTATATGTACAGTGGCTGCATATCTCCACAGTCATTTTAATCAGCTTTCCTGAGTATATGGATTTTTTAAATACTATAGCTAGTTTCTTAAAAGAAATGCCGACCATGAGAACTGAATATTGACCCATATATTTTTAGGTCTTGTATATCATGCCAGTTAATACACTGAAGAAATGAAAATAAATGGGAGCCAAAAGGTTTACTGCCAGATGAAGTGCATGAGAGCAAAACGCAAATCTTAGTAACATCTGTTTCACTTCATTTTTGGATGACGATGAAGAAGGGCAAGAGCTCAATTAGTTTTTCATTCAGTTGTCTGACTATCTCTGGAATATTTGAAAAGCCTGGTGTATCTCTTCCAAGTTTCTTGACAACCACCGAAATTGAATGCTCCTTGAACTCGAACCCAGAGCACAACATTGCCAAGAATCTGCTTCAGAATTCTCTGGGATCTTGTTATCTACAGACGCACACTAAAAACTGTTTCTTATGCACAGAAAACATTTTGTTCCGTTGAGTTTCTTCTGATGATAAAGGTGCACTTTCCCTTCCTGCTTCTGTGTTTGTAATTTCTTCAGTCTGATTAGTCCATTTTACAGTTCTGCTGTTTGCCAGTGCTGCCTGCCTTGTATTTACACCTAAGGGCCTTTTCGATAAAGTGCAGTAAAAATGAATCTGGCTCTGATAGTGTGTGTGGAGAATTATCCTGACTGAGCAGCAGGCTGAGAACCAGAGAAGCCCGGTTCAAATCCCACTGCAGCTGCTGGTGATCTTGGGAAAGTCACTTAACCCTCCATTGCCTCAGGTACTAACTTAGATTCTAAGACCTTTGGGACAGGAACATATGTACCTGGTTGGAAATTGCCTTGAGCTACAACTGGCAAAGAGCATGAGCTAAATCCAAAATCCCTTCCGTGTTATGAATGCATACGGTTGTAGGGTAGAGATGCAAGAAGCTCTTGGTATTTGAAGCTTCTCTGAAGTGGAGTAAAGATATAGTGGAATTAGAAAAGGTACAGAGAAGGGCGATAAAAATGATAAAGGGGATGGGAAGATTTCCCTATGAAGAAAGTCTGAAATGACTTGGGCTCTTCAGCTTGGAGAAAAGACGGCTGAAGGGAGATATGATAGAGGTCTATAAAATAATGAGTGGAGTGGAACGGGAAGACATGAATCACTTGTTTATTCTTTCCAAATATACTAGGACTAGGGGGCATGCGATGAAGCTACAAAGTAGTACATTTAAAACGAATCGGAGAAATGTTTCTTCACTCAAAGTGTAATTAAACTCTGGAATTCCTTGCCAGAGAATGTAGTAAAAGCAGTTAGCTTAGCGGGTTTAAAAAAAGGTTTGGCTGTTTTCCTAAAAGAAAATTCCATAGACCATTATTAAAATGGACTTGGGGAAAATCCAGTGCTTATTTCTAGTATAAGTATCATAAAATGTATTGTACTTTTTTGGGATCTTGCCAGGTACTTGTGACCTGGATTGGCCACTTATCTACTTATGTACGTAAAGCAGAGCATGCTATTGAAAGGACCTGTTTACCGAGGTTGACAGCAATAATGCAGAACAGGTGTAATTTACTCTGAATCAAGGTTTCCTGAGAATGGATGCAATTTTAGAAACAGCCCCATGAGTAGTGATTATAGGCCTCCCAGTCCAGTTCTGATGGGCAGAATCTCAGGAAGCTCTGGAATTCAGCTGTTAAGAAAAAACAGTTCCTCCTGTCTGGGGCAAATTCAAAATTTATTTGGAAGGTTTGAGTTCTAATCCCCTGTTTATAGCAAATAATTGGTTGTTAATTCTAATTGGTAGCTTGTTTAAGTTAAGGGATCCTTTTACTAAGATACGCTAACGGATTTAGCACGTGCTAAATGCCGAGCTGCCCCTTGTATTCCTATGGATTGCATTAGAGTTAACGCACAGAAAATAAGCATTTGCACCATGCCACCTGTTTCATTCTCTGTCTATATGGACAATAAATGAGACATAACCAAATCTGTGTAGCAACAGCTTTTGGCCACAGCTTTATTCAATTCTTCTATTAATATATTAGTAAACAACTCACAGTTCAATCCCACTCCAAAAGATGATATGCCCCCAGTTTGGGTGCTCAACCCCAGGGAGCTATGAAACTAGCTCGGGGGGGGGGGGGGGGCGGGGTTGGAGCAAGATGGCGTCTGGTAGTCTGTGAGCATATGGTTCTTTTCTCCGATGTCTTTGAAGCAGCCTGTTTGTGGGAGGCAAGGTTTCTGCTTCTCTGCCTCTCACTATAGCAGCTGACCTTGCATGATGCAGAAGAGGCAGAAAAGCTCACAAAACAGCTAAAGACATTTTTTCACTTTGAATTTTCCTATCACTAGTGAATCATAGACTTTTTCTCCAACAACCCTAGCTGAAATAGACTGACTTAGATGAGATGTGGCAAGGTTGGTCAAATCATTGTTTGCTGAGTTTGCTAGGTTATCTTCTGCTTGCAGTACGCTTGATTTTCTGCGAACGAGGAGGTGGGTGGAGACTGGATGCAGCTAACGAAGGGGCTCTTTTACTAAGCTACGCTAGGTGTTAATGTGCACTTAACACAGCTTAAAATGAGTCCTGCAGTAATTGCTGAATTGGCACATGCTGATCCGGTTGCTAAAAAATTGTTGTTATTGTTTGGGGAGGGGTCATAGGGGTGGAGAGTGGGAGTTCCTATGCTAACCAGTTAGTGCATCCATATTACTGTGCACTAGTTAGTGCAGGATTACCGTGCGAACCCTTACATATGTAGTGGTAAGCGTTCGCATGGTAAGTTTTTTATTGTTTTTTTTTTTTGTAATGGCAACACTAGTGCAAAGCCATTATTTAAAAGAAAAAAAAATAGAAAATCGGCCATTTTATGGCTCTTGCAAAAATGGCCTTTGCACATGGGAAAAACCCACCGGTGTGTTAAGACCAGTTTTTTCCTCAGCTTAGTAAAAGGACCCCGTTAATGTCTCTCCCACCCAGTCCCAAACCCAGACCCATCCCACTCAGTGGCGTTCCTAGGGGGGGGGCGGTCCGCCCCGGGTGCACGCCGCCAGGGTGGGTGCCGCGTGCGCCTGCCCTCCGTTGTTCCATGCTTCTTCTCTGCCCCGGAACAGGTTACTTCCTGTTCCGGGGCAGAGAAGAAGCATGGAACAACGGAGGACAAGCGCCCGCGGCACCCCCCCCCCCCCCCCCCGGCGGCGTGCACCCGGCAGGGGGGGGTTCCTTCGTGGGGGTGTCCTTTTGCCGAGGGGGGGGGCGCTGCACCTGGGGGGCAGGGCGAATCGGCGATCCGCCCCGGGTGCCAGCCCCCTTAGGAACGCCACTGATCCCACTTACTGATTTCTTTCTTCTTCTGAAAGCCCTGGTTGCTTCACCTTTTAATTGGGAGGCGTCATTCCTTCCAGTCTTAATTAAAATTTCCTCTTCCCCTCTGGTTTTCTTTTTTCCAATTACAGCCTTGATGCTTTAATTCAAAGCCTTTTATTTTATTTTTTTTCTGCTGCATTTACTAGATTATAAAGCCAAGAAGTAGGGACTAGTCTTGGCCGTCTCTGTACAGTGCTGTGTAGAACTACCGTGCAGAAGTTTCAACTTTTTGACGAGTGTATGGGAGTTTTGCTCCTTCTGTCTTTGATATGGTTCTCTTGGCATTGCATTTTTACATCTGCCTTTCTTTGCAGTGATCTTGTGTTTAATCACAGTTGTTTGGGGGAGGGGGGGGAGTCATACCTCATCAGATTTCATTAGGTCTCTAAAGGTGGCTGGTAAGCATCTGCATGCTCATCCAAAATGAAGGGGTGGTTATAAAAGCTGGAATGAATTTCTTGGTAGAGAAGGATGGTCAGTTTTGTTTTTTTGAGGGCTACAGAAATGTCTGGCTTTAGGTGTGGATAATGCATACAAAGTAAAGACTCTCAGATTTACACGCATGTGAATATATCTCCTGACTATTCTGTGTGGACAGCATGAAAAACAAATATGTTTTCAGTTTTTGATGATCAGAGTTTGACAACGTTATAGTCCCATGCCTGCCGGTTATCTATATTATGCAACCACCTTAAGAATTTGATAATCTTATCTTTCTCCTACAGTCACAAGGCTGTAGTCTCTGTTTTACAAGGCTCCTTTCCCAAAATCAAAAAGCAAATTAAGACCTGGCCTTTTCAACTTACATGTTGACAGTTCCGTCCTTATTGATTACACTGGGAAGTATACTTGTCTCTCCTGTCCTCCGTCTTTCTTTCCTCTCCCATTGCTCTCTTCTTTCTATTTTCTTTTTCTCCACTTCTTCCTGGATGCTTCAACTAGTTGTTTTTGCTTGTAAACTGCTTAGCAACACCTCGATGCAATCAAGAGTATATCAAGGCTTTGTAAATAAATAATGATTTTCATTCTTGGCTCCTCTTCCACCCCTAGGAACGTCCTGGTTCCTGATGCCTTGCCTGGCTGCACACTGCTACTCTCTGGATCTTAGGTTGCCCAGGTGTGCTGTAAAGCATGAGTAGCCCCCCACTGGGGTAAATTCTGATACAAAGAAAGAAGCCAGGCATCATGAAATGTCTACACAATTCATTGTTTAATACATAAATTATTTTGCAAATGTTATTTAGAGATGGGATACTTGATTGTGGGTTTCCGTTTTTGTAAGGCTTGTAAAAATGCAGTTAGTAGCAACAGTCTATTTCTAATTACAGTGAAAGGCCTTTAATTGTTACAACTCAAATTGATAGTTGTAGATGATTAAAATTTTCTGATGAAATAAACATGCATGCAATGTTTATGGAAAATTAAAGTACATTGTTTCATATCAAACTAATATTAGAAATCTGTAAAGCTGCCTTCACAGAATAAAAATGTTTTACTAATGTTAATTACAGGTTATTGAACAACCATATGACAAGAAATACACTTAGTAAAGGTATGAGTTCATGCCCTTCATGTATATTAAATTAGTGGTTGATGGTTTTAGGAACTTTGTAAAATTACATATCAAATATGTTAATATGCATTATCATATTCATAAAAACATGTATTAAAGAGCTGCTATAAAATGCAGAATGTTACATTAATAGTAAAATTTGATGCAACAGAATGTAAGCAATGCTAGAGGTTGAGCATGACTGTCCATAGAACCGCACAGAGAGGGTTCGAAGCACAGAAAAAAACAATCCAAAGCTCAAAAAAGTACCAAGAGCCTTCAAAAACGGGACAAGTCCTTTTATTTCACAGACTAGATCAATCTTGTCAATCAAAGACTCAGTCTTGTACCCGACACGGGCCGTGTTTTGGCACAGACCTCCCGGATTCTATATCCAAGTGTATTCTATAACAACACGCTTAACTTCATTGACTTAACAAGCCAATTTAACAAGCAATCCCACTTCAGGCACAGGCAGCTCCTTATGCCCCATGTAAGCCGCATTGAACCTGCCATGAGTGGGAAAGCACGGGGTACAAATATAACAAAAATAAATAAATAAAAAATAATGAGCACTAATTGGCAAGAATTAGAATTTACACGCATAACTTGCTAAGTGTATTCTCTAATTCACTGTGCCTAAATTCTAATGCACACAGCAAAAAGCGGCTGGTTATGGGTGAGAAAATGGGTGTTTCATGGATGTTCCAAAATTTACGCGCATATTTTTTTTTTTAGAATATGGCCCAATGCACCTAAATCTGTGCACCGGGATTTATGTCATGTTTTCGTTGGTGTAAATGGAGGTACATAGTTTTAGGTGCCACGATATCAATTAAGTGTATTCTATATACTGCACCTAAATATAGGCACCCCTTATAGAATACACTTAGGCGGAAATGTTTTCTGTGCAGATTTTCTAAACGCCATATATAGGGGTCTATATCAGGAATGGTAAACATACAGTTAAATGTGTAAACAATAAAAATATAAAATTAAACAGAAAATTGATGGCGCTGATAACAGAACCACCAAAGACAGATACATATAAATGTAAGTGCCATTTGTGTGCTTACATTTATAAAATATTGACACATATGCAGGTAAGTGCGCTTACGTGTGCAAATGGCCACTGCATTCTATAATATAGGTGTGCAGCTTGCTTAGCACATAACTGCAAGGGGCGTGGAGCATGGGAGGGCATGGTTGTGTCTCAAACTTTGTGCATAAATTATAGAATACTGTAAGTTACATGGGTAGCTTGCTGTACTTAAGTGCACCCTTTATGCCTGTCATTGGCATGGTGTAAGCGGGTGCAACAAAATGCCTACTTATAGTATTCTAAAACGCAGTCTTAGAACCCAGATGCCATTATAGAATTAGCGCTCAGCTTGTGGCTTTGAGGAATCACTGTTCTCTGTAAGCTGAGCAGGAGTCCTCCACCTACAGTCCTACCAGTAGGTGGTGCTGTTTCACTATCACATTTTCAATAGTGAGAGACAGGCAAGCTAGGCAGTACTCCAGGGAACCTGCCTGTCCCTAGCGATTGAAAACACAATATTGAACTACCACCTCCTACTGGCAGCAGTGCAGTTGGAGGACTCCCACTTAGCTTAGAGGGAACAGTGTTTGAGGTGCCTACATTGTGGCGCCCAGTTCTAGAATTGTCTCCTTTCTCCCAAATTCTATATATTGTGCCAAAAATTGCACTTTTGGATGTGCGCTCAAGGTGATCGTGCAACTGAATTGATTAACAAGTCCTTACCTAGCAGTAGTTGGGCACAAACAGCCAATTATTGCCGTTAATTGGCTTTGATTGGAGTCGTGCGCACATCTTGCTGTGCATAACTCTTATAGCATCTATGCCAGGGATGTGTCGGAGGTGTTCCCAAAAGTTGCACATGGAAATTAGGTTTGATTCTGGCATTTGCACCTTCTTTTAACAGGTGTAAGTCCCATGCCCAACAGTTAGGTGCAGATCTGCAACCTAAGCGCAATTCTATAAAATGTGCATGCTCTTAAATGGAATTGTGCTTAGTGTCAATTTTTTTTGTGGGGGGTGGGGGCATGGAAGTTTGAGCGCTATTTACTGAATTCCCTAATACATGTCTAAGGATTAGAATCACAGTCCCTGAGAGCATGAAACATGGCACCCAGAGTGGGGAAACAGCTCACTGCAAGAGAGAGAAATCACTGGGTTGTGATTCAGTACTAGTTCTGTTTCTAAACTTTTTTTTTCTCTCCCAGTTTGAGCAAACAAATTTGATTGCTCCTGACTGAGCCTAATAGTGCTTTAGAAAAATACAACCTCTCACAGCTTGAGAACTGATTTGACAAGATTTGCATAAACTTGAAGAACCTTTAAAATAAAAAAGTTGCATCTGGTCCAAAAGCTTAATATGGAATTTCATAGCAGAGCAAGTTTTGCATCTTTCATAAAACAGGGGCCCATTTACTAAGCTGGGTTAGGTTCTATAGTGCATCGAACACTGCAAAAATGGCCTAACACGGGACGTTCTAAAGCGCTCCTTGTTATTTTTTTTCCATTTGCATGATGTAAGAACGTGGTAATTATTTTTTCTTAATTTTTATTATTGGGGCATTTCTGCGCTAACCAGTTAGGACATCTACAATACCATACGCTAACTGGTTAGCGCAAAGTTAATGCAGGAGCCCATTCCACCTCCAAAATAGATTGTGGAAAGTTCTCCTGCAGTCATTTTTGTAAGCGGAAAAGCGCTAATTCTAACATATATTGAAAAAGTGGAAAAATAGCCCTTTTTCATGACCATGGAAAAAATAGCCTAAGTGCGCAGGAAAGACCCACGTAAGGGAAAGCTAAAGCCAGTTCTTACTGCAGCTTAATAAAAGGACCCCTAAGCTTTCCTTAGTTAAGGATATGTAAGATCAATGCCGTACTTTATGAAAAGGGACTTTTTAAAACCATGCTGTACTTCATAGCTGTTCTGTTCTAACCTGTGATCCGTAAAGGTGCACAGGACAGAGCAGTGGATCATTAAAGAGCTTTAAGTAGTACAGTTCATGAAGAACGAACTGAATAAAGCAGTCTGCTGCTGTTTGACAGACTGAATCACCCTGGGAGGAGAGAACCATTTGGTTTCACTTCACTGTGCTTGGTTTGCTTTTGCCTCATTACTTCTGACATCTCTTAAAATTCTGGGCAGATTTCAATTTTCCTCATTTTAATTTTCCATTGTTAGAACATTAAAGTAGCCATACTAGGTCAGACCAATGGTCCATCTAGCCCAGTATCCTGTTTTCCAAACAGTGGCCAAGCCAGGTCACAAGTACCTGGCAGAACCCCAAAGAGTAGCAACATTCCATGTAGAACCCCAAAGAGTAGCAACATTCCATGTAGAAACCCAAAGAGTAGCAACATTCCATGTAGAATCTCAAATAGTAGCAACATTCCTTAACAAGGATTGGCTTTCCCTTTGTCTATATAAGAACATAAGAATAGCCATACTGGGTCAGACCAATGGTCCATCTAGCCCAGTATCCTGTTTTCCAAACAGTGGCCAAGCCAGGTCACAAGTACCTGGCAGCACCCCAAAGAGTAGCAACATTCCATGTAGAACCCCAAAGAGTAGCAACATTCCATGTAGAATCTCAAATAGTAGCAACATTCCTTAGCAAGGATTGGCTTTCCCTTTGTCTATATAAGAACATAAGAATAGCCATACTGGGTCAGACCAATGGTCCATCTAGCCCAGTATCCTGTTTTCCAAACAGTGGCCAAGCTAGGTCACAAGTACCTGGCAGAAGCCCAAATCGTGGTAACACTCCATACTAAAAATCCCAAAGCAAGCAGTTGCTTCCCATGGCTGTCTCCATAGCAGACTATAGACTTTTCTTCCATGAATTTGTAAAAACCTTTTTAAACCCAGATACACTAACCACTGTTACCACCTCCTCTGGCAAAGAGTTCCAGAGCTTAACTATTCATTGAGTTAAAAAATATTTCCTCCTCATTTGTTGTAAAAGTATTTCCATGTAACTTCCTCGAGTGTCCCCCCAGTCTTTGTACTTCTGGAATGAGTAAAAAATTGATTTACTTCTACTCGTTCTACACCACTCTGGATTTTGTTGTCAAGATGTATTAAAGGAACAAAGAGAGGTGTTTGTACAGCCAAACTTTGCGGACAAATGTTCTCTTTCTGACTGTTTGTAAAGCATATCCAGTGTTTTCCCCAAGGGCGCATCTTCTAAAACCCTGGCTCCAGCTTTACCTCCTAAGGCTTCAGTTTTCTTCCACAAACAGCTCCAGTTAGTTTTCCATGTACTGTACTAATAGAAGCTCATGTTTTATAGTTTACTGTGACACAATTACACCAGTGCAGGAATGAGCTGAAACACGGCTGTGTTGGGTTTTTATGACAATGTCTTTTACTGGTGAAAATGTCAACCCAAGAAAAGATTTGAGAGCAATAGTCAGAACAGTTAGCAGCTCTATAAGAAGTGGCAACCACTATAATTTCTACTATCAGCTCCCCACCACCCCCCATTTTACCATTTGCAGCTCAAAAACATCTTTATTGATACAACAATTCTAGCCATTAAGAACACTCAAAACCATGCAACTGATTACTAAGGACATAACCACTGGAAAGATGTGTTGTCTTTTTGATGTTATGTTTTGGAATTTGTTTTACATTTTCAATACAAGGTTGGAAAATGTATTATTTTATACCTCCTAGAATAGTTCTTTTTGGGATCTCCTCGCCACCATTGTCTGCTTAAAAGATTGCTTTACCCCACCGTGGTCGGTCTGCTTCTCTCATCTTGTGGAAGGAAGACCCTCTCTGTTCACAATTAGTGTTACATCCATATTGGATTTGAGCTCACAAAGTAGTTTTTCTACAAGAAGGAAATTTTATTTTGAGATAGCAAAGTGTGAAAAACTTGAGCTTTGCGTATGTCAGAGTGTAGAAATAGGTGAGACAGGCAATAGAAAAAAAAAGTCAGTAAAGTATGCATAATTTAGTTTGTATTTTTTACACATTGGACAGGGTTTCTAGCACCAAGAGGTACATAATTCAGAAATCTTACAATTCTGATGAATTGTCTAGCTACTGTAAGGCTGCTAATTAGTAGTAGTAGGAAACAGAAGAAATGACTTATTTCCTGTAACTTAACATGGTTTATCAGTAGATGTCCTTAATTAGAATGTTAAGTGGACAAATAGGCTTTTTATAGGGAAATAGATTACTTAGTCTTTAATAGTCTTTCAAAAAAATGGTAACATGACACGTGAACATGCCGAGGTATGACTATGGCAAAATACTAGATATGTAATAGTATTATTGTTCGATACATTGTGATGGCAAACATCACTGAAACTTGCATGATTTTACTGGATAAGCAATGACATGTTTTAAAATTATGAAATACAATTTATGCTCTCCAGCACCGAGGGGTGTTATAATTGCTGGAAGTACAATGAACATCGCCATCATTTCTCTAGGTTTAATCTCAACATAATTAGCTTCTTGCACAATAGAGTGTTTAATTTGAGCAACTGCCAAGGCTCATTAAGTCAGAGGAATACTTCCTGAGATCTCTTCTTGCAGTTGGGATTTGGGTATTAGATCCTTTTCACAAGGAAAAATGTTGCAAATTAACAGATTTGTTTATTTATTTATTTATGTATGTATGACATTTGCTACATCATCATTCGCCACTTGGCATCATGGTGATGTTCTGGTTCCAAGTAATAGCTGATATAGTACGGACAAGACAATGAAAATAAGAGAACTGGGAAGATAGGAAGGGGAAAGAATAGCACATCAATGTTTCCATAGACAAAGTAATGAATTCCGGAACACAACAGGAAAGGGGGAGGGGGAGTGCTGCTACATAACCTGAAGGCTTCTTTAAAGATCAAGTGGGAGCATAGATTGGGATTAGTAATCAGGAAGGTACGCATAAATAGCTGTATCTTCAGGACCACTTGGAAGTCCTCTGAATATCAAATGTTATGGTATTACACAGTGGAAGGTGTGGTTCAGGGCCTTGTCTTGCCTGATTTTAGCTCTATATAGGAAGGGCTCTCATACATTGAAACCCTTGTTTTCAAACCATGGGGTGATACATTTTATGAGCTGTGGTGAGTTGAGGACCGCAAGGCGGGAATTGGCTTTGCCCTATGCTAAAATTTTTAGAGAGTTGATCAAAAACTAGTGTAGGATAGAAAAACACTGTGAATCCTAAGAGTATCATGATGAGCAGCCATTTTCATTTTGCAAGCCTCCTCCTAATATTAAAAAAAAAAGATGCCCTGGTGTTCTAGTGCCCCCCACCCCGGCACCGTCTCCTCCTCCCATCCAATTAAGATGAACTGTTTGAGCCCTAAACCTATTTTTAGGGAGAAAAAAGTGTTTTTTTTTTTCTCGTTTGGTGACATGGAAATAATTTGTGGGAGTAGATCTAGGGGGTAATCTAATAAACGTTTGTGTGCGTTACCCATGGAAAAGGTCTTGCATAAAACTGCAGAACTGTAACACATATATAAAAGTACACGTGCAGAAAGTCCAGGGTCATAGTTTGGGTGGAGTGGTGGCAGCGTTGTGATGTGTGTATACTTTTTTAATACGTGGGTTTGTGCATAGAATACACACACAAATTTATATAATCTCTGGAGCAGGTGTAAATCGATGCATGTGAGTTTGCGTGCTATTAAGTACCTATTTTATAAAGACAGATAGGCGCCTACGGTGCATTTTTAAAATATGCTTAAAAGAAGCATCATTTTCAACGTTTCACCTAGGCTTGCTTTGTCAACATTCCTCCACCCCCCAAAAAAAATTTGCAGTCCTTTAACTCAGAGGTGTAGCCAGGACTAGAGGTGGGAGGGCACCCCCCCACTGCTGCCACTCCCCCCCACTCGCCGCCACCGCCACTGCACATATCTCGGCTGACGGGGAGGTCCCCAACTCCCACCAGCTGAAACGTTTGTCCATCGCTGGTCTCCACTGCATTGCCTGCCCTGCTCTCTCTTCTCCACATGTCCCACACGCTCGTTTTAATGAAGCTGAGCATGTGAGCATGTTCAGTTTCATTAAAACAAGCATGCAGCGATGTGAGAGGGCGAGAATGCAGGCAATGCAGTGGAGACCAGCGCTGGACAAATATTTCAGCTGGCGGGGTTTGGGGACCCCCGTCAGCCAAACCAAGGGCCCAGAGCCAATTTGGGGGGTGGGGGCGCCCCATTGGCCTCACGTAGCTACTCCACTGCTTTAAGAGGATAATTTTGAGAAAGGGCTTCCTAACTTCTGCTGTGGGTATTTCCCCTTGAAAATGACCCCATGAAAAGTACGTACACAAATATACACCAGCTATTCAGTGTACACAAATCTCCCAGCTTATTTAAGTACATGTGCACATAAACATGAACCCTTCCTCAGCTCTTTCCCCCCAGGAACGCTTCCGCTCAGTTTGGGAAAAGTTATGCACTTACAGGCTGTGCACATCAACGCTAATGCATGGGTTGTCTGGGATGTTCTAAAAGAAGTCGTTTCTGCACACAAACCTCTGTTTTATGCATGGGCATGTTTCATGAAATTACGTCTAAATGATCGTAAGGGTTAATGTTGGCTAATAACTGAACAGAAGGTTCAGTGCGGTAATTAAAAGTTTAGGTTTGTTGTGTTCAAGGACTATGTTTCCAGTTTCCTAACACAGAAGTGTAACAGATGTTATTACATCCAAAGTGATATGTTGATAGGTGACACATCATTATCAACAACTGTTGATAAAGTGCAGAGTAAATGCCTTGGAGACATGATGATGTAGGATGAAGAAGCTTTAATTGGAAGATTCCTAAATTGGTGTGTTTTTAGTCTTAGAAAAACTAACTTTGATGTATTTGAAAACTTAGTAACTCCTTTAGTGTTAATTTTTCTTGTAGGCTATATGGACATTAAGGCCATCGGATACTCCGTGGTTGCTCTGGTGGGGTGGAGGATGAAGACAAGCTCTAAGTTTTCTCTGTCCTCTCCACTAAATAAAATGCAAAGTATAATTAAAATAATATTAATACCAAATAAGTTTTTAGGGCTTTTTGAAATCGGTAATAAGAGTCTATTTACCTTAACTGGAGTAGAAGCCTATTCCATACCTTAGCCCCCTGGTAGGCAAAAGTAGATTCTAGACACTAAGTATTCCAAGCATGGAAAATTCAAACAGTGCACCAATCTATTGCCATATGTGAGGGAGTGTTTTCCATATGATGTTGAAGTCGGACTTGGATGTTTTGCACTAAACTTTCCAAATCCAAACAGGAAGTGTAGCCATTTTCGAAACAGTAAAATGTCTGTCTTTTTTTTTTTTAATGGCCACATGATAGATGGTTTTGTGCTCTGTGTGTTTATCTTTTTGGTCCATTAAAAAAAAAAAGTCCAAGTGAAAACACAGGAAAATCAAGCCATTGAGATGTAGGAAAAGCCAACATTCTTAGTAGACTAGCCACACAGACATCCCAGGAGAGCAATGGGGCACCCTAGGAGCCACACATTAGAATTTACGTGCACTTCTTTATACAATGCACCTACAAGATATGCGCAGAAATTATAATTATTGCCAATTAGTTGCCGATAATTGCTTATTGCCCAATTGTAAGTGCTGATTGGCTCGTTATTCAGTTAAGTTGTTATTCAGTTAAGTTGTATGCGCAAATTGGGCACTTGCCCACATTTACACACACAACTCAAAGAGAATCTGGGGGAGAATATTGCCACCTCAGAAGGACCCAGGTCATCCACAGAGTCTGATTATCGGGGACACTTCTCTGCAAAGCCGGTTCAAGGATATTAAGCACCCTAGGCAAACATTCAACTTTGCTCCCCCAATTAGTAGATTTAAGAGAGTGCGCCAACAATTAACGCAAAAAATATGGGTACTAAATTCTAATTCTGTAATGGAGTTGCATGTCAAATTACCATTATAGAGCTTTAGGTGCCATGTCAACAGCTGGTGTGAATGGTTTCAACTAAAGTTGGCAGTTGTGTGCGTACATGACAGTAGTCTATAACTGACGCACACAAGTGCCTGTGTGCACATCCCCTTTGTAGTTGCGATCTACAGGTGCTAATGTTATAGAATAGCACTTAAGTGCCAATCAGCTCTAATTAACACCCCTTAAGAGCTATTATTGGTACTTAAGGCCAATAGGCACCTATTTAACAGTGACGTTAGATGCACAACTGGCACCATACTGTAAATTGGGCACATATTTGCATGCTTGTTGTAAATTTGGGTGCATGGCTTTATAGAATAAGGGGGTTAAGTTTTTTTGTCCCCTTGGTTTCCTCAACAATCATGATCACCCACCATCACCTCTCTTAGAATAGTCTGGGTAAATGGGCTGTTTGATGACTGCGCACCTTGCCCACTCTCCTAGCTCGTAGCAATACCTGCTGTTGTTTCCTTGAGTTTGTGTTGTTCTCAGGACCTTATAGGTTGCTGTGAGTTCAACAGCTCTTTGGTATCCACCCCCCCCCCCCCCCCCCCCACACACACACACACACAGAAGCTCTTGCCGTAGGTCACTGCCTAGTCTTGCCTTGGGTTAGCTCTGCTTCTCTGCCAAGAAAGAGCAATGGAAATACTTAAGACTCCAACTCTCCCACCCCTTTTTTTTCCAAGTCCTAGCCTGTGCCTCTAGTTCATTCTATGAATTTATTGTCTGTTGCTATGCTATCTAAGCCTTTTCTATAAGAGACAATGAAAGTGTTCCGGCACCATTCTTTGGTGTAAACCATTATTCAATCAAGTCGTCTTACACATTCTACTCTTTGTTCTTCACTCCCATTTAAATAAATGCTTGACTGTCATTACATTGCTTTCATAGCACTTTTATAAAACTGATGTGTCTTGGCTCCCACTTCCATTATATATTATACCTATCTTGTAATATATCCTTATAATCAGATTGCACAGCTTCTGTTGAGTTTATGAAAAAATGACCCGGAGCATCTTCTAGACTTGCTAGAAAAGAATATAAGGAAGAAAGCCAAGGACTCCTGAGTATTTCCTCCTGATTACAAATTCAAATTGTGCCTTCTTGCTTATGATTTAAATATGATTCAGGCTGCCTGATGTCTTTATAATTGGGGGTTTACTCAGCTGTTGTGTGTTAGAAGCTTCTCTTGTTTATTCTTTCCAGCTCATTGAAAGTTGGAAAGAAATATACAAAAAGGGTCAAGAATGTCTGTCTTTCTGTCTGGGGGACAGAGTAACTCTGTGAAAATTTAATAGAATGGTTTGAAACTTGGTACGTGAGAAAAACTGATAAAAAGTCACGTCACTTTAGAAAATGGGTCAGATCAGACCACGACCTCTTTCCTCCAAAATGGCCCAATGCATTTCTTAGGGAGAAGGGGTTCCAGCTGCTGTAGCATAGAACATTATACAGTGAAACATGGCAGATAGGAGTTTTGCTCCTTTCAACATGCCTTTCCCTGTTCTCTCCCCCCCCCCCACCACCCCTCACACGTAGTGTCCTACCCCACCATCTTTCAAACTGCCTGCCACTGCTCCCACCAAAAAACTACCCCTCCACAACTCTTCCACTACCCAGCAAACTATCCCCACCCCGAGAAACGATCCCCACCCCACAGCTACGCCATCAGCCTACAAACTGCTCCCACCCACAAAAACTACTCCATCTGTAATTGCAAACTGTTCCCTCCCCCCTCACCCCAGCTACCTACTCCTGCAAACTACTTCTTCAACCCAGTAAGCTCACAGGGGTTACAGATAATTCCCTAGCTGTGATATAGTACGTTTAAAATATTTAATTTTCTTTGTTTCTGCTTTAAGACTTGGGAATGCTGTGACGACAGAACACTGGAAGGCTGCTCTAGTTCAAGGGTTCTCAACACAGTCCTTGGGAAACACCAGGATACCTGCATAAATATGCTTGAGAGAGATTTGCATGCAGTGGAGGCAGTGCATGCAAATTTATCTCATGCATATTCATTGTGGGAAACTTGATAACCTAACTGGCTATGTGTGTCCCAGGGACTGGTTTGAGAACAACTGCTCCAAACACAGAAAGAGGAAGTAGTGAGTCTTGTGCTGTAAAACTGACCCTTCCTCACCCTTTGCTGTAGCAGTTGTTTGTTATCTGAAATAAATGACGACATATTTTGATAAGTTGTAATATATTCTCCTAGTAATAGCATATTAAAATAGCACCCACGTGCAAATAAAAATATGATAAATGTTGTATAATTTTCCTGTCCTCAGAGGTCTTCCAATTTTAGGGGCCCTTTTACTAAAGCTTAGCACTGTCACGTCTGTGTAATCCGTTGGGTTGGTCGTGAGCCCTTGGGCCCTGGCCGAGGCCAGCAGGGCGCCGACCCAGGCCAAGGGGAGACCGACCCACCACCGCACACCCCAGCTACACAATACCCCCTAAGCTACCCCTCCCCCCAGTCCCTCAGGAAGAAGGGAAATAGGCATACAGGCGGGCCTCGCGGCCGAACCGGAACCCACGCAGACAGAGCCACTCGTGCGAGCCTCACGGCTGAACTGGAACCCAATCACACACAGGGAGGGGTGAAAGAACCCAGAGGGCCCCAAGATGCCAGACACGCGCTGAACACCAGCAATAGGGCAGAGGGGGAAACAAAGGACCAGAGCGGGCCACGCCCACGCAGGGGACTAGCGCAGGACAGGGGAACTAACACAGCAACCCCCTCCCCACCAGGGTAGGAGCCCCAGGCAGAAGCCAGAGGAACCAAACACAAAGGAAGGCAGAAAGCCTTTGCCTCAAACCCACTGTAGACAGAGGCACACAGAACATAAAGGGTTAAGCTTGTAGAGCCAGCAGAGAGAGAGTGCCATAAATCAACAAACAATCAGAGAGAACGCTTCCCCTCCCGAGAGGGAGTGGGGCCCATCCAAACAAACACACTGGCAGAGGCAGGAATACAATACACACAGTACACAAAGGGCTAAACTCACTGAGCCAGCAGGCCAGGACACTGGGAAGAGAAATCCTTAAAACAAACAAACAAAGGAGAACGCTCTCACTCAGCCCAGAGCCCCGGAGGCTGAGCAATGCCCAGCCCCCACTAAACAAACGAGCAGCTGACCCTGATTACAGAGCTACGCGCACACACACACACACACAGCAGCAGCTAACCCAGAGGGAAGGAAAAGAATACTCTAAATCAACACAGATCCCTGTCAGAACCTAGAGCACGTTCTGAGAGAAACCTATCAGGCTTTCCTGTTACCACCAGATAAGTAACGCAAAAGCAGAGAAACTCTTCAGCTGCAGGCTAAAGTACTATCCCCTGACGTCAGCACAACCCCTGGCAGCCAATCAGAAGAGACGTCCCCCCTCCCCCTCAGCCAAACCGGCAGAATCATAACAGTCTGTGGTCGTGACCCCTCTCAGGCTTACCTTATTTCTGGCAGTCAGCTTCTAAGCTGGCTTCTGTCTGGTCTTTCTGAGTTAGTTCTGTCTCTGTGTGCTGGCTGCTTCCAGCATGGCTCTGATTGCTCCACTATACTGCACCTGTGTGTGTTAATGTAAACCACCTGGTGGCAGAGCAAGGTATTAAATGATGGTACCAAATATGTCACAGTGTTTCCCCAAAAATGACTCAACACCAACCAGGGAGTTAAACAATAAAAAGAAAATATTTTTTATTAGTGAATTATATTTAAATGCTAATGAAATTTTATCAACTTGCAAATTTAACATATGTATTCCAATTACAGGTTAGCAACACAAATCAGTTTAGTCTCTGGAAACATTGTGAGCATCCTCAGATAAGTATAAATATTAGTTACATAAATCATTTAAGTACATTCAATTCCACAAAACACCAGACTCTTCAAAATCTCCCCTCTCCTGTCCCTCAGACCCCTGGAGACCCCCAAGGATCCCAACATGTAAGTTTTCCTATACTCTTTTTTTTCTTCTTTTAGTTATCTCTCACTTATTGTTCAGATTTCCTTTACTATTTTCTCTTATGTGCACTTTTTAAAATAGTTTCAGTCACTTAGCTGCTCTCTTTGTTTTCTCTCTCTGGCTCTCTTGAACGGTGGGCGCCTTTTCTTTCAGGTGATGATCTCCAGCATCAACTTTCTTCCAGTCTTTCCCTAGTAACATGTTCTCACCAATACAGCTCCTTCCCAACTGCCAGCCTGAGCTGTTTGTCACTCTCATGAGAGTTCCATCAGCATGCGGAAAACTCAGCGCATGCACACAGACTACTCAGTTTCACTGCACTGCTCACTGTCGCTACACCAGATCTAGAAGGAGCCAGCTAATCTTTTCAAATTTAACCCATAGGGTTACATTAAGCCTCTCTGTGCTTCAGTATGCTTTCTGCCTGTGTTTTGGTTTGTGTTCCTCTTGCCCTCTGGTGGCCAGACCTGGTGGCTGCATTGGATTGTCTGTGTGCTGTTTCCCATTCCAGACTTCAGCCCAGTCCAGTCCGGATCTTCCGGCCTGCCAGGCTTGCTTGTCTTGTTTGAGCCTGCACAGCACCTGTAGCTGCCTGGTGATTGCTGCAGCTGAATTTCAGCTGCTGCTGGGCTTATTAGCCATGTGGAAACTCTCTGCTTTACCTTTGCATCACCTAAGGTCCTGGTATGTTGGGGTGCTGGTGCACTTCTGCCTAGTCCAGTTTTGTAGTCTGTATTCTTGCCTGATTCTAGTTTAGTCTGTGTGTTCTGTATTGCTTGTTTACTGCATTGCTTGTTTCCCAGTCTTGTTTCTTGTTGGTAGTTCTTAGGTTGTCTGTGTTTCTTGTTCAGTGGCTGCCTGGCAGCTTTCAGTTCTGTCTCTTATCTATCAGTGTTTGTTCCCTGTTTCAGTGGCTGCTTGCAGCTTTCAGTTCTGTCCCTTGTCTGCCTGAGAGTCCTAGTCTAGTATTCTGCCTAGCCTCCCTGTGTATTCTAGTCCCTGTGTGTATCCTGCTGGTATCCAGTTCCGGCCCTGTCCGGCAAGTCCTGCCGGCCACCTGCACCCAGGGGCTCAACTCCTGGGGAAGGGTGGCTAAGCGCAGGTGAAGTCTAGCCATCCCTGTCAGAGTTCTGTCTTATCCCTGTGTGGGGTGGTTTTGCCTGCCACTGCCGCTCCTCGGCAGTGGCCCAAGGGCTCACAATCCTAGTTCCTGCTTTTGGGAAAGCCTGACAAGCACACCCATATGGATATTAGCTTGCATTACGTCCCACAGGTATAAAATAGGACATGCAACATTAGTGCATGCTAAGTTTTAGTAAAAGGGTTCCTAAGTTTGTACTTGAGGCAATGAAGGGTTAAGTGACTCACCCAAGATCAAAAGGAACCACAGTGGGACTTAAATCTGGATTCCCTGGTTCTCAGTCCACAGCTCTAACCATTAGGCTACTCCTCCACTCCACAGGGAATAAGTCATTAGATATTATTGTATTCAGGTTCGGTTGATATTTAAAATGGCAAGTGTGTACAATTGTATGCTGGTATGACTGAAATGTGCTTTGAAAAATAAATCCAGTTAATGAGGGTGATCCAAGATGGTGGAGTTCTCACATGGCATTGTGCTTCTGGACTCTCCTTAGAATAGCATGTATTGCTGGATGCTTGTGGGCCATAAAGGGAAGTCCAAGTTGCAGAGGATTGCTCTTTAGCAGACCCCAGTGTCTTCTAGATGTTGATGTGGCCCTTGTTGATCAGCCAGGGCAATGACTTCATCTCCTGTGGACTCACTGGATAGCAGGGCAGGAGGACATTCCTCGATATTTTCTGACTGTGACGTCACACTTGACCCGAAGCAGGGAGTTCCCCCAAGGAAATGACTAGGAAGTTGAACTACCGAAGTAGCTGTAGGTAGCATCAACTAGTGCATGGTGCATCTTCTCCCACCGAAGAGAAAGTGCAGGCAATATGTGAGCAGAGCACAGCAGCCAGGGAAGTACAGAGATGTTCAGTGAGAAAAGACTTGGGAGGACTGGTAGTTTAGATTATAACTACTACTTATCATTTCCATAGTACAACTAGATATGCACAGCAAGAGGAGCAGCCCTCAGGGCCTACACCTTTGGATATAGTGAAGGAACTTAGTCGTCTCTTTGTCTGGATCATCTCTAGTGATAACCAGATCAATTTGATTTTCAAACATTATAGGAAAGATTAGTGTTGAAACGTTCCCTATCAGACCAGTTACAGAATATCTCTTAATGAATATTTCGTAAGTCTTGTGAATTGTGTTCCTCTCAATTTTGTGAACTTATAGAGATCGTCAAGAGTTATTCTTTGTTGTAAATTTTCCTTTTGGATTTTGTTTCTCTTTTTTTGTAACAGAGTTTTCATGCAGTTTGTATCATTTGTTAAATTTTGGAAATGTAGAACAAAAATAAATGTTTTTAACCAAATAATACATTGGTTTTTGTGGTCTAAACAGAATTCTTTCTAGATATGAAAAAAAAAAAACCAACCCCCCCCCCCCCCCAACTAGGCTGAGTGATTTTGTGATTTGACGTTGCACAGGAAGTAATCCATTACTAGTACAATATACCAAAGGTTGTGGTAGTTTTAAATTTGGATTGTTTTAATTACTAAACTTAAAACATAAAAACCAGAAACAGACTGTATATGAGAGATATATCACAGTTAAAGCCTGATTCTGTATAGGTCGTCCAAAGTTGGGCAAAAAGCAATGATCTATGCATAAACTAATTAGGTGATAGCAATCTATTGGCAAAAGAAGAGCATAATTGGCAGTAATTAGTTACAGGCAGGGCTGCCCTACGCCGTATTCTATTACATGCATGCCTATATTTCATAGCATACAACTCTAAAGGGGGTATGACCATAGGAGGGGTATGGGCGGGTATGGGGTTGTGCCCAGAATTTAGGTGTGGTGTTATAAAATACCTACATTTGCGTGCCTAAGTGCCATTAGTTGGGCACAAACATTTACACCAGTCTTTGACAGCACAAGGAGTGGGAACTGGATCAAGCTCTTCAAAAACAAACTCAGGACTCCAAAGTAAAATTATAGGTGTTTGTTTAAGCTGACTCGACACAGTACCTTGTTTCGGCACATACGTGCCTGCCTCAGGAGTCTTGATGCATATACTTGACGATCATATTTGTCCTTGGCAATATGTCTAGTAAATTAAGCTGGTCTTTAAAAGGACTGTTGATGAAAAAAAACAACGAATAGCACGTGAAATGTTGGTGTAGTGCTTGCTAAACTAGCATTTTGTAAAGGCCATTCATCCTTTACAGACTACTAGCTTAGCGTGGATCATTCCAGTGCCTGACTTTGGACATCATTTATTGAATTCCTCCCTTAATGCATTATGGGCCTCTTTTACTAAACCGCGCTAGCAATTCTCCGTGCAACAGTGTCGACAAAGCCATTCACTTTGAATGGGCTTCATCAACATTGCCTTGCGGGAATCGCTAGCGCGCTTTGGTAAAAGAGGCCCTATATTTCCCTAACCATGTCTTCCAACTGACGACTACATTAAGGATTGTTGATTATAAGGTCCTACTCCTAGGTCAAAAATATCAAGGCTCTGGAGTAGAGAGTTGCACGGAGACAGAAATCTTGCCCGTCCCTGTTGGAATCTTACCCATCCCCACCCATTCCCGTAAAACTTTAACCCATCCCCACCCATCCCCGTAAGAATTTAATGGTACATAAAAGAAAATTCCAGTCAGCTCCCTCAGTCTCTCTCTGGATTTGAGCCACAGCACTGTAGGCAAGGAAGGAATGGAAGCTGGAACTTGGAACACTCTGGTGCGCACATGTGAGATTTGTCTCTGATTCACTGGCAGTGTGTGCTGAGAGGTCGCCACATGCACACGCCAGTAGGTCAGGTGACATCTGATTGTCGTGCCTGTGTCAGAGCTGAGGTCTGTGCACCAGTCTGGGAGCAAAGAGGATTAATAGTAACATAATAAGTGACAGCAAATATACCTGAACGGTCCATCCACTTTGCCCAATAGTCACTCATGATCAATTCATCATTAAATCAACGAGTGTGATATTATATACTTGATTATGGTCTTTCTTTCATGTTTCTGGAACAAAGACCACAGAAGTCTATCTGGCCCCATCCTTATGTTCCAACTGCTGGAGTTGCCATCGAAGCCCACTCCAGCCTATTCATGTTCTCATTTGTGGGACACAGACCGTAAAAGTCTGTCCAGCACTGTCCTCATGTTCAGCCACTGAAGTTGCTGTCTAAGCCCTTTCCAGCCCATCCTACACCAGATTGCCATGTATGAGACACAGACCATACAAGTCTGCCAGGTATCAGCCCTAGTTCATCACAGCCAGAGCCGCCATCTAAGCGTCACTTGACACATCTACACACATGCAGCCATTTAAGGTTAACTTTTATATAACTTCCATTTTCTAATTAGAGATCCTCTGTGTTCATCCCATGCCTTTTTGAATTCCGTCATCATTTGTGACTCTACCACCTCCTTAATGGAAGACTTTCCACATTTATGCTGTTAAAGCAAGGAAGAAGAGGAGGAGACAGCACTCAAAGAAATTGGTATTCGGTAGATGAGAGGCTGGTGCAGGTGCATAATACACTTCCACGGGAAGCCCGCAGAATTGCTTCCATCCCCGCGGGAACCCCACAGGAACTGCCTCCGTCCCCGTGGGAACCCCACAGAACTGCCTCCGTCCCCGCGGGAACCCCACAGGAACTGCCTCCGTCCCCACGGGAATCCCGTCCCCGTGCAGCTCTCTACTCTGGAGTAGCCTAGTGGTTAGTGCAGCGTACTTTGATCCTGGAGAATTGGGTTTGATTCCCACTGCAGCTCCTTGTGACTCTGGGCAAGTCACTTAACTCTCCATTGCTCCATGTACAAAATAAGTGTCTGTATAATATGTAAATGCTTTGATTGAAACCACAGAAGGGCGGTATATCAAGTCCCATTTCCCTTCCCTAGAAACCTTGTTCAGCTGCTATTCTCCCAAAGAAGGTAAAGCTAAAGCAGTTCAAATGAGTAAGATTAAAAAATTACTGAAATCTAATATGGTCTGGTTCTACAAAAATATTGCCATCAGACGGTTATCAACTACAGAGATATCTACTGATATATCCATTTCTAAGCTGCATCCTTCTGCATGCAGACCAAGGCTTAAATCTGAAAGAGAGAAGATGTTCTTTCATAAAAGCTTCCATCCATGTCAGTTATTTTTGGAAGCGCATGTTCGTAACTCTAGTTGTTAGTCTCTTATCAGGCTAGTCTTTTATTTATTTATTTTTTGTAAACTTATGAATAAGAGAGAATTTTTGAGGATTCAGGGTAGTTCAGACTAAGGATGCTGCTGTTGCTTCTTTTGAAAAGACGGTTTTCATTAACCTCCTACTGATTTCCTCTGTCTAACAGTCAGAGAGCTTTTGATTAGTATGCGAATAATGGAGGAGTAATGTTGATAATTAAAAGGCAGCACACACTTACATTTTGAAAGATCAAGATGTGGCCTACTGTTTACCCAACTACAGTGCTTCTTACAGGTGAGGTTTGATCTTTACTTAGCAATAATATAGGACTTCAAACTAGACAGAGAGATTTTCAGGAAGCAACACAATAAATATACATTTAAGACTGTAGTTTGTTAACATCACTTGCAGATAGGAATATCTGGTTACTGAAGTGAAAGAATAATGTTTTTTGGTCTCCCAGTGAGGTCTGAGTATCTCCTGATGAGCATCTATTTTTTCTTTTTTTTTTAAATTTCATATTAAAGCTTCTTTGTTGTCTCCATGACACCCCAGTCCTCCCTCTTTCTCATTAAAAAAAAGTAGCAGTGGGATATTCGCATATTTTGAGTGATCTATGTAGAATTATATAGTACTTTACCACTATTTTCTGAAACACACACGAGTCTGCCCTTCATTTCTAAAAGTTACCGGCGAACATTGAGTTAATCATGCCCTTTATTTGTGATTAGTCTCAAACCAAACAGAGGACGTTTGGAATAGATCTGTGGCATTCAGCAATGGAGGGAATCTGAAAGTAACTGTGATTGAAGGATTACAGTAAACTGTCCAAAATAGAAACCAGTTCCAGTTGAACTAGAAGCCCAAGAGATTAGGAAGAAATCAATGGACCAATATACAAACGAACGAAATGGAAAATAATAATAAATGCAGTTGTTCTTATGACATGTTGTATTCTCCATTCTGATTGCTTTAGCACACGCCTGCATTCTGAATAATGCTTGATAAACCCCTACATATAGTTAGGTTTGCTCTAGACATTAGATAGAAGTGTCTTTCATTGCTGAAAAAAAAAACATTTAGCAAAAAGGAAAATTCGCATACCACAGTTAGTTCTTCCTTGCTTCAATATTTTTAATTAAAAATGTAATTAAGCATTTGCATTCCTCAGTCTATAGCATCTTTGTGAGTTAACTTGCTTTACTGAGAACGGAAAGCATGCTGGTCTCACTTAAGCACAAAATAAATTACCTTCTAATATTAAGCAGTAGCAGTTGCTATACTTGGTGATTTTCCTACACATGTAGTAGAAATTAGAACACCCAACAACTTCTGTATTTAATTTATATCTTGTTTTTACAAAAAAAAAAAAAGGCAAGGATTAAAATCTGTTTGCAAAGCATACACTTCTGAAGCTCCGCTGATCTGTGAAATACCTGCTGCCTCTATTAATAACCTTCTGCAACTTGTTGACCAATCCAGCAGCAGGCTGACTAGTTTTCATTAGCCTTTTCTTTTTCCTCTGAAGAGTCAGACATGCTCCTCCAACAGCTGGAAGAAATTAACGTTGCTTCTGTTAACTTTTTCCAGATTTGTTCTGCCTTCGACACTGACACAATACAATCATGTTCTAATTTACCTAATTATTCCAACCCCACTGCTGAGAAAAAGTATTTTGAACTTGTTTGGATTGTAGAAGTGTAGAACCTGGTACTGGAGAGTGACAGGAAAGCTGGTCACAGCATGGAGAAGCCTTTTATACAGTAAGAGATGATAGCTAAAGAAAGGACTCATGCACAAGGAAGCCATTCTGAAATATCTCTGCAAGTTGATCATGCTACTGAAAGAAGAGAAGGATCAGTGGGATGGTTCTGTATCAGGGCTGTCGAGGCCCATGGTAATCCCATAGAAGCAGCCAACCTGAAGGACAGTCCATGCCTAATGTTGAGTAAAGACAAAATCACTCATATTTCATACAGAAAAAGCTGGTATGAAAAAGTACTCTTTCAAATATTTTTTTTAAAACTGAGAAGTATTAGCCCAAAGCCTGAAAGGACCAGGAAGCTTATTCCATAACAATGGGCCCTGCACTGGAGGAAACCCGAGTATAAGCCTCAATGTAATGAAAATCTGATACTTAATGCGTAAAGAAACCTGTAAGCCTGAAGGCTATTGAAGTGGTGTACATTCAGGTACAGTAGACATTTTTCTGTCTCTGAAGGGCTCACAATTAAAAAAAAAAAAAACAAAACAAGAAGCTGAAGAGGGATTTGAACCTGAGTCCCTTGGTCCTCAGGCTTCTGCACTAGCCATAAGGCCACTCCTCAAATCTGCCTAGAGGCCTATTGAGAAGTTAATTTAACAAAAGTTTTAGTACCATGAAAATCTACAGCTCTTGAAGCTGTCATAGAGCCTCATAACCTTTGCTAGTTTCACATTCGGGGGAGGGAGGAAGGGAGACAGCAACCACTGAGGAATAAAACAGGTGACTTGCCTTAATCCCTCCAGTGGACAGCAGCTCTATCAAAGCAGCTTTCTGTAACCTGGATGTGCCAAATACCAGATCTAAATAATAACATCCATCTTTTTAGACATGGACTTCCCTTCCCCTCTGAAATCAGAGTTGGATGTCCATATTTGGCCCCTCCCTAGTCCCACCCAAAACGTGCCCAGACCACGTCCCCCCCCCCCCCCCTGCCATATGGACATACAACAGTGTTAGACATCTATATCCTGGTTTTGGGATTTGGACAACCATACAATATGGATGTCTAAATGCTGGATTTCAGACATTCAAAACATGAATAGAGCTTCTATAATAAGGGCCTTTATGTTGTAATCGTACGTCACCTGGAATTTCTTAAAAGAATAGATGGCGTAAATGGAAATAAATGTTTCTGAATTGTTAAATATTCATTTTGTTGTGCATTCTGGTTTTCACAATCTCTGTGTTTGTTTATACAGAACATTCTATACCGCCATTCACTGAAAAAACTTCAGATTGGAGGCGTGGCCTAATGGGTTAATTAAGCGCACTTTGATCCTGGAAACCTAGGTTTGATTCCCACTGCAGCTCCTTCTGACCTTGGGCAAGTCACTTAACCCTCCATTGCCCCAGGTACAAAAACTTGGATTGTGAGCCCTCTAGGGACAGAGAAAGTACCTGCATATAATGCGTAGAGCCCTTTGTATGTCTAGCAGTAGGGGCGTTTAGTAATTTTGTGAATATTTCTAACTCAGTAAAATTGAATGTTGTGAATTCAGATCCCCAAAATGCATTTTTACGCTGTTACATTTTTTTGCTAATAAGAAAACCAAGGCAAGATATACAGTAAGGAATAAGTACTTTGTTAACCTTTTTTGTTTTTAATATTTAATAAGGGAATGATGCAGAAGAAAGCTTACTAATGACGTGCCATTTGAAATTGGACTTTGTCCATAATTCTTACAAAGACTTGAGTACGAGCGATAATTTGTTAGAAAATAGAATTTCATAAAACATGTAATGCAGTAGTCACAAATGAGCTGTCTGCATTTTTAATGTTTCTCATTTTATTCTGCTTTAACATTTGGCTATACTTCATGTAAAACTTGGTGGTAGGTAGTAAAATGAGTTGTGAAATCCTTAGGATGAGGCACCAAGATTGAAGTAACTCATATAGGGGGTATTTTGCTAAAGTGCATTAAGAAATTAACAGTTGGCATGCTTACCTGTTACCACGATAATATAATGGCACACTAATTTAAGCATTAACCATAGGCGTAGTTTGACTGTTTCATTTGGGGGGGCAAAGAATGGGCGGAGTATATTAGCATATCATTTGCATATATACATATGCAAATGAATATGCTAATATGGAGGAAGGAAAAAAGAGCTGTGATAGAAAAAAAATCCAGGGAAGATCAATAAAAAATAACACTATAAGCCTGTACTCTATTATGCTGCACAATGAAAACAAATTCCTTACAGGTTTGCTTGCTTTGTTTTGAGTGAATGGCGACAGCTGCGCGGGGGAGTGGAAAAAATGAGATTTACCAAATGATGTCTTCTTCCTTCTCTGGACTCAGAACGCTCAGGCTCAGTCACTTCACTTCCACTACGGACAAGGGTTGCAGCGGCGAACTAGTCAGTCAGTAAAAGCACCGACAAACAGGTAGGCTCGACTCCGTCCTTCACTTCTCTGCCCTCTCAACGTCCCGCCCGCCCGAAAGGAAATGACGTCAGAGGAAGGCGGGACGGGACGCAGAGAGGGCAGAGAAGTGAAGGACGGAGTCGAGCCTACCTGTTTGTCGGTGCTTTTACTGCGACTTCGGGTGAAAATTAAATAAAAGTCATAAGTCGTTTCATTTCGTTTGGGGGGGCACTGCCCCCCCTCGCCCCCCCCAGTCTACGCCTATGGCATTAACCCCTGGATTCTATATAGTGCGCTTAGCGTTCTGCGCTGAAATCCAAGCAGTGTAGGAAACATAATTAGCTACTAGATTGTAAGCTCTTTGAGCAGGGACTGTCTTTCTTCTATGTTTGCGCAGCGCTTCGTACGCTTTGTAGCGCTATAGAAATGCTAAATAGTAGTAAATAGTAGTAGTAGCTTAACAAGGCAAACCGTATTAACAGCATTTATTTATTTATTGCATTTGTATCCCACATTTTCCCACCTCTTTGCAGGCTCAATGTGGCTTACAATACATCATGAATGGTGGAAATATATTAGAAAATAGACATTTAGTGTAACAGAAGGATCTTGGGTAACATGATAATGAGAGAACATGATAGCAGTATAACAAGCAGATATTGCAAGACAGTTCTGAATATATGTGGAGGAGTTGTGTATGTTCACATTTGTTGATCTCTATGGTATGCCTTATTAAAGAGAGAGGTCTTCAGTAGTTTACGGAAGTTAGTGTGTTCGTAAGTCATTTTTAAGTTGCGCGGCAGTGCGTTCCATAACTGTGTGCTTAAGTAGGTAAAGTTTGACGCGTGCATTTGTTTGTATTTGAGACCTTTGCAGTTGGGGAAGTGCAGATTAAGGAATGTGCGGGATGATCTTTTAGCATTCCTGGGTGGTAAGTCTATCAGGTCTGACATGTAGGCTGGTGCATCTCCGTGAATGATTTTGTGAACTAGGGAGCATATTTTGAACGTGATGCGTTCTTTAAGTGGGAGCCAGTGTAGTTTTTCTCATAGGGGTTTGGCATTTTAATATTTTGTTTTACCGAATTTGAGTCTTGCTGCAGTGTTCTGGGCTGTCTGAAGTTTCTTAACAAGCAACAGTGAGCACTAATTGACAATAATTAGTATTTATGCGCACAAATCACTAAGCGTATTTTGCAATGCAGAGCACCTAAATTTTAATATGTGCAGGCAAAAAGGGGCGTGGTTATAGCGGGAAAATGGGCATTTCTTGGGCGTTCCAAAATTTACGTGCACTGTTACAGACTATGGCCCTCTGCACCTAAATTGATTGTAACCATATCACCTCTGATTTGGCAATAGCCATTCAGTGCATTGTAAGCCACTTTGAGCCCGCAAACTGTGGGAAAAACGTGGGGTATAAATGTGCAAATAAATAAAATAAATAAATCTACATGCCAAGGTTTACACCATATTTTAGTTGGTGTAAATGGAGGCGCATAGACTTAGGCGCTAAGATATCAACTAAGTGTAATCTGTATATCGCAGTTAAATCTAGGCACCCTTATAGAATATGCTCAGTCGAAAATGTTTTCTGAGCAGATTTTTTTTAGGTGCCATATATAAAATCTGGCCCTAAGGGCTCAATTCAGTAAAGGTGCCAGAAATTGGGCACTACCTCCCTAATTCTATAAAAATTGGCAAACATTGCATGCAGATCTGGGCACAATTTAATTGAATAATGAGCCAATTGAGGCCAATAATTGGCTTTTTAAAAAGCAATCATTGGCGCTAATTGGACTCAAGATGTACGCACATAAATTTAGGTGCGTGATCTGTTTCTAAATTTTAGGTGCATCTTGAAAAAGGAGGCATGGAAATGGGAGGGTCGTAGGTGGTTTGAGCCAGATTGTTGGCATGGCTTTGGGTTATGTTTGCAATTATAGAATAGCACTTAAGTCTTTTTTTCATTGGTGTAAATGGAGACGTGTATTTTTAGGCACTGGGATAGCAACTAAGTGTATTCTATATATTGCACCTAAATCTAGGCGCCGCTTATAGAATACGCTTAGGCAGAAATGTTTATCACGTGTATTTTTAGGTGCCTTACGTAAAATGTGGCCCTAAGTACCAATAATTGGCAACAACATTCACTAATTTACGCTAATTTTTAGTTATGCACATATCCGTACCATTAATGGCCTTTTGCCCTTCAGAAAAGCACTGAAGACCCATCTCTTCAAGATAGCCTACCCTAACGATTCAACCTAACCAACGCTTGCCCACATGATTCTTATTGACAATTGTTATACATTGACCATGTTTCCCATTATCCTTTTTGCTACCCCATATCCATTCCTCTCCACCTTTCTACGCCTACCTCCCAACACCCATTTCCTTCTGCACCCAATCCCTCCTAGTAATTTTTTATATTGTTACTATGTAAGCCGCATTGAGCCTGCCATGTGTGGGAAAGCGCAGGGTACAAATGTAATAAATAAGTGACTTATGTGCCTAATTTCAATGGGGCACAATGCCAAGGGGGCATGGACGGACCAGGGGCATGCAAGGCAATTCAGCGCAAAGTTCTGGAGCTTTGGCAGGATCACATCATCCTCGTATGTTTCTTTTCATCATCTATGACATCATCATCCAGTAAACCAAGTAGGGGCTGTTCTCTGAATAGTCCACACTCATATTCAGCTAATCCAAACCAATGGCCTTACAGCTGTTGCTGTGTTATGTTGGGTAGCAGTTGTGCCTTGTCAGCAAAACCAGCAATGGGTAAGTAGGGCCAATGCCAGGCAGACTTCTACGGTCTGTACCCTACTTATGGCAAGACAAATCAGTATCAAGTACACATATTTTATTTTATACTACATTCATATTGTATGTTATGAATGTGGGTGCTTTGTGACTCAGTTGTATCTTTATATCACTCCATGGTGTGACCGCACCTCATCTACTATGTTACTATGATTACTTTTCTTTAGAATTCTTCTTTGACTACTTCTTATGGCTTAATTGCTAGGGAAGCAGGCTGAGAACTTAGGAAGCCAGGGTCCACATTCCTCTGATGTTCTTTGTGACCCTGGTCAGGTCACTTTCTGTTGTCTAAGGTACAGTCTAAAGGCTAAATTTACTAATGTACATTAATGTGAATTTTAACTCAGTGGGGCTTGTTAATACAGGTTGGTGAATGTAAGCCCTCAGGACACAGGGTTATACCTGAAAAGGAGTATGAACTAATTATCCAGTCAGCCTTGAATTACAAATTCAATGTAATTACACTTCTGTTCAGACTAAATTGAAAGTCATTTCTGTGCATGTTGAAAATAGGTACTGAAAGCTGCGTCTGTCACTGCATCATGATTTCAGATAAGTATCTGCTGTTCTCATTTTAACAATCCTTATAGAGGCCCTTTAATTTCTCTGGGAGCTATTTCCAAGAGTTCTGCATTCTTTTCTCTGACCCCTTGTAGAACACACACGTTGACAAATGTTTGAAATGTTGACTTTTCAAACCCAGTTTCTTCCTATTTATGCAGTACTGAACAGATGATCCCCTGCATGACAATATTTATAGTCAGCTAGCAAATAATTCCCAACAACCTCAGAGATGTTTAAAAAAAAATTGAAAGCATGTTACAAGATAAATGCGTTCTAGTCGAGAGACATTTGATGATAATTTATTACCATTCTTTGTTTTGCAAATTTACAGCTTGTCACTAGTGTGTGATACTATATTATTGTACATTAAGGCAGGGGTGTAGCCAGACTTTGGCAGGAGGGGGGTCCAGAGCCTGAGGTGAGGGGCACATTTTAGCCCCCCCGGCACCGCCAACCCCCCCCCCCCCCCCCGCCATTGCAGACCCCCGCCGCCGCCACTGCCACCACCACCAACAACAACAACAACTTTGACCCCCCTGCCGATGACCCTCTCAACCCCCCTTTTGCCGCCAACCCTCCCCCGCCGTCGCCTACCTTTACTGGCGGGGGACCCCAACCCCCGCCAGCCGAGGTCCTCTTCTTCTGGCGCAAGGCTTTGTTCTGTTTCTGAGTCAGACGTCCTGCACTTACAACGTGCAGGACGTCAGACTCAGAAACAGAACAAACCCTTGCGCCGGAAGAAGAGGACCTCGGCTAGCAGGGGTTGGGGTCCCCTGCCAGCAAAGGACGGTGACGGCGGGTTGGCGGCGGGAGGGGGGGTCGAGAAGGTCGTCGGCAGGGGGTCCAGGGCCAAATCTACGGGGCACAGGCCCCCGTCACCCCACGTAGCTACGCCACTGCATTAAGGGCCCCGTTTACTGAACCACACTAGAGGCATGTCAGTATTTTTAGCATGTGCTAACCATTAGCGCACACTAATTGTGTAGGCTCCCACAATATTACTTTGAGCGTCTACACAGCGCAGGCTAATTTTGTGTACACGGTAAAAACACTAGCACACCTTTGTAAACAGGGCTTTAAAACTGGTAATGCACATTATTTTGGTATCTAGATACCTGTGAAAACAAGGTAACAACTTGGTGCAAGTTCCCAAACCTGCAAGATATGTAAGGTTTGCAATATTTGCTTTTCATAAAATGGGGTGGTCTCTCAGAAGAAATGATCATTGAGTGTTCCAATGTAACCAAATAGTGACATACTCGCATGGAAAAGGATAATGACCGCTGTGCACTTTTGACTGCTTGCGAGAAATGCAAGAACACTTGATTGAAAGAGATCTAAAGGGTAAAACAAACAGGTCAGAATTTGAATGCTATTTTTTCAGCCTGTAAAAAGTTCAATTTATTCATGAAGAGATTTGCCCAAGGCACAACTTGACATCAACTTACAATTTTGTTAACAGCATAACAAAAGTGAAATGATCAAACATAAGTATAAATAAAATCAATGAGGTAAACTTGGAGTTGGCAAACTAAATCCTAGAAATAGGAGTAACATGCTATAATATCAGAAATATACATAATTAAATAGCAGAGTAGAATAATCATATAATAAAAATGTGATAAATCTCAGCATAGTACAAATGATGCATCATAAATAGGCAGCATAGAAAAACATTCATAGAACACAGACATAATAAACATGCAATTTGTGTTATATTCTGTACTTGATTGTGTTTGTAAGCCACATTGAACTTGAGTCTATTTTGGGCTAATGTGGGGTATAAATGTCATGAATAATAATGATGATGATGATGTCTGTACAATTGATAGGCCTATTAGATCAACTAACAGATGTTAATTCTCATGATGTCAATATGATACAATGACACATTTTAATAGGCTGCCGAAGGTGCGAGAGCAGTTGAGACATATAGATGAACAAGCTGGGTAGGACAAGGTCATTGGAATAAATGGATGGGTAGCTAAATTAAAGGTAAGTTATATGTACAGTTGAATAAGGTATGAGGAACTAGTCTAATTTACAGGGTGTTCAGCAAGCTATTCCAGATGTGGAGTGAGTGGATAGTCAGTTGCCACATGTATTAAACTCTTGGAAGAAGAGTCAAGTTATATACAGAAAGCTACATGTTTAGAAAACATGAAGGATTTAGATAATAGAGGCAAAGTAATAAAAACTGGTTCATTCACTGAGAGTGGAGAGTATTATGTTTAGAAATGTCATGTGTATTGTAGATACTGACAAAATGATGAACCTGGACAAATATGTCAGGTGAGTCCATGCTCTCCATATTCATGTTGAGTGCAAAACAGAAGAAGCCAGAAACGAGGATCTACAGATTAACAGAGCGCATAGCAATTTATTAAAATGAAAGCAAGCCATTAAGAGACCTGTTTACCAAGGGACAGTTAGGGAATTTAGCCTGATCTAACCATTAACTTGGACCCATGCCAACATCTACAGCATGCTAAAACCAGTCAGTATGGTTTAGCATGGGTTAAAGTAGGATGGGTAATGGGGAGTGATTGAGTATGGGCAGAACTTATATGCAGCATGCTGTCAGGACTGCTGATAGCATGGGTGTATGTGAATGTAGCTGGCTCTGGGATGGAGTAGGGTGAGGGGGTAGGTGGGGGCAGTGGCGTAGCAAGGGCGGGGCGGTCCGCCCTGGGTACACGCTGCTAGAGGGTGCAGAGAGCAGCCGCGTGCCTGTCAGCTCCGCTGGCTCCTTGCTCCCTCTGCCCCTGGTCTGGGGCAGAGGAAACAGGGAGCCAGTGGAGCCGACAGGCATGCAGCTGCTCTCTGCACCCTCCAGCAGCTGCTCTCTGCACCGGGGGGGGGGGGGGCTTGATGCGCCGGGGAGGGGGGTGTCATTGCACCGGGGGGGGGGGGGGTGTCATGCTGCACCCTGGGGGGACGGACGCCACTGCACCCAGGGGGGTGGTGCATAGCGGCGATCCACCCCGGGTGGTAGCCGACCTAGGATCGCCACTGGGTGGGGGTTCCTTTTAGGGTTAACAGGACGTTATAAGAGTCAGACTTCCTGGCTTTGGGTGAGGGAGGAGGGAAACTTTAGAAAGGTGCTTGAATGATTCTTAGTTCATAAATCGCCACTTATAACAGAAATATTGAATCGGATATGGTTTGCTAGTAATGCATTGGTTTGTGGTTTCTTCCTTTGATTCACCAATAAAAATTGTTTTAAACGTAAATGTAGCTGCATAACATTGACATTTGCACATCAGTCAGTCTCTTACCACTCGACTCCTTATATATATTTTAAATAACACCACAACACTTTATTTGGAATAAAATTTGGCTGCAGCTTTATTCACCATATAGCAATATATAAACTCATTTCACAACTTAACCTTTTCCTTGACAACATCCAAGTCTTCAACACTCTTCTTTCATACACCAACGTCTCCACCCCTGCCACCTCAGCTCCGTCGTCAGACCAACACACAAACCGGCAAAAATATTAGTGGGATTTGAACTGGCCATCTCTGGATTCCCAGACTGGTGCTCTAACCACTTGGCCACAGCTCTACTTTTCACTTAATTGTTTAACAACATACTTTCCCAATCTCACTCGCTTTTTACTCCTGATTCTGCACACCTGAACCAGAAGTGAAAACCGCCAGCCTCTTCACCATCTGAAACAGCAACGGATCCCTGCTCCACTAAGTAAGGTACCAATGTCTTCCCAATTTCTTCAGCAACTCACACCCTATCCACCCTTACTCACTCCTACCCACCCACATAATAATTTTTGCCCACCAAAACCCTTTTTCCTTCTCTCCTTCACTCTCTATTTCCTCCAATCATCCTCACCCTCGACTAACCAATCACCTTTCTTCCCCTTGTTGCTATCCTGCCTACCTCACACTTCTCACACTCATCCTTTCCCCCTCCCCCTATTCTTTCCCTACCACCCTTTTCTTTTATCCCTCCCTGACTTTGGCTTCAGTCAATGTTATCATCTCCACAGTTTAGACTGTGAGGGTCCCCTTATCAACAAGTTGGCTGCTGCCCATAAAAGAAAAGCAATGTTGACTTCCTGAGTGAAGACCTCCAATAGACCAAGCTTCCTCCCCTCTCACTTGGGGACTTTCTCAGGGAGATGATATCCCTGGTTGTGTAGTGGACAGGGTAGGAACAAACCCTCCTGCTCCTGTCCCATTGCTGCTACATTCAAAATGTTGGATCTAAACACTTGATTGACCTCTAGTGGTAATACTGTGGGATTAACTCTAGAAGTCAGATTTGCATTTTAAACCAGGATGGCAGCAGGCCAGGAGTGGAGGAGGAGCACTTCTGTCCCATTCCCTACAGAGCCAAGTGGAGAAGAGTACTGTTATTGTATGTGTGTGGGGGGGGGGGGGGGGGGGGGCAGGGATGCAGGTGTTGGACTGGGTTGGGCTTTACTTGGAGTCTTGACTTGGGAGGGGGGGTAAAGAATCAGGAGGATTAGATTAGGGGGACTTTGGATCAGTCGGTGAGGCCTTGTGTCAGGTGCTGAGGTTCAGATTGTGGAGGTTAGGGATTGGTGATTTGGGGGCCTGCATTACATTCATAGGTGTACTTGTGTTGTCGATTAATGTAATGTGAGCATCAGCAGTAAATGTCTACCCTGTGCAGTAAATACAAGGCGGATTTTGGCCACACCCATGACATTTTCTGCACAGACTTTGCACTTTACCACACCGTAAGTGTTAATGTAAACAGGCCACTAAGACACCATCAATATCTCTGCCGTTGGCTCCATGACCAAGCCTCAATTGCAGGTCTGTATTTTAGCTCCTGACGCTTTGCCAACAGTGATTGAGCAGCACAACTGGAAACTTTCTAGAAGAGTTAAGAAAAAATGAGGGGCACATTTGCCAGCAGAGGCTTTTGAATGTGAACATTTTTACAAATTGCTCAGAGAGATTGTATTCAGTTATACCAGTTTAAAAGGGCTGCATGAATCGAGAATCCTAATCTTTAATGAGAGTGAGAATGGTATATCCAGGACATGGAGGCTGATTTTGAATAGATACTAAAAATACTTCATTCACCAAATAAAGAGAATATTGAATATGTTGCTGGAGGAATAATTATAGCTGGTAGTTTAAGAAAATCCAAGAAAAAATTAGATAATTTTCTGGTGGCCAGAGGCACTCTGAAATACACCAATTAATTGTAGAATAGTAGCCACGGTGGTTCAAACAGATTTAACAAAAAAAAAAAAAGACCTTAAGGTCTAAAGAATGAACATTTCGTTTTATGTTCTTTATTTTAATTAAGCCATTATTATCATTTATAGACTACTTCTTAGTCATCTGAGTGCTTGAGCATTTGCACCAGATTTCCACCTTGCACTTCATTAATAATGATTTAAACTACTGAAAAATAGATTGCAGAAAATTTTCAAGGTCTAAAATGTGGAATACACACACATTTTCAGAGTTACCAAACCATGCCCAGGATATCCCACTTTTATATCTCCATATAGTACCATGGTAGACATAATGAGTAATGCCTTTTCTAAAAGCTCTATTTAAACATTCAGCCCTATTTCTGTGTGACCTACGGAACTTTGTAAGTCTAAGTGTTTTGAAAACGAGCCTCGAAGCCTTCTAAGATTGCCTCAGAAATTGTAAAGAGTTTCCCATTTAAACTTTTTCTTTTTGGAGCAGTAAATGTGTCTTTAAGTGACAAAATCGCTTTCAGTTGTTGGCAGTTGAAAGCAGGGCCGCAGAGAGGGGAGACAACATTCCCCGGGCCCAGGCCTCCAAGGGGGGTCCGGCGCCGGGGTCAGGCCACCGGCACTGCAGTCCCCAGTCTCACCTGCCTGCCTCCACGACTCTGAGCCCCCTGCATTCGAAGCGGCAGTCGCAGATCTCCTCTCTTCTGGCCTTCCCTCCCTGTGTCCCGCCCTCACGGAAACCAGAAGTTACATCAGACAAGGGCGGGACACAGGCAGGGAAGGCCAGAAGAGAGGAGATCTGCGACTGCCGCTTCGAATGCAGGGGGCCCGGAGCCGTGGAGGCAGGCAGGTGAGACCGGGGACTGCAGCGGTGGGGGGAGCGATGGGGGGCGGCAGTGGCGAGGGAGCGGAGGCGGGGCGCCCTTGCCCCGGGCCCGGCCTAGTCTCTTGGCGGCCCTAGTTGAAAGTGAATGAGAAAGTGAGCACTTCTTTCTGCATACAGTGCGACTAGTAACAAGGGGGGCCCTTTTACTAAAGCACATAGACGCCTATGCTCATCCAATGTGCGCCAAATTGGAACTATCACCCGGCTATCACATGCCCCGGGCGGTAATTCCATTTTTGGCATGTGCCGAAAGCACACGTAAAAAAATATTTTCTACTTTCTACTGCGTGGCGTTTTCCCAGCTGTGATCGGCAGTTTACGTGTGGTGGACACTTACCACCTGGTTAGCACGTGAGACCTTACCGCTAAGTCAATGGGTGGCGGTAAGGTCTTGGGCAGAAAATGGACACGCACTGGTTTTAATTTTGCCGCACATCCATTTTCGGCCACAAAATAAATGCTTTTTTTTTCCAGGCACACTGAAAAATTGACTTGCGTGTGTCCAAAACATGCACCTACACCAGCGCAGGCCACTTTTAGGCGTTCGCCTTAGTAAAAGGGTGCTCATGGAGAAGTAACTACAGTAGCCATTTCGTACATATTTACTTATTGCAGGGAGCTCTGATTCTGCATGCTTAAGGAGAAGAGACGGCTGAGGGGAGACTTGGGTATTATTAGGAAAGGTATGGAAAACAGGTGTGAGGATGTTATAATGCCGTTGTATCGCTCCATGGTGCGACCGCACCTTGAGTATTGTGTTCAATTCTGGTCGCCGCATCTCAAGAAAGATATAGTAGAATTGGAAAAGGTGCAGCGAAGGGCGACTAAAATGATAGCAGGAATGGGACGACTTCCCTATGAAGAAAGACTAAGGAGGCTAGGGCTTTTCAGCTTGGAGAAGAGACGGCTGAGGGGAGACATGATAGAGGTATATAAAACAATGAGTGGAGTGGAACAGGTGAATGTGAAGCGTCTGTTCACGCTTTCCAAAAATACTAGGACTAGGGGTCATGCGATGAAACTACAGTGTAGTAAATTTAAAACAAATCGGAGAAAAGTTTTCTTCACCCAATGCATAATTAAACTCTGGAATTCGTTGCTGGAGAATGTGGTGAAGGCGGTTAGCTTGGCAGAGTTTAAAAAGGGGTTAGATGGTTTCCTAAAGGACAAGTCCATAAACCACTACTAAATGGACTTGGGAAAAATCCACAATTCCAGGAATAACGTGTAGAATGTTTGTACGTTTGGGATGCTCGCCAGGTGCCCTTGGCCTGGATTGGCTGCTGTCGTGGACAGGATGCTGGGCTCGATGGACCCTTGGTCTTTTCCCAGTGTGGCATTACTTATGTACTTATATGACCTTTTACGAAGGCGCGCTGAAAAATGACCTTCGGTAGTATAGGTGCAGGTTTTGGGCATGCGCAGAATCATTTTTCAGCGGGCCTGTAAAAAAGGCCTTTTTTTTTTGCCGAAAGTGGACGTGCAGGAAAATCAAAATTGCTGCGTGTCTATTTTGGGTCTGAGACCTTACCGCTAGCCATAGACCTAGCGGTAAAGAATTTAGGCGGTAATGACCTATGCGCATCAGATGCTACTTGGCGCGCATCCGCTATGCACAGCAGAAAATAAAAAATATTTTCAGAAATTACCTCAAGAGCCATGCAGTAGTTGGACGGCAACTCCATTTTGGCTTGCATTGGGCGCTCATAGGCACCTATGCGGCTTAGTAAAAGGGGCTCTAAGATTGGCACCTTGTGGAATATTCCAAACCTCATAGCTGCCAGTGAGAGTATTCAGGAGACTGGTGAACCAGCGGTACAGGACCAGACTCGCTGGTGTGAAAATGAATTGCTTCCTTTTCCTGATCTTTGCACAGAAATAGACAATGAGAGGAAACAAGGGAATTAAAGTTTGACAGGTCGATGGTTTATGCCAAAATCTTTTATGAGACTCCTCTTTCTTTAAGGTTGTGGAATCACTAATGGGTTTTTGAGAAGTTGCTACATCAGGAAACAAACAGAACCCTGGGAGCTTAAGAGAATACACAAAAGGCTAGCCTGGAAAATACTATGCTAGTTTGCCTGCTTATCCATTTAATGTAGTGTGAAAGAATATGTTAAGTTAAGAATATGTTGATATACTCATCTATTCAACAGTGTTTAGAGTGCTTCACGATAAAATATATCTAATAGAAAGGAACAGCATAAAATTATAGAAAAGAAATACAAACCAAGAACATTCTCTCTGCAGGTAACCCTCGTGCATCGCCATCCCCCTGGCAGGCCGTCCCAAATGCTTTCTGGAAAAAATAGGTTTTCAATTTAACCTTAAAATTGTTTAAATGATGCCTCTCCTCAAAGCTGCTGGAAGTTGATATCACAGAACAGGAGCACGCCAAAAAAACAAACCCTTGTCCATTTACTAAGCTGAGGGGAAAAGTGGCCATAGCGTGCCCTTACATGGGTTTTCCCTGTGTGCTAAAGTTATTTTTATCGCAGTCTGAAACTGGCCGATTTTTATTTTTTTGTATCAATGGCTATGTGCTAATGTTACCATTAGCGTGCACCCATTAGAAAAAAAAATGGCCGCATGAGTTCTTATCACCACACCTTTTTATAAGCTGTAAGGACTCACGCTGTATATTGTACCTGCCTTAACCAGTTAGCGTGCACTAATGTAGATGTGCTAACCGGTTAGTACAGGAAAGTCCACTCTCCACCCCCTGACACACTCCCTCAAAAAATTTGCTTTTAGTGGTTAGTGCATGAACATTAAGGAATGCATTAAGATTATCCCGTTCATACCTTAACCTTCATTATCCGACCTGCAACGGGCTTAAGTATAAATCCACATATGCTTCATCCTTCTCCTTCATCAGCTCACAATTATGGAATTCCTTGCCAAAAGCGAGAAAAACCATTCACAACCATCTAAATTTCAGAAAATCTCTAAAGACTTTGTTATTTGGAAAAGCTTACCCCAAGGACTCAACATGTGTCTCCACCACTTGATTCATAACAATATAATGACAATTTTGGACACATAGTAACATACATAGTAACATAGTAGATGGCGGCAGAAAAAGACCTGCACGGTCCATCCAGTGTGCCCAACAAGATAAACTCATATGTGCCACTTTTTGTGTATACCTTACTTTGATTTGTACCTGTCTTTTTCAGGGCACAGACCATATAAGTCTGCCCAGCACTATCCCCGCCTCCCACCGCCAGCTAGGCCTCCCACCACCGGCTCTGGCACAAACCGTATAAGTCTGCCCAGCACTATCCCCGCCTCCCAACCACCAGCCCCGCCTTCCACCACCGGCTCTGCCACCCAATCTCGGCTAAGCTCTTGAGGATCCATTCCTTCTGAACAGGATTCCTTTATGTTTATCCCATGCATGTTTGAATTCCGTTACCATTTTCATCTGACACATCCACCCTTCCCTTCTCTCCCCTGATTTCCCTGTTCCTTTTGTGTCTTCCCCATTCTCGCCTTTATTTCTTATGTAGGTTACATGATGTATTAGCTTAATTTACTATATTGGCGTCCGCCTTTGCAGTGTGATGTAAGCCACATTGGGCCTGACACAGTTGGGAAAATGTGGGGTATAAATGAGATAATAAATAAAATAAATAAATAAACATTTAACAGTTACTGTAGGACGCCTGAGCATGTCCCGTGGTGCACCATTTTAAACTGCGTTAGGCGCGAGTTTGCACCTAACACGACTTCGTAAAATGCCCTTTAGATATTTAGGGGCTTTTTTACTAAGGCGCGTAGACGCCTATGCACATCCAACGTGCATCAATTTGGAACTACCGCCTGGCTACCACATGCCCCTGGCGGTAATTCCATTTTTTTTTACGCGCGTCTGATACGCGCAGCTGAAAATATTTTTTATTTTCTACCATGTGGTGCTAACCAGGTGGTAATTGACAGTGTATGCACGCTGACAATTACCGCCCGTTTAACACGTGAGACCTTACCGCTAAGTCAGTAGGTCAAGCCCAAAATGGACATGGACCAATTTTAATTTTGCAGCATGTCCATTTTCGGCTTCCCTACCCCCAAAAAAAGGCCTTTCTTGCAGGCGAGCTGAAAAATAGACCTGCACACATCCAATACACGTGCTTAAAACAGCGCAAGCTATTTCTTGGCACACCTTACTAAAAGGACCCCTTAGGCCCCTATTTACTAACATTTAACATAGAGTAGCATTAGTTTTAAATGCAAAGCATCAGTTTATAGGGGTCTTAATGTAATTATTTAATATCAGTGATTAGAATAGTTTTAGGGGCCCTTTTAAAAGCCGTGAAAGGGCTAACGCGTGAGTAGCACGTTCTAAATTGACACTGTCGCTGGAATAGCACAGGCACCCTGCAGTAGTTTTGAAGTTAGTGTGTACTGTTTCCCATGCTAGAAAATAATTTTCTATTTTCTACCATGGGGAGGGGGGCTCCCAGTGATAATCGGCAGCGTGGCCACATTACCTCGTGCTGTCTGATTACCGCAGGAGTAGCGCGTGAGCCCTTACCGTCAAGTAAATTGATGGCGTTAAGGGCTCAGGCAGTACATTTGTATCAGGTGTTCAGCGCTGCATGCGTCTGGTAGCGCTATACAAATGCTAATAATAATAATAAATTTGCCGCGCATTACTTTTAATATTAGTGCACAGACCTTTACTACCCTATTAAAAAAAGGCCTTTTGACCCGCTGCAGTAAAAATGGCTCAGCACATGCTAATTTCGCATCACAACTCATATTTCGTCAGTGTCGCTATGCTCATATTCACCCTCTCCTCTTCATTGGCTCCCTATCCATTTCCGCATACAGTTCAAACTCCTCTTATTGACTTACAAATGCATTCACTCTGCAGCTCCTCAGTACCTATTCAGTCTTATCTCTCCCTACACTCCTCCAGGGGAACTCCATTCACTGGGTAAATCTCTCTTATCTGCACCCTTCGCCTCCACCACTAACTCCAGACTCTGTTCCTTTTATCTTGCTGCACCATATCCCTGGAATAAACTTCCTGAGCTGGTATGTCAAGCTCCATCTCTGGCTGTCTTCAAATCTAAGCTAAAAGCCCACCTTTTTGATGCTGCTTTTAACTCCTAACCCTTACTCACTTGTTCAGTACCCTTATTTTATCATCCCCACCTTAGTAATTCCCTTATCTCTTATTTGTCCTGTTTGTCTGTCCTAATTAGATTGTAAGCTCTGTCGAGCAGGGACTGTCTCTTCATGTTCAAGTGTACAGCGCTGCGTACGTCTAGTAGCGCTATAGAAATGATAAGTAGTAGTAGTAATCTTGGGATTCCGGAATCTTGCTACTCTTTGGGATTGTGCACAGAATCTTGCAACTATGGGATTCCGGAATCTTGCTACTCTTTAGAATTCTGCATGGAGTCTTGCTACTCTTTGTCCTTATCCCTTTTTTGTTCTGTTTGTCTGTCCTAATTAGATTGTAAGCTCTGGTAAGCTTTGTCGATCAAGGACTGTCTTTTCATGTTCAAGTGTACAGCGGTGCATACATCTAGTAGCGCTATAGAAATGATAAGTAGTAGTAGTAGTAGTAATTTCACACATTCAAACTAGTGCAGGCCATTTTTACTGTGACTTAGTAAAAGGACCCCATAGTGCATGATAGAGCACAGCAAAATTTTTGCTTTTCCCCATATCTTCTCACGTTCATATTTTGTCTTGCTTTGTAAAGATAACTTTCCACAACAAAGTTTATTCTGTAGTTAAATTTTGCAAGTGTTATGAGTCTTTGATAAGGCAGCAGATGGGTCGCAGAGGTCCCTTTGTGTTCTGAAATTTTGGGCACCACAGAAACTGTTTGTTCTATGGTTCTTTGATTTTTCTTAGATACTGAAAAATGAAAGGAAATGAATTTCCCTGTGTGGACACTTGTGTGTTTAGGGAAATTATTAAAATTTACACAGCAGTACATTTTCATTGTTTTGCTTTAATATCACATACTGTAACATCTGCATGAAAGAGAACAATAATACAATAATGTTGAACTTCATCCAGCTCTCGTTGCATTTCCTGCTGCCGACTGAATAGCACAAGCTAATTGCATTCTGTTCCGGACTTAATATTCCCAATTCAATAAGGATTATAAGATATCTGAGACCGTAAAGAAGAGTAAAATATTTATCTGTTAAGTCTTAGTGCCTATAATTTTTTTTTCACTTTATTAAATAAGAACACTATAAATCAGTACCAGGGCAAGACTAAATTGTGTGAACATCCCAATCTTAACCGTAGCCTTTTAGAATCCCTGATATGCAAATAGCAGCCCACACCTACGTTATTGTCCAAGGAATAGGTTCTTCAATCTTTCTCTCTTATTAACATTGGTCTCCATAGCTACATTAGACTTAAACCTTATGAGGCATTCACTCAGTACTTTAAATAGCTCATGAACAATTTCCAAATCTGGTCGTACATTTGCAGGGATCAACTTGGTAAACTTTCAGGAATTCTGCCAAGGAAATCAATAGATCCTTCAGAAATAATAATGTATCATCTGCATAAGCCAATTTTGGTTCCATGTCTCCTATTATAACCTCTTTAATATAAGCCCTTATGGCTTGTGTGAATGCTTCTAAGGCCAGTGTGAATTATAATGGAGACAGGGACAGCCCTATCTGGTCCCCATGCCCTACTGAAATTCTGGGAAGGCTGCAGCTAGAGGTCACAGCAGCCATTTGGAGGCTGCAGCAGGAGCGGGTGGGCATTATTCCTGATACCCTTAGGACCCCTGAACCACCATGGGGTAGTAAAGAGGAAATTTTGCTAATTATACATGTAAGTGGTCAATTTTTGGAAATTTCCTATCCACAAGGATTTGGTTAAAAAGCTGAGCTCAGTTTTAAACTCAAACTTCTGACAAAAGGAGGTGTTTTCAATGTCAAAGAGGTGGGGACAGTTTGCCCCTCTAGCACTCCTCTAAACACCAGGTCAAAACAATGTTATCTGGGATTATGTGTGACTTGGAGCAGGTAGAAGTGCTAAAATATGGAATACGTGTATTTATTTATTTGTTGCATTTGTATCCCACATTTTCCCACCTTTTTGCAGGCTCAATGTGGCTTACATATTACCATTTACGGCGTTAGCCGATTCCGGTATGAACAAATACATGGTGTGAATGAATACAAGGTGATATTGTAGTAGATAAGGTACATGTATGGTAGGTACAATTGGGGGAATTTAGGGAGGGAGGAGGAGTCAGGTAATGTCCATTACATTCTTTGGTTACATCGTGTCGCAGTTGTCCATGGGTGGTCTGGCATAGTTTTTACAAGCTGGATGCATAGGTGGATTTGTATTTGAGTCCTTTGTTGCTTGGGTAGTGGAGTATACTTTCAAGGGTCAGTTAAACCATGCTCAAAACATGCTGCCTTTATATCTGCATGTGTTCTCATGTATACACATCATAAATGCCTATCCTATAATCACTGCTTATACATATACCCCATTTCCATGTGTAAAGAGTGCCTAAGCTTTCTTAAATTGACCTAAGTATTGTAAATAGTTTCCTATTGAAATGTTTTCCTTTTGGGAGCAGTAAATTTATCTTTAGGTGACCTACAGGGGGTGGAGGTCTTGTCCTATTTTTTCTCTTCGGAGGGGGGTAGGTAGGGAGGGGGATCAGAATCTAGGGTAAGGAGGACTTCTCAGGCTTATTTCCCCTCTCTTTTGTAGTGTGTGTGGGGGGGTGGGGGAACTGTCCGGGTACCCTTATACAGACCTTGGCCAATTATTTAGTTAGTACCTGCATAAGAGTTGGTGGCACAATAGTCACCTCCGACATGGATATTCAATGCCAGTACCTAGACATGGCCTGGCATTGAGTATCAAGGGTCTAATTTTGCCTGTGGCAGTCAGTTAAAAAAAAAACCCCCACTGATAGTTGTTGGCTGAATATTCACCAGATGATGTCTTTTGGCTTACATATTAGGAGGAAGAAATGCAATTTTAAAGCACTAAAATGAGGGGCTTGATTTTTTTTTCTCCACAAATGTATGTGTGAATGACCATTTGACTAGGACCAGCATTAGAAAAAAAGCTAACCAAAACTTGTTCAGGTAGTCAACTACAGCTGTGTAATGCTGTTATAGAGAACTACACACTATCCCGCAAATTCTATAAATGGCACTAAAAATTGCACATGCAATTTAATTTAAAAATGAGCCATTTAACACCAGTAATTGGACCCTAACAATCAATTGGTGCTAATTGGTATTAAAATTTGTGCACACATTTTTAGGTGCCGGGATCCGTGCAGCTCCAAAAAGGGGGAGCGGCCATAGGAAAGTCATGGGCAGATTGGGTTGTTTAAGGTTGTTGTGTTTATTCTGAGTTTCTCCTTACTGTGTGATTTTGTAAATACTGAGAAGCTGGACTGGATGCAAAGAGAGAGAGAGAGAGAGAGATCAGCTCAGTTTTGTGTTCTCTATCTCCACCTGCTGGTTGATTGACTCAGCTATCTCACAGATTCTGGAATAGTGGGAAGGACTAATGGAAAGAAAATGATCATGTAAGACCTCATTTCTTCTTGATAATTTTGAGCTTAGCTTTTATTATGTGTCCCAGGCATTCTACCTAATGTACTTGTTCAAAATCTGCATCTGGCATGGGCATTGGTGCTCATGTTAATACCTTTCTGGGCTAATGATTGGCATGAAAGGTAGCATATAAAAAATAGCCTGAGAAATCTACCACCCATGACTAATAGGATGCAATTCTATAAAAGGTGCTAAAAGGTGCCCAAAATCTAGGCGCTAAGCTAGTATTATGTAGGAGCACATTTTGTGCCTAATTCATTATAGAATCCTAGCATAAGTCATCAATTAGGTGCCTTGGTCTGTGGCAAGTGTTGCCTGACAGTATTCAGTAAAATGTGCATTTGATAGTTGAAAGATCCATGATCTGCCCTTCTCACTCCCATGTGAAAGTCCCCTTTAAAGTTATTCACTAACAGGCAGATGATCAAAAGCAAACACCGGTGCTAGAGGCTGTTAGCGCCATACTAACGCCGGCATTTGCTACCGCCCCATGATCAGAGCCCTCGAGCTTGTGAAACAATGCGCTCGAGGGCTCTTAGCGCAAGTAGCATGCAAATGCATGCTAATCAGCACTTAACGCATTCATCCCAAATGATCAGCATCCAGCACTCCGAAGATTGGGTCCTGGCCCCGATAAACCCTACGTCAGCTCCGAGCTGGTGTTAGGGTTTGCAGATCATTGGGGAGAACTGGTGAGCCCTGTCCAGCATGCATTTGCATACTGGCAGGCCCCCGTTCCCCCCTACAGCAAACCTGCTAGTGAGGGCAGTTGAGGACGTCCAAAATTTGGACGTTTCTGTGACGGGCAGTAGAGGATGTCCAAATTTTGGACGTTTTTGCAACGGGCAGTTAAGGACATCCAAAATTGGATGTTGCTATGAGAAAGACGTCTTTCTCATAGAAACATCCAATTTTGGACGTCCTTAACTGCCCGTTGCAGAAACGTCCAAAATCTAAGTGCTCTTAGATGAGTAACTGTTATTTCACCCCTGTTTTGCACTTAACTGCCATTGGAGTGTCAAAGGGCCTTTTTACTAAGCTGCAGTAAAAAAAAAAAAAAAAAAAAAAAAAAGGGGGCCCTGCGCTAACAGCTGGAGCCGTTTTTGCTGCTCACTGAGACCCCTTTTACCGCAGAAGATAGGAAGGCCAAAAAAAGGCATGGCCACGTGGTAAGATTGTTCTTACCGTGTGGCCATGCAGGGTGGGGAGCACTTACCACCACCCATTGAGGTGGCGGGAAAAGGGCTCCCATGCTAACCAAGTGGTAACCGGGTAACACGCGGCACTGTCCAATCCCCTGCAGAAATATATTTTTTAAGAATTTCTGCTAGTGCCAGAAATGCTGCATGCTGGGGGTGGAACTACCGCCGGCTGCTGTGTTGGGCCAGCGGTAGCTCCAGATTGGCGTTCATTAAGCCTGCGATGGGCTTACCACTGCTTAGTAAAGGGCCCCTAAGTTTGGTGCACTTTATTGAATCAGGGTATAATGTGTGGCAGTTGTCCATTCCCATCTCCTTGTGCCTCAGAAGAGGCTGTATAGAATTTTCTGGAAGCCTCATTTTCTCTGTGAAGTTTTGTTCTAGTTTGTTTTGACAGCACAACATGGACAACTGAGTCTGAAAGCTTTTCTTTGCCTGAGTACGTATGATATAGCTTCATATCCAACATGACAGATGCTTATAATCCAATAAATCCATAATTATCATAGCATGAATCTTTGACATGCACAGCAAGGAGAACTCCTTTTGTAAGCAGACATGCAAAGTAGCAGAAATTCAGGTCAAAGTGTTAGCTAATGTTCTGTGGGAGCGTTGCAGCTGTTAAGACAATATGAATTTGATTGGTGGCCCCATGCCAACCGAGTCTTGCAACTCTGTATTATCCTTCAAGAGCTCTGGCTCTCAACAAGCTTCCTGCCCTGCAATGGTTCAGATCATTGCATTGCTATGTCAGGCTGAATAATTTGCAGCATTTAGCACTTAAATTGGCTCATTGCAGACAATCCAATTAGAATAGAGTCTATTATCATTTTGGTACCTCAGAATGAAATGGAGTGTTTAAATGCTGAGCATGCCGGGCAGACAGTTGCATTAACCATAATGTCTTGGTCTTGCAGGTTTCTTGTAGTGTTGCTAATATGATGCTCTGCACTCCTGTTATTATGCAGATAAAAGCACATTGTGTGAGAGGTGTCACACCTTTAAGTGTTTCTTGCTTTCATATACTGGCATTTTAAGAGTTATGCAGACTGATTGGGACTGGTGTTCACATTGTTTCAAAAGCTGGAACAATAGGAAAAGTAAAACACAAAAGCTGTTATTGTGTAGCAGCTTATAAGGATGAAATTGTTACATGCACAGCAGAAAACCACCTAGGACTAAGAGCCCTGTTCACGAAGCAGCGTTAAAGGCGCGTTAACATTTTTAATGTGTGTTAACCATGTATGTGCCTAAGATATCCCTATAGGCGCTGTACTGCTATGGATTTGCAGCCTGTCTCACTGACACAGACTACTCAATAATTACCGTGGATTCTTTTGGATTCGTATTAGATAAATGAAACCGTGAGAATGGGGACTGGGACAGAGCTTGTGGGGATGGGGCATAGACAGATCCCACAGGGATGGGGATATAGCCCGTGAGGATGGGGACAAACTTTGTCCCCATGTCACTTTCTACTTTGAAGCCTGTTAATGAACTGGACTGTTACTTATGTTTTATTGATGCAGACGACAATATTTTGATTTTTTTGTAAAAAAACAAGCAAACATGCTGGCCACAGCAAGCAAAATTTGCATGGGGGATCCTGTACATCTGCTACCAGCACATCTAAGAAGACATCTTCTATTGCAGGAGCGACTGTGGAAGACAGGAGAATTAGACTGAATCCTGAGATTGTTGATAATTTATTCATCCACAGATTAAAATATCATAACAGTGCTTCATAGGGCATATTTCTCCCCTCTAGGGCATACAGAATGGGTTGTATTTTGTACCCCTGGACAATTTAGCAGGGTGGATTAGATTCCTTGGGGTAGTAGAAGTGAGCTATTGTTGGGGTTGGAAGGGTAGAGGGTGGTGGTGGTGGGAGGGTTATTTTAGCTGCTAGTTTTTATTATGGTTTTCTATTTGTAATTTATGCACAACAGTTGCACAGCATATTGTTCCTTTTTATACTTTAATAAAAAGATTTAAATATAAAATCATAAGTGTTCAAGGTTTCTGCAGATGAGAACAGAGCCCACGGGGATGGGGCTTGGACGGAGACAGGGCCTGTGGGTATGGGACGGGAATGAAGACGGGGCCTGCAGGGATGGAGTGGGGATGCAGACAGAACCCACGGAGATGGGACGGGAACAAATTTTGGCCCCATGTCATTCTCTAGTCTTGAGTCTTTGACGAGCCTGATCCAATTCTCACTCCTCATTTTTAGACTTTGTTTACTCCGTGGGACCTCTGTGTTCTGTCCACTTTGTGTGGTTTTGTTTTGCCATTGTATTATATAACATTGTATACTCATTCTTGGGTACACTTTTGAATTGTTTTGTTATAGCTTGTATTTTATTGTTGGCCATATTTTTCTTCTTCATAACAAATGGAACATTTTAGCAGGAGAGGGACTGAATGTAATAATAGTTTGTCATTTTCCAACTCCAATGGCTCTGCTTCTTGTAGACTGCAGCACATACCAAGCTGCTAACTATAGTGGAACAAACATTTGTTCATGTCTTTCCCATGTGTGTTTATTAATTGATTTCCTCAAAGAATTTTTGGATGAGAATATTTTGGTACGAGTTGCTGTTGAAAAGTTGCTTAATTAAATGTTTTAATGCATTTTAGCACTGGTTCAATATCACCATGCATGGTGTAGCAGAAGGTGGGTTATTAACAATCTGCAGCTATCACTGTTTTAAAAGTTCATTCTTAAAGCCATTAACTTATTTTATGCTATAAACATGGCAGCGTTAAACCAACAGCCTTGCACAGATCACAGTGAAATCCGTCTGTTTTCATTGTTGGCATTGTGGAAGAAATAATTTAAAAAAAAAAATCTTCTTCTATATTTTGCCACTGATAGAAACATAGGGGTTTTACTCTGATCTTATGAGGCTGTTGGTTTAATATTTGCTATACTTATAACACATAACAGAAGGTTTTCTGTATCATTCAAAAAATTAAGTGGTGGGTGGTCTGTAATCTTTCACATGTATTTCTCAGATTATGATTAACTTTTTCAGGAATAAAAAATGTTTATACCAGTGTTCTACCTTTTAATATTTTCTGGTTCATTACTGTAAATTTTTTTTTTTTGGGGGGGGGAGGAGTTATTGTTTGTAACTTGGAATCATAACAGTATTGTAATCATACATATTGAACGTATATTTTAGCCTGTTAAATACATTTTAGTTGGATAAATAGTTCCATAACTTCAAAAGTTCATAGAAAGTACATTCACATATGACATTCTGCTCTAAGGGGCCCTTTTACTAAGCTGCGTAAGCGTCTATGCGTGCCCAACATGCGCCAAAATGGAGTTACCGCTTGGCTCTTCTGGTAATTTCATTTTTGGCGCTCTGCCGAAAAAATAATTTTTATTTTCGGACACGCATATCGGACGCTCGCCAAGTGGCATTTGATACACGTAGGTCATTACCACCCAGTTACCACGTGAGACTGTACCACTAGCTCAATGGCTGGCGGTAAGGTCGCAGACACAAAATGGATATGCGGCAATTTTGATTTTGCCTCATGTCCATTTTCGTAAAAAATTTTTAAAAAGGCCTTTTTTTTACAGGCGTGCTGAAAAATATATAGGCGCACGCCCAAAACCCACGCCTACACTACCGCAAGCCATTTTTCAGCGCACCTTAGTAGAAGGACCCCTAAGTTGTTCATAAACCTGATGATTGACAAGCCGGTTTTGAAAACCTACCTGCAGTAATGCCAGTCAATGCAGGAGTAGCATACATATAAACCTACGGTAGCCTGTGCCCACATGTTAACCATGTATAAAGGGCTCCTTTATGTTCTCATTTGAAATGAGCAAACAAAAAAATAAAACTCTAAATATTTAAGCCAAATAGCTGATATGTAGTTCAATTTATATACGGCATAGTCCCAGGATACATGATAGACCTTACAGATCTACCAGTAAGAAACAGAGTCGTATCGTCAAGATCATACCTAAACCTTCAGTACCCAAATTGCAAGGGACTGAAATACAAAACAACTCACGCACCCAGCTTCTCCTACATAAGCGCACAATTATGGAATGGTCTCCCAAAAGCGGTGAAAACAATCCACGATCACCTGAACTTCAGGAAATCACTAAAAACCAACCTCTTCAAAAAGGCCTACCCCCAACGACCCAACGTAAACCTCTTCACCCAGGAACATAAGCATTACTAATGATCATACTGGACATCATGCAATCTTCATCCCTTCCGATCCTCCACATAGACCTCATTCGATCACTATACAGCCTTGTATTTGTTATCAACCGACTGGGCAAGCGCCTTTGATGGTACTATGTAAGCCACATTGAGCCTGCAAATAGGTTGGAAAATGTGGGGTACAAATGCAGCAAATAGTAAAATAATAATTTGTGAAATTGAAAAGTGGTGATATTTTCTCAGCATTATCTGCAGCAGTGACAGCTACATGGGTACCATATAAGGAATGCAATAATGTCTAATCTTCAGGGCCTTTAAGGATAGGGAAATACCTACTGTACCTAAATTCACACTGAGCTTCTAATGAAAAACTGTGAGCTAAGTCAAAATTAAATTAAATTAAAAAATGTAATCCCTATTTTATGAAATCATCCCTGCTTTATAGTTCTGTTAGGGGATGAAAATACATTTTTTTAATATCCTTTTTAACACCAACCTCCCCCCCCCCCTTCCCCAAACAAAATGTATCAATCATCTGCCTTTCCGTTGAGATTCTTTTGATGGAGGAAAACCTGTCCTTGAGTCTTGTGATCTAAATAAATTTGGATATACTAACCTGGCTTCATGTTTACAAAGTATTTGCTGTTTTTCACTGGTTTTTATACATGGTTAAAAGTTCAAATTTTGATTTTTCTGCCTCAAGAAACTTTAAAGTTCACAAATCCTTCTCGATTAAAGCTTGATGATGATTCTTATTTTTTTTTTTAGTCTTAGTATTTTTATTAACTTTTGTTGCAGAAAAATAATAACAGATAACAGCAACTGTAGTGTAACACACTGTAATGCAAAACTTTGATTCAACATTGGGAGTATAGAGAAGACGAAGAGGAAGAGGGGGGAAAAAGACAGGATATGAGGCAAAGAATGATTCATGCATATATCACAGTTGATAGACAATCAACAATAAGAGGAGAAAAAATATATATATAAACATTTCTCATTTTACTTCTTTAAAGTAAGACAACAATGAAGACTATTTTTCCTTATATAAGACAAAACGAGGTGACTTTTTAGCACAGTATGTTTCAAATTTATAAGTTTGATTGATGATGATTCTTGGTTAAAAGCCAGTATACAAACTTGTCTAGCTAGTAGAGTCGTATCTTTTGGCGAGAATAGGACAACCCTCCAAATTCTGACTCAAAAAATGCTGTCATTTTCAACACTTTACAATTTCTATTACAGGTACTTTGCACTATCCTAATGGGCTCACAATCTAAGTTATATATTGTATCTGGGGCAGTGGAGGGGTAAGTGACTTCCCCAGGGTCACACACAGCTGCAGAGGGAATTGAACCTAATTCCCCAGGATTTCAATCCACTGCTGACCATCAGGCAGCAGCGGGACTCGAACCCAGTTCCCCAGGTCCATAACCTGCTGCATTCAGACTGTTTTTCTATTTTTTCAGCTGTCCGACTAGACTGGAACACCTACTATGTATAGTAAATCTAAGAAAAATTGAGGTGGTCTTTTACTAAGGCGCGCTCACGTTTTTAGCACACACTAAAATTGTGGGTGCGCTAAACGTTAGAAACGCCCATAGGAATACATAGGCGTCTCTAACGTTTAGCACGCGCTAAAAACGTGAGCACGCCTTAGTAAAAGACCCGTGAATTAATTACCGAAACCTAGGATATTCCTTTCTGAACAAAATTAGGACTAATAAACCACAAAATATATTTATTTGCAGTTTGAACAAAGAAATATATTAGTACTAGTAAAAAAGGCCCGTTTCTGACACAAATGAAACGGGCACTAGCAAGGTTTTCCTCGGAGTGTGTATGTTTGAGAGAGAGTGTGTGTGTCATAGAGAGAATGAGAGAGAGACAGAGACAGCATGTGTGTGTGTTTGTGTGAGAGAGAGTGTGTGAGAGACAGAGTGTCTGTGTGTGTGAGACTGTGTGTGTGTGACAGACAGAGAGAGTGTGATAGACAGGGAGTGTGTCAGAGAGAGTGTATGTGAGAGACAGTGAGTGAGTGTGAGCCCCCACCCCCCTCTAGCAGGGCCCCCCCACCCCCACCTCTCTGGTCTCAGGACCCCCTCCCCACCTTCCTCTCCCCTGCCCCGCCTCCAGTCATCCATGTCCAGTGACCCTCCTCTCCCCCTGCGCCCCCTGCAGCTACCATGTCCAGTGACCCTCCCCTCCCCCCCGGCGCATCACCCAATTCCCCCGACACATCAAACACCGCATCCCCCCCAAGCACATCAAACGCCCTCCTCCCCCCCACCCGAAGCACATCACCACTCCCCCCCCCCCCGGCGCATCAAACTCCATCGCCACCCGCAGATGCCAGTAGTAACGCTGTCCGGCCGCTGCTGCTTACCCTGTTGAGCAGCAGCGGCCGCTACAAAAAGAAAAGAAGTGATAAATGTTTTTAAACCCAGCCCAAATCATTCGCAAATGCCCGAGTCTTACAACGCAGTCTCTGCAGCCGCTCCTCCTCTCGCCTCCATGTCACTGCCCCTGGAGTAAGACCCCGGAGGAGTGCAGTGACATGACAGGCGAGAGGAGGAGCGGCTGCAGAGACTGCGTTGTAAGACTCGGGCATTTGCGAATGATTTGGGCTGGGTTTAAAAACATTTATCGCTTCTTTTCTTTTTGTAGCGGCCGCTGCTGCTCAACAGGAAAAGCAGCAGTGGCCAGCCAGCGTTACTACTGGCATCTGCGGGTGGCAAGAGGGTTTGATGCGCTGGGGGTGTGTGTTGATGTGCTTCGGGTGGGGGGAGGGGGTGTTTGATGTGCTTGGGGGGGATTGGGTGATGCGCTGAGGGGGGGGGGGGGTTGTGGTGCCGCGCTTGTAGTTTTTTGATGCACCGCTCCCTGCCACTTGCTCCGAAGTGGCAAGGAGCGGCGCACTGACAGCTGATTCCCAGGCAGGGGGAAGAGTAGGGAAACTCAGCTGTTAGTGACATCATCCTGGCTATGGAGCCTAGCTCAGCAACTCCAGGAGCCAGGGACACAGGCAGTCCCACATTAGAACATTGGTGGTGAGAATTATTATATAGGATAAGATGATAAATTTACTATATATTATAATGTTGTAAGGTTATTTTGAAGTTGGAATCAAAGTCGGTACATTTTTACCAAGTCCAGCTCGACTCAAAATAGCTTCTGACTCAACTCCACAACCCTGGTAGAAACATCAGAATAGTTCTGCATTTTCCATCAAGGAGCCTTCTGTATATTGTATTTTAAGGCCTGGCTTGCCGAGCAACAGTGATGCTAATTTACCAAGTTCCAGGCTGGAGATTTTGGGACAGTCCTGCTTTTGAACTTACATCCCAAAGCAGTGTGGGATTTGTAATGCCTGATCCCCTGCTCATTGAAATCAGTGCTTCAAGTCCCATAATGGGGGAGGTCAGAAATCCAGGACGGTCCCAAAAGCTTCAGCTTGGAACTGGGTAACTTGGCATTAGAGAGCTGCACAGAAATGGGGATCACGGGAATCCTGTGGGGTTCCTATAGGGACGGAAGAAATTGCTGTGGGTTTCCCCGCAGGAGTGAGGCTTGGACCCATAGAATGGAATAATCTAACAGCTGTTCTCAGAATGAAGAGGAATTTGATAGCATTCAAAAATGTTTTGAAACAGCAGTTTTTAATGCAAGCAGACTTCTGAATTATGTGATTCTGACTGTTAAGACTGATGGTGAATTCAGTTGTATTCTTGTGTCTTTATAGTTTTGTATTTTGAGTTACATGTTTTTATGTATGTATTTATGTTTATAATCCACTATGGATAATAGCAGAATAGAAACTGTAATAAAAACGAAAAGAAAATGTGACTAACCACGATGTTCCTGGTAGATTTCTCAGTGTAGACATTAAGCTGTATCCACTATAGAAAACAATCTGATATCAAATCTTGTAATATAGGGGGGAAAGCATAAGCAGAATGAAAACACAGGGGATCTCCCCTCGACAAGATATAGACTTTGCAAGTACTTAACAAATCAGATAAAAAAGGGAGAAGCTTGAAGAAAAATCAATCCAGTTGAGAAGAATGCATTCATCAGAGGTTTGATTAACCAATATAAACGTGACTCCGGGAAGACTTTGAAACTTTTCTAATAACTGACTGAAGATGTGATAAATTGGCTACTAGTACAAGAATTAGATCTAATGGTATCTGCACTGTGACTGAGCATAGAGATTAATATCACATTAAGGCCTATATATGCACTTGGAAATGAACTATCATTCTCACTGTTTTTCAGCCTAATGATAATTGTTGGCTTTAGGTATAGATGTACATCATTAGATTTCACATAAGAAAAGCCGAGACCCTGATCCTCATCTGTTATGTGACCCTCAAGAGTACCTTATATTTGCCAGAATACGATGACTGTTACATTTTTCTTTTATGAGAAGTAAATGATGAACAAATTGAATTTTAATGCTTTTTAGTGTTCCCAAGCAAGTTATAATCCATTAGCTAATGACTTTGGTAATGTACAAATTGTATTTAAATTTGTTGTGATATTTAGAGTACTTCATGGTAGAGTTGGTTTAAATTAACGAAAAGTTTGCAAACTTTATGTGACATATGAGACCACAAGAGTATAACAAATGTATCTTTTTGTTTTGAGGTTTTATTTTTAATCCTTTAGGCTAGATTTTTGGACTATGAATATATCTAACCTGTAATATATGTACTGCTCCACAGATTTCTAAGTTCACATTGCAAAAGATATATACTTGGGTGTCATAGGCTGGAGCTTGTTGTGACCAATGGCGAGTATGCCATTTGCTGCAGCATGGAATGCAACAGCTCATGCAGCATGGGATGCAACAGCATGCAGCACGGGATGCAGCTGCTCTTGCATTATCTTGTGGTAGCTGGCAGCTCATTGCTGCTTCAGCCTATGTTGGTCAGCACATATGACAAGCAGCTGCGATGGCTGCATTGACCCACATGGACTGTATGAAGCAGCAGTAGGAGCTGGGATATGGATAGGTAACTCCAGTCCTCGAGTATTATAGATAGGTCAGGTTTTCAGTATAAACAACAATGAATATGTATGAGATGGATTTGTATACAGTGGAGGTACTGCATGCAAATTTATCTCATGCATATTCATTGTGGATATGTTGAAAACCTGACCTATCTGCTGCACTTGAGGACTGGAGTTGCTTATCCCTGAGCTGGGACAAGTGGTAGAGTAAGAGAGATATTTGTATTTAGCACAGCCTTTTTCAGTGGCTCGAGGTGAGTTAGGTCAGGTACAGTAGGCTGTTTTCCTGTCCCTGGCAGGGAGGTTATAAAATTCTCCATTATAAATGCTTTCTGGGTATCTGCTATTATCATATGTTTACTTAATGCTGCATGCTACAGAATGATGTGAAAAGTCGAAGGCTCATTATCATATTACACATTTTAAGCTGGCCTGCGCAACAGCTCGGAGATTGATTTTTATCTAGTTCCTAAATGGAATCAATACTTAACTATGTTTGAAAGAAAGTGCTTACTATATCAGCAGTTACTTGGAACCTGGTATATATTTATCCCGAGTCTCGTCTGTAGGTATTGCTTTGTCCAGTTTCTCTGTTCTAATAGAGATAGTTCCCTTGCAATTCAGTATTGCTCTCGCGTATTTGATGTCAGTGGACTCGCTTATTTGAAGACTGGACTTCTCACTGCTTGACCAGACAAACATATCGCAATAGAGCCACAGGTAGATGCATCGCTTACAATATGCCAAGCTCAGGTTCCCGTTTACTAAGCCGCATAAGGCTCTACGCTTGCCCAACGCATGCCAAAATGGAGTTGCCAGCCGGCTACCGCGTGGCTCTTTTGGTAATTTCATTTTAGGTGCGCGGCCGATATGCGTGGCTGAAAAATAATTTTTATTTTCGGCTGTGCGCCAAGTGGCATTTGGCGTGCGTTAGTTATTACCACCCGGTTATCGCATGAGACTTTACTGCTAGGTCAATGGCTGGCGGTAAAGTCACAGACCCAAAATGGATGTGCGGCAATTTTGATTTTGCCGCATGTCCATTTTCTGCAAAAACTTTAAAAAAAAGGGGGGCTTTTTTACAGGCACACTGTAAAATGAATCAGCGCATGCCCAAAACCCACGCCTACACTACCGCAAGCCATATTTCAGCACACCTTAGTAAAAGGACCCCTCAATGAGGCTTTATGAGGGTCAGAGGCTAGAACGCTATAGAATGGGCTATGATTATTTCAGCAGCCAGATGTGTACTGGCCCCCATGTATAGTCCTCAGAATTAGTTGTTCTGTTGACTGGATTCAGGAAGCCCAAGGAATTACCCAAGGGAAATATAACATTGGCATCGCTCCAGCTGAAGCGTATGCCTTCTGGGTAGAGCATTTATTATGTGGGATGGGGTGAGGAGAGGGGGTGAAATTTAAAAAAAAAGGAGGATTAATGGCATGGAAATCATTTTAAAGTTTATTCATGTTGTAAGAAGGAAGCATTTAATAGCAGGATTGGGAGATTCAAGTAAAGTTAATTAATTTATGTGGAGCTGCTGGGTATAAAATTAAAATTATATGAAAAGAAATTGGAATTAAATTAAATACGTTTAAGAGGAGGTTTGGGGAACTTAATGTGGAATTTAATTAAGGGTGTTGGGAGGAGTGCTGATAAGGAAAGGGTTAATGGAAGCTGGGATGTGATTGGAATTCTGGGATTAATGTGGAATTTAATTAAGGGTGTTGGGAGGAGTGCTGATAAGGAAAGGGTTAATGGAAGCTGGGATGTGATTGGAATTCTGGGAAGGCGGGAAGGAGGAAATGGAGCGTTGAGGGTGAGGAGATATTCTGTGAAGGAGGGCTAGGGCAGTGGGTGGTTGGAGCAGAAACATGGAGGTGTTAAATTTGATAATTTTGCTCCCACCCATCCCATCCCTTTCTGGGGGTTATTAGTTTTGTTTTCAAAGTTTGGTGGGGATATGTGTTTGACATTCTTGTTTTGTACTGTGTTGTTTGTATTGGTGGGATTATTTCATTTGGGTTGGGGGTAGGGGGTGACAGCAACAGGAAAAGACAGCGAACAGTTGGCAAATGGCCTGCATTTATGATTTATTTTCTTTGTGGTTTGAGATGCTTGTGTGAGAGACTTCCACAAGCTAAGGTGAGGCCTTGTCGACACTGCAGGCCTCACTGGAATACATATGATGAATAACTAACTGTATTTGACAGAATTTTGGCAGCTAGTTTGGCACCGATTAGCAACATAGATGGTAAGGTCATTTGAAAGTCGCTTGGTAACTAGTAGTTTGTAATTAGTTTTTGATTGGTTGATATTGAAATAAAGCTACAGCCAAGTTTTCTTCCATGAAAGATGGTAGTTGTGTTGTTTAATAGGTGAGCAAGTACGGAAGTGGATGCGAGTGTCAATCTTAATAGGGTGCAGTTAGCTCATTGTGAAGTTGACTTTATCATTAACCTACCGGAGTATTATATGAATGACAAGAGTATAGAACATTTTCTGTACTGTTGCTTTTAACTATTAGTTATTAGTGGAGGAGTGGTCTAGTGGTTAGAGCACCGGTCTCGCAATTCAGAGGTGGCTGGTTCAAATCCCGCTGCTGCTGCTCCTTGTGATCTTGGGCAAGTCACTTAACCCTCCATTGCCTCAGGTACAAACTTAGATTATGAGCCCTCCTGGGACAGAGAAATATCCAGAGTACCTGAATGTAACTCACCTTGAGCTACTACTGAAAAAGGTGTGAGCAAAATCTAAATAAATAAATCAAATTTTTATATTTGGGTTCTCCAGAACAAACATGAAGGTGTAAACATGACTGTGTAATGATGCATAACAAAATGTTTCAATATATTTTTGCTTCTAAAAGAAGTAAGTTATACATATTACACTCTCCCCCGAATTCTATATATGGCACCTAGATTCCGCGCGGAGACATGTGCATATTTTAATTGGTAGAACAAGGTAATCAGCATTTTTAATAGCACTTAATAAGCAATAACAAGCACTAATTGGCAATAATTACAATTTATGCGTGGAAATCGTAACTTATTGTATAAAGAACTGTGCCTAAATTGCAAAGCACACAGTTCAAAATAAATGTGTTTAGCTTTAAATGGGCATGTTTATGGGCATTTCAAAATTTCCACGCTTAATTACAGAATATGGGTCACTTTGCTTAAATCTACGTGCACAGAGGTTTTTATTGGCATAAATGAATGTTTGTAGATTTAGGCACTATGTTAGCGACTAAGCATATTCTATATACCCTGTGTAAATGTTATAGAACATGCTTAGTCCCACGTGGATTATTTAGGTGCAGTATATAGTATCTGCCTTTTGTGTGCATGTATCCAGTAGGAATGCACATTAGTTAACATGCATTTGGTTTATTTATGCATGCAAAATCAACAACACACATTAACCTATGAGTTAATGCACATAGAACTTTCTAGCATGTGCATATATATTTTAATGTACATTTAAAATATCTGTAGTAACACAAAACACGTGAAACGAATTGCAAAACAAAATCCACAAATCAGGGAAAAGGACCAAAAATCTGAAAGATTTTTTTATACCCTGTGCACATTTCTAGTGTTCAGTTACAGATTTATACCAAAGAAAATCAAGCAGAATTTTTCTTATTGCAGTATAGGAAAGAATGTTTTAATTCAACAACAACCTGGTACTTGCTTAAAGAATATCATTCACTATCCACTGCTTGCAAATATTTAACTCTCTAGACCGTTAATTAAATGGGGAGGAAAAAGACTTCAGATGCTCGGTAACCACTCTCACCTCTCTTATAGCGGATACCTCGCTGCTCAGAGTTTACATTGGAAAAACAAACTTTCAAATGTAAACTACTGGCGAGCGTCGTCATGAGTGAAAAAACCTCACCATGTGTGCCTCATTAAATTTTTTTTGTATTATGCAATACTCTTATTTAATATTTTAATTTAAAGATACAAGAGGTATACAGTTTAGATTAGTGGGTACACTCTACAGTGAGCCCCTGTTTCACCGATGCTTCTCTTCTGTTAAACAGAAGAGAAGCAGACTGAGTAAAAGGGTATTCAAAGAGACTACGGGTCATGCTCCTAACGAAGCGCTGTACACTTGATCATGAAGAAGACGGTCCCTGCTCGAAAGAGCTTACAATCTAATTAGGACAGACAAACAGAACAAATAAGGGATAAGGACAAAGAGTAGCAAGATTCCGTGGAGAATCCCAAAGAGTAGCAAGATTCCGGAATCCCAAGACTACTACTACTACTTATCATTTCTATAGTGCTACAAGACTTACACAGCGCTGTACACCTTAAAAAAAATTTTTTTTTTGTTACATTTGTACCCCGCGCTTTCCCACTCATGGCAGGCTCAATGCGGCTTACAGGTACTTATTTGTACCTGGGGCAATGGAGGGTTAAGTGCCTTGCCCAGAGTCACAAGGAGCTGCCTGTGCCTGAAGTGGGAATCTAACTCAGTTCCCCAGGACCAAAGTCCACCACCCTAACCACTAGGCCACTCCTCCAACCTTGAACATGAAGAGACAGTCCCTGCTCAACAGAGCATACAGTCTAATTAGGACAGACAAACAGGGCAAGGGAATAACTAAGGTGGGGATGATAAAATACGGGTACTGGACAGGTGAATAAGGGTTAGGAGTTAAAAGCACTTCCCTGGGGCCTCCATCACCTCAGCCCAGCCCAACCAAGCCACGGTACTCGCCTGCCACCAATTGGAGCCTACCAGACCTTGAGTCAGGTGGGTGGCACTAATCTGACTGCAGACCAAGGGCTCACCGAACCCTAGGCATGACAACCATATTTTAATAAACAGGCATCTTAGTTTAGTAAATCAGTTTAGTTGAAGTAAAGTTGGGCAGGTACTGAGTGATTTTTGACTAGGATCGGGGGAAGACGCACATAGCTGGGTGGGTTAATTATCTGATTGTCAATATTTTCACAGTGACAGTGTGACAAGAAGACCATAGTAAGAAGAGGAACTTAATGCAATAGATCATGTAATTGAAATTATCATCTAGATTTTTATCCATTCTTTCTGTGAATGAGTGCAGTTAACAGCATTTTAGTCAAGTTGAGTCTGTATTCATATATAAGCCTTATGAATATTTAAAGTTGTAGTTTATGATGAAGTTGTGTTTTGGGGCAGTTCATTTCAATGTGCTTAATAGTTATATAATTATAAGTATATTTAGGCACATTATATAATTATAAGTATATTTAGGCACATTATAAAGTGTTTTTCATTAAACAAGCACATTTCTGTTATCGTCCAAACGTTACATAGAGACAACCTCAACCATCATAATGTAGAGCAATGCCAAATACTGACCTTATGTGTCACTGCTATGTGGGTTGACTATAAATAAGCTTAAACTACTTCAGAATTTGCTCTGTTAAACTTTCTGTTTTTTTGTGTGCTGTTCACTGGGAGCACTAAGGGAACATTACACTCTGCTTTGTAAGAGTAAGGGAGTGTACTGCATTTTGAAATAAATCAAAGGTTAAGGGGATTTGAGAAGACATTTAAAAAATACTCACTGCTTTTTGTAGACCATAAATTTTTATTATAATTCTGTGAGGAGCCTCTGAACAAACAGAACAATTACATTTTGTTAGCTTGAGTAGGTAAAAATAAATTTATATATTTACATTTAAGCATTAGGACTAATGGAGATTGCATATGACCAGTTTTGATTTTATGTTTATCCAATGTCAAATTTAGGTTTATTTATAATCTGTAGCTAACTGAGGGGACCATTTACAGAGTGGCAGTAAACCTAACGCGGGCTTACCGCTTGCTCTTTCAGGACTGCTGCCAGCCCACCGCAACTGCCCCAATTGAGCACCATTTCTGGGGGAAACAGAAAACCCCCAGAAATGTCTTGCATGGCAGTAATGAGTTCACCAGCTGTTATGCTACTCAGATACTTGAATTCAATGTCAGCTCTGCCTACTGAATCTACACTGTTCTGAGTACACTTGAAGAATTTGACCTCACATTTGAAGTTAGTAGGGTAGGAAATAAAGATTTATATCTCAGTCAGTAAAACAAATTAGAGAATAAGATGATGTGAAATATTGACATTTATGCATTGTAAGTTTTTCGAGTTTTCATTGTAGTAAAGTAGAATTCCATGAATGGGAAAAAATGAAATGGGTTAGTGCGGGAGTCCTCATCACCACCTCAATGGGTGGTGGTAAGGGCTCCCCGTTTCATGGCCATGCGGTAAGAGTTCTCTTAATGCATGGCCATGTGTGCTGGGGCTTTTTTACCTAGTGCAGGAAAAACAGCCCCCGCTGCCAGCATGGGACCCTTTTCCTGCAGCTTAGTAAAAGAGCCCCTGAGGGCCCTGTTCACTAAGTGTTGGCATGAGCTAATATGGCATGGAAGCATTTCTTTGAATGAGAAATAGGAACTTCTCATCACGCAGTTATCTTTTACAGATCGGAAATATTGATAAGGTAATACTTTGAGAAAAAAATAGAAGGTACATTTTAGATTATCAATGTACATTACAGAAAATTCATGCATGTAGATTGCTGAAAATCTTCAGAAGACCCGAGCATGGTCTGAGATTGCTGGATTTTGCTTTTGCTGTGACAAATGTCATATGTTTGGACTATGCTCACTTTCTTATTTCCAAGTTGAGTTGTAAGTACATCAGTGGCGTAGTGGGGGCGGTTGCCACCTGGGGCGGATCGCCGCTGCACCCCCCCCCCCAGTGCAGACCAACACGGCACCCCCCCCCCCCCCGGCGCAGCGCCACCCCATTGACACAGTCCCCACCTGCCTACGAGCTCCGTCCATCTGCAGTCGAAGATGGCACCCCCCCCACCGGCGTGGACCCCCCCGGCATAGCGCCACCCCCCCCCCCGACACGGTCCCCACCTGCCTACGAGCTCCATCCATCTGCAGTGCTGCTGTAAAGAACAAATCGCTTCGTCGGCCCTTTTCTCACTCACTGTGTCCCGCCCTTGAGGAAATAGGAAGTTACGTCAGAGGGCGGGACACAGTGAGTGAGGGAAGGGCCGATGAAGCGATTTCTTCTTTACAGCAGTGCTGCAGATGGATGGAGCTTGTAGGCAGGTGGGGACCGTGTCGGGGGTGGGGGTGGCGCTATGCCGGAGGGGGGGGGAGTCCACACCGGTGGGGGGGTGCCATCTTCGTCTTCAGATGGATGGAGCTCGTAGGCAGGTGGGGACTGCGTCAGGGGGGAGGCACTGCGCTGGGGGGGATGGATGGATGCACCCCCCCCCAACCGTTGACACCCGGGGTGGACCGCCCCACCCTTGCTACGCCACTGACGTACATTCTTTTTAACGTCCTCTAATAAAATACACAGATGTGTGCTAACTTGCACCAGAGCAGATACATTTTCATTCCTGTAGTCCAAACCACTTGAGAACTCTGGGCAGACCTTCTGTGTCTTTGGACATTTAAGAGGTTCATATATTAGTATGCTAAAACCTGAGTGGAAAAAAGAAAAAAAAATCATAGAACATGTATCCAGATCCATGTGTTAATATTCACTAATATTACTAACCCGTAAAAATCCTCATTCTTGGATGGATGTTTGCCTTGGTGTATAATTTGGAATGAGTTCACCAGCTGTTATGCTACTCAGATACTTGAATTCAAGGTCAGCTCTGCCTACTGAATCTACACTGTTTTGAGTTCACTTGAAGAATTTGACCTCACATTTGAAGTTAGTAGGGTAGGAAATAAAGATTTATATCTCGGTCAGTAAGATTTATGCACTGTAAATTTTCGAGTTTTCATTGTAGTAAAGTAGAATTCCATGAATGGGAAAAAATGAAATGAAACTAAACAAAACAAAATTTGGGGGCCTATACCCCTCTATTAGTTACTAGGCCCCACTGCATAAATTGGGACCTGTAGTAAAATAATGTTCACTGACTTCATTAGTGTGCCCTAATACGGTAATGCATGCTAATAACTCAAACTGTCTTAGCAGCATTGACCTATTTTTTTCACTTGGAATCTGGGATAGGTTTGATGATTGGACGTTTTGACTGTCTGGTCACTACCCAAAAAGCTATGTGTAAGAGAGACTAAAGGGGTGATACTTTTTATATTATCTGACTGAAACAGTTGCTTGAGCTAATTTGTTTCTTGGTGGTTAGACGATACCTAAATATGTATTTGAACACAGAAAGAAAACTGCAAATCAAGCCCTTAATGTTTCCGGCATGAGTTCCAGTAAAACATTAAAATATATTAGTATATTGTCATGCAGATTGGAATAGGGAAAGAACAGTCAGGTTCTCATATTTTGCTAATAATCACTGAAATATAAGCAAATGTAAAAATGCACTCTTGCTCGATATGCAAAACTCTGGCGCTATTTTGATGCTGCAACAGTTCCAGAGAGGAACTCCTCAGTGCTCAATGCTAATGACATGCAAATTTTATGCGCACAGCACCAAGCGTTGGGAAGAAAGGAGGGGTGGGAAACACTCCCAGCACATGAGCACAAGAGCTGTGCGGTAAGCACACCTCTTGTGTGCATGCCTAGTTGAACAGGGTCCCGGATAATGGCCCGGGGAAGGGGTTCAGCTATGGCTGATCCTACGAATTACTGTACAAACATTTATGACAAAAGGAGTAGTTAGGGCTGAAGCCCGTAGGATTGGTGTAATTCCTGACAAGTTTCAAGCTTGTGCAAATTCGATCCTTTCCCTTGCTGGACTCCCTTTAGGCAGGAACAGTACTGGGAAAGGGGGAGCCCCTGAGCTACTGGCCTGCCACATCAACTTGCAACGGGACAACCCTGAAGGGTAAGAAGAGGACAGGCAAAAGGAAAGAATAGTGGCAACATCGCCATTTTTCCTCTCTTAAGGCCGGAGCGGACAGTGCCTGCTCCCCTCCCCCCCAAGCTGAAGCCTGAGTCCTCGGCCGGTGAGTGGACACCACTGTGCTTCTCTTCTGTGCCCTTCTTCAACAACCAGCACATTCTATACAGTATGCCCTAATTTAGGCATACTATATAGAACAAGACTTCATTTCCAGGCGGTTTATAGAATATGCTGAGTACCGGTCCACGTGACTAAATTCAGTCACGGGCAGCCAAGTAAAACCTAGTATAAATACCAGTGCCAAATTAGGTGCGGATCAGTTGTATTTTATAACAACATGCATAGATTCTAAAAACACCCTTGACCCACCCATTCCATGCCATGGCCACGCCCATTTTTTAAACTATGTGACTTAGAAGTTATGCACAGCACATTATAGAATACACTTAGTTCTGTGCGTAAATTCTAATTAATGCCAATTAGTTTCAATAATTGCTAGTTAAATTGCAGTTAGCGCTGATTGGTTTGCTAACCAATTAGGTTATACACATTGTTATGGAAAACACTTCGATTTCTGCATGGAAATCTCGGTGCAATATATAGAATACAGAGGTATGTTTATAGAATTGTGCCTAAGTTCAGTTACGTGTTTCTCTACTAATCAGTGCCAGTTAGCACCAATCATACCTCATCTCACACTATACCACTTAATGGTTATTATTGGTACTTATTAGATATAAACAAAAAGGTTCTCTTATAGAACAAATTGTGAGCAATGTTGAAAAATAAGGAGAAAAAAGCCTCAAGAAGCTCCCAGCTAGAAACAGAAGGAGCAGGACTGCTTCATCATTGGTGAAAAAACCTCCTTACAACATGACAGCATATAGAAAATAACAACCTCTTCAAAATTATCTTCAAAGGTACATTAAGCAAATCTTAAGCTTATTAACTGTACTTAGCTGTATAGTTCTTCCTTTCCTCAAAAAATGGACCTTGTCCAACGGTGGCCAGCTGCATCAGGGTCTAACGACCAAACATTTTAAAACTCTGTTCTTCACTCGACAAAAGTAGGAAGACTTTTCTTCTTCACTATTTTTTGTAGTTGATATTATTAGTACTTAATGCCAATCAGCACCTAATTTAACAATTAAGTTACTCATACAACTGGAACTACACTTTAACTTGCATGCCCAAATGTGCTCACTAGTCGGAGATTGGGCACCGATCTTTAAAGAAATGTGTGGTAACTATCTGCTGACCACATCCTCAACCTTTACCACACAGGCTTTGCTTCTAATATTTATTTATTTGTTGCATTTGTATCCCACATTTTCTCACCTATTTGCAAGCTCAATGTGGCTTACATAGTACCATTAGGCATTTGCCCAGTCGGTTGATAACAAATACAAGGTTGTATAGTGATCGGATGAGTTTTATGTGGAGGGTCGGAAGGGATGAAGGTTGTGTGTTGTCCAGTATGACCATTAGGCATGCTGTGTTTTGGGTGAAGAGGTTTATGTATGGTCATTGGGGTAGGCCTTTTTGAAGAGGTTGGTTTTTAGTGATTTCCTGAAGTTCAGGTGGTCATGGATTGTTTTCACAGCTTTTGGGAGGCCATTCCATAGTTGTGCGCTTATGTAGGTGAAGCCAGATGCGTAGGTTGTTTCGTATTTCAGTCCTTTGCAATTTGGCTAGTGTAGGTTTAGGTATGATCTTGCAGACCCAACTCTGTTTCTTGTTGGTAGATCTATAAGGTCTGTCATGTATCCTGGGACTACGCCATATATGATTTTGTGGACTAGAGTGCAGATTTTGAAGATGATCCATTCTTTGATTGGCAGCCAATGCAATTTTTCTCGAAGGGGTTTGGCTCTTTCGATGTGTGTTTTGCTGAATATCAACCTGGCTGCTGTATTTTGGGCGGTCTGGAGTTTTTTTGTTAGTTGTTCTTTGCATCCCGCGTAGATTCTATTACAGTAATCTGCATGACTTAGGACCATTGATTGTATTAGGTTTTGAAAGGTTTCCCTTGGGACGAAAGGTTTTAGTCGTTTGAGCTTCCGCATTGCATAGAACATTTTCTTTATTACAGAGTTTACTTGGCTCTCGAGAGTAAGGTTGCGGTCGAGTGTGACGCCAAGTATTTTCAAGCTGTCTGAGGTAGGGAGAGTGTGTCCAATATGCAGCAGATAGAAAAAGTTACCACATTTTCGTAAACAGTCCCCTAAGCCAGAAGAATGTACAAACGTACAATATGCTGTGAAAGGCCACTGATAGAGGTGATTCTCTTGTCTTGTATAGTTAGATCTATCTAGGCAGTGAATTAAATCATCTTTACGTGACAACAGTACTGTTTCAGTTGCAAACTCTGCTGAAAACCCTGGCTGCTGGGAGTTGAGCCAGGGTGAGGACTAAAGAAAGGTAGTCAGCTGGAAGCAACCACTTAATTGCTTTGCTAAGAAAGGCTAAGTAATCAGTCTATAGGTAGTGGATACAAATTTTTCTGAACATAGTTTCTTCAGAATTGGTCACGCACAAAATTACCTACAAAACTCCAGTGATACAAGTATCCAAAACGTGAAACAAAGTCTCAAAAACACTTTTTCATCAAGGAAGAAAAAAAAAAAAACCTCAGACTCTCCGCCACAGATTGTTAAACTTTGACTTGGAGGATTAATCACATTACAGGCTCAAAAAGCCTTCCAAATACCATATTTAATTTTAATAAATGTATTAAAAAAAGTACATGTCAAGTAACACACATGAAAAACAAAATACAATATATTAAAAAAACAAACAAAACCTAGGCTCCTGTTTACTAAGGTGCGCTAGCATTTTTAGCGCATTGTTAATGCTAGAGGTACCAATATGTTTATTTGCTTTTGGCTTGATATACTGCTTTTCAAATTAAAATCAAAGCAGTTTAAAAAATTTTTAAAAACCCATAAAATTACAGAAATCAGAAGAACTACAAAATTGTTAAAAACAAGAGAAAAAGTGAGTAAGGCAAGTTCAAAGCTGTTTCAATTCCGAGAACTGGCCGTGTTGGTCCCCGGACCAGACCACTGCTATCCCCCTGAGCCTTAAGGCCATAGTGAAAAGGTAGGTCTTCAGGTATGATCTTAAATTTAATAAATGATTACTTGGAATGAACACCTTCTGGTAAGGAGCAATATAGAAAAATGCAGAGTGACGGGTTGATTCAAGGCATGAAAAATGGATCAGGGGCACTGTAAGGTGAAATTGCAAGGATGAATGGAGTGCACATGTGATGGTAGATGCAAGATAAGAAGGGCAACCTGATTAAAGAACTTTATGGGCCAGGTTCAGAATTGGTAGTCAGTGATAACGGATAAGAAGGAGGGAAATAAGATCATCTCTGGATACAGATGAGAAAAGTATAATGATAGATCAGATATCATATCAATTTTCTTCCCATATTAAAGTATTAGGAATTTGGATAGATATTATCTTTGGATCATCAGATTTGCAAACTCACTCAGAAATTATTCTTCATAATGCGTAATTTGCGAAGAATTCAGAAGTATTTAGATCAGGATTAATTTCATCTAATGGTACAGTCTTTGGTCTTAAACTGACTAGACCATTGTAATACCATTTAGGGGGCCTTTTACCAACTGTGGGTGACAACACATGACTGAAGAGGGCAGAGCTACAATATGGATAGGAAAGGGGGGGAGTGGGAGGAAGTGCTTTAAGACTCTATGCAGTCATTCTCCGTGGTCAATCCATAGAGAATTTTGAGTATGTGAATTAGGAGCATTGTGTCTGAGAATGGAAAAATTTTGAACTCTGCCTTAAATTTTTAAAGGGAGGTTTGGTGACAAAGAGATTGTGGTAATTTGTTCCAGTGTTCAGGGCCCTGTACAGAGAAAATTGTTTTCCTGATGTGTTCATGTATGATTTAGCGAAATCATTTGCCTTGCACTGTTACGATTACATTTATTGCCTCCAAAATCTGCACTAAATGGTGAGTACTCTTACCACACCATCAAGATGGAATTAGTTGCCAGAGAATGTGGTAAAGGCAGTTAGCTTAGCAGAGTTTTAAAAAGGTTTGGACGGCTTCCTAAAGAAAAAGTCCATAGACCATTATTAAATGGACTTGGGGAAAATCCACTGTTTCTGGGATAAGCAGTATAAAATGTTTTGTACATTTTTGGGATCTTGCCGGGTATTTGTGACCTGGATTGGCCACTGTTGGAAACAGGATGCTGGGCTTGATGGACCTTTGGACTTTCCCAGTATGGCAATACTTATGTACTTATTTTTCTGTCTGGTGATTGTATGTGAAGATACTTGGAATTGCCTCAATTAATTCATACACAGGATTTGCAGTTGCTGCCTGTGGGTAGTGCTGTTTCAGTATCACATTTTCAATAGTGAGGGACAGGCAAGCTCTGCAGGACTCCAGGGAACCTGCCTGTCCCTAGCCATTGAAAACAGAGTATTGAAGCACCGCCACCCACTGGCAGGAATGTGGTTGGAGGACTCCCGCACAGCTTAGAGGGAACATTTGCATGGTAAGTGCAGAACTTTACTGCGCTTCAGTCAAAGGTGTCCTTTGCTCTTGAGAAAAAAAGTCTGACTAATTACCATGGTTTTGTCTTCAATCGTAATTAGAAGCATTTTCTCCCGTTTCCCTGGTGGCTGTTTGATTCCTGCTTGATCCAATTTGGGGGGGGGGGGGGGGGCACTGGAATTCCCTAGACTTCTAATTTATTATTTTTATGTACTTTCTCTCCTAAGAAGCAGCGAGGCGGTTCACAATCTGAAAGTAGCGTACAGTATATAATTCCAGAGGAAAACATTCCTCAGCCTCAGCCCGTCACCTGCCATATGCAGCCACAAAAAAAAAAAAACCCCGTCCTTTACAATGCCAGTAACTTTTTTATTTATTTAGTTGGCTTTTATGTGGAACACATGGAATTTTGTAAAACAGCGCTGCTGCTTATTTAAAAGCACTGACTTCTTGACAGGTTGAAATTCATCCTTAATAATTGCAGCTTATATTTGGAAAAAAAATAGATGTAACAATAGTAATGGTTATAACAAAGCATCACACGCTACCCTGCACTTAAAATGATCACTTTGAATGCTTCACGTAGAATGAAACAATACAAACTATACTTTTGCCCTTTTCCTTTAATTCTTTGTTATGAAGTTACAGATTGACTGTAGGTGCGTTGCATACTTATCTACCTGCTGATGAATTTTTCCTTGCCAAGTAATGTCAAGAGCTAGTGAAGCATGGTAACTTAATTACTTGTCTGCACAGTGCGAGGCAACAGCAAACAGCAAGACACCAATGAGGGGAAGAATGAAGCTTCACTTCAGTCATCAGAGATTGGGTTGTGGATGAGTCTGCACAAGCAGCAGGGAATTAATAATACGCATGAGCCAGGTATGACTGTGTACTGATAGGAAGGTTAGTCCCTCAGACAAAAGATTGATTAGAGATAAGGTTTGTTCAGATTAATGATTTGAAGATGTATCAGATGACAGAAAAATTCTACTTTGACTTTGAGGGGCTTAATCGAACGTCGCCGGCGAAATAGTTTGCCCTATTTCGCCGGCAGCGCAACAGCTGGCCGGATCTTTTTTTCCAATAATACGGTTTAGCCCGGCCAAATCCCAGAGTTCGCTGGGTTTGAGATCACCGGTTTTGTTTTTCAGCGATAATGGAAAAAAATGCCGGCCATCTCAAACCCGGCGAAGTCCAAGCCATTTGGTCATGGGAGGAGCCAGCATTTGTAGTGCACTGGTCCCCCTCACATGCCAGGACACCAACCGGGCACCCTAGGGGGCACTTCTAAAAAGTTTTAAAAAATACAAAAAATACTCCCAGGTGCATACCTCCCTTACCTTGGGTGCTAAGCCCCCCAAATCCCCCCCCCCACAACTCTACACCATTACCATAGCCCTCATGGGTGAAGGGGGGCACCTACATGTGGGTACAGTGGGTTTTGGGGGGGGGGGGTTGGAGGGCTCAACACTTACCACCACAAGTGTAACAGGCGGGAGGGGGGGGGGGGGGGGGGGGTGGACCTGGGTCTGCCTGCCTGCCTGCCTGAAGTGCACTGCACCCATTAAAAACTGCTCCAGGGACTTGCATACTGCTGTCAGGGAGCTGGGTATGACATTTGAGGCTGGCATACAGGCTTGCAAAAAAAGTTTTTTATTTTTATTTTTTTAGTGTGGGAGGGGGTTGGTGACCACTGGGGGACTACGGGGAGGTGATCCCCCATTCCCTCCGGTGGTCATCTGGTCAGTTGGGGCACCTTTTTGAGGCTTGGTCGTGAAAATAAAAGGACCAAGTAAACCTGGCGAAATACTGCTTAACGCCGCTTTTTTTTCCATTAACCGCGAAAGCCGGCCATCTGGTAGCCACACCCATGCCCACCCATGTCCCGCCTTCGCTATGCCACTGACACGCCCCCTTGAACTTTCTCCGGCGAGGCGACGGGAAAACGGTGATGCTGTCAAAAAAGCCGCTTTCGATTATACCGATTTCGCCGCTTTTAAGAGATCGCCGGCCATCTCCCGATTTATGTTGGGAAATGGCCGGCGATCACTTTTGAAAATAAGCCTGTTAGTATGCTTGATTTTTTTTTTTATGGTAAATTCACTGAGGGGGTCTTTCACGAAGCGGCTGTAAGCCCAACGCAGGCTTAACACACAGCTGGGCTACCGCAGCAGCCCAGCGGTACTTCCCACCCCTAGTGCACTGTCATTTCCGGTGCTACAAAAATGTATTTATTTTTGTAGTGTCAGAGTGTACCCGGCAGTAATTGGGCAGTGCCGCACGCTGCCCGGTTACCGCAAGGTTAACACAGAAGCCCTTACAGCCACCTGAATGGGTGGCGGTAAGGGATCCCCCCCAAAATGGCCGTTCGGCAAGCACCATCTGGCCAACTTATACAGCTGTAATTGGACTCCAACCCTGCAGGCAGCTTTGCTGGACAATGTAACCATGATAAGGGAGGACACTAGAATTCCTGGCCTCTGAATTTAGGCCATTGGCAACGTCAAATGCATGAGCTCCTTAGAATGGAGAGATTCTTGATAGACTCGAGAGGACAAAGCGATAAACGTAGATTCCTAAAGCTTTGGACACTCTTTTTGGACACAGTTACATTGTGAGCATGCTCTACATTTTTGAATGATTTGGATGTCTCGTTTTGTTGGGCATAGTCTTTAGGTGGGGTTTGTGAGGGGGGGATGGGTAGAGAGATAAGTAGGTGATAAATGATGGCTGAGGGGTCCTTTTACAAAGGCGCATTAGGCTCTACGCACGTGCAGCATGTACCAAAAAGAGGCTATCTCCAGGCTACCGCGTCCTGTAGCGGTAATTTCAGATTTGGCAAGCACCGTAATGCCTGGATGATTTATTATTTATTTCCTCCCACGCACTGCCTTTCTGGTTGTAATCGGCAGCTGGTGCATGCTGATCGGTCACCATGCATGTAGCACGAGTCCTTACCGCTAGATCAGTGAGTGGCGTTGGCTCAGGTCGGTTTTAGGCGTGCATTGGTTTCAGGTTTACCGCATGCCCTTTTCCCGTCCTATGAAAAAAAAAGCCCTTTTTTGCAGATGCGATAAAAACGTGGCAGGCGTGCACCAAAAACATGCACCTACACTGCTACAAGACACGTTTTACATCGGCTTAGTATAAGGACCCCTGAGTGTCTATTTCTGACGTGTTTGCGCCTGTTGGTTCTATTATCTAGACACAATGTCTTTATATTCGATTGAAAATTGATAAAGATATTTCAAAAAATTACTGAGCACGTTGACAAACATGGTTTAATAGGACAAACATGGATTCAGCCAAGGGAAGTCTTGCCTCACCAATCTGCTTCATTTCTTTAAAGGCATGAATAAACGTGGATAAAAGTGAATCAGTTGATGTAGGTATATCAAGATTTTCAGAAGGCATTTGACAAAGTCCCTCATGAGAGACTCCTGAGAAAATTAAAAACCCATCTGAAAGATGCTCTTTTAGCTCTAATAGCCTCTTTCACTTCTCCCTTTATTAATACGTGGAATGTGTCTGGTCTGGGCTTCCAAAATGGTATTTTTAAACAATGTCTATCCCTGATTTAATTCTTAACCTTTGCCTTTCAGCTTTTTTTTAAAGCCATTTTCCTCATTTTATCATAGTTAACCCTTTTGAAAATTAAATGCTGCTACAGTAGATGTCCTTAGTGACTGCACTCCAGTTATTATGATCACTGTTTCCCAGTGGATCCAACACTATTACCTCTTGTACTAAGTCCTGCATTCCACAAAGGACTTGAGCTTAATATAGCTGCTCCTCTTGTCAAGTCAAGTTATTAGTAAATCTTGGAAAGAGATTATTATCCTTCCTAAAGGGTTTTTTTTTTTGTACCATTGATGATACCCTTAATAATTCAGTGAGTTTTAAAGACTCATCGGTGCTTTAAATTACCAACATGCAATGGAAATGTTACATTGAGAAGTAAACTGCAAGATGTCATTTGGGAAGGTATCTTTTAACACTTATCCAACTAGCCAATCAACAGCAGTGTATTGACTTTATTTAAGCAGGAAGGGAAATGCTAAATTAACTTTAATTTGTTTACATTTAACTAGCAATTCATATTTTTATCATATACATATTTTGGTAATGTAGATTTTATGACTGCATGTGTTTTGAACTGTAATGGTGAGGAAAAAACATGTCAACTGTTCAGAATCTTATAATACTTAGTTCATCTGCAATATTTTTTTTGTATCAGTCTAAATTAGCATGCAAAAAGCATGTTTCCACTGAGATTGTGTGAGCAAGAAGGTTAGATGGATTTCAGTGCCGTTACACAAGATATGGGAGGCAGTCACACCTGATGCAGGAGCTAGATTCGTAAAACCACCTGAAAAGCCTGAGGTGCAATTTTGTTACATGCCTCATCATTTATTCTGACTGCCGCTGTTACTTCTTTAATGGTGGGAATCTATATATATAAGGGCCATATAAAGTTCACTGTCTTTAAGCATTGAGTAACATTGCTGAGAAGCAAACATTCAGCTTGCCTGTCAGTTGAATTACAGGCCTTTTTGTTTTTTGAGGGGGCACTTGGGGCTACTGAGTACTGGCACCTTTTCCATTGTCTGCTAAACTTGACCCATGAAACCCAAGTTTTAATGATAGAACTCAGGCTCTACACACCAATCCTGCCTTGTCATAGATTCTGTGACTGGTTGCAGGGGGCCCTGGCTATTATGGGGTGGGTCCCTCAGTGATCACCCCACTCCTGAAAGGTGGCCTGGCATTTGAGTATCAGCACCTTTTTTGCTAAAACAAACACACTGCATAGAACCCACATGCTGTTCCCTTGTCATTAGTGCTATAAGTGACATTTCTGATACGGGTAATAAAATCTTTTTGATCCCCAGTCAGCTGCTGTCACTTGTCTTTATGAAGCATTTGATTTTGTCTCCTTCCCCCAGCAGCTTCTCTCTGGAAAGTTGCCTAGGAGTGAATTGGATTTTAAGTGTTAGAAGTTCCATGAGTTATTGTATGGTAGGATTTGCTGCTGTTCATTTGAAGATGTGGCCTGTTTTGGAAAGGTTTGTATGAGTAGTTTTAATATGGAATGACAGGCTACCTTGGTGTGGTGAAGACTCATTTGCGACATAGGTGGTGGCTGAGGAGTAGTAATTAGCTAATTCCATATCATCATGCTGATCAATCCATAGACTGGTGGGTTGTGTCCATCTACCAGCAGGTGGAGATAGAGAGCAATCCTTTTGCCTCCCTATATGTGGTCATGTGCTGCCGGAAACTCCTCCAGTATGTTCTCTATCTCAGCAGGTGGTGGTCACACACAGCAGCAGCTCTGGCTAGGCTTCCAAGCCTAATTTTTAGGTTTTGTTGAGTGCCTGGGGTTGAGGGCTCTTCTTGAGCAAGTGCAAACCTGGTAGCGCCAGGTCCCTCCTTTTCTCCCCCCTCCCGCTGGCTCCGTTAAAAAAAAAAAAAAAATTTGGACGTCCTTAAGGGCGTTTATTTCAACGTTTATTTGAACGTTTATTGCAGCTACTCACTGGGACACCAGGTCGTTACAGCTCGGAGCGAGAAGCAGGTAATTTTTACCTTTTTATAGTGGGCAGGGGGTTCCCCGATTGATCTCCATGTGGCCTATGGCGTCGGAGGGCGAGGGCGCGAAGAATCGCTCCCCGGACCGCGTGTGCGCTTCTAGCGGGGATGCGGGGGTTTTAAAGTCTGATTCGCCCTTGTTGGGTGTCAGTTTGGAGGCCGGTCAGTATCCCGGGTCTTCCTCCGGCGCGGCGGTTTTTCCCGCCATAAACGCCCATCCCCCGCTGCTCGCCTCCGCCATCTTGGCCAGACACTCTGCTCGGACGGCTTCTTCTTGGGCCGCCCTTGAGCTGGGAGACGTTCATGCCATGGCCGCCCTTGATTTGGGCGACGGCAAAAAAGCGGCTAAAGTTAAGCGCCGTTCTTCCCGCGCAGCTCCTTCGCGTAGTGTCACGCCGGACGCCATCTTGGATGCGCAGCATGTTGCTCCCACGCTCTTGCGAGCGCCAGTTGAGGGTGCGTCTAGGGCTGTGGCCCAGGCTGCTGAAATTCACAGTCTGGGGGGTTTCTCCCCCGAGTTTATTTTGCTGCTGCATCAGGCCTTCCTTATGCAAAATGCTGCCCCTTCTCCCTTGTCCGATAACGGGGTTGAGGCCCCCGGAAGTAAACGCCCTTGGGTGGATTCCCAGGCCTTAGAGGATGCTGTTTCCTCTGATGTAGATGAGGGCAGCGTATCTGAGTTCTCCCAACGGTCCTTTGGGGATTCCTTGGAGGAGATGGATTCCCGCTCGGATGGAGTGGATGACCCCTCTGCAGCGCGGATCTTTCGCTCAGAGGATTTGCCCAACCTGTTACTGCAGGCCATGAGCATTTTGAAGATTTCCTCGCCAGAGGACGTCTCTCCCTCAGCCCCTGTTGGCTCTGCCATTATGCTGGGGACGAAGCGCCCGCCTAGAACCTTCCACATGCATGATGCCATGCACACCTTAATTTCGGCTCAATGGGATGTCCCGGAAGTGAGCCTCAAAGTGGCTAGGGCTATGTCCCGCCTCTATCCTTTGCCTGAAAGTGAGCGTGAGGCCTTTATTTGGCCTACCGTGGATTCTTTAATCACTGCGGTGACTAAAAAAACGTCGTTGCCGGTGGAAGGTGGCACGGCACTAAAGGACGCCTAAGACAGAAGATTGGAAGCGGCTTTAAGGTCGTCCTTCGAAGCGGCTGCCTTAAGTTTGCAGGCCTCAGTTTGCGGCTCCTATGTGGCCAGGGCGTGCCTGACGATGGTGCAGCGGGCTTCCCCCTCGGATCCTTCCTTGAGGGCTGACTGGCCGGCCCTGGAATCGGGCTTGGCTTATTTGGCAGACTTACTGTATGATGTCTTGAGAGCCTCGGCTAAAGGCATGGCTCAGACAGTCTCTGCGTGGCGCTGGCTTTGGCTGAAACATTGGTCTGCGGACCACGCCTCTAAGTCCCGCCTGGCTAAGTTGCCATTTAAAGGCAAGCTGCTCTTTGGGGTTGAGCTGGACAAAATCGTGACCGATCTCGGCACGTCTAAGGGCAAGAGGTTACCAGAGGTCAGGGCTCGGGCCAGTGCTCGCCCCGGTATCTCCAGAGGACGGTTTCAGGAAGCCCATCGGTACCGCCCGGGCAAGTCGGGCTCCTCTGCCCCCTCTTCCTTCAAAAGGAACTTCTCCCCCAAGCAGCATTCCTTTCGCAGAGACCGCCGTCCCGGAGGTACGCCCTCCGGTCCTCCCCCAGGGTCTCGTACCCAATGACAGGGTCCTGGTCCATGGCCCAGTGCAGATTGGAGGACGCCTTTCCTCGTTTCTGGGCGAGTGGACCAGAGTAACTTCAGACGCTTGGGTGCTGGAAGTCATCAGAGACGGCTACAAGTTAGAGTTCTGCCGACCCTTAAGAGACGGGTTTGTACTCTCTCCCTGCAAGTCTCCGGTCAAAGCTGTGGCAGTGCAGCAGACCTTGGACAACCTGATACACCTGGGTGCGGTCGTCCCGGTGCCAGAAAATCAGATTGGCAAGGGACGTTACTCCATTTACTTTGTGGTACCAAAGAAAGGAGGTTCTGTCCGGCCTATCCTCGACCTCAAAGGGGTCAATCGAGCCTTGAAAGTGCGGCACTTTCGCATGGAGACTCTCCGCTCTGTTATAGCGGCAGTGAAGGCAGGAGAGTTCTTGGCTTCCTTGGACATCAAGGAAGCGTACCTGCATATTCCCATCTGGCCTCCTCATCAACGCTTTCTGCATTTTGCAGTCCTGGGCCGACACTTCCAGTTCAGAGCCCTCCCTTTCGGGTTGGCTACTGCTCCGCGGACCTTCTCCAAAGTAATGGTGGTCATCGCGGCCTTCCTGCGAAAGGAAGGAGTACAAGTCCATCCTTATCTGGACGACTGGTTGATCCGAGCCCCCTCTTATGTAGAGTGCGGCAAAGCTGTGGACCGGGTGGTTGCTCTTTTGAGCTCCCTGGGGTGGATCATCAACTGGGAGAAGAGCCAGCTGCGCCCGACTCAGTCCCTGGAGTATCTGGGAGTTCGTTTCGACACCCAAGTGGGCAGAGTGTTCCTGCCAGACAATCGGATTGTCAAACTTCAGGCTCAGGTGGACCAGTTCCTAGTAGCCTCTCCTCTTCGGGCTTGGGACTATGTGCAGCTGTTGGGCTCTATGACGGCCACGATGGAAGTAGTGCCCTGGGCCAGGGCTCATATGAGACCACTACAACTCTCTCTGCTGCAGCGCTGGACTCCGATGTCGGAGGATTATGCTGTGCCCCTTCCCTTGGTCCCGGCAGTGCGCAAGGCGCTGAGCTGGTGGATGCAGACAGACAAGTTGTCTGCAGGAATGCCTCTGGTGACCCCGGAGTGGATTGTCATCACGACGGACGCCTCTTTGTCGGGCTGGGGAGCCCACTGCTTGGGAAGGACAGCGCAGGGGCTCTGGTCTCCTGCAGAGGCAAAGTGGTCTATCAACCTCCTGGAACTCAGAGCCATTCGGTTGGCGCTTTTGGAGTTCATCCCGGTACTGGTGTTGAAGCCAGTACGGGTCCTGTCGGACAATGCCACGGCTGTGGCCTATGTCAACCGCCAGGGAGGTACCAAGAGCGCCCCTCTAGCCAAGGAGGCCATGAATCTATGCCAGTTGGGCGGAAGCGAACCTGGAACAGCTGTCAGCGGCCCACATTGCCGGAGTCATGAATGTCAAGGCAGACTTTCTCAGTCGCCATACCTTGGAGCCCGGAGAGTGGCAGCTATCTGCTCAGGCGTTCTTGGACATCACGAAGCGCTGGGGCCAGCCGAGCCTAGATCTGATGGCGTCATCGGCCAATTGCCAAGTGCCGCGCTTTTTCAGCAGAGGACGGGACCCTCGATCCCTGGGAGTAGATGCTCTCCTCCAACAGTGGCCGACACAGGAGCTTCTCTATGTGTTCCCGCCCTGGCCCATGTTGGGCAGGGTGCTAGACCGGGTGGCAAAGCATCCGGGCCGGATAATCCTGGTGGGTCCGGACTGGCCCAGACGTCCCTGGTATGCGGACTTGATCAGGCTCTCAGTGGACGATCCTCTGCGGCTGCCAGTGGAGCAGGGCCTGTTGCATCAGGGTCCCGTGGTGATGGAGGATCCCTCCCCCTTTGGTCTTACGGCCTGGCTATTGAGCGGCAGCGTCTGAGAAAGAAGGGCTTCTCAGACAAGGTCATCGCCACTATGCTGAGAGCGAGGAAGCGCTCTACTTCTACTGCTTACACCAGGGTTTGGCGTACCTTTGCAGCGTGGTGTGAAGCAGGCTCACTTTCTCCCTTCACTGCTCCAATTTCTTCAGTGTTGGCATTCCTGCAAGAAGGTCTGGAGAAAGGCCTGTCGCTCAGTTCCCTTAAAGTCCAGGTAGCGGCTCTGGCTTGCTTCAGGGGCCGCCTGAAGGGTGCTTCCCTGGCTTCGCAGCCAGATGTGGTGCGCTTTCTCAAGGGAGTTAATCACCTGCGCCCTCCTCTGCACTCAGTGGTGCCTGCGTGGAATCTCAACCTGGTGCTAAGAGCCTTGCAGAAGCCGCCTTTTGAACCCTTGTCAAGGGCATCTCTGAAAGACCTGATGTTGAAAGCAGTCTTTTTGGTGGCTATCACTTCAGCCAGAAGAGTTTCCGAGCTCCAGGCACTCTCATGTCGAGAGCCCTTTCTGCAGTTCACGGAGGCAGGAGTGTCTATTCGCACAGTGCCTTCCTTCCTGCCCAAGATTGTTTCTCACTTCCATGTGAATCAGCAGCTCTGTCTCCCTTCCTTTCGTAGGGAGGACTACCCAGAGGAATACTCTGCTCTCAAATATCTGGATGTGAGACGAGTCATCATCAGATACTTGGAAGTGACCAATGATTTCCGGAAGTCGGATCATCTGTTTGTCCTGTTTGCAGATTCTCGTAAGGGTCTGCAGGCTGCTAAGCCTACAGTGGCAAGATGGGTCAAGGAAGCCATTGCAGCGGCTTATGTGGCCGCGGGGAAGGTGCCGCCTATCCAGCTGAAGGCTCACTCCACTAGAGCTCAGGCGGCCTCGATGGCAGAGGCCGGGTCCGTCTCCTTGGAAGAGATTTGCAAGGCGGCAACTTGGGCATCGGCCCATACCTTCTCCAGGCATTACCGCTTGACTGTGGCTGCTCGGGCGGAGGCCCGGTTTGGAGCTTCAGTGTTGCGGTCAGGGATTTCAATGTCCCGCCCTGGGTGAGTACTGCTTCGGTACATCCCACCAGTCTATGGATTGATCAGCATGATGATATGGAAGGTAAAATTATGTATCATACCTGATAATTTTCTTTCCATTAATCATAGCTGATCAATCCATAGTCCCTCCCAGATATCTGTATTGTTTATATTCTGGTTGCATTTCAGGTTCAAGTTTAGTCTTCAGTTCCTGTTCAGGAGGACTTCGTGTTCAAGTTTTTTCAATGGATTCTTCAAGAGTTGAGACGAATTTGTGTTACAGTGAGCTGCTGCATTCCTCTCCCCTCCGTTTTGCGGGGCTGAATTGAGACATAAATTCTGCCGGCGCTCCCTCCCGCTTCGTGCGGCTGTAGGGCAGCTTTGTACCCCTCCCGCTTCGGCGGTGTTAGGGTCAGTCAGCTCCTCCCGCGGTTGCGGTTGCAGGATAAGCCAGATCCCCCCGCATCGGCGGGGTGGTGTCCCTCCCCCGCTCTGCGGGGATGAGCTGGACGGATTCCCCTCCCCCACTTGTGTGGGGATGAGCTGGGTTAATTCCCCTCCCCCGTTTCGGCGGTGGTGAGCTGGGCAGAGTGTCCCTTTGTGGGTGTAATTCTCTAAGTGCTGAGTCCTGCGGATGGAGCTTGGATATCGACATACTGAGGAGTTTCCGGCAGCACATGACCACATATAGGGAGGCAAAAGGATTGCTCTCTATCTCCACCTGCTGGTAGATGGACACAACCCACCAGTCTATGGATTGATCAGCTATGATTAATGGAAAGAAAATTATCAGGTATGATACATAATTTTACCTTATTGCAGCCTGGATTTCCATAAAAATTTGTGAAACCTTCTGAAACTGAATTAGTTGCAGTTTTTTTTTTTTTTTAACCAACGCTGCTACAGGGTGTATAACTTTAAAGAAAAAAGAAAATCAGCTAACAAGGTGCTGCCTGTACGCGCGTGTGTCTTAAACTATTTTATTTAATATTACAGATCCAACTTTTCCTTCTTAGGCAGCCAACTCTGGAATGCCCTCCCCCAGAACTATCCGATCAATTAGTGACTATCTACCCTTCCGGAAATCACTAAAAACTCATCTGTTCAAGCAAGCCTACCCAAATGATCAAGACTAATCCTATGAACCCATCTACCCATCACATATCCAGACATTGTCCTAGACTACTTCTCCCACCAAATTTCCCTATGCTGATCCCGTGTCTCATCACCTTCCACTTCCTCTACCCCTCCTCCAATGCTCACTTTCCCTTGCTCATCACCCTCCGCCTCCTCTACCCCTCCTCCAATGCTCACTTTCCCTTGCTTATCACCCTCCACTTCCTCTACCCCTCCTCCAATGCTTACCCTTGCTCATACCTCTCCTGCTCCCTTCAGTTTTGCCCCTCTCTACCTACCTATTTCTTTTATTATTCTGCTATACTTAACTTATATTTCTTCATCAATACTCTGTAATCCCTATTACTATGTAAGCCGCATTGAACCCGCTTTGAGTGGGAAAGTGCGGGGTACAAATGTAGTAAATAAATAATAAATAAATAAATAAACTGTCAGAGAGAGAAGTGAACCAGCTTGTGAGTCTTCTGAACTTTTCAGTTGATACTAGCAAATGTGTTAAAATTACCGTGAAGTACGTTGCTCTGCATTCATATACGTCACATGGGGTCCTTTTATTAAGGTGTGCTAATGGCTTTAATGCACACTAAGGGCCCTGTTTACTAAGCAGCATTATAGGAGCGTTAACATTTTTAACGTGCATTAACCATGTATGTGCCTACAATATCCCTATAGGCGCCTACATGGTTAGCGTGCATGCTAAAAACACTAACGCACCTTAGTAAACCTAAGAATCGGTGTGAATTAAGAGGCCCTTTTACTAAAAGGGAAGTCTCGACTTCCTGCAGGAAATGGCTATGCAGCAAGTAAAGCATTTGCAGCATGGCCACTTCGGGGGGGGGGGGGGCTCTTACCGCCACCCATTGAGGTGGCGATAAGAGTTCCCGTGTTAACCTGGTGGTAAACAGGCAGTTCACAGCACTCCCGAAGTACTGCCGAGTCCACTCCGGCACTGCATGAATAAATAAATTTTTGTAGCGCTGGAAATGATGGCACACTAGGGGTGGAAAGTACCGCCGGGCTGCTGCAGTAGCCTGGTAGTACTTCCTGTATAGTGAGCGGTAAGCCCGCGTTGGGCTTGCCACCGCTTAGTAAAAGGACCCTGTACCTGAATGTAACTTGCCTTGGAAAAAGGCATGAGCTGAATGATTATTTCTTTTTTTTCTATAGAATAAAGAAAGCCTGTGATCTGTTTCCCTCAATTATAACTACCGCCCCTCCCAACATGGTTGTCTAGAGTGAAGGCAATAAAATGATGCTCACATTCTGTTACCTGCAATTTGGTACTTCCTAGAACATTTTTTTCAGGTCCTGAATTACAAAAAGAAAAATGACATTTTTACAGCTCGTGCAGCTGATAATTTGAAACACTGAGTAACATTTAATTTAGATTGTACTAACCCCTTTTACTGACCTTTTTCCTTTTTTTTTCCCTTGCATTTCAAGGCTAGTGTTCTGCTGCCTGCTGCGCACCTTTTCTCTCTAATCATTAAGACCCATTCACAGTCTGATAATATATGTGGAATCCAGTAGGTTTTTCAGAGTGAGAACAATATTCTATCAAGACAGATAAAAGTTGAGGTTCTGGGATAGTGGGAAAAGAAGCATAGTATGGGCCCATTAATGTGTGTACATTTGATCATATTAAGTGGTTCAATTTAATGCAGATTTAAATTAAAGTTAGTGTGAACCATGGCCTCTCATTGCAGTTGAATTTTTTTTTATGTATCAGAGTGCAAAAATATAGACGATCTATTTGTTTTTTGGCTACGAAATAGTAATGGACCAGTTAGACCATACACAGATCCACAAATATGCACTGCAGAAGAGTTAAAAGGCCCTGTTCACATGCATGTGGTGGACACCCCATAGTCTTATAACAATGAATATTTAATAGGTCCTGACAGCCTGGCTTTGAAGAGAAAACACTCCTTGAGTGTGCTATTTCTTCCCCTGCAATTACTTAAATCTTCATTTACATAATCTTGGTGTGAGAAAGTTTTAGCTTATACTGAAATCTGGACATTCCTAAGGGTTAACAGTACATAAGAGCATAAGAATAACCAAAATTGGTCAGTCCAGTGGTCCATCTAGCCCTGTATCCTGCTTTCAGCAGTGGTCAATCCAGGTCAGAAATATCTGGCAGAAACCCAGTTAGTAGAAACATTCCATTTAGAACTCTAAAGAGTGCAACATTCCTTGTAGAATCTCAAAGAGTAGCAACATTCCATGTAGAACCTCAAAGAGTAGCAACATTCCATGCTACCAATCCTGGGGTAATCAGTGGCTTCTTCATGCCCATCTCAATAACAGACTATATACTTTTCCTCCAGGAACTTGCCCAAACCTTTTTAAAACCCAGATATGATAGCTGCTGTTACCACATCCTCTGGCAGCGAGTTCCAGAGCTTAACTATTTTTTGAGTGAAAAAAAATATTTCCTTTTATTTGTTCTAAAAGTATTTCTATGTAACTTCATTGAGTGTCCCCTGGTCTTTGTACTTTTTGAAAGAATGAAAAATCAGTTCACTTCCACCCATTCTACACCACTTGGGATTTTATAGACCTCAATCATATCCCGCCCCCCAGCCATCTCGCTTCCAAGCTGAAGAGCCCTAACCTCTTTAGCCTTTCCTCTTGATTTAAAATATTTTTCTCATTTCTTTAATATTTGTATTGCTCCATACTTCAATTAAATGTTCTGTTGAGTACATGAGCAATGTTTTGTTTATATTCATTGTGACAGTCAGCTAGAAATGTAATAACAATTTGTCACTAATTAGTAATGATGTGTATATTAAGTAGCAGGGCCGCCGAGAGACAAGGCCGGGCTCCCTGTCGTTCCCCCCGCCGCTGCAGTCCCCGGTCTCACCTGCCTGCCTCCATGGCTCCGGGTCCCCTGCATTCAAAGCGGCAGTCGCAGATTGCCTTTCTTCTGGTCTTCCCTCCCTGTGTCCCGCCCTCTTCTGATGTAACTTCCGGTTTCTGCGAGGGCGGGACACAGGGAGAGAAGGCCCGAAGGGAGGCAATCTGTGACTGCTGCTTCGAATGCAGGGGACCCGGAGCCAAGGAGGCAGGCAGGTGAGACCGGGAACTGCAGCACCAGCAGCCTGACCCAGCGCCTGGCCCCCCTTGGAGGCCCGGGCCCGGGGAATTTTGCCCCCCCCCCGCCCCTCCCTCTCGGCAGCCCTTTTAACTAGTAACTATATGGTTTCTCAGTTTGTTTAAAGTTCCCTTTTGATATTTTTGTAGTGTTTTAAGTTTTTTTGAGTTTTATCTAATTAACATTTGTTGCAATTTTGTGCTCTCTTGTTTGGTGCTATTCTTCTTTGGCCCTTATGTAACATTTATCCAGTCAATACATGGGAAATTAAGGGGCCCTTTTACTAAGGCGCATAGAAACCTACACACGTATAACGCACGTCAAATTAGACCTACTGCCCGGCTACCGCATGCCCCAGACGGTAATTCTAATTTTTACTCACGTCCGATACGCACAGCATAAAATATTTTTTTATTTTCTACCGTGTGGCGCTAACCGGTCAGTAATCGGCAGTGTACTTGCACTGATGATTACCGCCCGGTTAATGCATGAGACCTTACCACTAAGTCAATGGGTGGCAGTAAGGTCTCAGGTCCAAGATGGACGTGCGCCAATTTTTATTTTTCCGCACGTCCATTTTCGCCCAAAAACAGGAGGCCTGTTTTGCAGGTGCGCTGAAAAATGGACCTGCATGCATCCAATACATGGGCCTACACCAGCACAGGCCATTTTTCACGTGCTTAAGGAGTGGAGGAGTAGCCTAGTGGTTAGTGCAGTGGACTTTGATCCTGGGGAACTGAGTTCATTTCCCACTGCAGCTCCTTGTGACTCTGGGCAAGTCACTTAACCCTCCATTGCCCCTGGTACAAAGTAAGTACCTGAATATATGTAAACCGCTTTGAATGTAGTTGCAAAAACCTCAGAAAGGTGGTATATCAAATCCCATTTCCCTTTCCCTAAAATCTCCCAGTTTGTTAGCTTTTCATCACTTGTCTGTTCATTCTGGTCAGGCAGATGTTAGCGTGCAGCTGTCATAAGTACATAAGTATTGACATACTGAAAGACCAAAGTATTGCCTTTGGGAAAGACCAAAGGTCCATCGAGCCCAGCATCCTGTTTCCAACAGTGGCCAATCCAGGTCACAAATACCCGGCAAGATTCCAAAAATGTACAAAACATTTTATACTGCTTATCCCAGAAATAGTGGATTTTTCCTAAGTCCATTTAATAACGGTCTATGGACTTTTCCTTTAGGAAGCCATCCAAACCTTTTTAAAACTACGCTAAGCTAACTGCCTTTACCACATTCTCTGGCAACGAATTCCAGAGTTTAATTACACGTTGAGTGAAAACTTTTGTCCGATTCGTTTTAAATTTACTACATTGTAGCTTCATCGCATGCCCCCTAGTCCTAGTATTTTTGGAAAGCGTGAACAGATGCTTCACATCTACCCATTCGACTCCACTATACGCTTAACTATTATCCATGAAATTTCTATCCATAAAGCTTCCACAGTACAGTTTGGGGCCCCTTTTACTAAACACTGGTAAAAAGTGAACTTGAAGCGCCCTTTCACAGGTCATTCCTTCACGGCAAGGCCATTTTTTCCGCTGGGGTAAAATGGCTGATATTGCTATTTTATAGTATTAATGGCCACATGCTGATTTTCCCATAAGCACATGACCCAGGCCAGTACCCCCCAAACCTGTTACATTTGTGGAGGAAACAGCGAGCCCTTCAAAACCCACCAGAAACCCTCTGTACCCACATATAGGTGCCCCCTTCACCTGTAAGGGCTATGGTAGTGGTGTACAGTTGGGGGTAGTGGGTTGGGGGGCTCAGCACACAAGGTAAGGGAGCTATGTACCTTGGAGCATTTTATGAAGTCCACTGCAGTTCCCCCTAGGGTGCCCAATTGCTGTCCTGGCATGTGAGGGGGACCGGTGCACTAGAAGTGCTGGCTCCTCCCACGTCCAAATGGCTTGCATTTGGATGTTTTAGACTTGGACATTTTTGGTTTCGAAAATGGCCTAAAATCAAAGACGTCCAAATCTAAGGACGTCCTCAGTATTTTTGAAACGAAAGATGGGCGTTCATCTTTTTTCAAAAAAATGGGCTTTTCCCTGCCTCCGAATTTGGACATTTTACAAAGACGTCCAAATCCCAATTTAGACATTTCTTTTGAAAATGCCCCTCAAAGTCTCTTAGTAATCATATCTATTTTCCTTTTCTCTCTCTCTCTCTCTCTCTCTCTCTCTCTCTCTCTCTCTCTCTCTTTAGGTGGTTATGCTTTTGTCAGTATGTTTTCTTGTTTTTCTTATCTCTTTGGTAAGGCATCCTACTGTTAGCAGGGGGTTAATGGGTTTAAATAGGAAGCTAGTCTATTGATCTCTGAGAGTGTGTGAAAGGAATAACAGCCAGCATTCAGGAGGACAGTCAGTAATATCTTTCACTCAATACTTTTTGCTGTTAATGGTGTCTAGAAGAGAAATGTGTGAAATCTTGCAACTGAAGTAAAATAAAAAAAAAATAAAAAAAGGATGGGTGCATGTTTTCCAGGAGACTTACCATAAATCAAACTTTAATGTGCGTTACTTTGTTCAGTTGTGTTTTGGGGATTTATTCTGAGGCAGATTTTCTTGCTTGAAGCTGTTGTATTGGTTTGTATGAATCCCACCTGGATTAATCTATTAGGGCTCCTTTTACTAAGCCACATAGGCACCTATGCATGTCGAACACACACCAAAATTGGAGTTACCACCCGGTTACCGCATGGCCCTTTCGGTAATTTCAATTTTGGCACGCATCCGCTATGAGCGTCTGAAAAATATATATTTTTTATTTTCTGGCGCAACGTAATGGATGCGCGCCAAGTGACATTTGACATGCGTAGGTCATTATCACCCAGATTCTTTACTGCTAGGTCTACAACTGGCGGTAAGGTCTCAGACCCAAAATGGACACGCGGCAATTTTGATTTTGCCGCACGTCCATTTTCAGCAAAAAAAAATAAAGAGAGGCCTTTTTTAAAGGCTTGCTAAAAATGGATCAGTGCGCACCCAAAACCCGTGCCTACACTACCGCAAGCCAGTTTTCAGCGTGCCTTTGTAATAGGACCCCTAAGTTTGTTTAGGTATACACAAAGAATCCAGATGAGGTCTTTGTTTAAAATCTTGATTCATCAGGATGGGATCGTTGCGAATGATTAATGGTATAATTTTGTGCACTTCATAAAGTGTCTAACTCTGAAGAGATTTATATAGTGCAGAGTGGCAATTGTTCTTTCATGTAGGGAATAAGCTAATCAATACCTGCAAGTACAGAAAAGGATTTCTATTTCCTTCACTAATGATGCAGGGTTTTTGCAAAAGCTAGGGTGTCTGATGCGTGAGACACTTAGAAGAAGAATTAATTTGAAATCCGTAGTGGAAGATCAGTTTCAATTAAAACTATACTTGATCGTACGGTTTATGGAAGAAAAAGCAAGAGGATTGCATTTAAATTTGCTGCTGGTTACAAATGAATTCTATTTGTGTGAAGCTATTTTATCACGGTTTAGTGGTTGGCGACCTATATTTACATTGATGTGAAAGATGATGTGTTAAATTGAAATGTGTGGGGGACAGTATGCCATGTTTTCTACTGATCAACATGGCATTAAAAGAAAAAGATCTGCATGTATTTAAATGTGCTATTTGAAAGTTGTATGTAGAATGGTTTGAAAGGTTTATGTGACTTTTGGATCACAAAATCTATTTTTAAATTAAGGGTCCTGTTTACTAAGGTGCGCTAGCATTTTTAGCGCGTGCTAAAAATGAATGTGCGTGAATGCAAGAGACACCTATAGGAATATGTGGATGTCTCTAGTATTAGCGCGTGCTAAAAACACCACCATGCCTACTGCGTGGCTTAGTAAACAGTGCCCTAAGGGGTCCTTTTACTAAGGTGCACCGAAAAATGGCCTGCGCTGTTGGAGGCGCGTGTATTGAACTTGCGCAGGTCCGTTTTTTGTGCACGCACCTGCAAAAAAGGCCTTTTTTGGGGGGCCGAAAATGTAGAGGTGGCAAAATAAAAATGGTTGCACATCCATTTTGGGCCTGAGACCTTACCTCTTCAAAAATACATTTCAATTTTAACATCAGGTTAGCGAAGGAAAGAACCCAGCCACACCTCCTAAAGGGAGGCTGGGCACAACCGGGCCGATGGCCTGCGACGTGGGGGAGGGAGGGGGGAGGCAGGAGGAGGGTGCAGGGAGGATAGAAAGGTAGAGATAGGCAGGCAAAGGGTTAAAGCATGGAAGGGGAGGGGAGGGGCGGAGAGAAAAGAAAAGTTAAAGGAAGGGAAGGAAAGGGGAATTTCCTTTCCATTCGGGACAGCAAGGAGAGAGCAGCGTTCTTACCTTGATCCATCGGAGAGTGTTGTCCTTTTGATCCCCCTGTCGCCGCGTGGGTAGACAAGCAGGAATTGCTAGAACCATTGTGGCGCAGCGAGGGGTGCTTGCAGAGGTCGAGGCAGGCAGGGAGCAGCGCAAGCGTGCCTTGGAAAAACCCGTGGTCGCTCCTCTAGGCGGGCAATGAGTACCGACATCGCGATTCGCGATGTGGTGAGCGTTAGTCTTTTGCAGAGCAACTATGCCATCACAACGCGCCAAGAAGCAAGGGGCAGCGAGGAAAGCCGCCACGAAGGCAGCGTCGCACAAGAAGAGCAAGGCTATCCAGGAGCGAGATGGAGAGGCGAGCCGGGCGATGCCGCGACGGAGCAGTCGATCAGGAACTACGCAGCAGGCGCCGGCAACACAAGCACAACCAGCAACAGACATGGATGCTTTGATGGTCGAGCTCAGAAGGCAGATAGAACAGCATGGCGTGTCCACGGTTACGCAGCAATTGAGGGACATGGGAGTACCGGAGTCGACTGAGGACAGAGCTGATATGGAGCGGGCATCGCAGCTGCAAGATTCCAGGTTGCAGCATATGCAGGCACGGACACCAGCACAGACGGCGGCGATTCAGAATGCCCCGCAAATTCCTGCAGGGGGTAAGTCGCAGGACAGCGCCGTACTACACATGGCACAGAGCCAACACACGGCCTTCTTACAGGTCATTAGAAACGCTGTACAAGATTATGAGGCAGCACTGGTCGTTCCTGCGGCAACAGTGCAGAGTGGACAAGCAGGTGCCCTGGGTGCCACAGAGTCTGGGGCGCGGCAGGGCGGGCACCCAGCGATGGGTAGCGCGCCGAGTGCCGCCGAGTCTGGGGCACAGTCCATAGTCACACATGAAGGGGTAGGCCAAGTATTCAATCCTAGCAGTGACGCTTTATGTGGGGTCTTTACCCTTTCCACCTGTGTTCCCAAGGCTATGAAAGAGAAAATTTGGAGGAATGAGTTTATAGACATTTTTTCTCTGTTGCTACGGGATACCGACGAGGAAAATAGCCGACACCAGGGGGTACACAGCAACATACCAGTAACAGTACTAACTGAGATGCTGATTACAGGGGCAGAAAGACCGCTTGCAAAGTGATAAGCATAAGCAACAGTACGGCTGCATAGTGGCAGCAGGAAAATCTGGACAGCGTGTCTCCTGGCTTAGGCGGCCGGGGGGCCAGAACGCCGTTTTGGATATTATGGCTGGGCATCCTTAAGCGGGATGCGCCAGGAGTCTATGGGTGCTGGTAATTGGCACAAGGAACCCACAGGCTGCTTGGGCGGCAACCTGTGGGGCATACTAAGCATTTGCGAGACCCGAAGCTGTGTACCCCCAAGTTATTAATTGATGATAAATGTTAGTTATGTGGTTATGACAATAATTATGTTATAATATGTTATAATGTTGTTTTGAATTGTAATGTAAAACGTTCCTGGCTGCGGCCAAAATAAATCCAACATTCTTTAAGATGCGTTTTGGTGTAGTGTTTGCGAGTGAGGCGGAGCAAGTGCTGAGTGCACGAGTTGTGAGTTTTATAAGTGCTGCTGTCACTGATGTTTGAGTAGCTGTTGAGGAATCCTGCTTAACAGGCAAGACAACAGCTGTTTCCCTGAGAGTAGGTGTGCATATGTCACCTGATTGAGAGACACAGTGAGGGGCATAATCAAAAGGGACGCCCAAGATTTGCTGAGGACATCCTCGCAAAATGTCCCGTACAGGGGTGGGGAAACCCGTATTATCGAAACGAGATGGACGTCCATCTTTCGTTTCGATAATACGGTTGGGGACGCCCAAATCTTGAAATTTAGGTCGTTCTTAGAGATGGTTGTCCCTAGACTTGGTCATTTCTGATTTTCGGTGATAATCGAAACCAAGGACGCCCATCTCAGAAACGACCAAATGCAAGCCCTTTGGTCATGGGAGGAGACAGCATTCGTAGTGCAGTGGTCCCCTTGACATGCCAGGACACCAACCGGGCACCCTAGGGGGCATTGCAGTGGACTTCATAAATTGCTCCCAGGTACATAGCTCCCTTACTTTATTTGTTTGTTTATTTTATTTATTTATTTATTTGTTACATTTGTATCCCACATTTTCCCACCTATTTGCAGGCTTAATGTGGCTTACATAGTACCATACAGGCGATCGCCAATATCGGTATGAACAAATATAGAGTGATGTTGTAGCAAAGTACAGTTCATGTGTTATAGACACATTAGAGATTAGTAAGGGCGAAGAGTTAAGTTATGTCTAGTACGAGATTTGGTTTCGTTGTGTTGCAGGGTTAGGGCATTTAAGTTGGATCGTTAGGGTATGCCTTTTTGAACAAGTTAGTTTTTAGTAATTGCTGGAATTTTAGGTGGTTGTTTGTTGTTTTCACGGTGCTTGGTAATGCGCTCCATAGTTGTGTACTTAAATAGGAGAAGCTGGATGAGTAGGTTGATTTGCAGTGCAGTTTTTCTCGTAGGGGTTTGGCGTTTTTGAATCTTGTTTTTCCAAATATAAGCCTGGCTGCTGTGTTTTGCACAGTTTGGAGTTTCTTTAGGATTTGTTCTTTGCATCCTACGTAGATTCCATTACAGTAGTCTAGATGACTTAGTACCATGGATTGTACCAAGTTTCGAAATATTTCCCTTGGGAAAAATGGTTTTACTCGTTTGAGCTTCCACATTGAGTGGAACATTTTCTTTGTTGTAGCTTTCACTTGGCTCTCCAGTGTGAGATTTCAGTCAGTTGTAACTCCGAGAATTTTCAGGCTATCTGAGATAGGGAGGTTGTGATCTGGGGTGATTATGTTGGTGGGTTTGTTTGTGTTGTATTGGGATGAGAGGATGAGACAGTGTGTTTTTTCTGTGTTAAGTTTTAGTTGAAATGCATTCGCCCATGAGTTCATGATGTTTAGGCTGAGTTTGATTTCATTGGTGATTTCTGCTAGATCATGTTTGTAAGGGATGTATATTTTGACATTGCGTAAATAAAAGGGTTAAGGCCTTGATTGGATAAGGACTTGGCTAGTGGAATCATCATTAGGTTGAAAAGGAGCACTGATAGTGGTGATCCTTGGTACATCACAGTCTGCTTTCCATGGTGATGATATGTTCGAATTTGATTTCACTTGATATGTTTTAGTAGTTAGGAAACCCTTGATCCAGTAAAGTACACTTCCGCCAATTCCGAAATATTCTAGGGTGCTTAGTAGTATGCTGTGGTTTACCATGTTGAACGCACTAGACATGTCGAATTGTAGGAGAAGTACGCTTTTGCCTAATGCAATTTTTTGTTTGAATTTGGCTAGGAGAGTAATTAGTACTGTTTCGGTGCTGTGGTTGGCGCGAAATCCTGATTGTGATTCGTGTAGTATTGAGAATTTATTTATTTAATCAGTAAGTTGTTTGGTTACCGTGCTTTCCATCAGTTTGACTACCAGTGGGATAGATGCTACTGGGCGGTAGTTAGTGATATCGTTTGGTTTTTTTCTTGGTATCTTTTGGTATCGGGGTGAGGAGGATGTTGCCATTGTCCTTAGGGAATAGACCATGTTGAAGCATGTAGTTTATATGGGATGTGAGGTCTGCTATGAAGCGGTGGGGGGCGGATTTTATTAGATAACTGGGGCAGGTATCCAGTTTACAGTGAGTCTTGGAGAACCTGTCAGTCACTTGATGGACTGTTTCCATGGTGAGGAGAGCGAATCTTGTCCAGAATCTGTCCGCTGGGCATTCACCAGGGTTTGGGTCCATACATTCGATGAAGTTTTCGATGTCGGTGATGTTCTGAGGTAGTGTGTTGTGCAGATTTACAATTTTTTTTCCTTGAAGTATTTGGCAAATTTGTCTGCCTTTGGGGTGTCTGTGTTGGTTGTGGTGACCGAGGTGATGTCTAGTAGTTTGTTCACGAGTTGGTATAGTTTTTTCGTGTCTTTGTATTCAGGCCCTATTTTGGTTTTGTAGTATAGCCTTTTGGCTTGTCTTATGGCATATTTGTATTTTCTTTGAGTTTGTTTCCATGCGTTGAGTGTTTGTGCATCATCTTTTATTTTTTTCCATGCTCTTTCGAGTTTCCTGGATTGTGTTTTTAATTTTTTCAGTTCTTCGTTGAACCATGGTATCGAGTTATGTCTATGTGAGGGTCTTGTATGTAAGGGTGCTATTTCGTCTAATATGTTTTTGCATCTTTTATCCCAATCTGAAAGATAGTATGTAGTATCCGTTTGTGCTGACCATTCATTATTGCACATCTGTTGCCAGAATGTTTCCGAGTCTATTTGGCCTCGTGTGCTGTAGGTTGTGTGTTCTTGTATACAGTGTGAATCCTTTATGTGCTGAGCCCCCCCAACCCCCCCAACCCCACTACCCACAACAGTACACCACTACCATAGCCTTTACGGGTGAAGGGGGCACCTAGATGTGGTACATTGGGTTTCTGGTGGGTTTTGGAGGGCTCACATTTACCACCACAAGTGTAACAGGTAGGAGGGGATGGGCCTGGGTCCGCCTTCCTGAAGTGCATTGCACCCACTAAAACTGCTCCAGGGACCTGCATACTGCTGTGATGGACCTGAGTATGACATTTGAGGCTGGCATAGAGGCTGACACAAAATATTTTTAAACATGTTTTTTGAGGGTGGGAAAGGGTTAGTGACCACTGGGGGGAGTAAGGGGAAGTGATCCCCGATTCTCTCCGGTCATCTGGTCAGTTCGGGCACCTTTTTGTGACTTGGTCATAAGAAAAACAGGACCAGTTAAAGTCGTCCAACTGCTCATCAGGGACACCCTTTTTTATTCTATTATGGGTCGAGGATGCCCATGTGTTAGGCACGCCCAAGTTCCGTCTTCGCTATGCCTCCGACACGGCCCCGTGAACTTTGGTCGTCCCCACGACGGAAAGCAGTTGGGGACACCCAGAATCTTCTTTCGATTATGCCGATTTGGGTGACCCTGTGAGAAGGACGCCCATCTTCCGATTTGTGTCAAAAGATGGGCGTCTTCTTTCAAAAATGAGCCTGCGTGTGTCACCTTTTTGACACACACAGGTCTTACTTGTAGAATTTCTTTATCTTTTTAAATTGCTTCTGCTGCATGAAAGAGACCTACAACAAGACTCGGTTCTTTCTAACCTATTAATCCATTTTAATTTCTAAAGGAAATGTGGAACAGTTAATAATTTCTTTTATTTCCAAAAAGTCTTTGTGCTGCATATTGAATATTTTTCTGGTCTGTGTATTCAGTATAACTTATAGTCTAGAGCGATGATATAGGTGTTATTTTTGAAAATCAAGTTTCAGCAGTCATATCAAAACGTTTCAACACTCTATGGAAACTGAGAAGCATTAGAGATTATTTTCTCAAGACAATCATTTCGTCTTATAGTACAATCGTTGATGTTGTCCAATTAGATTATTGCAATGCGGCAAGTGTAGGATGCAAAGAAAGCATACTAAAATCACTGCAGACCATTCAAAACACAGCAGCAAGACTGATGTTCAAAAAGCCAAAATATGAAAGAGTAACCCCATTGCTTGTAATGCTACATTGGCTCCCAATTAAGGCCAAATTATTCTTTTTTTTTTTGGTGACATTTGTACCCCGCGTTTTCCCACTCATGGCAGGCTCACATGGGGCAATGGAGGGTTAAGTGACTTGCCCAGAGTCACAAGGAGCTGCCTGTGCCGGAAGTGGGAATCGAACTCAGTTCCTCAGGACCAAAATCCACCACCCTAACCACTAGGCCACTCCTCCACTAGTGCTCTCATTTTCAAAATATTGTTTGGATTGTCTACTGAGTTCATGCTAGACTTGATTGAACTATCACCAAGAAATGGAAGTCCAGGAACTAGAGGTTACTTATTACTTCACTTACCCAACTGCAGAAACTTAATTTACAAATCCATCTATATGGCTGAATTTAGTTATCTGCATTCTAAATGGTGGAATTAAATTATCAAGGACACAAGAAACATTACAAACTATCTTCAGTTCAGAAAAGAATTAAAAACCTACCTTTTCAAGATATATTATGGTTAATTATACTTGTTACTGATGTTCTGTACTGCTTTGTAATTGTAAAACATGACTGTAATTTCTCCTCTGTTAACTGTAAGCCACATTGAACTGAATCTTGTTTTTGGATAATTGTGGGATATAAGAATGAATGAATAAATAAATGTTCAGCCGCTGACCGCTGCGGCATAATTTCTGGATAATTCATAGCTGCTTAAGTGCGATATCAGCATTTAACCAGCTATGGGTTACCACATAAAGATAGGACAGCCTTTTATGCAGTTAACCTGGCCAGTTAAGTGCCAAATATCGACACCTAACTGGCCAAGAGCCAACTCCATCCCCAGAACACCCCCAAAATAGCCCATTTGCAGTTCTGTGCTAACCAGTTATTTAAATTGACACTGACTGGTTAAATGAAAATGAGTGGTTATCCCTGAACAGGCGATTTAACCGGTCAGGATCCATTTGTGGCAGGTTAAAAATCGCTTTGAATATCAACCCATAGAATAACTAGCATAGTGGCTTTCATATCAGTGTAGATATAACAGTACCAGAACCTCCACCAGCACTCTACCAGAAAGAGGAACTGTTCTGAGCGTTCACTAACCCATCAACTTCCAGAACAGGGGCTGCACCTCTCTGCCTAACTGACAGGGTAGGAGAATCAAGTCTTTGGGAGGGAAATTTGGCTCCTATACCTAGGGGAACAGTCACTGTCTTTGGCTTGCAGCCCTGGGCCATTGCACCAGAACCATGCAGACTATTACCATTAAGCTCGAAGCTGCAGCAGCCTCTTTATTTGGGAAAACTGAGCCTACCGAGCTACTAGACTACTGCTACTGAGCACAGGTACAGGGATCCTGTTCTCTTAACACTGCCTGATAGGACAGGAAGTAAGGGAGAGAGATGAGGTGCTAAATAATCCATCTGGAGAAGAAATGCGCCCAAGGTATAGACATCTGTGTCCGCCAGACTTCCCTCTGGAAAGACCCAACTATACCTTGAGACTCTACGTAGATAATGAAACAAGAAGGAAGATTGTGAAATTGTTACCTATCATTATTATCATCTGCTAGAATGTAAGGAACTGTAACTAGTTGTCAGAGACTTTACCTGGTTAGCTATCCAAGGTGTAAGAGATCCTTTTGAAGCAACCCTTATTGTGTGGACTGCTTTATTGTGTGAGAGACAAAGTGGGTGCTATGGGGGTCTTTTACTAAAGCGTAGCTCGAGTTATCTGCAGTAGGGCCCATAGGAATAAAATGGGCCCTGCTGCAGATAACTCGAGCTAAGCTTTAGTAAAAAAAAAACCCTATGTTAGCTGGCCTTCAAGCTACACTAGCTCCAGCTCTGCCTTCAGCTAATCCAACTAAAAATACATTTGTGTAATGCATTTGATACTCTACCCTAAAAAGGGTTATATAAGTAACCTCAATGATTTCTTCAGGTTCTAGGTTTTCAAAAGCATTTCTGCAAGTAAATGTGTTCTCTTGGAAAAATTCTTTATGAATATCGCCTGCCCTCAAATTGGGGACAAGGGTGGCACCGAATTTGGGCCTGGGAAGATCCGCATTTGTATTTTATCCCAGGTAATTACATCTCCGGGGCTTCCTTGATCAAAAGGTTCCTGAGGCACTGGCCCATCACAGAGTTCCCCTTTTGAAAATCCCCTTGCAGCCTGCAGGGACCTGCATGAACCTAAGGGAGACTCAAAACTACCCTCTTTCCACTAAGTCAATGGTAGTAAAGATATCATGGGATTACTGTCCAGTAATGATTTTATCATCATTTTCTATGAGTGAACTCCACCATGTACTTTGCAGTTTTTCTGTTCACGTATTGGTAAATCTTGTAGTATGAGTATCTTGCAATTATACAACAAACGAATTTGTGGAAGGAGAATTTTTGGTAATGCTTTAAAAACTGAAGCATTGTTCTTACTGTTCATAGAAATATTCAATTTATTGCATTTGAAAAGTAAATAGGACTGTAAATATATAAGTATTGAGAACAAATTAGATAAACAGTGTAGGATTGAGAATAAATTAGATAAACGGTGTCTCAATATGAAGAATTTTGTATTTAGCTTTGCAACTATGCCAAGTTACCCAGTTCCAGGTTGGAGTGACGACCCCATCATGGTGCATTATGAGACTTCCAGCACTGGTTTCAAATAGGCAGGATCAGGCACTACAAATCCCACACTGCTTTGGGATGTAAGTTCAAAATCAGGTCTGTCTCAAAATTTCCAGCCTGGAACTGGGTAACTTGGCATCTCTGGCTTTGCATATTTGGTTTTGTCCTAAACTGTGACTCTCAATGATGAAAATGATGGTTTCTCTTTTGAACAGGTTTATATGGACCTGAAAACTGGGTAATATCGAGTATAGACTGTGGAGGCATCCACCAGTCTCCAATAGATATTTCAGATCGGAACACGCAGGTTGGGGATGAATACCAAGAACTGCGGCTTGATGGCTTTGACAATGAATCATCCAACAAAACCTGGATGAAAAACACAGGGAAGACAGGTAAGCCTTTCTGTTGAACCCCAACTTGGTGGACCTGCTAGTAAATTAAGGGGTTGATAGTCACCATGAGATTATCCGGTAGGAGTGGCACCTATCTGGTTAACTCACATAGGGGCCCTTTTAAAAAGGCGCACTGAAAAATGGCCTGCGGTAATGTAGACGTGTGTTTTGGGCACGCGCAGAATTATTTTTCGGCGCACCTGTAAAAAATGCCTTTTTAAAATTTTTGCCGAAAATGGACGTGCGGCAAAATGAAAATTGCCACACATCCTTATTGGGTCTGAGACCTTACTGCCTGCCATTGACCTAGTGTTAAAGTATTGCGCGGTAACCAGGCAGTAATGACCTACGCGCCTAAAATGACACTTGCCGCACACCCAATACGTACGTCCGAAAATAATTTTTTGGACGCACGTATCAGACGTACGCCAAAAATGAAATTACCGCAAGAGCCACGAGGTACATAGTTAATGCGCGTTAAAGACGCTAATGCGCCTATAACGCTGTTTAGTAAACAGGACCCTTATTTAGTTATGAAACTGCCGCAGTACTCTAGTGGTGATTATTCAACATAAGATTTATTTGTTATACCAGCCATCTGCATTTTATTTTGAGAATGGGTTCGTTGTCTAAGGTTTAATTCCATCAGGCAGGGTAGAGAAAGTGAACCATAAAGTTAATGCAGTGGTACTTTATTATTTGCCCTGGGGCATACCATAGTAAGAAGTAAAATACTGCAAAATGGATGGATTATATAAATATTTTGCATTGTACATCCTCATAATTATCATTTTATTTATTCATTTAAAATGACCCATGATTTATAGTTGATCAAGTATTTATGAGATGCCACCGAATCTTATTGTGCATTATATATAAGAGATGTGCACAAGTTTACTTTCTTTGTTCAAAATATAAAGTAATACTCCATGATTGTATGCATGGATTTGGTTATATCTGCACTGTCTGCTGTGTCAGTTTACTGTGGGACTCATTTTCAACCACTCAAGGGCCCACTTACTAAGCCGCGGTAAAATGTGGCCTGCGCTGGTTTGGACGTGTGAAATTAGCAGATGCTGGGCCTCTTTAAAATGTAGCAGTAAATGGACCTGCGTTAATATTAAAAGTTAGCTTGTGAAGGACAATCTGTTGATATCCACGGTTGCCACAGCTTCAATACCCCCGACCGACGGTGGCCAGCGTTTCGCTGTGCTCTTGTCAAGCTTCAGGGTCTGCGTGGGGAACAGCTGTGGAAAAATTAACAGGCTGGATAATACCTGTCAGATGAATCTGTATGCAATACCCAAATACTAGCTAAGTTTTTCTTGATTGATTTAGGCAGATTATGAGCTGGCTGGCAGAAAGCAGCAACTTCTAGGAGAGTTAGAATTAGGGAGAACTCTTGCCCAATGACTATTTCTCCTCTGCATTCAGCTGTGACTTTGGGGAGGTATTTTGCCCATGATGAGGAGTAGATCCTCTTAAGACCAAGCAATTGGGAGCATACTTGACCCAGGCACCTTGAGGCTTTTTCCTCTCTGTTAATCACAACTGATACCAAATTGGTTGAACATTTTGGATTGGCAGCTTAATTTCCTTTTTACCGTGCAGGGGGAGTCATGAATTATTAAATCGTGTTTCCACAGCTACTCCTGCCACCACTTCATATTGAGTTTAGAGGTTAATATTAAAAGTAGCAGCTATTTACTGCCTGAGCCCTTACCGCCACCTATTTACATGGTGGTAAGGTCTCACACACTACTCGTGCGGTAATCAGACAGTGCGTGGCAATGTGGCCACGCTGCCGATTACTGCCGGAAACGCCCCCTATGGTAGAAATTATAAAATTAGTTTCTACCATGGGAAACAGTGCATGCCAATTTCAGAATTACCGCCGGGCGCCCGCGCTGCCCTACCGCGGCTTAGTAAAAGGGCCCCTTAGACTTACAGATTTAAATAGTAACCTATGGGACTTCGTAAGTCTAAGTGGTTTGAAAATACGCCTCTGCGTATGGCATTACAGGTTTGCTTAGAATAATCAATCCCGAGTTCTTCACACTGTGTGGGGCTATCAAACGTGCAAGTGTATGTTTTATGTTTTGAGGTATGTAGAATTAAAATGGAAGATTTCCATTGCATGCTATGTTTGGAAGTAATTCATTTCATGCTATTTTGACACCTATTAAGCTGTGTTGGCCTTTTATGTAATTCTCTATATTTTCTGAGTAATGAATATCCCATTTTTCATTGAGCAAGGAAGAGATTAATGCGATTTGTATTCATTTGCTTCAGTTCTTCAAATCTATAATCAGTCGGCGAGGCTCTTTGTGATTAATAGTAAACCCAATAAGAATTGGATATTATGTAGTGTCTTAGATCCAAATAGAATTTTAAAGCACTTTTTAATGATGGTGCTTTTAGGAACATGTAGAGGTTCCCATCTTCACTCCTCATTTTACATTTCTCTTCAGTGTCTACATAACTGTCATATATAGGGCAGTGGCATAGATATGTGGTGCCTGGGCCCCTGTAGATTTGGCCCTAGACCTCCCTGTCGACGACCCTCTCGACCTCCCCCCTCTTGCCGCCAACCCTCCCCCGCCATCGCTGTGGGCTACCTTTGCTAGCGGGGGATCCCAATCCCCGCCAGCCGAGGAGGTCTTCTTCTTGCTCCGAAGGCTTTGTTCTGTTTCTGACGTGTTGCACATTGTATGTGCAGGACGTCAGACTCACAGAAACAGAACGAAGCCTTGCAGATCAGCCAGCATTGCTGAGTCCTATAAAGATATTTATTTCATTTGTTGTCTTGTATTAAGACGTTTTAATGCCCTTATTCAAGTATCACTTCCAAAGAGTGGGTTACCTGCATGGAGTGGCAATACAACGCTAACAACCTTACTGAACAGACTGGTCTTTATCTGCCAATTGGGGCCCTTTTACCAAACTGTGGTAAAATTGGCCTTAGCATATCCTTACACAGGTCATTCCCAAATGTCTCTTTTCTCATTAGCAAGAAGAAAGTAAACATTGTTGGGTATGCAAGAAAGAGGAGGGGGATGGCCCCACACTTTTCCTGACTCTTTCACTGCTTTGGCAGGTAGATAGGAAGAAGATAGTTGGTTATACTTGTCTTGGTTTTCCTCTTCTTAGAGTGGAAGTTGGAGGCTCATGGCCTTGCTCGTTCCCAACTTCTCTCTGCTGTGGTCAGGGCCTTAGAGCCATTGCTTAAGTTAGTTCTGCACCAAAAATATTTTCTGCTGCCATATAGCTGAACAACAAGATTTGGGGGATGTTCATCCTCAAGTTGCTGCACATGTACTATTGTACCCTATTGACACTATAATTATGGCTGTGCCAGCTAGGAATGAGGAAGCAGACAGTAGGCCTGGCGCCAGGACAGTGCTGGATGTTACTCTTATAATCCTAAATATGTCCCAGTGGTCTGACATTAATATCTCCGAGGCAGTTTTGGGTGAAACAGTAACCTTTGTAAGGGATATATAAATGTCATAAGAAGATGCAGGAAACAGTTGAGTTATTAACATAAGTGCACTTTAAACTTTATGAAAAATTGCTCAATTTTAGTGCGTTTTTAGTGAGGTGTTTTCCTGATATATATAATTTTAACTCCTAACCCTGGAAGTCACAGAACAGAATTGCTCTGAGGTCTTTTCTGACTACATTTGCAGCGCACGTTTTGAAGGCACCTTTCGAGCAAATAGTTGAAACTGATTACAGTTTTTGGAGAGTTCATTTCCATGGAAAAATGCTGTTTGGCCAGGAAAATGTCTTCGAAATTTGTCTTCACTATGGCAGCTTCATCTGTAACTGCTTCATACTTAGCAGCTACCTGTATAGTTCCTAAGCCCTTGGGTAGGACTCAAATTACCAGTGCATAAAACCAAAGACTGAGAAAAGCAACTCAAGCTTTGATGAATCTATCTATCTATCTATCTATCTATCTATCTATCTATCTATCTATCTATCTATCTATCTATCTATCTATCTATCTATCTATCTATCTATCTATCTATCTATCTATCTATCTATCTATAATGTAAATTCACTTGACCTTTTAAAACATTTTTGACATTTTTTCTCTCCCTCCCTTCCCCCCTCTTGTTTGCAGTTGCTATTCTTCTGAAGGATGATTATTTTATCAGTGGTGCCGGGCTGCCAGGCAGGTTCAAAGCCGAAAAAGTGGAGTTTCATTGGGGACAGAGTAATGCTTCAGCTGGCTCTGAACACAGCATCAATGGCAAGAGGTTTCCTGTGGAGGTAAGAGAGCAATTAAAGACTGGAGAGGTATGAATGGGATCAACTTACTGCATGGCATCAAAACCGAGACAGCTTGAAAATTTGAAATTAATTGCGCTTTAATATGGATATCTTATTAAGGTGACAATTTTGAAATAACCTACCTGATGTTTACAACTGCAGCTGCACTTAGCACGTGTATTTTACAATAATTTTCAGAGAGAAAGTACGTGGATTCCATGTCAAAAAAAAATTGCATAGAGTGTGCATGCTTAAAGCAGCCACGTAATGTGCTCTTTTGTATAGCCAGCCAAGAGGGGGAAAACAGCCCATGTAGTTGTGAAAATGCCATCTAAGTGCATAATTTTCTCCCCAGCTTAAAATACCTCCTGAAACAACTCACAATTTATTTTCTATATACTGAGTGGAAGACAATATATTTTTAGTTAGTCGAGAAAGACAGTTTTCAGCCAAAACACTTTACCTGGGTAAACTGCTTTCAAAAGTTATCCTCTAATCCCCTAATTCTATAAACAATTTTGCACTCGGTGCGCAAAGCTGCGTGCGCAAGTTACAAAATAGCGTCAGTTACATACATAATATAGTTTAATAATTAGCTGCTAATTGGTATTCATGGGCTGCCCAAGACAATCTGCTGCCTGAGGCAAGAAGTGAGCTGTTGCCCTAGCTCCTCCGCCACCGCTCCCTTCCTTCTCCAACCCCTTTCCCCGAAATTACCTTTTCTATTCTTGTTTTTCAAAAGAAGGTGGTGGCAGTGACTCCCATAGGCTGCCCTGCTGCCGGACCTGGCTCCTCCTCTTCTACTGCGGGCGGCACACCTCTCTGACATAATATCCTGTTTCTTCGGAGGTGGGCCGCCTGCGGTAGTGAGAAGGAGTCGGGACTGGTGACAGAGCAGCTTGTGGGAATCATTGGCTCTGCCTTCTTTTGAAAAACAAGAAAAGAAAAAGTTAATTTCGGGGAAAGGCGGGAGGCGATGCCGCCTCACAAGAGTGCTGCCTGAGTCCCCCGCCTCAGGTGGCCTAATAGTAGGGCTGCAGCTGTTGGCATTAACCAATAATTGGCTTTAATGGGAGCTAATTTTCACTAATTTGTAGTTACTTGTGTAAATGCTCTTAGTTGATATTCTACAAATTGTGCACGCAAAATCTGTAGAATGCAACTGCAAGGTGATGTGGACATGGGAGAGACATGGATGTGTCAGGGGTTTTAGAATATGCGTAACTGCCAACAGCTAGGTATGAGTATTTGCACTAGTCATTGAGCTGGCGTACATGCTCACCCCTAAGTTAAGTGCATAACTGCGGACTTACGTGTGCAATTGATGTTATGGAATATTAGTCTAAATGCCAATATAGAATTTGCGCTTAGCATCAATCATCCCAGCACCTAACCTTTTAGGCAATCTTTTGAGATTTATCCCTAACCCCCAATTCTATAAAAGTTGCCAAAAATTGCACATGCAAATTTGGGTGTGCCTAATTTGTGGATGCAATTTAATTGAATAACGAGCTGGTTAGTGCCAATAATCAGCTTTTTAACAAGCAACTATTAGCGCTAATTGGCATGAGGGGGTGTGGAAATGAGAGGGTCATAGGCGGTTCGGGGCAGATCATGGGTGTGTTTTTTGGTTACACGTGCAATTATAGAATGGGGGGGGGGGGTGTCCACGTGTATATTTAAGCACAGCAGTGGCATTTGCTCCACATTTTTGTTGGTGCAAATGGACACACCTAAATTTATGCACAACCCCTGGGACTTAAGCACTGTTCTATAAGCTGCACCTAAGGTTAGATGTGGTTTATAGACTAGTGCTTAAGCGGGTTTCTTCAGCACGAATTATGGAATTCACTCCTAAATTCTGTTTGACCTATGGGTCGTGTTTACCATTGGGAAGAAAGTAAAGCAAAAATTTATTAAGAAAGCTAGGCTAGTAGGGAAAGAAAGTGTTTGCAAAAGTGTGGAGGTGGCTGGACTCACCTTCCTTTTTGCCAGTGGAGAAAAGCCTTGCATAATGGGATTCAGATGGACAAATTGACAGTTGACTAAAAGGCAGAAAGCATTTTTTGATGATATGAAATGACTATATTTAATCTTTCTCCCCGACAGTGAGGAAAAAAGTGCTCAGCTATCTTGGAACTACAGTCCGATATGTGTTTGGCAGATTGGTGTGAAACATGGTATAGGTTGATTTAGGTTGATTATAATGAAACTGGGCTCTGCCTTTTTGCTTTTGAGAGAGGGGGTGAGATTAAGAGGATGGGATATCTGGATAAGATGCTGGTAAATTCTGTAAGGGGGGGGGGACACACCGCAAAATGGTGATACACGACGAAAGGAATTGCAGTATTATGTAAGTGGCATCCAGCGTCACGTGAAAAAATGTGCACTGGGTGTTCTGATATCTACTATAATAAAACTCACCCTCAACGTTCTGAGGACACTGACGTCAGTGAAGCCAAGCTCTGACTTCCTTCAAAAAGGTTCGAAGGTTCATGGTGGTGAAGCCACCAAAATCACTCCGGGCCCCGCCCTTGAGGGCGGAGCAATGGCAGAACAACGAAGGGGTTGGCAGGGAGGCGGGGAGGGTGGGAAATCGCTCCGGGCCCCGCCCTCACGTCAAACGTCATGACGGGGGCAGAGCAATGCCAGAACAACGAAGGGGTTGCCCAGGGATGGAGGGGGGTGTTGGCGACGAAAACCTTGCTAGCGCCCATTTCATTTGCTCTGAAACAGGCTTCTTTTACTAGTTTTCTTAATAAAACGTTTTGAAATACAATTTGCAAATATGATATTGAAACACTTTACATCTAAGGACCCACACAAGGACCCAAGCATGAGTTTTGGATGCAGTAGTTCTGCAAGCATGCTCAGCTCTCGCACCTGCTCAGATTATGCGCACAAATTAAGCATGCTTGCGGGTGTGGTGCAGTTGCAGTGCTTTGGGCCACTAACAGCGACGCTTTAGGTGATCTCGTGGGTTCCAGATTTCTCCAGCTGGTGGGGCTCGAAGGATCCTCTCCAGCTAAAATAATTTTAGTTTGGAGGGGAGGGGAAGAGAGGAAAGAGAAAAAGGGCAGCCTAGGTATAGGGAACCTAGCGCCCACCCATGGTCACTGTAGGTGTTGCCAAAATTGTTATTCTGGCTACACTTCTGGACTTAGTGTGTTTTGGGTTTTTTTTAATGTTCTTCTGTGTAGCATGATAAAAACAATACAATGTTGGCGAACCAAAGTGATGTGAGTAAGGTTTCAAGTCTACATTTTTCTCTGCAGATGTGGCCAGAAGGGACCTATATATATGATCTTAAAAAGCCATGAATAGCAGTGTTTTTGGATAATTGTTATGGTTGCACAATTAAGTGTCACAGCCTGCTGAAGATTTTCTCTTTGACTAATATGACAACTAGACCACCACATTGTTATAGAAAATAGCAATAGAAATGTATTTTACTAAAATACTTGCATGATAGTCTAAATGTAAAGGTATACTGGGAATTTAATTCTTCCTTTCTTATAGCAAAGCTCTGCCAAGTTTTCTTGAAATATGTGTTCCATTTAAAAAGAAATGAAAAACATTAGTTAAATTTTGTTTTTTCTCTTTGCTCTCTCAAGGTGATGACAAACAATTTGAGTCCTTTTTTCAAAAGAGTTTCACCATAGGGAAACAGACTAATAGGATGAATGGGGCTCTTTGTCTCTTAATAACAAACCAAATTAATGTTGCATTTTCAGCATTGCCCAACATAAAGATTTAAAGACTTCCTTCCCCATTCCGCTTGTCTGGTACTATACCTCTAGAACAGGGGTTCTCAATCCAGTTCTCAAGGCGCACCCAGCTAGTCAAGTTTTCAGGATATCTACAACGAATATTGTATAAGTTAAATTGAATGCCCTGATTTAGCAAAGATGGCGGACTTGTTACCTTGTGGTTGTTGGAGTGCACAGCAGTGGCGTAGCTACATGGGGCCAAGGGAACCTGGGCCCCCTCAAATTTACTCTGGGCCCCTGGTTTTGCTGGTGGGGTCCCCAGCCCCTGCCAGCTGAAGCCTTGTCCAGCACTGGTCTCCGGTGCTTCCGCATTGCATGCCCTGCTCTTTCTTCCCCCTCACGTCTTGCACGCTCCTTTTAGTGAAATTGAGTAGTTTCACTAAAAGGAGCGTACAGGACACGAGGGGGAAGAGAGAGAGAAGGGCAGGCAATGCGGCGGTGCTGGAGACCGGCGCTGGAGAAGGCTTCAACTAGTGGGGGTTGGGGATCCTGCTAGTCAAGGTATTTGCTGCCGTGGTGGGTGGGGAGTGGCTCGGCGGTGTGGGGGGGGGGGTTGGCAGCAGGGCAGCAGACCAAAATTGCCCCCCTACCTCGGACTCTGGCCCCCTCCCACCAAGCGGTCTGGCTACGCCCCTGGTGCACAGGGCCTGGCAGATGGATGGACGGAGACTTGGTGTTTCTTGAGTATTCTTGCTATTGTGTCAGCAGTCCCTTTCTCTTCTCTGGACGATTGTGCTGGACAGAATCCCTGTAGTGAGTTAATTTTCTGAGTGGACTTCAGGCTCGAGTATATATTTTTTCTCATGTTATAGACATTAGCTTTGGAACTTTAGAGTTTTCCACAGTTATATTCTGGAGCAGGTTTCTTTCTCATTCTCACATTCTACATAGTTTTCATTTTACACAGCTAAGAGTACATGTTAAGTTTACAGTCGAATTGCCTTAGTTTGGAACCGCAGTATTCTCATATTAAATTTCTTTCTTTCTAGTATTTATAGTACTGTGGCAAATGTATGGTTATACATAGGAGGAGAGATGGGAGGGGGATGTATGGTACATTCACATGATACTCTTAATGTGTATGTTTTTTTACAAAGGGGGTTGGGAGGAGGTGGGATAGAGGTTTGGAAAGGATACTGGGGTTGGATTGGGTGGGGGGGGGGACCTGGATTAGGAAGTTGGGGATTAACTGAGCTGAAATGTAAGACCTTGTGGGAATCTTTGATTTTGTAGGTATAGGGAGGAGGCTGTTGGATCTTCTGTTCAATGCTTGTTACTATCATTTCACCAGCTGTAGTGACTTGATAAAGGGCACTCAAATGTTTTCATGGAATGTGTCTGGTATTGAGTCCTCATAAAGCACTATAACATCTTTACAGAGTTGAGGCGACGGGGAGTACAAGTGGCCTGTTTACAGGAAACCTAGCTTGTCCAGACAGAACATCAAAAATTGAAATGAGATTGGGTGGGTAGTGTTATTGTAGCTTCTTCCATTGAGCTGAGAGCAGGACTAGCTATTTTGCAAGGCAAGGCCTTCTTCTGCAAGGTGCAGTCTGCTGTTGTGGTCTCAGAAGGGAGATATATAATAGCGGCGTTGTGTTGGCAGGGCAACAGGGTCATCTTAACCAATGTCTATTGTCTCAAAACAGCAGGCCACGCCTTTTTAGTGGACGTGGTCAATAAATGATTGGCGTTGGGAGATCATCCATTGTTTTTATTTACAGATTTTAATATGGTCATTGACCCTGCTATAGACAGAAACCCTGCTTCTCTGGCGAGGGTGAATATTACAAAAGGGTTACATTATCTCTGTGGGATTCTAGAGATACTTGACAGTTGAAGGACCCTGTATCCTTTTGACACAGAAATTACACATGTTGCTAGAGCACATACCTCTGATTCTTGACTGGACTATATATATATATTTTTTCTAGTATATGATCGAGTGGTGGAGGCACATATAGGACCTATAGTGATTTCAGATCATTCACCTATTTGGGTGGAGATTAAATCCTCTGAAGATTATAAAGTGAGAGCCAGGTGGACTTTCCCACAATGTTTATATTATGGCTCTCAGTTTTAATCCTATATAGTGACCCGGTGGGAGGAGTATTGTAGGCGTAATGGGTGCCATAGAAAGCAGCCTGCATTATTTTGGCAAACTGCGAAGGCAGTGTTATGGGGGGACATCATTGCCTTTATGGCAAGGATAACAAAAGAATCAAATAAAAATATTTTGAAACTGTAAAAAGAATTTACAAGAGAGCAAAGGAGTTTTCAAGCTTATCCTACTCAAGCCAGTAAAGACAGTTTATTAGCGGTCCAGGTGGCTTTAAATTGTCTATTACAAAAGTACTACTTATTACAAATACAAATTGTATACATTTGGTCATAAATCAGAATGTTTATTGGTTCGTCCGATTCATACTTGGAAATCTCTCGTTATGAAGGGTTGAAAATAGATGAACATGGCGCTCCCCGAACTAAACCTAAAGATATTTTGTTTTTTGAAAAAAAAAAACATTAAAAAATTTTACACTGACCCATTGCTATTACAGGGAGAGGGGAGCTTCAGCTTTGAGAGACTGGGCTTCCTAAGCTTACCGAAGAGGAGCTTCAGTATTTGAACCGAGAAATTACAGAGCTGAAATTCAAGCAGTTATTTGGTCATTAAAATTATACAAAACAGCAGGGCCGGATTGTTTTCAGAAGAATATTACCATCCTTTGGGGAGTAGGTTTGGAGACCCTCTAGAGGCCTGTTTACAACAGGTGTGAAGCTTTCCCTATAGAGGCGAGTCAGGCTCTTATTACTCTTATTCCTAAACCTAGGAATGATTGGGCTTTCCTATCATCTTATTGGCCAATATCCCTGTTAAATGTTGGTTTGATTCCCACTGCAGCTCTTTGTGAACTTGGGCAAGTGGCTTAACCCTCCATTGCCCAAGATACAAAAACATAGGCACTCTTTTACTAAGGTGCACCAAAAAAATGGCCTGCGCTGGTGTAGGCGTATGTTTTGGACACATGCAGGTCCATTTTTCAGCGCGCCTGCAAAAAAGGGCTTTTTTGGGTGGGTGGGGGGATGACATCTGAAAATGGTTTTGCAGCGAAATTAAAACCAGAGCTTGTCCATTTTTGGCCTGAGACCTTACTGCCACCCGTTGACTTAGTTGTAAGGTCTCACGCATTAACTGGGCGGTAATTGTCGGCGTGCATACACAGCCAGTTACTGCCAGGTAAGCACCGCGAAGTAGAACATTTCTACCACGTGTTTTGGACGCACGTCAAAAATGGAATTACCACCTGGGGCACACAGTAGCCGGGCGGTAGTTCCAATTTGATGCACATTGGACGTGCATAGACGCCTACACGCCTTAGTAAAAAGGCCCCTTAGATTGTGAATCCTCTAGGGACAGAGAAAGTACCTACATATAATGTGTACAGTGCTGCATACATCTAGTAGCACTATAGAAATGATTATTATTATTACTAGTAGTAGTACTGACCTGCTCATGCCCCTTTTGAGTTGCACCATAAAATTTAGGCATCCATATTATAGAATAGGGCGTAGGGCAGATCAGCGGTGTAACTTCAAATGAGTATCAATTAGCACCAGTTATTAACTGTTAACGACTCACTAACTTATTAGCTCGCACTCAGATCTCCGAGAAAAGCTGCACTGGCTCCCAATCAAAGAATGGATCTTCTTCAAAATCTGCACTTTGGTCCATAAAATCATCTACGGTATAGTCCCAGAATACATGACAAATCTCATAGATCTACCAATTAGAAATAGATCAAAATCAGCACGATCATACTTATACCTACATTACCTCAACTGCAAAGGGTCAAAATACAAAACATATGCATCCAGCTTCTCCTATTTGAGCGCACAACTATGGAACGGACTCTCGCATGCATAAACTTCAGGAAATCATTAAAAACTCACCTCTTCAAAAAAGCCTATCCCTCCGATCCAACTTAACCCCCCACACCCAGCAACACAACATAATCAAGGACCGCACTGGACAACTCACCACCACCATTCCCCTTGGCCCAATGACGTCTGACTCACACCTACCTCATCTGACCACAATTTTGTATTTGTTATCAACCGTAACGGCAAATGCCTTTACGGTACTTGTAAGCCACATTGAGCCTGCAAACAGGTGGGAAAATGTGGGGTATAAATGTAACAAATAAATAAATCTGGGATCTGTGCCCAAATTTGGGTAACCTGTATAGAATCCAGGGGTCTGTGTTAGTACATTTATGTATTGAATAAATAAAACCTAATGAAAAATGACAGAACCCTATTGTCTAAGTTCGCTGGTTTGTTTTTTTATTATTACAGCTAATGTGTTCATTGGTAAGGCTGCCTACATTAATTGATTTCCTTCATTGAAGCCTGTCTGGATCATATTTTTGGTGATTCATAGTTTAAATTAATTGGATGTAGAGATGAGTTTTTCCATTTCAGTGTTTTTCAATTAAGTTCCTCAACTAGTTTCAATAAGTTGCTTGAAATAGTTGTTAAAACTCTAAATGTGATGCTGTTATGAAAAAAAACAAAACCCTTGCAGTACAGTTCAAATGATGACTTTAAAGCCTTTGATATGGATAGCTGATTGCGCCTTTTAATTTTCTCCTTTTTTTCTTGTTTTGTAGATATGAGTATGTCAGCCCAAATCAATATTCATTTTATTTCTAGGTTCATTATGTTTGTGAACAGTAGAAGCTCTAGAAAGGATTTAATCTTCCCAAGGCTGAACATTTAATTTGCCAGTATCTTCTCCGATTTAATGTGAACTCATATAAGTATACATGTATGCTCACACGCAACCGGAATAGGCAAAGTAGAGTCTAGAATTTATTCAGTTTTAACTGGAACTTTAACTTTCCTGTTTTGGAAAGAGTCATAACGTAACCATGGACTCCAGTGAAGTCGGATGGCTGGGCGTTAATCGTCTTGTAAGGTACAGATGCTCGATCTCAGCAAGAAAGACTGAGAAGGGACCTTCATTGCTCAGACCCTCTACTGAAATCTTAATTCAAGGACCATCCTCACCTCTTTGTTCCTTATATTTTGTTCCTTCAGCATATACAGGGGGATTCTATATATGGCGACTAAAGTTAATTGTTTAACAAGCCAATCATTGCCAGTAGTTGGCCACTAACAAGCAATTTTCAGCACTAACTAGCACTAATTATTTATTTATTGCATTTGTTTCCCACATTTTCCCAAACGTTTGCAGGCTCAATGTGGCTTACATTGTTCCGCCATGGTGTCACCGCGACAGAATAGCATATACAATTATTAATTTCATAAGAACATGGGAAACATAGTGTATAAAAGCATCATATATATATATAACATTATCGGAATAACAGGTATCGTGGCAGTCTATTAATGTTTAAATGATGGATTGTTATGGTATATTCTATTAAAGAGGTGAGTCTTCAAGGATTTCCGAAAGTTAAGTAGGTCGTGAATTTACACGTGCAGTTTTCTAAGTGTAATCTTCTAATACGCGGATCTCAAAAGGGGGGCATGGCCATGTGAGGGGCATGGGCGGGTTGTGGGCATTCCTAAAAATTATACGCACAATTACAGAACATGCGCAATCCACATCTAAGTTAGGCACAGCATTTATACCAGGTTTTCATTGCTATAAATGGTTGCGCCTAAATTTTAGTCGTGGGAATGGGTGCTAAACATATTCTTTAAGAAAACAACAAAGAAAGCGGAAGATATCCAGAAGGACCAGACTGAAGCCATAGATGTTAAAAACCAAAATGATTTATTAGGACCCAACACGGTCCATGTTTCGGCCGAAAGGGCCTTCTTCAGGGGTCTTCAGATTGGCATATACAGTTATTCCTTCAAAGAATCTCACACACATGAGACTATCACTAATACTGTCCAAATAGACTTGCTAGTATACACATATTCTGTAAACCACACCTAACTTTAGGCAGGGTTTATAGAATAGCGCTATGTGTGATTTTTTTTGGCGTTGATTTTTAGGCACCATATATTGAACCCATAGTTCAAGGCCTCTCTGTTCCTTCCTAAATTTGAGCCTTTTTCAAATAAAGGAAAACTGTACAATGAGGGGGCATATGATGAAGTTAAGAGGAAATAGGCTTAGGAGGAATCTAAAGTATTCATTCACGGAAAGGGTGGTGGAAGCATGGAATGGCCTCCTGGTGGAGGTCATAGAGACGAGGACTTATGAAAACTCTCATCTCTACAGCCAATTAATTTAAACTATAAATCTCCAAAAATTTAAGAAAGCTTTGGACAAGCACGTGGAATCCCTTAGGAAAAGGAAGAGTTAGTGGTTACGGAGGATGGGCAGATTGGATGGTCCATTTGGCCTTTATCAGCCTTCATGTTTCTATGTAATTATATTTACTAAGAGATGCCACTGTGTTACATCACACAAACAGACATTCATGTGCATTATTTACCTTGGGTCCCGTTTTGTTTATTTATTTTAAAAATTTATATCCGGTCTATCCAATGTACTAGGCAGGTTACAGTAAAAAAAAAACATGCATAATAATAAAATACACCAATCCAGACAACAGAAAATCCACAAAATAATAACAAATTACATCTGTATTCAAACTGCACTTCGTACATATGTAGGGCCCTGTTTACTAAGGTGTGCTAGTGTTTTTAGTGCGCACTAACCATATAGACACCCACAGAAATATTATGGGCATTTTCTTGGTTAGTACGTGCTAAAATCGCTAACATACCTCTAGCGCGGCTTAGTAAACAGGGCCCTTAATGTCATCCGTTAGTACTGTCTTTAAAAGGCTTCTCTAAACAGGTTGTCAGCAGCTTCTGGAACTGAAGAAAGTTACCAGTGCTCTGCAATTCAAGTGGAAGTGAGTTCCACAAGCTTGATCCTGCCACATAAAACATAGTCTATATTCTTCTAACGCAACATGGCAAAAAGATACAGTAGAATAATTTTACTAATAACACGTATTAACACATTTGCTAATGTGGTAGCAGACGTCAGTAAATCATCCTTGCCCTTTTGCTTGAGTCTTATTTTGACCATCTTGCTTGCATGTTTATTTTCCTTTGCATTGTATTATTTAAGGTACCCTGAGTTAGGGGGCTGTATACAAAATGGAACTAAAGTCTGTTTTTTTCCTTTTAAATTAAAAGCTCAATTTACTTCACTGTTGTGTAAATTAAACGTGGAAACAAAGAAAAATGAAGGCAGCTAAAATTCATGAGCCTCTTTTAATAAACTGCGCTAGCGATTCCCGGCGTGGCAAATGAGAGGAAGCCCATTCAATTCCTATGGGCTTCCTCTCGTTGGCCGCACGGGAATCGCTAGCATGGCTTCAATAAAAGAAGCCCCATATGGCTTATCCAGTTTGCCCATCCATGCCATCTACTCTCCCTTTCACTCCCGTAGAGATCTTATGTACTTGTCCCAAGCTTTCGTAAATTCAGATACAGCTTTTGTGTTGCAGTTATAAGTATTTTTGCCATCAAACAGAATTTGGAGAAATCCTGATCTGTTTATAGCCATAAATATTACCAGGAATAAGTTCAGAGAGGTACTATAAAGTAGGAATGATTATTTTACAGCGTAAAATAATCATCTGTTAGCAGAAACCCTCATGATAGTTTGATCTAACATTTTTCTTTCTTTCAGGTAGAGAGACTTTTGTATTTTTCTGCTTCCTCACCCAACACCAAAATCTCTAATGAAATACTGATGTCTGATTTCACTGATTAAATCTTCCTCTGTTCCACTTTTAGAAGGTTAATCTTTAATAGCTATAAATAATTGCAGTTGATTCACTGAGATGATTATGCTTGGCCATCCAGATGTAATTTATAGGTCATTTCATCTTTAATTAGATCACTTGTGCCAGGGGACAGTGAGGCAAAAGTTTAAATATCAGTCAAATGAAATTCCCAAGAGGAGAAATGGTAAGCTTACAAGGAGTATTCCGGTCTAAATTTAAAAAAACTATATATAAAAGAAACACGTGTACACAACTGGAAAAATGCTCTAGCAAATAACTTATCTGAAGCCCTAGCGTTCAACTTCATGAAGTCTTTCTTCCATCAGCCGATGTTTGTAATCCCAAATAGACAACAGTCCACATGTTTCATAAATCCTCAACAAGAGCCTTGTTTTGCATTTGCTGCATCAGGAGGGAAGACCCGATAGGCACCTTAATAGCCACACATGCATGTTTAATTTGGTTTAGCACGCTTTTGTAGAAGTGAATCAGCAGCTGGTCCTCAAGGTGAACTTCTTGAAGACATCTGTTCCTCATCTAAAATTTGTTTTTTGTATCTAGTCTGTATGCTCTTGAAAGTACGGTCTCCAGAACTGTATACACAGTACCCCAAATGAGGTCTAAGCAGAGATTTTTGCGGAAGCACTGTTACATTCTTTTCCATGCTGGCCTTTCCTCTTTGAATGCATCCAGGAGTTCTTTTGATTTTTACCGTCGGCTTTGGCACCTGTCTATCCACCTTAATATTATCAGATATGATCATTGCATGTGGAAAAACACATGGTAGACGTGGTAGATGTGAATCGTTTGTTCACTCTCTCCAAAACTACTAGGACTAGGGTGCATGCGATGAAGCTACAGAGTAGTAAATTTAATACAAATCGGAGAAAATGTTTCTTCACTCAACGTGCAATTAAACTCTGGAATTCATTGCCAGAGAATGTGGTAAAGGCAGTTAGCTTAGCGGGGTTTAAAAAGGGTCTGGACGGCTTCCTAAAGGAAAAGTCCATAGACCATTATTAAATTGGCTTGGGAAAATCCACTGCTTATTTCTGAGAGAAGCATCATAAAATATATTGAGCTTTTCTGGGATCTTGCCAGGTATTTGTGACCTGGATTGGCCACTGTTGGAAACAGGATGCTGGGCTTGATGGACCTTTGGTCTGTCCCAGTGTGGCAATACTTATGTACTTATGCAATGCAATAGGTCCCTGCATTCTCCTTCCCTCTTTCCAAAGTCTAAAATATAAAAAGTGCTTCTGCAGCAGGAGTTCCATCTCCATCTTCTCCTTCACTCTTGAAATGTGTTCTTCTTGAGTCAGTTGACATACCTAAAAACTTACATTGAATGTCAGCAAAACTTGACCCCTTGATAGAAAGGCTCTGCCTAATGATTTTGGGCTGTCTGAAAACATTGATATCAAAGCACCCCGTCTGCCCAACAAGATAAACTCATTTTACATGGTATGTGATACTTTATATCCGAGTTTGATTTGTCCTTGCCACTCTCAGGGCACAGACCGTAGAAGTCTGCCCAGCACTCTTCTTGTACTAAAAGTTCTGAAGCTAACATCGAAGCCCCTTAAAATTTACACTCCAGCCCATCCATATCTATTCAGTCACGATCATGGTGTAGACCGTAGAAGTCTGCCCAGCACCGGTTTCACTTCCCAATTACCAGCGTCCCCACCTAATCTCCGCTAAGATTCCGTAGATCCATTCCTTCTAAACAGGATTCTTTTGTGTTTATCCCATGCACATTTGAATTCCATTACCGTTTTCATCTCCACCACCTCCCACGGGAGGGCATTCCACATATCCACCACCCTCTCTGTGAAAAAGTACTTCCTGACATTACTCCTGAGTCTGCCCCCCCTTCAACCTCAATTCATGTCCTCTAGTTCTACCACCTTCCCGTCTCCAAAAAAGGTTTGTTTGTGGATTAACACCTTTCAAATATTTGAGCGTCTGTATCGTGTCACCCCTGTTTTTCCTTTCCTCCAAGGTATACATGTTGAGGTCGGCAAGTCTCTATTCGTACGGTTTGCAACGCAAATCCCGTACCATTTTTGTAGCTTTTTATTTTTCAAAGTAAATACTTGGGTCCATTTTGTTTCGGCAAAGCTCGGTCAAATTCTTTTCAGCTGACTCTCCCCTATAATTAATAATTCAGCACAAAATACATCGCTACCTATCTCTCTCACTCTCTCTTTCTCTATACGTATGCATATATATGTATAAGAGATAAATGGGAGCTATACATTATATTATTCACCACATGCATTTACCTGTGTCAGAGAGCACTCTGTTTTATTAAAGCAAAGTATCTTATCATAAAGTTCAGTTCAAGGTGCAGAACTGGGAGGCCATGCAGTGAATTTTCTCTGAGTATATTAGAAAGCGTATTGCCACCTCCTGTCATTGTTATAGACTCCGCTGACATTTTGGTTGGCATTCGTGATCCTTTCCCCCTTCCTGTGTACTTTGACTAAAGGCTGGAAAGTTGAACATTTTTTTTTTTAACTTAGTAGGGTTTGTTCAATTTAAGCAGATGATGGTGTGGAAAATGGAACTGGAGATCAGAGCCGGCAAGGTGCTTTGAGCTGAACCTTTCATAGATTTGGCAGTTCTAATGTTCTTATGCAGTCCAGGTTTTTAGAGGTGGAAACTTGTATTTAGACATGATGGGCACTTTTGCTGATTTACTGAATCAATTTTGCTAAGAGCAGCTTCTGTTTGACAGACTTGCTTTTGAAATCAGACTCATTTAACCACAGTTTTAACAATTTGGAGGGAATTACTCTGTACTTTTTTTTCTGACAAAGATAATATTGTGCGGTTTGCTTTAAACTTATCTGAACCAAGATGCTGTGAGCAAATATGTAATTACTTCTAAGTGATGTCTTTCTCCAATTTGGTGCTTTAAGCTGCTCCATTTAAACTGTTCATTTTATGCAAACAAAATGATATAGTGCTAAATGGAATCATGTAAAATCTTTTTCTCTCCAGTAAACCAGCTATTCTGTACCATTTATGTTCTGCCCTTGCTTTTTTGTTGTTAGTTTTGTAAAACTACTGCCTAACTGCATATTTTCCTATAAAATTGGTGTTTGTTATTTCATTTTCATTTCACATGAATACTTTACCTTTGAGAAAATAGGTATAGGATTAGATAATTGATTTTGGCCGCTGATAAAATACCTGATTTAGCTAAATTTAATGGGGAAAAATGTTTGATCTGTAGTGGGCACCAGCAGTTATGCCAGCCAGAACCTATTGTAAATGCCAGCACCCAATTTGTAGCAGTTGAGAGCACAAGTTATGGTATTCTATAACATTGTGCCTAACTTCCGGGAATGCCCCCTAATCTTCCCATGCTCCTCCCATAGCCCCGCCCCCTTTGAGTTGCACACTATGAAATTTAGGAGCAGACGTTGTAGAATAGTGACTGGAGCAGATGAGCAACCAAAGCCAAATTGTTGCCAATTAACTCCAATCATTGACTGTTGACATCTCGTTAACTAATTCATTTGTGTGTGTATCCGCCCTGGGTGCCCAAATTTGGGTGACCTTTATAGAATCCGAGGGAGGTGATGTAGGCGCATATGTTATAAAATAGCACCCAGCATGTAACATGCATAATTGCCAATTAGTCACAAAATTGAAATCCTAACAATTCTTTTAAATGCGGGGGCGATTATTAAATAATATATTGAAATCCTAATGCAAATGTATAAATAATTGTTAGGTAATAAACTCACGGGTCACACATTAACAGAGTCTCGGAGGTAACTTTTTTCACACAGGGTACACAGCCCTTTGCCTTAACTAGATCATCATTGGCACTATAGATATTAGCGTGGAATACATTTTCCCAGCATTAAAATTCAAATTTCCACATTATTTAAACTAAATAACTCTAATCCAAATTTTAATAGATTTCAATCATAGAAAACCTTTTCACTTATCTTTTAAATGTTTACATAGGACTGTCACTAACACGGCCATGTTGCGTTGGGATTTCAATATATTAATTGCCAATTACTGGCACCAATTGGACATGCAGGTGCCATTATTCTATAACTCACATGCACAATTGCCCCTAGATTCTGAAAAGGCCACCCAAATTTATGTGTCAAGATTTGGGTGTGATCCCGAGATGTGTGTGCATTAATTGGTTAATGAGCCAATTAATGGCAGTCATTGGAGTCTAACAATCCATTATTGATGTTAATTGGTACCAATTAAGGTTTACGTGTGCATCTAGCAACACGCTATTGTATAAGGCAGAGTGCATAACCCCCATAGTGCATATTTCAAAAGGGGGCATGACCATGGGCGTGTCGGGTATTCCAAAGATTTTTGCACTTAATTATGGAATACTGTAACAGTGTGCTTAACTTGGGTGCCAGCATTTACACCAGGTTTCAGCAGGTATAATTTTGGTACCCATAGGGCCAGATGCACTAAACTTAACGAGCCATTAACGAGCAAGTAGTAAACCCTGGCATGTACCGAAGGCCAGTTTCCAATCACGGTAGCAACTAACGAAAATGGATTGCAGATGATTCAAAGGCTATTATAATGAGCTGCACTACCGTTGGAAGGCTATTATAATCAGATGCACTAACGTTTACCGATTCCCCTTACCGTGGAAAACCTAACGTGAGGTCTGCACCTCTCGTTAGGCTGGGGCTGCTGTGAACGGACCCATGGAGACCAGTGGGAAAGCACCTAACACCCATGTAAAAAAAAACAAATAAGCTGCGTGTCCCTGACGTGCACTTGGCTTTCTTTTTTCCCTTCCGCTGCCGCCCCCGAGGTTGCTGCCGCCACTCCCCCTCCCCCCCTGCATTGAAATGATAGCTTTCCGCAGCCCCGGCCTCCCCACCATCCTCCGCTGCTCCCCCCCTCCACCCACCCCCCTCCGTCTGCCACTGGGCCCCAGTACCATAACATCCCTCACTAGATCATGCGCTCCACTAAGGACCATATATCTTTTACACATATATGAGCTATTTTATTAAAAAATGTTTATGTTCTGACTCCTCCCATGCTCTGTCCAGTCCCTACCCCTAAGCACACCTACTGCACAAATACACTTGCACTATATATACTTTTGGGTGTGAACCAACTCTTTAAAAGGTATTTTAGGCACATTATTTGGAGCTAGCGTTTGGAAGAGTGCTTGAGTGGTGGACCCCACTCCTTTCTCTGGCATTGAGAGTTTTGGAGGACAACTCCCTGATCTGTTCATCTCTAACATGCAGGCTTACAAAAATCTGTTAGTCAAATTGCAAAATCATGTCTTATACATGTAGGTAGCTCCAGTGACACATACAAATACCCGAGTGATGCTGTTCTTTAAAAAAATAAAATAAAAATTGCTTTTTCTGTTGTGTGGCACCAAATGTGTGTTTATTTGGCAGCACTTTGCATAATATATTAAAGCTTCAATGGCATGCTGCATAATTTATGAAACGCTTCAGCATTCACCAAGCACTTCTGACATATAGTTTTAAATAGACGGTTTTTGGATATCCCTTTAGCAACCCGATTGACCTATTCCTCTCTAGCTAGCATCTAGCTAAAATCAGAAAATGATAATAGTGGAGAACAAGCAGACACAAATGTTCAACTGAGCTGTTATTAATGGAAGAGAGGTAAATTTAAATGCTCGTCACATTTTCAATAAATGATGTGCTACATAGATAAGTAAATATGCTTTTCCGGCATTACCACACATTTAAGTTTATGTGAAATAGTTTTTATTAAGACAAGAATAGTACAAGAACAGCCATTAACAATACCAACAATATGTTCAATAGCAGAAAATTCAATACCGTCAAAGATTTATATAAACTCCCAACCCCCCCCCCCCCCCCCCTTCTCCCCACCACCACCTCCATCCCGTTCTCTTAAACTTCTAAATTGTTCAGCAGGGCAGTGCAAATTCTCGTGGTCAACGTGCCCAAGAAGGGTGTCTATATCTTAAGGAAACTCTTCTTTGACTTCTTCCTGGCTGCTTTCACAGACATCCTTTCCATTGTGAGCAGTTCATACATTTGGTTCTACCATAACATCAGTATTGGAGGCTGATCATCTATCCATTGCAACAAAATGTAGCATTTCACCATCAAACAAGCTTTACGGATAAACAATGCAAACACTTTTGTTCCCTCACGTGTATTCTCCATTCGGTCTAACAAACTCATCTTGGCACTCACTTACAAACGTATACCCAACGTCCAGTGGTGTGCCGGAGCGGGCTCTCACGGGCTCGCGAAAGCCATTTGTTAAGTTTTTAAGAATTTTGGGAGCCGGTTGTTAAAGTAGGCCTCCCCATGGCTACTTTAACAACTGACTCCCAAAATGTGGGCTTGGGCCCCCTCCTGAATTCTCTTTTACTTTGCTGGCAGTGATGTTGGCCCCACTAGCCAAGTAAATAGACTGCTGCTGCTCCCTGCTCCTTGTTTCTGACTCTGAGCATCAGGCTGGGACTTTTCATGCAAGCACAAGAAGGTTCCATCATGCTGCTCAGAACCAGAAACAAGCAGCAGAGAATGGTGGCAGTCCATTTATTGGCTGGTGGGGCTCGGCAAAGGTATGCCTAGCATGCCCGCACAAGGGAGGGGAGAGAGAGGCATGTATTCCCCCCCCCCCAAATTTCAGGGCTGGCTATGCCCGGAGAGAGAGCCCGTTGTTATAAATTTACCAGCACACCCCTGCCAACATCTCACTCAAGTGTGCTCAGACCCATACCCAAAATTCCTGGATTTTCGGACAGGCCCTCACACAATGCTTCCAGGTACCCACTCTCTGTCCACAGTTCCTACAAGCACCATCAATGGGCATTCCTGTTTTCTGAGACCTACTGTGGTGAATATACATTCTGTGCAAAAATGTATAGTAGTTGACTATTTTTCCATCAATTTCCTGGCCTCAGCGACCCCTTTCTGAAAATCTTCCAACCCATAATCCTCATCCACTTCCTCCCTCCATTTATTTACCATAGCACATTTAAGTTTAATAAATGATGAAAATATAAAACAACCAATAATCATTGAGAATCAATTATGATTATTTTATATTGTAATTTTCATTATTTTTGAATTATTATTTTTTTGTTAGTGAAGCAGGAGGCCTCTTTTAACATGTAGCCCTAAGCTGAAGCTTGTCCAGCTGGTACGTAAATCCAAACATCTGACACCCACTATTAAGGGCTATAGGTATTTCAGCAACCTAATCTGGTTCCAAGGCTTCTTGAGTTATTGACGCTGAGCTTTATATTCTCCAGAGCGGCTCACCACCAACATCTGTGTCAGTTATAATGAATCCAAGTTTTTGTAACTGATCTTTTCATCATTGGATCTTTTCTTTGTAATCTGGATCAGGTCATTATTTCTCCTGAATTACAGATAATAGTTAGTATCATTATCACTGCCTGAAATGAATGTCTGTCATACATGGATATGTAAATTTATTTATTAGAATGTATATCCCGCTTTTTGAAAAATTTTCACTCAAGGCAGTGTACAGCAAGAATAAGTTAAACATAGGCAACAGACAATTACAGCAGTAAACATATTCAAATAACATGCCGCCTTATTTTCGAAAGAGAAAGACGCCCATATTTTGACCCAAATCGGAAGATGGACGTCTTTCTCCCGTGGGCGGCCAAATCGGTATAATTGAAAGCCGATTTTGGGCGGCTTCAACTGCAATCTGTCGCGGAAAACGGCCAAAGTTGACGGGGGCGTGTCGGAGGCGTGGTGAAGGCGGGACTGGGGCGTGTTTATCGGCCAATGAGAGATGGGCGTTCTCGGCCGATAATCGAAAAAAGAAAGGCGTTTTTAGCGCGAATTTGGGTCACTTTTTTGGACCCTTTTTTTTTTCCACAAACAAGTCCCAAAAAAGTGCCCTAAATGACCAGATGACCACCGGAGGGAATCGGGGATGACCACCCCTGACTCCCCCAGTGGTCACTAACCCCCTCCCACCCCAAAAAAACAACTTTAATAACTTTTTTCCCCAGCCTGTATGCTAGCCTCAAATGTCATACCCAGCTCCATCACAGCAGTATGCAGGTCCCTGGAGCAGTTGCTAGTGGGTGCAGTGGACTTCAGGCAGATGGACCCAGGCCCATCCCCCCTCTACCTGTCACACTTGTGGTGGTAAATGGGAGCGCTCCAAACCGCCCCCAAGACCCACTGTACCCATATCTAGGTGCCCCCCTTCAGCCATAAGTGCTATGGTAATGGTGTAGAGTTGTGGGCAGTGGGTTTTTGGGGGGGATTTGGGGGGCTCAGCACCGAAGGGAAGGGAGCTATGGACTTCAGAGGTGGTTAACTTTTTTTTTATTGTTACAAGTGCCCCTAGGGTGCCCGGTTGGTGTCCTGGCATGTGAGGGGGACCAGTGCACTACGAATCCTGGCCCCTCCCACGACCCAATGCCTTGGATTTGTTCGTTTTTGAGCTGGATGCCTTCAGTTTCCATTATCGCTGAAAAGCGATACCGTCCAGCTCAAATCTGCACAAATCCGATGCATTTGGCTGGCACAAATCATATTATCAGAAAAAAGATGGACGCCCATTTTTTTTTCGAAAATACGGTTGGTCCCGCCCCTTCACGTACCCGTTCTCTGAGATAGACGCCCATGGAGATGGGTGTTTGCGTTCGATTATGCCCCTCATGGTATACTACTTAAATTGTCAACATAATACACAATAAAACATTTGAATAGACATCATAAGGTGGAAGTAAAGGTGGACCACACAGAGAGATTAGATAAGTTAGAACATAAGGGAACTAATTTAAAGAAAGTTGCATACCCTGTCCTTTAAGATGATTATTTTACCAATGTGTTCTATTCAATAAATGTTACCATAATTCCAAATCTTAAGTTGGGGGCCCTTTTACTAAGGCATGCCAAAAAAACGGCCTGCGCCGGTGTAGATGGTGTGTATTGGATGCAGGCAGGTCCGTATTTTAGCACACCTGGAAAAAAGGCCATTTTTTGGCCGAAAATGGATATGTGGCAAAAGAAAAATTGGCACGCATCCATTTTGGGCCTGAGACCTTACCCACCCACCCATTGACTGAGCGGTAAGGTCTCACGCATTAACCAGGCAGTAATCGTCAGCGCGCATACACTGCCAATTACCGCCTGGTTAGCACCACGCAGTAGAAAATACAAAAATATTTTCTGCTGCTCATATCAGACACGCGTAAAAATTAGAATTACTGCCTGGGGCACATGGTAGCCGGGCAGTAGTTCTAATTTGATCGACGTTGTACATGCATAGGTGCCTATGCACCTTAATAAAAAGGCCCCTTGGTTTGTTAGCTGTTCTTGTCAGTCTCTATATGCGCCCCAGCGTTGACTATCCAGGGTTAGTTCAGGCTGCAATTGGAAGTAGCTTGCTAGCCGCTTACCACTGCGAGCTGAATATCGGCCACAGAGCTTTTGCAATGCTTGGAAAAATTATGAAAAGGAAATGAGTTTTATTTTCTTGACATTTAAAGTCTCTATTTTATTTATACTCCCAGACTACTTTGAAAAAACGAAAGGCTTTGCTATACTTAAAAAAAAAAAGCTTTCTCATAAAACTTTGCCTTTGGGAAAGGGAGAGAAAAAGTTCACTCCTCAATTGCAGCTTCAGCAGCGAAGGTGAGGGGTCGGCCAGGTCAGTGGTAAAATGCAGCAAATAATAAAACTGCCTTAGTTCTGTGACAGCTTTATTGAAGGACTGAAACGTCCATCTTTGACACCCTCATGTCATCAAACATAGACACATGGGGCTGGATTGTGTATATAGCCCCTGAAAAATCTGTGCAGAAAATAAAAATATGCCTAGGTGTGTTCTATAAAGTAGTCCTAAATTTAGGCGTACTTTATAGAACAGGCCTAAATTTCTAAGCAGTTTATAGAAAATGACTAGCGCCTGTCCCCGTGACTGAATTTAGTCATGGGCAGTTATGCCAAGTAAAACAAGGTGTAAATCCCGACGCCTAAACTAGGCTTGGACTGGGTGCATTCTATAACAATGTGCATAGATTTGAGAAATACCCACGACCCGCCCATTCCACGCATGGCCGCGCCTCCTTTTCAACTATGCAACTTGGAATTTATTTATTTATTTGTTGCATTTGTATCCCACATTTTCACACCTATTTGCAGGCTCAATGTGGCTTACATTGTGCCAGAGTGGCGATCGCCGTTTCCGGGTTGAGAAATACAAAGTGATATTGTATTAGAGTTCATAAATGATAAGGTAAATTACAAAGTAGCTTTGCATTAAAGTTCATACTGGCCCTACTTAAATGCCTCAACTCTGGAATGCATCAATACCTTACATCGCATTGCACATTATATATTCCTTCTATTTCCTTGTCCCTTTTTGTACCTGTTTACTCTAACCTTACCTAACCCTTATTTTAAATTGTATTTGTTTAACATCTACCGGACTTGGCAAGCGCCCTTACGGTATTATGTAAGCCACATTGAGCCTGCTAATGGGTGGGAAAATTTGGGATATAAATGTTATAAATAAATAAATTCTAATTAATGCCAATTTGTGTCTTTAATTGCTTGTTAAGTGACGATTGTCAGTGCTGATTGGCTTGCTAACTAAGTTGTGTGCGCAAATCCGGAATACAACCGGATGGGCCTTCGCTGATGATATCGCCAGAGCACCATGGAGTTATACCATTGGCAGGCCATAGGTAATGGAATTCACCAAAGCAAGAGTGGTCTGAAAAAGAAGACCTAGTGGGCTGCTTTTGTCCTTCAGGCCATAATTTGGCCACCCCTCTCTAGGACCAGACATATTTGAAGGTTTTCTTATTTAAGGCCCTGTTTACTAAGTGGAGGAGTGGCCTAGTGGTTAGAGGTGGACTTTGGTCCTGGGGAACTGGGTTCGATTCCCACTGCAGGCACAGGCAGCTGCTTGTGAGTCTGGGCAAGTCACTTAACCCTCCATTGCCCCAGGTACAAATAAGTACCTAAGCCGCATTAAGCCTGCCATGAGTGGGAAAGCGCGGGGTACAAATAAAAAAAAAAGATGCACTAGTGTTTTTAGCGGATGCTAAAAATGAGTGCGGTTAACCGTATAGTCACCCATAGAAATATTATGGGCATCTACACGGTTAGCGAGCTTTAATAATGCTAACGTGCCTCTAGCGCAGTCTAGTAAACAATGTCAAAAGGATAAAGAGTTACTGATCCTGGCCCTTTGTTTTCAGTGAAAGGCTGGACCACATGTCCCTTCAGTCAGTGGAGTAAAACCAGGACTGAATCAGCTTGTCCTTCTGAACATCAAGCTACTTATTAATTTTTTAAAAAGGCTTATAAACAGCATATACAGGAACCAGTCTATTCAGTGTGGTTTCCAAAGATGCATACATAGTAAAAATCACAGTTGTTGTGAAAAACCAATGATCCATCTAACCCAGGGGCTCTCAACCCAGTCCTCAAGACAAACCCAGCCAGTCAGGTTTTCAAGATATCCACAATGAGTATGCATGAGATACGTTTGCATGGACTACCTCCATTGTATGCAGTATTTCTTGTGTATATTTCTTGTGGATATCCTGAAAACTTGACTGGGTTGAGAACCAATCACTCACCATCTCAATACGAATTCTGTCTTTCTCTCTCCCCCATTCCCCCACTCCACCAATCTGAGCCACCCGCTCCGCTATTCCCACTTCACAATGTAGGAAAAAGCCATGTTTTTATCAGTTTACAGAAGGCACCTTGCTTTCTCTCCAGCATTACCATTCTGCCATACAGGTACCATCACCGAGAACTTACACGCTCTGTAGTTCACCCCCTGTACTTCCTTTACAGCCTGACCACCCTGTCAACATTCGTATCAACTGTGGTGCAATGCCAGTTTGTTCATTCTTCCTTTTTTTTTTTTTTTTTTTGCAGATGCACATGACATTATGCAGGAGTCTCTATAAATGAGAAAAAAAAAAAGATATGTAATGGAGAGATTTAGGTAAACACCCTACTATGCCTGCAGTTGGCTACTTCAGTTTTGGCAGCCTCTGACCCAGACTGCTTAGAATTTAAGCTAAACAGAGATGTCATGTTTGCTTGCATTCTGACTTGCTTTCAGCCATTATGGACTAGTTAGCAGAGCGTGCTCTATTTGGAGCTCGTAAAAGAAAGGCAGTTCCATTGTTATGACTAATCCCGCTAAAGACACGTAGAAATGCTGCTGCAGAGAGGGTTTTCAATTCATTAAATGTTTTGTTAAGCATTCAAACATTAGCACACCAAGTCTGATTAATTTTAAACCAGATCTTGTTTTATGATTTTTGCAGTCTGCTCTGGCAGAGTAGAAGAATTCAATAGCACAGTAGCGGTTAGACTTGCTGTGCCGGTTTGACTGCAGTAATATGAAAAATCTCATTCTATTACTTTGAAATTAACATAGGGGACATTTTATCGAGTTGCGTTAGGCACACAGCGCAACTCTAAATGGCATGCCATCGAATACGCTCATCCCTATTGTTCGGCAGAATATGTCTGCTGCTTCACAAACTTGATGGCAGATATCGATCACAATAGAAAACAAGCTTGTATATACATATACGAGCTTGCTTTCTTTATTGTGGTGAAATACGCGTGAGCTCTTTCCAGCTACCAAATGGGTGGCGGTAAGTTCACAGTGGTTTTTTTTTTTTTTAATGGCTACATTCGTACATGCACAGTGTGACATCCCCCACCTCCTCTTGTGAGAGGAGGCTCCAACCTCTAGATCCCAGGTCCCTCTTTCACTCAGGGTGAGCTGGATTTTAGTATGCAGATTATATGCAAATTAGTCTCATACCCCTTTCGGCTCGGGGTGACCTGCTTCTCAAAAGGCAAACACAGTCAGGTCTCACCAACAGAATATTATTCATACAAAACTTTATTTCAGCCCCTAGGGCACACTTCCTTTAGCTCCACAATACTTTGGGGACTTCCAACCCCAGGCTTTGCAGCCTGCTTCTCTCAGTACAGCAATACTTTGGGGACTTCCAACCCCAGGCTTTGCAGCCTGCCTCTCTCTGTACTTGGACACACAGTTCTTATACTTAAAGCTCAAGGGCCTTCTTACCCCAGCCAGTTTCCTTTCTTTATACACACAGTTCACCACCAGTCCATAGGGCTTCACCAGTACTTTCCATGGGGATCTTTCTGCATCAGCTCCCAGCTCTCTGCTTCAGCTGCTAGCTCTCCTCTCCCCTGAAAGTGAGGTATTAAGTGGTTAATGGCTAAACAGGACCCAGCCCATAACCTGCTGCACCTGTTTCCTCCTCCAGGACTCTCCTCGGTCCTAGCGACCTCCTGCTATACATCCCCTTACTGGCTCCCTTTAGTGACTCACCCAGCCCTTCTCCCAGGACATTTTAGGGTAACAGCGCCCTCTAGGGGCCTAACCAGGGTAGGACAGCCGCATACTTATCACAACAGTCAATATATGGGGTTCTCTTAATAAACAATGGACGCACAGATTGTTACTGGAGGAAAAGTCTCGAGAAGCTCCTAGACTTCCTTATCATTGGCAAAAACCTCCGTGTAGCTTACTGCTATCAGAGTAAACAGCTTAGCTTAGTAATAAACTTAGCTTAAATTGACAGGTCTCTGTGTTCTTCCCAGGGTCCCGACTGTGATCAACGGTGGCCAGCGTTTTGAATCTCTGTTTCTGCTTCAGGATCACGGGCCAAAGGGATCTACAATGGGAAGAATGGAGTGGGCTAGGGGGAGGGGATGGGGGAAATAGAGAAAGGAGTAGTGGTGTCTGGGTTTGGGGGCTAGAAGGGGTAGGTAGGGAAAGGTGAAAAGGTAAAACACAAATGAGGCAGGTGAGGCTGAAAATGTTCTGACCACAGCACACAGACAAAGGTAACAGGTACTCAACAAACTCTCAGCTTTCTCTGCAAACAACAATTCAGCTTTCTCGCCCAACAACGATCTTGCCATGCTCCAACTCCACAGAATTGCTAATGGGTCTAAAGACGACTTCCCCCTTACTCTGGTCGCTTTTATTTCAGGTCTAATTAAAAACGCCCTTGTTCCGACCTATGCGAAACCATTTCACAAGCCGTTATATGCTGGGGGCACTCATCACATAACACCACCCATAACACGCCCCCTGTGGGGCCGACCATAGATGGGCATCCTCGCGTTGAGGACGCCCTTACGGGCCCGGTTTTGATTATTGGATTTGGCCGACCTTCTTTCACGGGGATGCCCATGTGCCTTTTGTGTCACTTTTTGGCCGCCCTTCTCTTTCCAAAATGAGCAGAATAGTAACATAGTAGATGACGGCAGAGAGAGACCTGCACGGTCCATCCAGTCTGGACATCCCAGCAGAGCAGTGGGACACTGCAATAGAATTCACATTCAAGGTCTCAGGTACACATCTCACTATAACCCCCTTATATTGTATGGGGAGCCCTCCAGGAATAGCAAAAAAATGTACTGTACCCAACTGCACACCACTGCAATAGCCCTCAAGCCTGCAGGTGTCACCTATATGAACGTACAGTATGTATTTTATGTTTTTTGGAGGGCTCACACTTTCCACCACAAGTGTACAGTTAGAGTAGGATATAGACCTGGGTTCCGTTCTCTACAGTGCACTGCACCAACCACTAGGCTACTCCAGGGTCCTGCTTGCTGCTGTAAGAGGAATGCAGCTATCATAGAGCCTGGTATGTACTGTCACTTTCACCTCTTAGGGGAGTGGGAGGCAGTCATTGACCACTGGGGTATTAAGGGGGGTCATTACTTTATCCAGTGCATATTTTGTAGCAAAAAAGGTGCTGTACTCAAATGCCAGGCCAACCTTCAGGGGATGGGGTGATCACTAAGGGACCCACCCCACAATAGCCAGGTCCCCTGCAACCAGTCACAGAATCTATGACAAGGCAGAATTGGTGTGTAGAGCTTGAGCTCTTTCATTAAAACTTGGGGACCATGGGTCAATTTTTGCAGACAGTGGAAAAGGTGCCGTACTCAGTACCTCCAAGTACCCCCTCAAAAAAAGCCCTGACTTTATCCCGCCAATGGTCATCTGGTCGGTTTGAACACCTTTTTGGCACTTTATTTTTGGTATTTATATACCGCCTAGACCTAAGCGGTTTACAATTTCCTTTTTCAGGTACTGATACTGTCCCTAATGGGCTTACAATCTAGAATTACGTTAGTTGTTGTATAACTTAGTTATTGAAACAAGTCTAGCCAAAAAGTCTTATTTTTTTTGTGTTGGACATTTTTACAATGTTCCATTATTGCAGAAAAACATCCAGTCATAAGCCTGCCCTAGTCCCACCCAAAACACGTTTCCAACGTGCCCCCTTCAGAGTTAGACGAACTGCATGCGTAAACATCTTAAAAATGAGTTTTGAAAATAGCAATTTGGACATTTTTGCAAATGGTCATCTACTTTGTGCTTTTTTGTTGACCTTTTTGTGTCTCAAAAATGAACCCCGTAATTTCTCACCTAAACAGTAGGCATCTGCACCACACCTTTCTTTCCAAATAAATGTTATGCAATGAATATTAGCTTAAAAGACTACAGACTTAGAAATAAAACAAGAATGTAATAAAATTTTTATGGAGCGCCAGAAAACTGACAGCGAGACATGAACTGCTGTCTCAATGTCACGGCCGCACCTCTGTGCCCAGACTTACCTTCTGCCTCGTTTGGGTTGGTCCTGTGCTCCTTACAGGTTCTCTGAGCTGCCTCTCAGTGACAGTGGTGCACTTGCTGCAGGTTCTGACGTGCTGGGCGCCACTTCAGGGATTTGGGTCTCTCTCTTTCTGGATTGTTGATGCCGACCGGCACAGTTTTCTTAGAGTGTGTGTGCACAGCAGCGGGATGCCGGGAGGTCTGCGGAGAACATCACTTCCGGGCTAACCAGTATATGAGGAAGTCTCTGCCTCTGTACCAGTGCCTTCGCAACGGGTTGCCTTGCCTAGCTTGGTGGTGTTTTAATGAAGATCTTCAATGTCCAAGTTCTTTTACTATGGTCTCCTTGGGCATCTTCCGTTCCAATACGTCTTCAGCTTCAGCTTATTTCCAATCTTCAGCTGCAGCACACCTTCAGCCTTCAGTTCCAGCTAACTTTGGGGCCCTTTTACAGAGTGGCGGTAAGCCCAATGCAAGCTTACCGCTCGCTCTTTTGGGAGTACTGCCGGCTATGTGTGCCTGGGGTCTTTTTACCCTCTGTGGTAAAAAGTGCCCTGGCACATGGGAAGAATGACCCCTGCTGCCAGCGCAGGGCCCTTTTTTTCTGCAGCTTGGTAAAGGGCCCCTTCAGGTCTTATCTGGTCAGCCCCAGGGACTTTTTAAGGACCATCTCCCGGTCTTGTCTCCACCGGGTCAAGACTCGCCTGCCGCCAGTTGGGGTCCTGCCTAACCTCCAGGCCAGGTGGGCAGTGTTAACCTGACTGCGGCCTAAAGGCTCACTCACTTTGAATATGACACTTAGGAGTTTGCTCATTTATAGGAATTAGCACACTTAAAAAAAATTACTGCATGCAAAATCAATTTAATGTGTATTTATCTATGAATTAACATGTGTCCAATTGATTTGAACAAATTAAAAAGTTTGAATACAGAGTAAGGATTTTTTTGTTGTTGAACAGTGTGTGAAACAAACTGGAAAAAAAAAAACAACCCTGTGAAAATCAGGAAAACTTCCAAAAGTGAATTCAAATCTTTATAGCCTCTGCACATCTCTAATGGATGATATAGACCAGAAGGATATGTCCTTGATCAACCTGTACCATAGACTTGGATTAGACTTCTGTATCACTCTCCTTTTCTAGTCTTGTTGAAATCTGTTCTAGAAACCCATTTTTTCAGGACAATATTTTAAATTTTAAACTCCCTCTCCCCTTTCCTGTTTCTTCTGATTACAGGCTTTCTCATTTCAACCATTTTCTTGGTAAATAAATTATGATGTCATTTTCAAGCTGTAATAGAACTGTGGCCACTAGTTTCCCCAGTTTCTGCCTTCCTACCCAGATCTGTTTCTAAAAGCCAGAGCACATGGGGAAAGAGGAGGAGAGGGCATACAGCTTCAGTGCCACATGCACTGATATGTTAAAACAGTATGGCAAAAATGTTGTGGGTTTTTTTGGTGTAGCACAGCGGAGAGAACCTGAGGCTGTCCTAAGAGTAACCCTGTCACCAAGACCCTGAAGCAGCAGTGCGAAACGCTAGCCACTGTGGCTTGGGGGCAGAGGAGTGAAGACAGCAGGATGCAGCACATGAGTTTTGAGTGCTGACTACCAGGAACACTGATATTGAAAGATAAGTGTTCGCTCTTTACTACCTTACCTCTAAATTGCAGCCTGTCTGGGTGATTAATTGAGTAGCCCAGATGCACTGAATGTGAATAAAAGCACAAGAGAACATTGAAGTAAATAAGAGAGAGAAATTTCCACATAAATGTTTGAATAGAAAATAAATAAAAAAAAGAATAAAGCAGTGCAGCCAAGGTCTGGAAGGTTTTTTGGCCAATGATGAAGAGAGGATCAAGTTGATCTGGTTAGCTCTTTTAGATACAGTGGTGGAAATAAGTATTTGATCCCTTGCTGATTTTGTAAGTTTGCCCACTGACAAAGACATGAGCAGCCCATAATTGAAGAGTAGGTTATTGGTAACAGTGAGAGATAGCACATCACAAATTAAATCCGGAAAATCACATTGTGGAAAGTATATGAATTTATTTGCATTCTGCAGAGGGAAATAAGTATTTGATCCCCCACCAACCAGTAAGAGATCTGGCCTCTACAGACCAGGTAGATGCTCCAAATCAACTCGTTACCTGCATGACAGACAGCTGTCGGCAATGGTCACCTGTATGAAAGACACCTGTCCACAGACTCAGTGAATCAGTCAGACTCTAACCTCTACAAAATGGCCAAGAGCAAGGAGCTGTCTAAGGATGTCAGGGACAAGATCATACACCTGCACAAGGCTGGAATGGGCTACAAAACCATCAGTAAGACGCTGGGCGAGAAGGAGACAACTGTTGGTGCCATAGTAAGAAAATGGAAGAAGTACAAAATGACTGTCAATCGACAAAGATCTGGGGCTCCACGCAAAATCTCACCTCGTGGGGTATCCTTGATCATGAGGAAGGTTAGAAATCAGCCTACAACTACAAGGGGGGAACTTCTCAATGATCTCAAGGCAGCTGGGACCACTGTCACCACGAAAACCATTGGTAACACATTACGACATAACGGATTGCAATCCTGCAGTGCCCGCAAGGTCCCCCTGCTCCGGAAGGCACATGTGACGGCCCGTCTGAAGTTTGCCAGTGAACACCTGGATGATGCCGAGAGTGATTGGGAGAAGGTGCTGTGGTCAGATGAGACAAAAATTGAGCTCTTTGGCATGAACTCAACTCGCCGTGTTTGGAGGAAGAGAAATGCTGCCTATGACCCAAAGAACACCGTCCCCACTGTCAAGCATGGAGGTGGAAATGTTATGTTTTGGGGGTGTTTCTCTGCTAAGGGCACAGGACTACTTCACCGCATCAATGGGAGAATGGATGGGGCCATGTACCGTACAATTCTGAGTGACAACCTCCTTCCCTCCGCCAGGGCCTTAAAAATGGGTCGTGGCTGGGTCTTCCAGCATGACAATGACCCAAAACATACAGCCAAGGCAACAAAGGAGTGGCTCAGGAAGAAGCACATTAGGGTCATGGAGTGGCCTAGCCAGTCACCAGACCTTAATCCCATTGAAAACTTATGGAGGGAGCTGAAGCTGCGAGTTGCCAAGTGACAGCCCAGAACTCTTAATGATTTAGAGATGATCTGCAAAGAGGAGTGGACCAAAATTCCTCCTGACATGTGTGCAAACCTCATCATCAACTACAGAAGACGTCTGACCGCTGTGCTTGCCAACAAGGGTTTTGCCACCAAGTATTAGGTCTTGTTTGCCAGAGGGATTAAATACTTATTTCCCTCTGCAGAATGCAAATAAATTCATATACTTTCCACAATGTGATTTTCCGGATTTAATTTGTGATGTGCTATCTCTCACTGTTACTAATAACCTACCCTTCAATTATGGGCTGCTCATGTCTTTGTCAGTGGGCAAACTTACAAAATCAGCAAGGGATCAAATACTTATTTCCACCACTGTATATACTATCCAGGAACTCTTTGAGGCCTTTTTCCTTCCTGAAATAAGACCTAGTTGAACAGGCATGTGCATATGTGTAGTCTAGTCTGGGACTTGTCCAGCTCATAGGCGCTGACTTTGTGGGTGCTCAGCACTCCCAATATTTCACCCACCGGAAGTTCCCTTTGTCCCTCCTCCTTCCCTTCCTTCGAGATTCAGGCCCCCCCCTTCTTCCGAGTTCCAGGGTCCCCCCTCCGAGTTCCAGGGTCGTCCCCCCTGCCCCCTCTGAGTTCCAGGGTCATCCCCCCTCCCTCCTAGTTCTAAGGTCCCTCCGAGTTCCAAGGCCCCCCTCCTCCCTCCCTCCGAGTTCCAGGCCCCCTCCCTCCAAATTTTAAAAGTCATCTTACCTCGTTGGGGTTACGGCGGCAGCAGCGGTGAAAAGCGTGCAGGCTCGGCACTTAGTTCAATCTTCCCTTCTCTCTGTCTCAGCTCTGGGGGAGGGGAGGGGGGAATGCACCACCTGTTAAAAAAAAAACAAAAAAAAACATTTTCAGCACTCCCATTCATTTTGAAAAGTTGGCTCTTACGGTCCAGCTTATTGGGAGTTTGTTGAAGTTCCGTATTCTAGCGATTTGTTTTCCCACCCCCCAACTTTTTTGAACTTTTAGTAAATAAAATAAGACATTAGGTAAAAAACAAGCTAAGGTTTTTTAAAACATTTATATTGATTGCAGAAAAAAAAACAGTTTTCAGTGTTTTACAATGTGTTTAATGTCTTACCATTACAGATCCAAATAAGTTAGGACACTGCAGTAATTACAACCAGAAATGCCTCCACAAACTATACAGCAAAAGGGAAAGGGGACTTGATATACTGCCTTTTAGAGGTTTTTGCAACTACATTCAAAGTGGTTTACATATATTCAGGCACTTATTTTGTACCAGGGACAATGGAGGGTTAGGTGACTTGCCCAGAGTCACAAGGAGCTGCAGTGGGAATTGAACTCAGTTCTGCAGGATCAAAGTCCACTGCACTAACCACTAGGCTACTCCTCCACTAGCAACATTCTGTGTAGAATCTCCAATAGTAGCAACAGAATCTCAACATTCCATGTAGAATCTCAAATAGGGAAAGGGAAATGAGACTTTATATACCACCTTTCTGAGGTTTTTGCAACTACATTCAAAGCAGTTTACATATATTCAGGTACTTATTTTGTACAAGGGGCAATGGAGGGTTAAGTGGCTTGCCCAGAGTCACAAGGAGCTGCAGTGGGAATCGAACCCAGTTCCCCAGGATCAAAGTCCACTTCACTAGCCACCAGGCTACTCCTCCACTAAGTGGAGGAAATTCAGTACAAAAGCAGGCATTTTTGACTTCATGGGAGAAGAGTGCTTTTATTTTCAAATAGGACATTGAGTCCCTTTTACAAAGTGGCGGTAAGTCCAACGCAGGCTTACTGCTCGCTCTTTCGGGACTACTGCCGGCCCAACATGGCTGCCATCAGTAGGCCGCCCTGAGCGCGCGCCATTTCTAGGGAAAAAGAAAACCCCTGGAAATAGCCTGCATGGCGGTAACCCGGCTGCCCGGTTACCACCAGGTTAGCACTGGAGCCCTTATCAACACTTCATTGGGTGGTGGTAAGGGCTCCCCATTGCACGGCTATGCGGTAAGAGTTCTCTTACCGCATGGCCATGTGTGCTGGGGGCTTTTTTTTTTAACCCGCTGTGGTGAAAAGAGCCCTGGTGCGTGGGAAGAACTCCCCCACCACCGGCGCAGGACCCTTTTTCCCATAGCTTGTTAAAAGGACCCCTAACTGACTATGATATGATAAGAGATGCACACAGTTTCTGTTCTAAAAATACCTGTCCATTAACAATGTTAAGGCAATAAATTAAAAGGAAGGCGTGAACAGAGATTATACAGGCAAAATGATAGTTTGGATATATCAGATTTTTAGAAAGAGTGATACAAAGCAACTTCGATGGTATTTTGAGATTTACATGCGCTGCCATATCTCAAAATCTAGCTAGAGTACTTAGCTAATGTTTCTCTGAAATGCAGAATTTTTACTTTAGGTCCAACATCTGCACTGGGTCATTAGATTGTGTATGAGGAGTGAAAGTGTACCGCACCTATTGCAGCAGGTAATGGGTAAAATGGTGGTGTAACATATGAAACCGGTCCGAAAGGCGTCTCATTAAACTTTCACTCTTGGAAAAGTGAAGTGTGAATATGGCAGGTGTATGATGATCCTTCGAGGACATGTTAAGCTAATTGTTCCAATAATGCATTAAACTGTCACTGGGGGCGGGGGATATAAGGGATGATTAATTGAAATCGCCTTCGTTTTCTCCTGTGTATGTACTGTCTTGCCTTAACTAGATGGAAAAATAATTAAAATTGGCGTATTTAGCTCAGTATCAGCACTATTTACAGAGTCTTTTATTACAGCAGAGTGACAAATATGAAACCCTCACTACTGACATTCATAGACCTACATGGTCACTATTTCAATTGCTTTATTAATGCTTTAGCTTTCAGCGTAACAGGAAAAGCGTGGGAAGTCATTCACACTTTATCATGACAGTATCATTTGTCATTATATGGAACTGGTGTCTTCCAGTGTCAAATCCCAGTAGGCTTCAGATTTCCCCCCCCCCCCCCCCCTTTGAAAGAGTGGTCCTTTTGATTATTTTCTTTATATAGGGCTTCTTTTACAAAGCAGCGCTACCAATTAGCGTGCGATTAATTTGAAGAAGCTCATAGGAGTTGAATAGGCTTCTTCACATTCAGCACACATAGAAGGTGCCCGTAATTAAGACTAGGTGTGGTATTTTCCTTGCCACAATGAGGACCTTTGCACTTGTCAATATTGAATTTCATCTGCCACTTGCATCCCCAGTCTCGCGAGGTCCTCCTGTAATCTTTCACACTCCTCCTGTGACTTGACGACCCTGAATAACTTTGTGTCATCTTCGAATTTAATTACCTCACTAGTTACTCTCATCTCTAGGTCATTCATAAATATGTTAAAAAGCAGCGGCCCCAGCACAGACCCCTGCGGGACTCCACTAACAACCCTTCTCCACTGAGAATACTGTATCATTGATCCTAGTAGTAAATGATAAATTGTAAAACTTACTTTAAAAAATTAGCCCCTACAGCTCTTTCTAACCCCCAACTGTCCATTATCATTAACTTATTTGGAGACTGTCTTCCAATATGGTCTGAACAGTAGGGATTGTCCTTGTAGGAACAAAATGAAACACTACTATGAAATACAGGGGTCGTTTTACTAAACCGCTTACACGCCAACATGCGTCCAGCGCATGCCAGTTTGAAACTACTGCACAGCTACTGCGTGGTCCGGGTGGTAATTTCATTTTTTCTGCGTGTCCACTACGCACGCTGGAAAATATCTGGCGCACGGCGCTAACTGGGCAGTAATCGGCAGTGTACGCACGCTGACAACTACCACCCAGTTAACGTTTGAGACTTTTTACTGGTAAGTCACTGGGTGGTGATAATGTGTCAGACCCAAAATAGATGCGCCAATTTTTATTTTGCTGCACGTCCATTTCCCCCCCCCCCCCCCCCCCCCCCCAAGGCCTTTTTTTGCAGGTGCACTGAAAAATGGACTGGCGTGCATCCAATACACGTGTCTACACCAGCGCAGGCAATTTTTCAGCGCACCTTAGTAAAAGGACCGCACAGTGAAAGACATTTATTTTTCTGTTTATATAACCCTAGAATTTGAGCCACCCGAAGCATATATTCATAGTTTTAATTCCCATATTCATCTATATTTCATGAGCAAAGGCAAATGCAATTTTTCATTGGCGTAAAACCGTTCTCATTTGAATAATGTCTCTGTTTTCTGAGGCAAGGTCTGTGACCTCTTTTATTAAACAAGCATATCAAATAAATAAATCCTTTACACCTAGTGCTTCTTAAATTCATTGTTTGCTTTCTGGATTCTCGTCGTTCCTCCTCTTGCGCCAGTTCTAAAGTCTCTGATTCGATAAATTCATTTAAACTAACAGCCCAATGTTGCAGAAACAGTTTCAGCTTTGCTGAACTGCTCCACTGTTAGGGGTCTGGTTTCAATTACAATATGCTCCATTTCATTTTCCTACATGATTAATTCTGATCTGTAAGGTTAGCTATCATCAGCCAACATAGAATTTAATATTTTAATCTGATATGGCATTTATATCTTGCTTTTCTTTCAACATGAAAGTCAAGGTGGGTTACAAAATCAAGAATGAAAAGTAGAATAAAATAATATGTGGAATAATTAATTATTGCCTAAGTAGAAAATTAGCTAACTATTGTATAATCTCAGTTCCTGTTATGTGTCCCCTTATAAACTATCTAAAAAAAAACTTGAATATCCTTCTCTTTGCAATTGCAGCCTTCCTTTGTCATTATATTTTATAACTTAGTTAAGGAATAACCATGTTTTCATTTCTTTTTAATGATGTCATGATTCCTGTCGATTCCTTGTGAGAGATGAATTCATTCAATTGGAGCCAGTCTCTCAAATTCTTATTTCTAGTTACTGCCAATTTACATTCCTTGCCTGCCCATCCAAACCAATATCCTTGACTCTATAATTCATTCTCCTCAGAAATCCTTGGTATGTATCCCATGCTTTCTCGAATTTTGATACCGTCCTCATCTCCATCTACTACTCTTTCTGTAAAGAAATATTTCCTTAGATTACCATCATCATTTATAACTCGTCATTCTAGAACCTCCTTTCCATTGAAAGAGTCTTGACTCTCATGCATTTATACCTTGAAGTTATTTAAATGTCTCTATTATATCTCCTCTTTCTCGTCTGTCCTACCTACATATATGGCCCACACCTACCAGTACGTTCCCTCTGGAAAATGCTTCAGGATATAGTTGCATGAGACAACCAACCCCAAACACCCTCCAGCCTTACCTTGCCACTCCTCCAATCCCTCCTTCCCCTTATCTCTCCCACAAACACTCAGGGGATCTTTTTAAAAAGGGGTGGACTAGTTGGGCAACCGACCAGGGTAGTTGGGGGGCCCAGTACCTCATCCCCACATATCTGACATTTCTCTCCCCTCTATCCCTGAGTCCAGCACTCCCCCCTCTATCTCCATTGTCTGCCCTCTCCCTGGTTTACCTCAAAAGTCCCTTTCTCTCTGCAGGGCCCTGGCTGACTGCTGCTGATCGGAACCTCTCTGCCATGGCCCATTCCTTTCTGACATAACTTCCTGTTTCTGCAAGGGTGTGCCGTGCCAGAGAGGTTCCAGACAGTGGCAGACAGCCAGGACCTTGTACGGAGAAAAGGACTTTTGAGGTAAACAGGAGAGATTCAGGGACAGAGAGGAGAGAGGGGGAGATGTTGGCTAAGGAGGCGGGCGAGATGTTGGATCTGGGGAGGAGGGAGAGATGTGGGGACCCAGGGGAGGAGGGGCCCAGGACACTCTTATTGCCCATGGGCCAAGATCCCTGTCAGTTTGCCCAACTACAGCTACCACCTGAGAGAGAGCCTTGTACTCTTGGCCGTTTTCAAATCCAGGTTAAAGACCTACCTCTTTGACGCTGGTTTTTGACTCCGAACCACTACTCACTTGCCCTGTACCCTTTTATCCCCACCTCTTTAATTCTGTCTGTTTGCCTGTCCTGTTTAGATTGTGAGCTCTTTGAGCAGGGACTGTCTTTTCATGTATGGTGTACAGCGTTGCGTATGCCTTGTAGCACTATAGAAGTGATAAGTAGTAGTAGTAGTAATGTAGAAGCCTGCCCTTGCAGATCAGCAATGCGGCCACGCAGGCTTCTGTTTCTGTGAGTCTGACTTCCTGCACATAGTGCAGGACGTCAGACTCACAGAAACAGAAGTCTGCGCGGCTGCGTTGCTGATCTGCAAGGGCAGGCTTCTAAATGGAATGTTGCTAGTGGAGGAGTAGCCTAGTGGTTAGGGCAGTGGAACGTGGGATGTTGTTACTATTTGAGATTCTGGAATGTTGCTATTACTTGAGATTCTACATGGAATGTTGCTACTATTGGAGATTCTGTTGCTACTATTTGAGATTCTACATGGAATGTTGCTATTCCACTAGCAACATTCCATATTTAGATTGTGAGCTCTTTGAGCAGGGACTGTCTTTTCATGTATGGTGTACACAGCGCCTGCGTATGCCTTGTAGCGCTATAGAAGTGATAAGTAGTAGTGCTGTGGATAGGTGGACTGTGGTTGGCACCAGGCTATGTTGTCTTCCATAGCTGGGCAGATTGTATAAAGCAGTATACACCATTGAGTATTGGCATGTGATTATAGAATAGTGCCTAGTCGGAAAATGGTCATTTATGCACATATGTGTCAACATATGCACATAAATGATTTGAAAATTAGCTTTTACATGCATTCTTGTTGCCTAAATTTAGGTGACTCCTATTAAAATCGCTTCCTTAGGGGTCCTTTTACCTAGCTGAAGAAAACACTAATGCCTGCTTACCGAAGCTTAACATGGTGTACCATTGGGTGCACTTTGGAGTCCCATGGTGCTTTTGACATGTGTGTGAGCTACCAGCATGCTAAAAAATAAAATGTCTTTTTTTTTTTGCCGAGGGGTGTGTCTGCGCTAATCAGTTAGCACAGCTACATTACTACACACTAAGTGATTAGTTCAGGATTAGCGTGTGAACCCTTGCCGCCTACCTGCACACTAATGGCAACATTACCACATGGCCATTAAATTGGAAAATGGAAAATTGGCCACTTTTGCCGCAGATTAGTAAAAGGACCCCTTAGCATGTTACAAAAGTCTGCCGAAGAAAGTGTAAACCTTTTCGGTCTTGAAGAAAAAGGTATGACTTTAAAACTTTGTGTTACATATTGCCCTTCTAAGTTCTCTCTGTGTAGTTTACTGAAGTTGTCATATTTTGATGTGGCCAGGGGAAGGATTGACTCTATTGCTATCATTACTTCTCATTTCTAAAGTCCTACAAAACATAGTACTCTACACAGTAAAAGTGGTACATTGAGATAAATTAATGGCTTTTCTGACTTGACTGTATTCTTTTAATATTTCTAAAATAACAGAACCCCATTTTCACCTTACAAAACTATAATTCATCTGAAGAATTTTCCCAAATGGAGATGTAGGAATGATTTATGCATTGTGTTGTCTTGTGGTTGATCCCTTATCACTGTCAATTATACGTATTTTATTGGATTAAAAATGAACTCCCCATCTGGGAAAACAATCTTCACTGTAAAATACATCCTCCTCATTCAGTCTGAACTGAAAAAAAATAGACAACATTAAGACATACCACAGAGATTCTAAGATGTAGCTGGTAAAGAAAACTATTTTCTCTCTTTTAAGCAATTTTGATCAGCAGCTGTTCTCTGTAGGAAAGCAGTGAAAAGGTTGACCAGTAGTACCATTTAGTCAGAAACACTCAAACTGTATTGCACAACACCAGACAACCGGGACCTATTTGAAAACAAGGTTTTTCATTTTTTTTTTTTTTGTTACATTTGTACCCCACACTTTCCCACTCGTGGCAGGCTCAATGCAGCTTACATGGGGCAATGGAGGGTTAAGTGACTTGCCCAGAGTCACAAGGAACTGCCTGCGCCTGAAGTGGGAATTGAACTCAGTTCCTCAGTTCCCCACCACCCTAACCACTAGGCCACTCCTCCACATTTAATGTGGCTTTTCTAATCAACAAAGCAATTTAATTTGATTAAACATTTTAACTCCTAGCAGGGGCGTAGCCAGACTTCAGCGGGGGAGGGGTCCAGAGCCCAAGGTGAGGGGGCACATTTTAGCCCCCTCCCCCCCTCCGGCACCGCCGTTGCCACCACCAACAACAACTTGGACCCATCTTTCTGTTTCTGAGTCTGATGTCCTGCACATTGTACGTGCAGGATGTCAGACTCACAGAAATAGAATGAAGCCTTGCGCTGGAAGAAGAGGACCTCGTCTGGCAGGGGTTGGGGTCCCCCGCCAGCAAAGGTAGGCGACGGCGGGTTGGCAGTGGGAGGGGGGTCAAGAGGGTCATCAGCAGGGGGATCCAGGGTGAAATCTATGGGGGCCCAGGCCCCCATGGCCCCAGGTAGCTATGCCACTGACTCCTAGACTATAACTTTAATTTAACCAATTAGTTGTCTAAAAGCAGCATTTATTTATTTATTTTTGCATTCTTGTATCCTGCTGTTATCCAATAACAAGTTTCATAAGTACATAAGTATTGCCATACTGGGAAAGACCAAAGGTCCATCAAGCCCAGCATCCTGTTTCCAACAGTGGCCAATCCAGGTGACAAATACCTGGCAAGATCCCAAAAATGTACAAAACATTTTATACTGCTTACCCCAGAAATAGTGGATTTTCCCTAAGACCATTTAGTAACGGTCTATGGACTTTTCCTTTAGGAAACTGTCCAAACCTTTTTTAGACTCCGCTAAGCCACATTCTCTGGCAACGAATTCCAGAGTTTAATTACACGTTGAGTGAAGACAAATTTCGGTTCAAAGTGGCTTACAAATTACGTTTTGGATAACATTTACAGTATTAGTTGGATGGCAGGGAATTGCACCCTCCCCTCCCCCCCCCCAATCATCTTCAGAAACACTATGGGGCTGATATTCAGACCGCAGGAGTTAGCCAGGCTAACTCCCACGGTCACTGCTAAACCCAAATATTTAATGCAGTGCCATTGAACATCCGGTTTATTTTTGGCCGGTTAGAAGATAACTGGCTATGTTGATCTTCAGATTTAACTGATTATCTTCTAACTAGCCATACATATCCCACATATACACATGGCCAGATATAGCTACTAAAGTGGGGCTGAAGATTGGCATATAGCTGGTTATGTCAGTCGATATAATTGGCTATCTGCTACCTGCTAACCGATGATAGTGGGAGATAGCCGGCTATCCCCAAATAGTCGACTATGTACCATTTAACCAGCCAGAACCTGTGGGAATAGTCGTGTCCATCAGCCAGCAGTTGGAGATGAGACATATGTCTCTTGGCATCCAGTCCAGCTCCTCAGTATTTTCTATTCAGAAGATGGATGGATACACTTCAGCCTCTGGTTCTGAGTGCTTTGCTCCTGGTCCAGTTGGACAACTGGTCCCCAGTTGAGCTTTGTGGGTGACTTGAGTCTGCCAAAGTCATATCTGGAGGTCTTCAGATCCCTGTCTCTGGTGCCCCACAAATTTACTTCTTCCCTCCTTTCACCTCGCACCTGTTATCCTGTGGTGCTCTCATTTTCCAGCACAACAACCTTAAAAAAAATAATTAAAATTTTTTTAAAAAAGAAGTAAAAATGTTTACTGGCAAACATGGGACAGTCCTGACTCTTTCTCATTTGGGGTAAGATTTGTGGAGGCTATGAGCTTGGGATAAGGAAACGGCAGATTTGTGGAGACTGTGAGCTTGGGGGAAGCAGCCGGCAGTTGTAAGTCCAACTAAAGTTTGACTGAGAACTGCTTGGAGGACCACGTTTTATCACAGCTTAGTAAAAGGGCCCACATATATTTAATCTCTACTTACACCCTATGCTGTCTCTTTAGATATTTTAATATGTATTATGTTAAGATTGTAAATAGCATGCTATGGCATAATGTATACCAGAGGGAAGATCCTGAAAACCCCGACTGGCTGGGTGTGCCCCGAGGTCTAGGTTGATTGAATATTTTTCCTGTTTATTTTAATTGTCTATTGCCTATGTCTGGCTTATTCTTGTACACCACCTTGGGTGAATTTCTTCAAAAAGGCGGTAAATAAATCCTAATAAATAAATAAATGTACTGCAGCTGATGCTGAAATTCCTTTGTGAGAAGTCAACAGAGGTTGTGAATACTGAATGTTGATTCATTGCAATTCATTTGCATATTGATAATGAGCTTAACAGCAAACAGTCTGAATGTGTTAAATTTATAAACATGCTAAGTAGGTGCCAGTTCAGATAGTTCAGTGCTCGGTGTAAGCAGGGTCAAAAAAGACGTTAATTGTTCATTGTTAAGTTAAATAAAATGTCTGATAAATACTGTTAAACCATATATTATTATTCAGTGGTGATTTATTTAAGAAGTCAGGGGGTATAACATTTACCATTTTTTGTTTGTCACTGTAGCTATTATTTGCAGTGGGTTAGGCAGCTTGAGAACTTGACTGGGGGGTCCTTCTACTAAGGTGTGCCGAAAAGTGGCCTGCAGTGGTGTAGACGCATATATTGGACGCGCTCAGGTTCATTTTTCAGTGCACCTGCAAAAAAGGCCTTTTGGGGGGGGGGGGGGTCAAAAATGGACATGCGGCAAAATGAAAATTGGTGCGCGTCCGTTTTGGGTCTGAGACCTTAACCGCCACCCATTGACTTATCGGTAAGGTCTCATGCATTAACCGGGAAGTAATCATCAGTTTGTGTACAATGCAGATTACTGCCTGGTTAGTGCTGCATGCCAGAAATTTTCTGGGGCACGTAGTCGGTGGGCATATACAATGAAATTACTGCCCGGGCCACGCAGTAGCCAGGTGACATTTCCAAATTGGCATACGTTGGGCACACGTAGGCACTTACGCGGCTTAGTAAAAGGGCCCTTAGAATCCTTACCTTAAGGTTAGGGTTAATTATGAGAGAGTAATATATACTGTAGGTAAAGAAAACAGTATGGGCTGTTAATCCTAATCAGGTAATCTAAAACTCCAGAGAACTGAAAGACAGCCAAACACAATCCAAAGGGTTGTGTAAAATGAATGTAAAGAAATGAGAATGAGGGAAATACCCTCAGAAACCAAGGCTCCCGCCAAGGTCTAGTCAACAAGGCACTGTTATCTATAAAAGACTTTGTGCCCGTGAACAAGTTTCTTTCATGGGGTAAATATTCCCTACTTCACTCATTCAAAATTACCCATATAAGAGCATCATACAAAATTGCCCATAATAGAGCACACAGTTTAAGAATAACTGAGTAACAAAAACTGTTCAAGCTACAGCATAGCATGCATCAACTTAGCTTAATAAATGCTGGCTTAACAACCCCATATTTCAACTGTTGATTTTCAACGGGGCCCGATTCGTTTCACCCATAACAGGGCTTCATCAGGAACCACTCAGTTGGATCATACTGTCAGGGGCATCGGTCTCAAGCTGACTAAACTTCTCTTACAACCGACGGGCAAATTCACTCTAGGTTCAAGACCAGTGTAAGAGTATAGGTGAACCTTCAAGTCCCTGGACCCTTTGCTCCAAATATTAATAATTAAATTCAGTAATTGTCACTCTGCTCTTTGCCGCATTTTTTCTACAAAGTTGAAACATAAGATCAGTTTAAAGTATTGATAAGTTTTTGATATAATTTTTTGAAGATGTGTACTGTGACAATATCTAGATACTTAAATAATAAAGACTATTGAAAAGAATGGATTAATTAAGAATATCCAGCCCATTGCTTGAAATAAATAAGCTTTTAAGGGCTATATATTTCTGATGGTCTGTTAAAAAATTATAAAATTGAGTGATCTATGGTTTCTGAAAGAGGGTACTGATGATTCTGCTGCATTTATAAAATAGGGTAACAACAAAACAGGAAGAGAACCTCTGCGGAAAAGCAAGCCAAACCAGAAAGGAGTAGAGGTTGACCGAATGACGAGCCAACTCAGGAGATCTTGCTTGCAAATAATTTTGTTCAGAGCACCAGGAGAAGGACCCAACATGGGCCATGTTTCAGTGGGTAGAACTGCCTGCTTCAGGGGGTCAGAAAAATATTTTATATAACTAGAATGACTAGTTTTGTGACTGGTGCAGATTTGTTGGTTGAAACAGCAGTATCCGCAGGTAATATGATGCCTACAAAAGCACTTGTGCAAAATCAACCACCATGCATTGGTGAAAATATACATGGTGGTTGATTTTGCACCAGTCACAAGACTAGTCGGGTCCTTCTGCTGGTTTGAGTAAAAGTATTTGCAAGCAGCATCTCCTGAGTTGACGCGTCATTCGGACATGCTCTACTCCTTCCTGGTTTGATTTTATAAAATACACACAAAAGACCCATGCTTTCAAAATAACGGTAAAGAATTTTCAAATCTTCAAGCATCACTCATCTAAAGGTTTTAAATAATATAAAGAGAGGTGCCCTTGAGTCTTATTTTACCCACTATACAACCTTACTAACATAATAGTTGCTATATTGGGTGATAATTTAGTTGTCATTCATTGGGTTCTATCTTATTGATTCACATGTTTAAAAGTGCTTAATACGTAATGCTCAGTGTTAAAAATATATTAATAAAATCATTTAACCATAAATAACCCTCAACCTAGCTTCTATTTTAGTTGTTGGATCTTTCAGACACAGAGAAAACCTAAGCCCAATCTTATAAATCTTCACTGATCCTTGTTCTTTTTTATAGAATTAAATATTTTACTTCTTATATCCTATATTAGGATTCTTATATTTTATATTTTTTAAATTGTGCTTGCTCTTTTAATACATGATGAAAGTTAACTTGAATTCACACTAACATTAACCCCCAGATTCTATATAGTGCAACTTAAGTTGCATGCACAAATACAACTGCCTGTCACTAAATTTAGTCGTGGGGATGGGTGGTCAGCATATTCTGTAAACAACACAGAAATGTAAGCGTATTCAATAAAGTATGCTTAGACATATTTCATTTGGGGAACAATTTTTTAGATGTGATATAGAATTTGGTCCTTAAAGCACAGTAAAACCCGCAAAGTTTAGTAATGGGGCCCCTTAGTATGTTTTGTACACGTAGCTTGCTCCTTGATTGTATTTAGAGCTGTCAGTCCTGCTCCCTAATTTTCTCACCTTTTTTTTCCCCTCTAGAATCCTTTGTTATTCTTAACGTTTCTCTCGCCCTCTATTGACTTTATGCTTTGTCTTGCACCAAAGGCATTCTTTACCTGTAGTTTTTTTTTTCTTCCCTTTCCCTTTCCCGACCTATAATGGTCATCCTTCATCATTTTTTATAAGTTTACTGCTTCTACTTTCTCTCCCACTCTTCAGGATCAGCCATCTTTCATCTCCAAATCACTGTTTCTTCTCGCTGCATGATTTCATGCCATCTTGTAGCTTTAAGAAGTTTTCCAGCAGTGGGGAAGATGGAGCATGATAAGGAGCAGTTGCCTGCCATAATGTGAGATTCATATATTCAACTGCACTTGTCATATTCCCTTTTGTGTACATCAATGAGTGGGAATAAAACAATTATCCCTGCGAGATGAAAGGGTAGGAACTGTAGAATATCGGATGGGGGTTTTGATGGTTTTTGTCTTCGGAAGTCAATGTCAACCCCTGCTTTTGCTAAAGAGAGCAGAATGGCTTCATAGCTGACAGCAGGTTTTCAAGTGTGAACACCCATTGTGCTTTTCATCCAAGAAACTATAAATTTGTTTTACATCAAGTTTGCTGTTAGTGCAATGCTATGCAAGCAAAGTGTGAAGGAATTCATTGAAAACTGATTTATTTAGAGATTCTCTAACATCAAGGCTTAGAGGAAACATAAGAGTTTATCTTGGTTGTAAAACCTGAAGTTGCTGCTGTAATTCTGTTGTTCTGCAGATTTATTGCACCATTGCTGAAAAGTTGTAAACCTGGTGGGGATGCTAGTCGACAGAAAGCTTCCTTTTATTCTATCAAGCAGTCTTATCTCCTGGCTGAGGACCATAATTTAAATTTCAAAAGTGGTAGATCATTTTTGTTTTCATTTAAAAAAAGAAACTCAAAATAAGGTTTCATATAGAAATAAGTTTCCTCTGTGTTGTTTATCTACTTGATAACGGCTGGTACTTAAGTGACCTTACTTTCACCCCAGTCTTACAACTTCACAGAAATGGCCTTTATCTGCCTGAAAAATGATACCCACATTGTTCCTTGTTGCTGAGATATATTGTTGAAATCCACTTCCTTTACAAGGTGGTAAATAAAATATTTTTTTCAAATACATTTTCAACTGCAACACACAACATGAAACCATTAAGCCATTAATACATTTTTTTTCATCTTTAAGTGCTGGATTCGGTAAATGCTCTATGTTGAATATGTCATCACAGTTTTAAGTTGCAGTTCTCTGTGGTTTATATCATTGTACATTGCATCAGAGTGCTATGCTTTCTGTACAATTTTACAATTAATTTGACCCTATCGAACTTAAGCTAGCGTTATCTATCTCAGCATGCATTAAGGACTGTTTTTTTTTCTTGGAAAATCATATGGCTCAGAAATAGTGCCATCCTTTGGCATTTATTTGTGTTACAGTTTTGCAGTTTATTTTTTTAATGATAATTTTATTAATTTTAACAGTTGCAATAAAAATGAGAACTGAAGTACCTTAGCAATGATACACAGCAATATACAGCAAGAAGTCAAGACTAATGTGATGAGTTGGTAAAATAATCATCCAATAGCTTTCATCTTCGTAATTTAGCAGGTATATCCGAGGAATGGAAGATTAATGATTGTTCATATTTCTTAAATAATAAGGTCCAAGTCCACCATATCTAAATGTTTATGGTTGAGTTATCCTTCCAATGTATGTAGTTTCGGAGCTTGGTAGGTTAGATGTGTGGCTAAAAATCTCTTCCCATCCCACCTCCATATCCTCTCATCTCTACTTCAGGAACCAAGTTGAGTCTTTAGAAGAAGCAACTAAGGGGAAAGGGGACGAGATTTGATATACTGTCTTTCTGTAGTTACAATCAAATTAGTTTACATATTATATACAGGTACTTATTTTGTACCTGGGTCAATGGAGGGTTAAATATCTTGCCTAGGGTCACAAGGAGCTGCAGTGGGAATTGAACCCAGTTTCCCTGGTTCTCAGGCAGCTGCACTAACCCTTAGGCTACTAAGGGGTCCTTTTACTAAGGTGTGCTGAAAATGGCCTGCGGTAGTGTAAACGCATGTTTTGGGCGCGGGCAGAATTATTTTACAGCGCACCTACAAAAAATGCCTTAAAAAAATTTTTGACGAAGATGGACGTGCGTCACAATATGTTCTGACTCCAGTTACACCCTGCGCTGTCTATTAAGATGTTTAATGTGTATTGTGTTGATAGCATATTATGCCATAAGCCTTCTCATTCTACAACAGGTTGCTTAAATTTAAGTGCCTCTTGTATGCTTAAATTTATTTCCACGTGCAAGTATACACTTACACATGTACATAGCAGGAGTGCATTCAACTGCTACTTTATAATTATGCCCTTCCGACAGCCACCCAACTTAAAACTTAAGCTAATTAGAAGTAAGCTCCCAACACAGACTCAAAACTCCTTGCAATATATCCAGCTGCCAACTATGCCAAAACATTTCACAGGACCCCACGGTCATTCACAAAGGAAAAATATTCAACATTAAAGAATCTTTCATCTGCTCATCTTCCAATGTGGTATATATCATTCAGTGTAAAAAATGAAACGAAGGCTGCTACATTGGAGAAACCAGTCAGATGCTAAAGAAGAGATTTAATTTACATAGACACCATATGAAAAATGCTAGTACCAATAAGGATGTCACCCCTGTGGGGCAGCACTTTACAAAACCAGAACACTGTACCAGTGATTGCATGGTAAGAATCCTGAAAGGGAACTTTAAAACAATACAGGAACGTAAGACTTTTGAAGTCAGTATGATTAAATATTTTGACACCCACCAGACAGGAATTAACAAAGATCTGAGTTTTCTAGCCCATTATAAACCATAAAATTGTGCTGTTTTGTCACCCTAATATCTCCATGCATACCTCCCTGTCCCTCATTCACCCGACTCTTCCTGTCTCTCACCTATCCACCCCCATCCTGTTAGACGGTCACTGAAATGCTTTGATGTTTCACTTATATATACTGTCATCTACCAACATTTGCTTATTTCCGATCTGACGAGGAAGGGCAATCTTCGAAAGCTAATCAAGAAATGTATTAAGTCATGTCCAATAAAAAATGTATCATATTATTTTCTTTCCCATGTTTTATTTTGTTTTATTTCTATTGATTACCTTTAAAAGTGGACTAACATGGCTACCACACCTCTCTAATTATGCCCTAAACTAGTTTAGTGCGTAATTGGGATTTATTTTCTGCCTTTTGGAGGAGTAGCCTAGTGGTTAGTGCAGTGGACTTTGATCCTGGGGAACTGAGTTTGATTCCCACTGCAGCTCCTTGTGACTCGGCAAGTCACTTAACCCTCCATTGGCCCTGGTACAAAATAAGTACCTGAATATATGTAAACCACTTTGAATGTAGTTGAAAAAAAAACCTCAGAAAGGCGGTTATCAAGTCCCATTTCCCTTTCCCTTTTAAAGAAATTCACTCAAGGTCTTGTCGCTTCTTGTTTCTTCAGAAATGTAGACAACCCACTTTGTAAGATGCTTCTAAAATAGGTTTTTGAGTTGAAGAAAATCCAAAATTTGGGTAAATTGTCAAACGATATTGAACAATTACTTTAAATCATGGATTATAATTTATTCTAGTTATATTTCTCTTTGCCGTCAGGATCCCTTTGTAGCCCATAGAGAAGGCAGATAACATTTGTTGCTACTTTCTAAGTTGTGAGAGAAGTTATGCAACAAGTGAGGTGAGGATGCGGCCAGACCAAACACTAGGAAGATGCATTGTATTAGATATAATTAGTGCCAGGTGAGGAAGAAAGAAAAAATAGGTATAAGTAATTGGTAGGGATTCAATTAGGTGACTTCTCAATACTGAAGGTATAATTATACTTCAAGAAAAATAAGAGACCTGGCATTTTACTATAAAATGTATTTTTCAGGAGCTACCTTTAATTATATTGTTAATATAGCAAGAATAATCCAGACTACACAATAGACAATTAAGCAGAAAAAAAAAACATTCACATAACAGTATGTTCTGGGTGCAATTATCTAACTCTATGCTGTAGTTTAGGTGCCCACTTTATGAGGGCTGTGAACATGTTCTCTAATGGCCCTTACACACATAATTACCATTAAAGAATAAGGGCCATATTCTATATATATGGCGTCAACCCCCCCCCCCCCCCCCCACACACACACACATAGTGCTATTCTATAAACCCTATGTTTTTATGTTAGGTTCTTAAAATTTAGGCGCGACCATTTTCGCCAACTAAAAGCTGGTGTAAATGCCGCGCCTAAGCTAAGCGTGGATTGGGCATATTCTATAACAGTATTTGTAATTGTTAGAAGCACCCCTGACCTGCCCATGCCCCTCCTGTGGCCATGCCCTCTTTTGAGAGCCACAAATTAGAATTTACGCGCCCCACTTTATAGAATACACTTAGAAAGTTGCACATGTAAATTCTAATTAGTGCTGATAATTTATTGCCAATTATCGACACCAGTTGTCTTGATGATTAAGTGGCGCATGCAATTTGTGCACACAACTGTAGTCGCCATATGTAGCATCCAGGCCTAACGGAGTAAGTTGGCACCAATATGACTACATTTAGGTTTTAACGTGTACGCCAGGTCCGTGGTTGGCTACCAGGTACTTCTTAGCCAGGATCAGGTGACCCTCAGGGGGAGGCATGGTGGCTTCGGCCTAACCCCTGGTAAGCCTTTTCTTGGTTGAGAGGTGCCCAGCTCTCCCACCGGTTGCCTTCTCAGGTGCCGTGGAGGACTTGCAGCTCATCTGCATATCCTCGGAGCCTTCGCCGGAGTGACTCCCAGGTCCGTTCCGATCCACTCGGGGCCTCTGCTCAAGGTGCACAGTGCTCCTACCAGGTGCTGTGGAGGACTTGCAGCGTTCTGCATATCCTCACAGCTGCATCCGGGGTGACTCCCAAATCCACCCCGACCTTCCCAGGGCCTTCGCCACAGTTACCCAGGGCTTTCGCTCCACCTACCCAGAGCTACCAGGTACTTCTTAGCCAGGATCAGGTGACCCTCAGGGGGAGGAATGCTGGCTTCGGCCTAACCCCTGGTAAGCCTTTTCTTGGTTGAGAGGTGCCCAGCTCTCCCACCGGTTGCCTTCTCAGGTGCCGTGGAGGACTTGCAGCTCATCTGCATATCCTCGGAGCCTTCGCCGGAGTGACTCCCAGGTCCGTTCCGATCCACTCGGGGCCTCTGCTCAAGATGCCGCGCGCCATTAGGCGCGCGAAAGCTTTCCTTCTAATAAGTTCTGGGAGAAGAGGATATTTCACTGGTAAGTGAACAAATTTTGCTTGTGCTTTCGGAACTTGAAGATTGGGGTTTAAAGGAGGAACTGTAAGTTAGTGATAGGCTGATATCCTTAATACTTTAGCAAGTTTTAAATTACGGAAAAACTCAAAAAACACTAAGATGGAGTCAGCAGTCCAGCAGCGAGAGGGGTGCTATCCAGTCTTTTGCATTGAGTGTCACATGTATGATTATCTCCCAATTGGTGAGGTGTCATATGTGTGTGCCCGATGCAAAGAGCTCCTAGCTCTCAGAGAACGTGTCCGTTCTCTAGAGGCTAGAGTAGCAGACTTGATGGAGCTGAGGGAGACAGAGAGGTACATAGAGGAGACCTACAGGGATGTTGTAGAGAAGTCCCACCTCCAGTCAGGTAGCCCCTGTGCTACCTTGGAGGAGGGAGGTCTCCTAGAAGGAGAGCATCACCCTGGTGAAGTAGGAAGTACTCCTGTAGCCTGGACCTGCCCACCAGGGGATGTATTATCCTTTCGCACCGAGGATATATCTCCAAATGTTGCCCGGGAGGGAAAGGTTAGGACAGCTGTTGTACTTGGTGATTCGATCATTAGGCATATAGATAGCTGGGTGGCTGGTGGACGTGAGGATCGCCTGGTGACTTGCCTGCCTGGTGCGAAGGTGGCGGACCTCACGCGTCACCTAGATAGGATTTTATATAGTGCTGGGGAGGAGACGGCTGTCTTGGTACATGTGGGTACTAATGACATAGAAAAATGTGGGAGAGAGGTTCTGGAAGCAAAATTTAGGCTCTTAGGTAGAAAGCTGAAATCCAGATCCTCCAGGGTAGCATTTTCTGAAATGCTACCTGTGCCACGCGCAGGGCCCAAGAGACAGGCAGAGCTCCAGAGTCTCAATGCGTGGATGAGACGATGGTGTAGGGAGGAGGGCTTTAGATTTGTTAGGAACTGGGCAACATTCTGGGGAAGGGGGAGCCTATTCCGAAAGGATGGGCTCCATCTTAACCAGAGTGGGACCAGGCTGCTGGCATCGGCGTTTAAGAAGGAGATAGAGCAGCTTTTAAACTAGAAATGGGGGGAAGGCCGACAGTCGCTCAAAAGAGCATGGTTCGGGATAAGGTATCTTTCAAAGATATCACCATAACAGGGAAGATAGAGTATCCTGATAGTGAGGTTGCAAAAGAGATTGCAGTAGATCGGGTATCCTTAAATAACAATAAAAATCAGACAAGAGATTGCCAATTAATACTGTCAAGTACTAAGCATGATGTACTTAGGAACAACAAACATAGTTTGAAATGTCTATATGCGAATGCCAGGAGCCTAAGAAATAAGATGGGGGAGTTGGAATATATTGCACTAAATGAAAAATTAGATATAATAGGCATCTCTGAGACCTGGTGGAAGGAGGATAACCAGTGGGACACTGTCATACCGGGGTACAAATTATATCGTAGTGATAGGGTGAATCGGATTGGTGGAGGGGTAGCATTGTATATTAACGAGAGCCTTGAATCAAATAGATTGAAAATTCTGCAGGAAACAAAACACTCCTTGGAATCACTGTGGATTGAAATTCCATGTGCAAAGGGGAAAAGGATAGTGATAGGAGTGTACTACCGTCCGCCTGGCCAGGACGGACAGACGGATGCGGAAATGTTAAAGGAAATCAGGGACGCAAACAAACTGGGCAACACAATAATAATGGGGGATTTCAATTACCCGCATATAGACTGGGTTAATGTAACATCTGTACACGCAAGGGACATAGGATTTCTTGATGAAATCAAGGACAGCTTCATGGAACAGCTAGTTCAGGAGCCGACAAGAGAAGGAAAAATACTAGACTTAGTCCTTAGTGGTGCTCATGATCTAGTGCAGGGGGTAACGATACGAGGGCCGCTTGATAACAGTGATCATAATATGATCGGTTTTGATATTGGCATTGAAGGAAGTGAAACTAGGAAATCAAGTACGCTAGCGTTTAACTATAGAAAAGGTGATTACGACAAAATGAGAAAAATGGTGAAAAAAAGACTGAAAGGAGCAGCTCGCAGAGTAAAAAACTTGCATCAGGCGTGGATGCTGTTTAAAAACACCATCCTGGAGGTTCAGGACAAATATATTCCACGTATTAGAAAAAAGGGAAAAAAGACTAAACGTCAGCCGGCGTGGCTAAACAGTAAGATAAAGGAAATCATTAGAGCCAAAAAACAATCCTTCAGAAAGTGGAGAAGAGAACCAACTGAAAGTAACAGGATAGATCATAAGGAATGCCAAGCCAAATGCAAAGCGGAGATAAGGAGGGCAAAAAAGGACTTTGAGAAGAAATTAGCGTTGGAAGCAAAAATACATAGTAAAAATTTTTTTAGATACATTATAAGCAGGAAACCGGCCAAAGAGTCGGTTGGGCCGCTGGACGAAAATGGTGTTAAAGGGGCGATCAAGGAGGACAAAGCCGTAGCGGAGAAATTAAATGAATTCTTTGCTTCGGTCTTCACCGAGGAGGATTTGGGGGGGACACCGGTGCCGGAAAGAATATTTGAAGCGGGGGAGTCGGAGAAACTAAACAAATTCTCTGTAACCTTGGAGGATGTAATGGGTCAGTTCAGCAAGCTGAAGAGTAGTAAATCACCGGGACCTGATGGTATTCATCCCAGAGTATTAATAGAACTAAAAAATGAACTTGCGGAGCTACTGTTAGAAATATGCAATCTGTCCCTAAAATCGAGTGTAGTACCGGAAGACTGGAGGGTAGCCAATGTTACTCCGATTTTTAAGAAGGGTTCCAGAGGAGATCCGGGAAATTATAGACCGGTGAGTCTGACGTCGGTGCCGGGCAAGATGGTGGAGGCTATTATTAAGAATAAAATTGCAGAGCATATACAAAAACATGGACTGATGAGACAAAGTCAGCACGGATTTAGTGAAGGGAAGTCTTGCCTCACCAATCTAATGCATTTTTTTGAGGGGGTAAGCAAACATGTGGACAATGGGGAGCCGGTTGATATTGTATATCTGGATTTTCAGAAGGCGTTTGACAAAGTGCCGCACGAAAGACTCCTGAAGAAATTGCAGAGTCATGGAATCGGAGGTAGGGTATTATTATGGATTAAGAACTGGTTGAAAGATAGGAAGCAGAGAGTAGGATTGCGTGGCCAGTATTCTCAGTGGAGGAGGGTAGTTAGTGGGGTCCCGCAGGGGTCTGTGCTGGGTCCGTTGCTTTTTAATGTATTTATAAATGACCTAGAGATGGGAATAACTAGTGAGGTAATTAAATTCGCCGATGACACAAAATTATTCAGGGTCGTCAAGTCGCAGGAGGAATGTGAACGATTACAGGAGGACCTTGCGAGACTGGGAGAATGGGCGTGCAAGTGGCAGATGAAGTTCAATGTTGACAAGTGCAAAGTGATGCATGTGGGTAAGAGGAACCCGAATTATAGCTACGTCTTGCAAGGTTCCGCGTTAGGAGTTACGGATCAAGAAAGGGATCTGGGTGTCGTCGTCGATGATACACTGAAACCTTCTGCTCAGTGTGCTGCTGCGGCTAGGAAAGCGAATAGAATGTTGGGTGTTATTAGGAAGGGTATGGAGTCCAGGTGTGCGGATGTTATAATGCCGTTGTATCGCTCCATGGTGCGACCGCACCTGGAGTATTGTGTTCAGTACTGGTCTCCGTATCTCAAAAAAGATATAGTAGAATTGGAAAAGGTACAGCGAAGGGCGACGAAAATGATAGTGGGGATGGGACGACTTTCCTATGAAGAGAGGCTGAGAAGGCTAGGGCTTTTCAGCTTGGAGAAGAGACGGCTGAGGGGAGATATGAGAAGTGTATAAAATAATGAGTGGAATGGATCGGGTGGATGTGAAGCGACTGTTCACGCTATCCAAAAATACTAGGACTAGAGGGCATGAGTTGAAGCTACAGTGTGGTAAATTTAAAACGAATCGGAGAAAATTTTTCTTCACCCAACGTGTAATTAGACTCTGGAATTCGTTGCCGGAGAACGTGGTACGGGCAGTTAGCTTGACGGAGTTTAAAAAGGGGTTAGATAGATTCCTAAAGGACAAGTCCATAGACCGCTATTAAATGGACTTGGAAAAATTCCGCATTTTTAGGTATAACTTGTCTGGAATGTTTTTACGTTTGGGGAGCGTGCCAGGTGCCCTTGACCTGGATTGGCCACTGTCGGTGACAGGATGCTGGGCTAGATGGACCTTTGGTCTTTCCCAGTATGGCACTACTTATGTACTTATGTACATTAACGCGTGCATTTTATAGTGTTCTGTAAGTTAGGTGTGTAAAAGTTGGTCCCGCCTCTGGATTGTCATGCCCCTCTCCTGCAAATGATCCCCTCCAATAAATGAAGCATTAAGGGGGGAATTCAACAAACAGTGTTAGGGCCTTAAATCGCCTAACCTAAAGTACTGCGGCAATAAATAAGTCACCGTGGGTTAGGGATTAATGAGATACAAAATATGGAAATGCATGTTTTGCATGTCATTACTATGGAAATGCCCTAACGTGAATTGCACTGATACACCACAAGTCGCATTAGGGTATCAGAGCCACGGTAAAAATAACCCCAGCTTTATGTTACCATCCAGGAGCATTGGGCCATAGAGCTGCAGTCTGATACTCCCAAGCCACAAGGACAGGGTCCCCCACAGTCCTCCCTGACCCAGTCAACCTCAGCCACTCCCTCCCACGGCCCTCCTACCCCCTTACCTTCACAAATCATTTGTAGTCCAGGGGGGGGGGGGTCTTCGAATCTTCAGGGGGTGTCTTCAGGGGTCCAGGAGGAGGGTCTTTGGCAGGTATAATGCCTAGTTACCTTGAACAGCACCACCTTCAAAATGGCGCTACTAGTGGTAGTCTTGTGACTAATGCTAGGGGTCATATTGCCATATATGGAAATCTTTCCTTATATGGAAATATGACCCCAAGCAGTATTTGTGGCATTTGAAGGTGATGCAGCACAAGGCAGGAACCAACTGGGTATCGCTGCTGCTGAAGACCCCCCCCCCTTGGAACTCCGAAGACCCACCCGAACCACTAATAATATGTGAAGGTAGCCTTGTGAGGGGGTGGGCTTTGTGAGGGGTGGCTACTTAAGGTGGGAAGGGGTGGGCATGTGGATCTGCAGGCCTGGGAGCATCAGACTGGGCTTTGCACCCTGATGCTCCTGTGCCACGGGAGTAACGCTGCTCACGAGGTAGCTCGCAAACAGTGTTATTCCTCTAAAATGGGATTCAGCCACCTCTGGTATTGGGATCTTGTAGGTTGCTGAATCCTGCAGGGCATCAAGATGCATTAAAGGCAAATGTTGACCACACCCTGATAAATCCCCATGTCCTCCATGCTGTCACTGATAGGTATTTTTACATCTATGTGATTTTTTAATAGTCTAATATTTGTGCTTAGCTGAACAGGTTTTAACAGATTGTCTGTTGTTACTAACCTGTTGATAACTTACATCCAAGGGTGTCAAAGTAGACTCTACCCATCGGTCAACATCTTACTAAAGCTAGTAGAGATCTTTGGAACCACATTGAGATGTAAAGTTAGTAACCACATCCCAGTAGTGTTTAATATGAAGATAAGCCTTAGCTTCGTCCTCGGTGTGATTGGAACAATAATTGTTCAGCGTAGTTTGTTGTTTCTGTGGATCCATGTCAAAAAATAGGAAAAGGTTAGAAGGTGGGAGCTTATTGGAAGATGAGGTGAAAAAAATATTTAGTACTGTATTTCCATAAATGATTTTATTTGTTTTTAGAAAAAAACAAACAAACACGAACAACTCAGTATTTTCACGTATATTTATAGTGGAAGGAATTTCGTATGTGTGTAATGTTGATACGTCATTATTGGGCTCATTTTCGAAAGAGAAGGACGCCCATCTTTTCGACATAAATCGGAAGATTGGCGTCCTTCTCACAGGGTTGTTCAAATCGGTATAATCGAAAGCCGATTTTGGACGTCCCCAACTGCACTCGGTCGCAGGGACGGCCAAAGTTCAAGGGGGTGTATCGGAGGCTTAGCGAAGGCGGGACTTGGGCATGCCTAACACTAGGATGTCCTCGACCCATAATTGAAAGAAACAAAGATGTCCCTGACGAACCCTTGGACGACTTTACCTGGTCATGTTTTTCTTACGACCAAAGCACAAAAAGGTACCTGAAATGACCAGATGACCACCGGACAGAATCGGATATAACCTCCCCTTACTCCCCCAGTGGTCACTAAGCCCCTCCCATTCTCAAAAAATATCTTTCAAAATATTGATTGCCAGCCTCAGATGCCATACTCAGTTTTGTCACAGCAGTATGCAGATACTTGGAGCAGTTTTAGTGGGTGCAGTGCACTTCAGGCAGGTGGACCCAGGCCCATCCCCCCTACCTGTTACATTTGTGGAGGAAACAGCGAGCCCTCCAGAACCCACCACAAACCCACTGTACCCACATCTAGGTGCCCCCTTCACCCATAGGGGCTATGGTAATGGTGTACAGTTGTGGGTATTGGGTTTTGGGGGGCTCAGCACACAAGGTAAGGGAGCTATGTTCCTGGGAGCAATTTATGAAGCCCACTGCAGTGCCCCCTACGGTGCCCGGTTGGTGTCCTGGCATGTGAGGGGGATCAGTGCACTACAAATGCTGGATCCTCCCACGACCAAGTGGCTTGCATTTGGTTGTTTCTGAGATGGACGTCCTTGGTTTCCATTATCGCCGAAAATCAGAAACGACCAAGTCTAGGGACGACCATCTCTAAGGATGACCAAATTTCAGGATTTGGGCGACCCTGACCGTATTATCGAAACGAAAGATGGACGTCCATCTTGTTTCAAAAATACGGGTTTCCCCGCCCCTGGATGGGAATGTTTTGCGAGGATGTCCTCATCAAAACTTGGACGTCCCTTTCAATTATGCCCCTGTATGTCTTCCTAGGATAACTGTTGTTAGTTATACACAGTGCCGGAAAAAGAGAGGTCACTTCTGTAGTTTTTTACATCATAACATTGACAAATTTAAAGATATGTTTAGGATTTTTGGCAGGCAAGTTCCTTAAACTGTTCAAGAACTGAGCATATATAAGTCATCTACCACACCTGATTTATGTGGCTGTTTTGCATTATGAACTAATGCTCACACTATAATTTCAACTTTTGTCACTCGAAACAGCTGCCAAAATGTAATGTCATTGCAAGGAAAGTGTGTCATTAGCTGAGGTGGTTAAATTTAAATGATTGAGCATGCAGTAGTTTACATAACTATGTTTGCAAGCCCTATTTGCGTTTTCGACATGCATAAACTGGCTAAATATTTACCCCGTGATTTTTACAATTGTAAAAGAAAGACAGTTGGATGTATAACAAGAGGGAGGATAAAACAAGGTATAATTTGAACTCTTCCCTTACACTTGCGCTAGGCAATGCTTAGGATCCAACATTTAGGCAAACCACAATTAGATCATTTTGTATTATTCCTATATTTTCCTCATCAGCCTTGCCAAATAAATGTTTGTACATGCAAAATACGCTATTTTCCTGTATATTCAGCGTTTTCTTTCTATCTGTTCAACTGACAGGAGGATCCTGAGCTGGAACCATGCCCTCTGCAATAGATCCTCTAATGCTCCTGCTCCATCCACTGCATCACAGCCAAGCAGGGGGAGGAAGTGGAAGGGGCACAATTTTGGTGCCTTGCCTCTCTTCAGCCCTGTGCAATCACACCACCTGCACCAAGGGTCCCTTTTACTAAAGCTTGTTAATATGTGAGGAAAAAAGGGCCCTGCGGTAGCAGCGGGGGCTGTTCGTCCTGCACACCAGGGCCATTTTTTCCACAGCGGGTAGAAAGTCCAAAAAAAAACTTACCACATGGCCATGTGGCGGGAAGCACTTACCACCACCACCCATCGAGGTGGCAGTAAGGGCTCCCACGGTAACCAGGCAGCACGATACCCAATTACTGCCAGGTTAGCACAGCTCTGTATTCTCAAGCCAGAACTACCACCGGCGGCCATTTTGGGCCGCCGGTGGCGCCACATTGGGCTTACCGACGCTTTGTAAAAGGGCCCTTCAATGCAATGTGACCTATTTTATACCTATGGGCTATGTGGTACTTAGCTCACGCTAATATCCATTAGTGCCCGTTAAGCTTTAGTAAAAGGGCCCCCATAGCTTGCTACAGCCCTCTCAGTTGGCGGCATTCTTTAGCACCAAAGCAGTGAATAATTCAGTATCTCTGTAGGAATGATGCAACAGAAGGCTGATCATAACACATTAGACTACACATATATCACCCATGATGTGCACAGATTGGAAGAAAACAGAGTGCAAGGATGGATAGACACGGTTAAATATTTTGGGGGGGTCATTGCCTAACAGTTATCATGCAGTAACGCGGTTATTGTGAGTTATCTGCCAGGGGGCCCATAGGGATAAAATGGGTCCTGCAGCAGAGTAGCCACAATTACAGTACAACCACGAGGTTGCCATTTAAAAACAATCCCGTGTTTATTTTAATTTCATTGCAGTAGATCGTTGAGTAGAGGTGATGGACTGTAAACATTTTAGAGCCAAGACATCATAACCACAACAAATATTGTTAGTATTCATGGATGTTATTGGCCCTGCATAGATTACTGTGCATGAATTCAGCTGCTCTACAGAAGTAAACACGTCTCTAGCAAATATGGAAAATGTTTTATTATAAAATGATAGCTGAGATGGGAGCATATGTCACTTTCACATCTAAACTAGAGCAACATAGATTCTGATCCCTCCCGAGAACTTCTACCCAGATGCTGATTCTACAGTACAGTACTAATATCAGAACACTGCTTGAGGTGCCATCTGGATGATGCTGTTAGAAGCCAAGATTCTTAATATACCATCTGAATGTTAAATGTTCCATAACACTTAGTACAGGTGGAGTATAAGGATTTAAACAACAGTGCCCTGCTTAAATTCCCCATACAAACAATACAGTGTTTTTTTGGCCTGCCTGGGTACCTGCAGTAATACAAATTTAATTGGATTTTGTTAAGCTCGCTTCTATGAAAAATTGATAAATTTCTGCTTTTCAAGGTAATGCACCTGAGGATCTATTCTATAAATCATCAGATTATAATCTTGTCTCTTCTGCACATGCTCAGAGCCGAGGTACATATACGAGTTGTTTATGCTTGCTGTTTTCATTACTGATTTGCAGATGCAGATTTATTTTTACAACCCCGATGACTTTGACAGCTTTGGAGCCGCAATTTTGGAAAAACGGGTGATAGGAGCCATAGCCGTGTTCTTTCAGGTAAGTAAACAGTGCTAACGTGACCGACTCAAAATACGTTTGATTCACTGGATTGATTCAGACAGATCATCTGCATCTGTTTTCTCATTCACACCTGTCTTAATGAAGGATACTTCATATTGTCGAATGTGCGATGTACAATGTAAATAAGTATGTTTAGAAGCATAATGAAAATTTGTACATCAGTTGCCTTGATTTTATTGCTACTTGACTAGCGCACAGATGGGAGAGCATATTCATCTTCTACTTCCCTGCTGAAACGTATTGTGTAACGTTTTGCTCAGAATATTACCTTGCTTAGCGCAAAAGTAGTTTTCGTTAGCGCACCTTTAAAATTATATATTGCTTCAGAGGAGATAGATTGTGCTGGTTGTTCTGTTATAAATGGTCTTTTATCTAACCTATCGTGATGAGTCTGGCAACCGTCATTGAGGAACACTTATATAAATGGCATCGCTTTTTACTTTTTTTCTTTGTAAATATATACTTATAGATATAAAATTAAAATCTGGTGCGGTAGCTCAGAGGCAAGTGTTGGGCACTGTCATATGTAAAACTGGATTTCGTTCTTTGGTCAGGTCTTCTGCTCCTTTCTTTGGCTGGGGTTGTGATCTGGGCTGTGGCGTCTGTACACCAAAATTTCGACTCCAGTTCCTCTATTTTTCTACTTTCCGACTCTGACTCCTACTATATAGTAAATCTAAGAGAAATTTGATTATTATAGAAACGTAGGATATTTCTTTATAGTAAAAAAAAAAAAAAAAAATAGGACTAATATACCACAGAATATATTTATGTGAAGTATGAACAAAGAATCTGAACAAAAACTATATACAAGTATAAAATGATAAATTTATCCTATATTATAATGTTGTAAGTTTTTATTTTCAACCTGATGTTGGAGTCGGTATATTTTTACTGACTCCTACTCTGACTCCACCCAAAATGGCTTCCAACTCCACAGCCTTGGTTTGGATGCAGTGGAAGCAATTGTTGACCAGACTTGGCGTCTAGATTATCCGGTTTTGGAAAGAGCTGCAGTTTCTGTTTCCCTTCTGGGCCCTTGTTTCCTGCCAATAATTATTATTACAATGGTTAGGCTGGGATGCAGGTGGGGAGGGAGGTTAAGAGTGAATGAATGCTAGTCCAGGAGACTAGTTCTGATTAAGCCCAAAGGTACATCAGAAAATTCTAAGGCAGAGTGGAGGACTGGTCTAGTGGTTAGAGCACCAGTCTTGCAATCTCAAATCCTGCTGCTGCTCCTTGTGATCTTGGGCAAGTGATTTTTAACCCTCCATTGCCTCAGGTACAAACTTAGATTGTGAGCCCTCCTGGGACAGAGAAATTTCCAGAGTACCTGAATGTAACTCACCTTGGGCTACTACTGAAAAAGGTGTGAGCAAAATCTAAATAAATAAAATAAACGTATGAGCATTCACCAAACATTCTGCTTTTGTCTTTTCATCAAGTCTGCGATGATAATGTGTGTTAGAGGATGTACAATGCCACAAGGTTTCCTTGCAAAGTACAATAAAATATTATTTCAGTATTTCAATATTGTGATTCAGTACCAACATGGAACTGACCATCTGATTGTATATTTCTGTTGCAATAATCCAGTGATTTGCACTGTAAAGACAAGTATTTTTTTTCTTTATGTATGGAAGGTTTTACACATGCATATGCAGTTCTTCCTACTCTTATGTTCTCCAACCTATTAACCTCCTGGAAAGTATCAGTTTAAAAAATGTTTGGATGGGGTAGGGATTGCTGGAATTTAGAACCCTAGAAAATGACAGCAGATAAAGACCACAGGGCCTATCCAGTATCCCATCCATACCAGCTACGAGCTTTACAATCCCTTTCTCTCCCTCATAGACCCTCTGCTTGTCCCATGCTTTCTTGAGTAAAGAAACCATCTTTGTCTCCCCACTAACAAGAATTGGTGGGTGCAGGGGACAGGTTTTCAGGATACCCACAATGAATATACATGAGAGATATTTGCATGCAATGGAGGAAGTGCATGCTAATACATCTCATTCTTTAGACTGATTTCAGGTTTTAAGTTTTGGGCAAATAGGGGACAAAGAAAAAAGGTTTCAGCATGCCTGTAAGTCAGTTTTCTTGCACAATTTTCAAATGCTGTGTCTTGGCAAAAATATTTCATGCAACCTCAAACAGAGAAAATAATGCACAAAATTACAAAAATAATAGTTTTTTTTTTTTTTTTTTAAAGTTTCTGCAAATGTTGTTGGGATATTTTCTTGATTTGTAAATTCATCACTTTGGCTGCACCGCATGCTTTACTTTAAATTTTTTTTAAAGTTAGATATTGGTATTTTCCCCTTTCTGGAATTGCGGGAAATTGAGGGCTTGGGCACTCTAACTGGCAGATTGGCTTTTTGCATTTTTTTCACAACTGTTAGCCAGACCTTAATGATCCCAAGGGGTTTCCTCCTGGACACCTAATGGCTTTCTACCTGTCCTTTCTGTAGGATTATGTGAAAGTGGCACTCTCTCTGATTAGGTTTATAATACACAGTCACAAGGGAGGAATAATTCTATAGTGAAGGATGATTTATTAGGATTCATGACGTTCTTTATTGATTTGAAATATAAAGTAATTCTCCATAAAGAGAGTAAGAGGACATTTTTAATAGCTGTTTTACAAAGGTCATTTTTCTCCAACCAGTGATATTTGGGGATATATATTTTGTGCCCTGTGATATTCGGACTAAAGGTTTTTCATTAAAAGGTACATTAAGGACCTGTTCTTTTGGGTATGACTCAGAAGCACAGCTCAGTCTCATGACCTCTGAAAGTTTTGGAACTAGAAAAGAAGCATTTTAATTATTCAGCCCAACAGCGTGAATCTACACTGTCCATGTACAGATTTATTTATTTATTTATTTATGACATTTATATCCTGCATTAGACCGAGTAGAACTCAGGGTCAGTGGTGGCTTACATAACAATTAGAAAAGCATGAGCATGTGCAAAATATAGTAACAGAAATTAAAATACATCATTTAAAGTTAAAGTTTATAAAACTTGAGTTAGGAACAGATGTAATATTTAGGGGTCCTTTTAATAAGGTGTGCTGAAAAATGGCGCATGCACATCCATTTTCCAGCATGCCTGTAAAAAAAAGGCCTTCTTAAAAGTTTTGCTGAAAATGGACGTGCGGCAAAATAAAAATGGGCGCGTGCCCATTTTGAATCTCAGACTTTACCGCCAGCCATTGACTTAATGGTAAGGTCTGATGCGTTAACCGGGTGGTAATGACCTACGCACGACAAATGCCACTTGACGCGTGTAGCTGACGTGCATCAGAAAATAAAAACGACTTTTCGGATGCGCCTAGCGGATGTGCATCAAAAATGAAATTACCGCAAGGGCCACACGGTAGCTGGGCGGTAACGTCAAATTGGCACATGATGGACGTGTGTAGGCGCCTATGCAATTTAGTAAAAGGGCCCCTTAGAGCTTTGCTTACTAAGGCACACTAGTATTTTGAGCGAATGCTGATGCTAGAGGCACCCAATATTTAATTTGTCTTAGTAAACAAGGCCCTTAGTTAGGGTTACCATATGTCCGGATTTACCCGGACATGTCCTGTTTTTGAGGACATGTCTGGGCAACTGTGCTGGTTTTGCCAATCTGCCCATTTGTCCAGAAATCTGGACAAACGGGCAGATTGCTAGCCTCCCCTCCCCTTACTTACTACTGCCCTGGTGGTCTAGTGACCTCTTCCGCCTTCGGGGCAGGAAAGAGCCTCCTCTTTTCTGCCCAGAGCGCTGCCCTGCATGCATCCTTCCTGTTCGTGATCTCGGCGCTGATTCAAAATGGCCGCCGAGAGTTTAAGTGACCTCGTGAGACTTCAACTCTTGGCGGCTATTTTGAATCGGCGCCGAGATCACGAACAGGAAGGATGCATGCAGGGCAGTGCTCCGGGCAGGAAAGAGGGGGGCTCTTTCCTGCCCCGAAGAGGTCACTAGACCACCAGGGCAGTAGTAAGGTAAGGGGAGGGGGAGTGATGGGGTGTGTGACAAGGGGGAGGGGAAAATGTGACAGGGGGCGGAGCGAGGGCATGAAAGGGGGTGGGATGGGTGTGAAAGGGGGCATGATGGGGTTGCTGTATGTAACAGTAGGGTGCTTCATTAGTTACTGTAGGGTAGTTGCAATGACTATAGTTGTAATGGTATGTTTCTACAATTATCAATAAAAAAATTCAAGGTTTAAAAAAAAAAAAAGAATAGCCATACTGGGTTAGACCAATGGTCCATCTAGCCCAGTATCCTGCTTCCAACAGTGGACAGTCCAGATCACAAATACCTGGCAGAATCCCAAAGAATAGCAACATTTTATAGTACCAATCCTGGGGCAAGCAGTGGCTTCCCTCATGTCCATCTCAGTAAGAGACTATGGACTTTTCCTTCAGAAAGTTGTCCAAACTTGTTTTTAAACCTAGATATGCTAACCGCTGTTTCCACATCCTTCAGCTGCGAGTTTCAGTGCTTAACTATTCTTTTGCGTGAAAAAATATTTCCTCCTATTTGTTTTAAAAGTATTTCCTCATAATTTCATTGAGTGTCCCCTGGTCTTTGTCCTTTTTGAAAGAGTGAAAAATCGATTCACTTCTACGTGTTCTATACCACTCAGGATTTTATAGACCTCAATCATATCCCCCCTCAGCAGTCTCTTTTCCAAGCTGAAGAGCCCTAACCTCTTTAGCCTTTCCTCATATGGGAGGAGTTCCACCCCCTTTATCATTTTAGTCGCTCTTCTTTGAACCATTTCTAATTCCACAAAATCTTTTTTGAGATACGGCGACCAGAATTGAAGGCAATACTCAAGGTGAGGTCACACCATGGAGCAATACAGAGGCATTAAAATATTCTTGGTCTTATTTTGCATTCCTTTCCTAATAATTCCTAGCATCCTGTTTGCTTTTTTGGCTGCCTTCTCACACTGGGCAGAAGATTTCAGCGTATTGTCTACAATGACACCTAGATCTTTTTCTTGAGTGCTGACCACTAAGGTGGACCCTAGCATCAGGGAACTATGATTCAGATTGTTCTTCCCAACGTGTATCAATTTGCATTTGTCCACATTAAATTGACTCTGCCATTTGGATGCCCAGTCTTCCAATTTCCTAATGTCTTCCTGCAATTTTTCACAATCTGCATGTATTTTGACAACTTTGAATAGTTTTGTGCGATCTGCAAACTTAATCACCTCACTCATTCCGTTTTCCAGATCATTTATAAATATGTTAAATAGCACCGGTCCCAGTACAGATCCCTGCAGCACTCTACTATTCGCCCTACTCCACTGAGCAAAATGGCCATTTAACCCTACCCTCTGTTACTCCTAATCCACAGAAGGACATTGCCTCCAGTCCCATGACTTAAATTTTCTCAGGAGTCTCTCTTGAGGAACTTTGTCAAAGTTTTCTGAAAATCTAGATACACTACATCAACCGACTCACCTTTATCCACATGTTTATTTAAGCCTTCAAAGAAATGAACCAAATTGGTGAGGAAAGACTTCCATTGGCTGAACCCATGCTGACTCTGTCTCATTAAACTATCTTTGTCTAAGTGTTTCTATGTGTTTCGTAATTTTATTCATTATAATAGTTGCCACTGTTTTGCCCGGCACTGAAGTCAGGGTTACCAGTCTAAAATTTCTTGGCTCACCCCCTGGAAGCCATTTAAAAAATCGGTGTTAGATTGACTCTGGAATAAGTCAAAGAACAAATAATAGAGCAATAGATTCAGCAAATTATGCCGTAAATTCTAATTAAAGCCAATTTGTATCAATAATGGCTTTGTTCAGATAATTAAATTGTGCATTCAATATAGAATATGACCATAGAAGCGTATGCAACTCAAGTCACACTATATAGAATCTGGGGATATGTGTTTATATTAGCAAGCAAATGCAATACACAGCAAATTCCTTCCAGCCTATATCTCCAACAAAGCGAATACACAACATAAAACATTTTGCTAATATATATAGGGATATCATAGGTCCTGTGTGTCTGATAATGTTGGACTTTATGAAGTCTAACACTGAGAGTACGTATTCTTGCAAAGCTAAATATCTTTTCCCAGTCTGCATTAGTGAATTTCCAAAGACCCCTTATTCTTGATATTTATGGCATGACAAAGGGAAAGGGGATAGGACTTGATATACCGCCTTTCTGTGGTTACAATCAAAGTGGGTACTTATTTTGTACCTGGGGCAGTGGAAAGTTAATTGACTTGCCCAGAGACACAAGGAGCTGGCAGTGGGCTGAGCTTGCTGCCATATTGGTTTGTCCAAAACAATAGCAATCTCTATTGAATATATTAGAACATATGAATAGCCATACTGGGTCAGACCAATCGTCCATCTAGCCCCGTAATAGTCCATGGAAGAGGAAGTAAAACTCTAACTTGCCACAAAGGTATATTCCAGGCTCCTTAGATGAGTAGTCACTTATATACCCTTATCATCACAGTGGACCACCTTATATATCACCAAATCAGCAGTCCTGCACGTACATAGGGCTCCGCCTATGTATCTGGTCATTTCTACAGGTTTTACCTACAGTTATTCTTATATGTCCAGCTCAAACTGGTTTGTACTGGTTTGCAGATATGACCGTTATCAGGCCTCTAGCTACCGTGAACAGGATGTACTAAAGTCTGTTGTAACAAAAAAGATATAGTGGAATTAGAAAAGGTACAGAAAAGGGCGAAGAAAATGATAAAGGGGATAGGACGACTTCCCTATGAGGAAAGGCTGAAGTGTCTAGGGCTCTTCAGTTTGGAGAAGAGATGGCTGAGGGGAGATTTGATAGAGGTCTATAAAACAATGAGTCGAGTGGAATGAGTAGACGTGAATCGTTTGTTTACTCTTTCCAAAAATACTAGGCCTAGGGGGCATGCGATGAAGCTACAAAGTTGTAAATTTAATACAAACTGGAGAAAATGTTTCTTCACTCAACGTGTAATTAAACTCTGGGATTCGTTGCCAGAGAATGTGGTAAATGCGGTTAGCTTAGCGGTGTTTAAAAAGGGTCTGGACAGCTTCCATAGACCATTATTAAATTGACTTGGGAAAATCCACTGCTTATTTCTGGGATAAGCATCATAAAATGTATCAAGCTTTTCTGGGATTTTGCCAGGTATTTGTGACCTGGATTAGCCATTGTTGGAAACAGGATACTGGGCTTGATGGACCTTTGGTCTGTCCCAGTGTGGCAGTACTTATGTAAACTCCAGAACAAGCAGTCACAGAGCACAAAGGAGTATAGTTGCATGACACATTCCATAGCATAACTACTAGGCTACTCCTCCATTATCAGAAAAAAGGAAATCTCCCGAATTCATACTAACTACCTGGTCCAGCATAAATTTCCTAAGGGGATATTCACCATATTTATTTGCTGGTACTAGAAACAAATGGATAGGCAGTTCAAATTTTGTCCTTGGCTATCAGAGGACTGGCGCATGTGGTCCCTAAGTTAACTGGTGAGATATCATCAGACTAATTACAATAAGCTCTCCTGCAGTAGCAGGCAAAATAGACTTGAAGACAGCTTTGCCGAGTTTTTCTTGTTTGATTAAAAAATAGAGCGAGAGATTTGTGAATTAGTGTGAACTCTGTACTACATAGGCTTGACTAGCCTTTGGCATCATTTGATAAACATGAAAGAATTTGAAACAAAAAAAAAGAATTATCCACACTTTAATTAGAGGCCAATTTATCTCCCTTAGCATAAAGTGCACAATGTTCAGACCATTTGAGAAATATATGGACTTCTTGATTGCTTTGTACACGAACAGAAAAGACCAGGATATATACTTGAAGACATTCTCCATGTCATCAGGCACTAGACTTTCATTTCCAGAGTTCTCTCAATCATATAGCAACTCATTAAACACCTTTGCCTGACTGGGAAAAGTGGATCTAAATGGGAAAAGAAATCTAATTAGTTCTGGTATATATTTTCAGTAACAGCATTCAAATGCCTAGTTAATGAAAAAGGTGGTAAAGTCTTAAAGAGTCCTTTCCTAATTTGAGAAAAACAGAAGTTATTGCTTTTAATGTCTCAACTGAGAGTATCTTCTAAAAAAACAAAACAAAGCTAAGCATATCTAGCAATCTGGAACAAAGTATCATAAATACTTTATTGATTTTTATCAGAATGCCATCTGGTTCAGGAGATTTATTAGGCTGTAAACTCTTAATAGCCTTGTTAACCTTGTTCAATGTAAATTAGTGTATCTTGATCAAAATAATCTAGGACTGAGCTTATCATGAGCATTAGCATCTAAGATAAGTTTTTAAGGAGGTAGTCCTTTATGGCAGAGATGAGTTCAGTCCTGAAGGGCACAGTTCAGGTTTTTAGGATCTCAGAGTATCCCTAATTGATAGGCTGATATGCACAGATAGGGAGAGAGGACCTTGGGGGTGATGGTGTCCAAGGATCTTATAGTAAAAAATCAGTGTTACAAGGTGGTGGCCATAGCCAGAAGGATGCTAGTGACCGTTCAAGTCTCCATCTGCCATCATTTTCTCTGTTACTATGAATATACATAAAAGAGATCTGCATACATATTTCCTATGCTATATGCAGATCTATCTTATGCATATTCATTAGGGGTATCCTAAAAACTTGATCTGTTTATGGCCCTTCAGAAGAGAACCTTTTCATCTTTGTTCTATGGATTAACTTTTTCAACCAAAAATACAGCCTTTCATAAGCTAAGTAAATCTTATTAATTTCCTGTGCCATCATTAATTTCTCCTTAGATCAAACAGCGGAAATTCAGTTTTCTGTGTATTTTCACCAACCTTATCAGGTCAAAAGCCTTACCACCTCTCTTCTCTTGATTATAACACTGCTCCCTGATATTCAATAAAACACATCCCAGCTGCTTTTAGATTTAAAGATGCAAGTTAAACTTATTTTATTTCTGTTTAAGCAAAGAAAATAATAATCACTTTATTAGGTTTTTCAATCCTGATTCTCTTGCCTGATACTGGCTTATTCAGCTTAATTTTCTCCTTGCTGTTTGTGCCTTGCAACTCATTAAGTCTTTACATGAGATAATATCCATGGAAGTATTAAAAATATACCTCTATTAGGTGCTCCCTAGTGGCTTCAGCTAATTTACTTGAGCATACTTGGAACCCAAAAGAGCGTCACTGATTCACCAATATGAAAAAAAATTGAAAGGTGATATGGACACTAGAGAATGACCCTTGCCCATCCCATCCCATCCCCACAGCTCTGTCTCCATCCTCACCCCTTCCCCATAGGATCTGTCCCCATCCCTACCCCGTCCCCATAGACTCTGTCCCTGCCCCATTTCCATGGGCTCTGCCTCCATCCCTGTGGTTACTGTGGGTCCTCGACCCATGTAATTCTCTAATGGACACTTATAAGTGATCAGAAATACCCCAAACAAAGGAAGTTGTTAGTTTGATTAGCCTATGGTAAAAATACGTCACTTAATCCGAAAAAATGGTAATATTGTCCACACTCAAAATGCAAAATTCCAACCACAAGTGGAAGGCTCATTCATTTGTATGATTTTTGACTATGCCAACCAGAAGTGGATGATAAAGATTCACACAAAGCTATGGCAGAAGGAAAAGACCTCAGACATCACAAAGAATTCTTACCTGCCCAGTTAATAATGGGTCAGAGTAATGATCTTTCAGCGACAGTTCCAATCATAGGTCAAAATCCTCCTCCCTACCCATATTTTCTCATATAATTTTCCCAATACTTTTTAACAATTGATGTAGTTCTTCAAACATTTAACTTGTGCAGGCTAACTCATCATTAGTGTCCCATATTTTCATCTCAAAATTAATACTTCAGACTTTTATATATATTTGAGAAACTAAGAAGTGACACTTATCTAGAATGTCTGAGGTCTTTTCCTCCTGCCATAGTTGGAATAGTCAAAAGTCAGACATAAATGAATGAGCCTTCCATGTGGAAGAGTGCAAAACGTTTTGCTGAAATCTAAATAAACCACATCCAACACACATCTTTGACCTAATTCTCTAGTCACCCGATCAAAGAAATCAGATTCAATAAACACAATCTGGTAAAACCATGTTGCCTCACTTTCTGCAGTCCAGTGGATTGTAGATAGTTTGCTTTTTCTGTCAACACACAGTATGACTTGGCCACTTAAGTGGGTGATGACATCCAACAGCACTGGGATACAGTAACTGTCTCAGAGAGCTCAGAAACAGCTGGCACAAGTTTCTGTGTATACGGTACCTTCCTGCCCAGCATGATCCCCTGAAGGTACCTCATCTATCTTTTTTTCCACTCTTCCAAACAAATGTGATCAGATAGCTATTAAGCCAGAGAACAAAAGTTTTCCTTTGTGTGGAGGAGTAACCTAGTGGTTAGTGCAGCGGACTTTGATCCTGGGGAACTGGGTTTGACTCCCGTTGCATCTTCTTGTGACTCTGGGCAAGTCACCAGAACTTGCAGTGGCTGTCGAACCCAGTTCAACTTTGAATGTAGTTGCAAAAACCACAGAAAGGCGGTATATCAAGTCCCATTTCCCTTTCCTTTTGTTGATTCATTCTTAACATTTTTCCAAAACCACTAAAACAAAAAGGAGTGAACCCTTTTTTTTTTTGTATCTTTTTCTTTGCGTACTAGGGAAAAAGGCCCGTTTCAGAAACGAATGAAACGGGCACTAGCAAGGTATTGGCTTCCTGCAATTAATGTTTTGAAAGGGATTGTTAAGAGAAATGTGTTGTCATGCTAATGAATAATTTACATTGTTGTATTATGTGTAATATATTTTTGTTGTTGTTTTTCTGTTTCTTTGTGTTGGTTGTGGGTGTGGGTGTGAGTGAGAGATGCTGATTCTGCATGTTAGAGCTTGTGTATTTATTGGGGGGGGGAGTGTGTGGGTGTGAGTGAGAGACAGAGATCTTTATTCACTATGGCAGAGTTTGTGTATGATGATATGGTGGTGGTTGGGGGGAATGTGTGTGTGTGTGTGTGTGTGTGTGTGTGTGTGTGTGTGTGTGTGTGTGGCTTCGTGAGAGAGATAGAGATTTTGATTTTCCATTTTACAGTTTGTGTATTAAGGGGTTGGGAGGGGAATGTGTGGGTGTGAGTGAGAGAGAGAGATGCTGTTTCTCCATGGCACAGTGTGTGTATGATGTTGGGGGTGGGTGGAAGGAATGTGTGTCTGTGTCAGAGAGAAAGATGGTGATTGTCCCTTGGAGAGTTTGTGTATGATGTGGGTAGGGGTGGTGGGAAGGGTGGCAGAGTTTGTGTATGATGTGGGGTGGGGGTGGAGAGGGTAGTGGTGTCTGTGTATGAGACTGTTTGGAGGGGGACAATTGTTGGCATGCGAGGTGGCGAGCTGCAGGTCTACTTGCGCTGCTGTTCCTTGGGCTCTCTGGATGACATCATCCAAGGCTTCAGTCCCAGGCACAGCCAATCAGAATGGAAGCAGCTTCATAGAATGTTCATGGTGCAAATTATTATATAGGATTTGTTTCTCACAGAGCTACTGAGTTGCATTTTGAGAACCTCCTCTTTGGTACATCTACGGACAAATGAGGATTTAAAATATGTCCTACCTGTGGCAGGAAAACGCACATAAAAGATGGTCATCAGATCTGCATGCTCTCCCTTGGGCCATCATAGAAGAGAATAATTGTTATAGCTTTGGCAAGATGTTTCCAAGGATTGATTCATTAGGAGACTTAAACTGACAGTGAGTCTGCTCGGAATAAGAAAAAGCAGGTACAATCACAGGCTTAAGTCGTTCTCAGTCTAGGAAGCATGATTTCGGTCCTGCACACAGTGGTTTTTGTATTTTGGTCATGGTTTTGGGGAATCAAAGCATGGCTTGTTCTCTAAAAAAAAATCTTCAGCTGGGCTCTATAAGGTTGAGATCTCAGCACCCAGGGGGACCTAACTGAAAACACATTGAAGCAGCCCTCCCCACTGGTAGGTAATGCAGTTGAAGGGCTCCTTTGCAGTTTAGAAGGAATTGGGGGGGGGGGGGGGGCGGAATTGGACTTGATATACCATGGGTTATTTATTTATTTGTTGCATTTGTATCCCACATTTTCCCACCTCTTTGCAGGCTCAATGTGGCTTACAATACATCATGAATAGTGAGAATACATGAGAAAGTATACATTTAGTAATAGCAGAAGGATTTTGGGTACGTGATAATGATAAAACATGGTAGTATTTTAACAAGCAAACATATTAAAAGATATTTAAGAGATATATAAGAATTATAAGGAAAATGTACATTTAGTAATAGCAGAAGATCTTGGGTAACATGATGATGAAAAAACATGATAGTAGTTTGGCAAGCAAATATTGTAGGGGCAATTCTGGATACGTGTACAGGAATTCATGTTTGTTGATCATTGTTGTATGCCTTGTTGAAGAGATGGGTCTTCAGTAGACTTCGGAAGTTGGCTTGTTCGTAATTAATTTGTACCTGGGGCGATGAAGGGTTAAGTGACTTGCCCAGAGTCACAAGGAGCTGCAGTGGGAATCGAACCCAGTTCCCCAGGATCAAAGCCCACTGCACTAACCACTAGGCTACTCCTCTACTACTACTACTTGACATTTCTAAAGCACTACTAGGGTTACGCAGCGCTGTACAATTTAACATAGAAGGACAGTCCCTGCTCAAAGGAGCTTACAATCTAAAGGACAAATGTACAGTCAGTCAAATAGGGGCAGTCTAGATTTCCTGAAAGGTATAAAGGTTAGGTGCCGAAAGCAACATTGAAGAGGTGGGCTTTCAGCAAATAGGGAAAGGAAAATGGGACTTGATATACCAGCTTTCTGTGATTTTTGCACCTATATTCAAAGCGGTTTATCTTTTATTCGTTTATTGTTTATTAAAATTTACTAAATCCGCCTTTATCACTAAAACAAATCAAGGCGGGTTACAATAAAATAAAACGATTAGGAAAAGCGCTGGAGTACTGATCAGTTTCACAAGCTAGACAATATCGTTCACCAAATGCAAATAGCAGAACCTCAAAATCAAACACCTCTAGCGCCGGTGTTAGGTTTTGAGCATCGGCCCCGTAGTGAGGCAGATACTCTCCTAGCATATAACACCTTTGATTGGATAATATAGCCAGAGCTTTGTTAGATGCCCTCATTCAAGTGCATGAATTTCTTTTCCTATCCGCTAGGGCCAAAGAAAATGAGTGTTACAGAGTTTTTCTTGCTTCTCCCAGCCCGTGCAAGCTACTAGCACAGCTCGTACAGAAGCAGTTGTAGGGGACTGGGGAACAGAATAATCCATTACCTGAAGTATCTGTACTCTCTTGAGGGGTGGGGGAGGGACACTGCACTTCTCTTTTCTTTCTGGTATGTTCTTTCTACTAAATCCCTGGGACAAGCTCAGAAGGAATTGTATAAGTTAAATTCTTGGCATAAAAATTGTTTTTATTGTAAGCTGTATATGATGAATGATTGATATGCAGGGTTTCATTACAGCTAATATTTACATAACACTGTTCTCCCGTATTTTTAAAAGCTTAAATCTTACCACTGGAAGCCACCAACCGTGGAGTCAAAACATTATGTTCCGTTTATTTTTACGATGTATTCAATTGTAATTTTTTATTTTTATTTTCATTTTTTACTCTTCTAAGGTAAACCTAATTGTTCTGGTCCTTTCCGGAACCATTCTTAGTAGCCCGGTCAATGCTATAACCATGGTATTGTCTTTTTGTGCTATTGGCAAAAGGTTCTGCTATAAATAATAGAAATTATTTTTTTTCATTAGCTTACAGTAAAATCTTTAAGCCAATATCATATGCTCCATGGGAGTTTTATTAACAGAGTCTTGCAAACAGTATTTAGGTATCTGATACATTAAAATTATAGTAGTCAGTCACAGCTGTCAGATAATCTTCCACCCTGTGTAGTTTAGAAAAGATTGATGACTAGGTACCTGCTGATTATAATTAGAATAAAAGAAGAAATTAGGTAGATATTCCCTAACTGAAGCAGCCCTTAATTCTTCTATGTGTGAGGGTGGTTCTATAAAGGTGCTAGTTATAATGACAGCACGCCTAAGTGGCAGTGTTAAAATACCTCAATCGCCCTCCTCCTGACCAAGCTGTTCCTGGGAAAGGAACACAGATTATTCCATGTGCTTGGCAGGAAGTAGACTCTACTTTAAGGGGACCATATAAGATACAGTGGTGGAAATAAGTATTTGATCCCTTGCTGATTTTGTAAGTTTGCCCACTGACAAAGACATGAGCAGCCCATAATTGAAGGGTAGGTTATTGGTAACAGTGAGAGATAGCACATCACAAATTAAATCCGGAAAATCACATTGTGGAAAGTATATGAATTTATTTGCATTCTGCAGAGGGAAATAAGTATTTAATCCCTCTGGCAAACAAGACCTAATACTTGGTGGCAAAACCCTTGTTGGCAAGCACAGCGGTCAGACGTCTTCTGTAGTTGATGATGAGGTTTGCACACATGTCAGGAGGAATTTTGGTCCACTCCTCTTTGCAGATCATCTCTAAATCATTAAGAGTTCTGGGCTGTCGCTTGGCAACTCGCAGCTTCAGCTCCCTCCATAAGTTTTCAATGGGATTAAGGTCTGGTGACTGGCTAGGCCACTCCATGACCCTAATGTGCTTCTTCCTGAGCCACTCCTTTGTTGCCTTGGCTGTATGTTTTGGGTCATTGTCGTGCTGGAAGACCCAGCCACGACCCATTTTTAAGGCCCTGGCGGAGGGAAGGAGGTTGTCACTCAGAATTGTACGGTACATGGCCCCATCCATTCTCCCATTGATGCGGTGAAGTAGTCCTGTGCCCTTAGCAGAGAAACACCCCCAAAACATAACATTTCCACCTCCATGCTTGACAGTGGGGACGGTGTTCTTTGGGTCATAGGCAGCATTTCTCTTCCTCCAAACACGGCGAGTTGAGTTCATGCCAAAGAGCTCAATTTTTGTCTCATCTGACCACAGCACCTTCTCCCAATCACTCTCGGCATCATCCAGGTGTTCACTGGCAAACTTCAGACGGGCCGTCACATGTGCCTTCCGGAGCAGGGGGACCTTGCGGGCACTGCAGGATTGCAATCCGTTATGTCGTAATGTGTTACCAATGGTTTTCGTGGTGACAGTGGTCCCAGCTGCCTTGAGATCATTGACAAGTTCCCCCCTTGTAGTTGTAGGCTGATTTCTAACCTTCCTCATGATCAAGGATACCCCACGAGGTGAGATTTTGCGTGGAGCCCCAGATCTTTGTCGATTGACAGTCATTTTGTACTTCTTCCATTTTCTTACTATGGCACCAACAGTTGTCTCCTTCTCGCCCAGCGTCTTACTGATGGTTTTGTAGCCCATTCCAGCCTTGTGCAGGTGTATGATCTTGTCCCTGACATCCTTAGACAGCTCCTTGCTCTTGGCCATTTTGTAGAGGTTAGAGTCTGACTGATTCACTGAGTCTGTGGACAGGTGTCTTTCATACAGGTGACCATTGCCGACAGCTGTCTGTCATGCAGGTAACGAGTTGATTTGGAGCATCTACCTGGTCTGTAGGGGCCAGATCTCTTACTGGTTGGTGGGGGATCAAATACTTATTTCCCTCTGCAGAATGCAAATAAATTCATATACTTTCCACAATGTGATTTTCCGGATTTAATTTGTGATGTGCTATCTCTCACTGTTACCAATAACCTACCCTTCAATTATGGGCTGCTCATGTCTTTGTCAGTGGGCAAACTTACAAAATCAGCAAGGGATCAAATACTTATTTCCACCACTGTAAGTGTGAGGATTAAATCAATCAATAATCTTCAAATCATCCCAAACACTAAAGAATCAAATCATTTATAGTCTTTTCACAGTGTATTCATTATTAACTCCTTCATGTTTTAATACGCGGGGATCTTCAGAATTAATAACAGCAGAGAGCCATCTAAAAAACTTTTCAGTTATAATGATGGAGCTGTTCACCTCGTCATAGATCAACCCGTTTTCTCCTAATTTCTTACTTATTTATATTTATTTATTCATTTATTTTCAGTCGTTTCTTAACGACAGGAAGTAGAGCCATAAAGATGAGGAGGGTCTGGGAGAGGCTGCAGAGACGTTTTCATGGGAATGTTGCACTCCCTAGAGGAGTAAGTGCCAACAGTACTGTTCCCACTAAGCTGAGTGGGAGTCCTCCACCTCTAGTCCTGCCAGTGGGAAGTGCTGTTTCACTAGCACATTTTCAGTAATGAGGGACAGGTAAACTCTGCAGGACTCCAGGAAACCTGCCTGTCCCTAGTGATTGAAAACACAATGTTAAAGCACCACTCCCCAAGGGCAGCAGTGCAGTCGGGGAGCAACAGATAGGCAGAGCTGGAAAAGAGTACTAGATTAGATATGCAAAGGAATATACTTGCCTGAAACGTATCCAGGCATGAAATAGGTAGACGTGGGTTAGACTGGCAAATGAGCCACAGACTTATCACCAGCACTTACTCACGGAAAGATTGGATGAGGACTGTGAAAGGGACGGAGAGATGACATTGTGGACAGAGCATATATGTGCTGGCAGCAAGCACAAGGGCACATCCCACCCACAATACAAGTGCACACGTGCAGTCAATGCATAGAAGTGCTGCAGTCTTATATGAAGGGAGAAACGAAGAACCTAGAAAGCACAAGAGCTTTGTATACCACCAAACGCTTGTGTGCATGCACCAGGCACATTCCTCTCCCTTGCACACTGTGCATATAATTTGCAAGTTAACGTTGAGCACTGGGAAGTTATTTTTGAGTTCTTGTTCTGAGGTATTTTCCAGCATTGTCCCTTTATTGGACAGGTTGCTCTGTATAACCCCCATCCGTGCAATGTCCTTTTGTCAGTCTCCAGGGCAACTTGTCATACTACTGCAGCTATTGTCACATGATCTAGAAGGAATGGGGGGAAATTTACAAGGGATGAAAGCTCTTTGGGTTTCTCTGAATGTAGGAATGAAGGTGGCTATGATCTTTTTTGGCAGGGGTTGAGATGGGTGACAAACTTGTGTCCTGTATAAGCGGGACAAAAAATGAAGCAGCAGGGAATGAGGAAAAGATTATCTCCCAGCCAGAAATCCAAGGAGCTAGGATTGGGAAGGGTGTATGTGTTTGTGTGCATGCATGTAAATGCTACCTGTGTATGTATGATTGAAAGTGCATGCCTGTGTTATGTGCATGATTGAGGCAACATGTATATCAGGACAGAAGCTGTGTGTAGCTAGTCCGTGACTAATGCCATGTGCGTGTTTTTTGTGTTTTGAAGTTGTATAAATGTATTTATTTATTTTGGTACATTTATACCCCACATTTTCCCACTATAGTGAGCACAATATGGCTTACAAAATTACAAAGGATTACAATGCATACAATGTTGTTCAAACTTGGCTTGGGTTGGTAGTGACCAAAAAGTGTTAAGTAAAGCTATCACCTTGATTGAAACTACTTGTCAACCTTGTTAATTAGCCTCAGCACAGTGACCATAAAATCAACAAGATAAACAAATTACTTTCCAATCTCCACAATAGTCTTGTAGGGGAACTGAGGCATAATGACATATGGACATTGCACTACTCTGTCCAGGCCTGTTAATTATCCACTAACTTCTAGGGATATCTCTAGCCACTTCTGGTCTTCTAACACCAGTGCACTTTTTCTAGTGAAAAAGGTGCCGGTACTCAAATGCTAGGCCACCCTTCAGGTGGTGGGGGTAATCACTGAGGGACCCTCCCCACAATAGCCAGGCCCCCTGCAACCAGTGACAGAATCTATGACAAGGCAGAATTGTTGTGTAGAGCCTGAGCTCCTTCACTAATACTTGGGGGCCATGGGTTAATTTTAGCAGACAATGGAAAAGGTGCCGGTACTCAGTACCCCCAAGTACCCCCTCAAAAAAAGCCCTGTCTAACACTCATCTTTAAGAATTCTAGGAGTTGTTGTTTTCCTTTATCCAAAATCAAACCTATGTCTGCCACTCCTAAAAAGGTTTGGTGATGGAAATGAGGAAAGCAAACCGAAAAGGATTAAGTGTTTCCATGATTTCTTGCGGGGCTTTCCAGGCCTGGCCTGGAGACCCCAGTGCCAATCGGGATTTCAGGCTAACCATGATGAAAATACATGCGAGACGTGTGTGTGCATTGGAAATCCTGAATATGCAAACTAATCTCATTTATATTCATTATGGAGATCTTGAAAGCAGTGGTGTAGCCACAGGTGGGCCTGGGTGGGCCGGGGCCCACCCATTTAGAGCTCAGGCCCACCCAACAGTAGCACACATTTAGCGGTAGCTGGTGGAGATTCCAAGCTCCACCAGCTGAAGACTTCCCCCTGATGGTAACAAAAGTGCTACTGTCCATGATACCAGCACCTGTTCATGCTCAGTTTTCAGCGCATGCCTGCTGCAGACTGCCAAGGTGGAAAGACGCATTTTCCTTCCAGCTGAGATATTTTTTTTTTTTTGGAGGGGGGGGGGGGGGGGGGGGGAGAGAACACTTGGTGCCCACTCACTTCTTGCCTAGGCCCACCCAAAATCTGTTTTCTGGCTACGCCCCTGCTTGAAAGTCTGCCCGGTGGTGTGGGATCTCTGTTTGGGAAGTCCCATTGCGCTTCCTCCCCATGCAGTGCTGGTTCTGTGGCTACATGAATGATATTTTTAGTGGTTTCCATGCTGACCTGTTGAAATCCTGAAAGCTTCATATATCAGATGAGGGAATTTATTTCCTGCCCTCGAAGAAGCCACAGCCACTAGATCACCAGGGCCCTTCAAGGTGGGGGGGGGGAGGGGAACAGTGGCAACATGGTGGGAGGCAGCATTGCAGGGGTGGCAGCAGCATGGCTGGGGGGCTCCAGAGTACTCAGTCCATCCCTGTCTGGCAGTAATTATGCAGTGCCGCGTGCTACCCGGTTACCACAGGGTTAGCATAGGAAGCCACTAAATAATTCTGCTGCACGACTAATATTCCGCCAGTGTCGTTATGCTCATATTAGCCCTCTCCTCAAATCACTTCACTGGCTTCCTATCCGTTTCCGCATACAGTTAAAACTCCTCTTACTGACCTATACGTGCATTCACTCTGCAGCTCCTCAGTACCTCTCCACTCTCATCTCTCCCTACATTCCTCCCCGGGAACTCCGTTCACTGGGTAAATCTCTCTAATCTGCACCCTTCTCCTCCACTGCTAACTCCACTCCATTCCTTTTATCTTGCTGCACCATATGCCTGGAATAGACTTCCTGAGCCGGTACGTCAAGCTCCATCTCTGGCCGTCTTCAAATCTAAGCTAAAAGCCCACCTTTTTAATGCTGCTTTTAACTCCTAACCCTTATTCACTTGTTCAGAACCCTTATTTTATCATCCTTACTTTAATATTCCCTTATCTCTTGTTTGTTCTATCTGTCTGTCCTAATTAGATTGTAAGCTCTGTCGAGCAGGGACTGTCTCTTCATGTTCAAGTGTACAGCGCTGCGTACGTTTAGAAATGATAAGTAGTAGTAGTAGTCGGGATTACGGAATCTTGCTACTCTTTGGGATTCTGCACAGAATCTTGCTACTATGGGATTCCGGAATCTTGTTACTTTTTAGGATTCTGCACGGAATCTTGCTACTCTTTGTCCTTATCCCTTATTTGTTCTGTTTGTCCTAATTAGATTGTAAGCTCTGTTGAGCAGGGACTGTCTCTTCATGTTCAAGTGTACAGCACTGCGTACGTCTAGTAGCACTTTAGAAATGATTAGTAGTAGTAGGAACCCTTCTTGCCACCTCAGTGGGTGGCAAGTGCTTCCCCCGCATAGCCACACAGTAAGAGCAATCTTACCGCATGGCCATTCCTTTTTTTCAGCCTTTTTACCCACAACGATAAAAAAATGGCCTCAGCATGCAGCAAAAACAGCTGCTAGCGCAGGGCCCTTTTTACTGCAGCTTAGGAAAAGGGCCCCTTATATTTACCTATATACATCTATTCATTTAGACCAATTTTATTTTTAGTTCTTTGTAATAAAAAGAACAAAATCAATGCAATATCTCTGTTCTGTTATACTAGATAAGGTCCAGGAATATTTTCTGTGGTATTGCACAGAAGCTAGCAACGTTGGAATATGGCTATAAGAAGCCTTGTAGCATTTTATAAGCATTCGCTATCTGCATTTCCCAAAAAATTAATGCAGTTGTTCTAACAACCTCCAGATGGAGTGGAAATGAACTGTGCTTAAGCTCAATTGACCCTAATTGTAACTAAGATTATGAGGCTCTTCTTCAGGCTCTTTAATGCTGATTATAGGAGTAGCTATTGTTCAAATGAGAGAACTAAGTAAATGAGAAATTAGAACAGGTAACCAAGAAGATATAGCCCCAAGGAAAAATGTGGATTCGTTTCTAAAGAACATCCATTAATCTACACTGCAAATACAAATAAGACAATTACCATGAAATGAAAAAGTGCAGTATTATTCACATGTAATATCACAATATATATATATATACCTTTCTAAGAGGTTGTCAAGACCACAAAATAGGATTTTAAGAGGCTTTACTCTTTTTAAAGGATACAATTTTCTTTCACTAATAAATTGGTATTAACATGCTGTATGTGTTGTGAACAAAATGAGAACTTAGGGGATAAAACCCACTGAAATAATCACACAGTACAAAACATAGTCTCCACAGGAATGTCCACCATACCTCCAGAGGAATGTCTGTGCCCTCCTCTCTTGCCATTCCTCCCTTCCTCATCCCCCTTACAACTGTCAGCCTGGAGCTGTGCCAGCTGGTAGTAGGCATGGGAGCACTGGAACCCCATAACATTAGGCCCCATGCATCCTTGCTTCAATCAATAATTTTCATCTCTTTTCCAGTTTTAATTTGAGTACTTCCTTCTTCAGACCAAGGACGCCTAGTTTTCTCTGCACGCTGCTAGCTTCCTTAGTTGATCCTATGCAGTGGCAGGAAGAATATTCTGGGTCCCTGCTCCAACCCAGTGCCAATGAAACTAATGAAAGGTTGGTGTATTTGGGGAAGTACCCTAATAACTGTAGATTCTTAAGAAGTGGAGGAAGTATAAAACCAGGAGGTTAGGAAGGAGCCTTTGTTTTCCTTCACTAGAGGGGTCCAGTATGGAGGAAAATATAGTGTGCAGGGGTCCATCAGACCTTAGCCTTCTGCCAAAGAGACTAGAGAAGTGGAAGAGAAGAAAATGTCAGGAGTGTGGCCTGTTGTCATAAATAAAGAGCAAAGAGGGTGCCTTATGGAGGAGAAAGGAGAGATCAGTGGGAAGATCTTGTTCTGTCCTCAAGGAGACATAAGAGAAAATATAACCAGTTCCACATCTTAGCTGGGAAAGGATTGGAACCCAAAAGCAGTATGAGTATAAGCTTGGATGCTTGTATAACAGGAAATGGGAACCAAGGCCTGGGTACATCTTGCCTAGTTTGGAAACGTTGAGTATGAGTAACCTGTGATAAGAAGTGAGGAGAATTAAGTCTTAGAGAGGATAGGGACTTTCCACAAGCACTGAGAAACTGTACAGTCTGTGACGAGTGTGAGAGGCGGCGGGTGAGAAATTGGGCAAGTACCCAGTATGGTAGGGATGCATGTCATTTAAAGTTATACAATCCACAACCCTACGCACAAGTGCGTAGGGTTGTGGATTGAGAATGTTACATTACCCCTACAGTATATAAGACTATTGGACTTTTGAATAGTGTCATTAAAAGTTAAGCACGCAATTTGGAGCCCCTGTACAAGTCATTGTTAAGGTTCCACTTGGAATATTGTGTTTAGTTTTGGAGGCTGTACCTCATTACGGACATAAAAAGACTTGAAGCAATTCAGGGCAAAGAAACAAAAATGATATGGTGTTTGCACTAAAAGATGCATGAGAAGGAACTTGAGGTGAAGGAAACTATTACAGCTTAAAAAAAATCCTTCAGAAAATGGAAGAAGGATCCAGCTGAAAATAATAGAAAATGGTATAAGGAATGATAAGTCAAATGCAAAGCACTGATAAAGAAGGCAAAGAGAGACTTTGAAAAGAAGATTGTGTTGGAGGTATACTAGAAGCAGGAAGCTGGTAAAAGAATCAGTTGGGTTGCTAGATGACTGAAGGTAAAAGGGGCACTCAGGGAAGACAAGGCCATAGTGGAAAGATTAAATAAATTCTTTGTTATGGTCTTCACTGAGGAAGATGTGGGAAAGATACCAGTGTCAGAAATGATATTCAGTTCTGATGAATCAGAGATACTGAAACAAATCTCTGTAAACCTGGAAGATGTGATGGGGCAAATTGCCTGGACTGGATAGTATATATCCCATAGTATTGACAAAATTGAAAAATGAACTTGCAGAGCTATTGTTAGTAATGTGCAAATTATGTTTGAAATCCAGTATGGTACTAGAAGATTGGAGGGTGGCCAATGTAATGCCAATTTTTAAAAAAGGTTTCAGAGGTGATCCAGGAAATTATAGACTGGTGAGCCTGATGTCAATGCTGGGCAAAATGGTAGAGACTATTATAAAGAATAAAATTACAGAGCACATACATAAGCATGGGTTGATGAGACAAAGTCAACATGGATTTAGTCAAGGGAACTCTTGCCTCACCAATCTACAACATTTCTTTGAAGGGGTGAGTAAACATGTGGTAAAAGGTGAGCCGGTCAATATTGTGTATCTGGATTTTCAACAGGCATTTGACAAAGTACCTCAGGAAAGACTGCTGCGGAAATTAGAAAGTCATGGGATAGGATAATGTCCTATTGTGGATTAAGAACAGGTTAAAAGAAAACAAAGCAGGTTTAAATGGTCAGTATTCTCAGTGGAGAATGGTAGATAGTAGGGTTCCCCAGGGGGCTAGAGATGGGAATAACTAGTGAGGTAATTAAGGGCCCTTTTTACCAAAGCACACTAGCATTCTTTAGCGTGCACTGTGTAGACACCCACATTATTCCTATGGGTGCCTACACAGCACACATTAATTTTTAGTGTATGTTCTAAAGAATGCTAGCGCGCCTTTCTAAACATTTGCTGATGACACAAAGATAACATGTGGCTCTGATTGGGGCTGTTCTTCAGCGTCCAAGGAACTGCTCAGTTCTATTAGGACACTCGTTGAGGTGCCATAAACGACAGAAGGACTCCCTGTCAAGTGTGCACCGTCCAATAAGTCAGGACCCGGCATTTCCGATGATCCAGGAGCAATAGAGCCACTGCCAAGAGCACCAAAAACAGATGGCCGCTCAACTCCTAAGTTCTATTGTGCTGCAAAGCAGGGTTGTCCAGCGGTTCTCTCTCCTTGGGGAATAGCGAAACTCCACTTCCCAGTAGTGGCAAGGGAGTATGTTCATCTTGATCCGCTCGCAGCAGGACTACCCCGGACAATGATAAGTGCATAGTAAATGCCTCTGTTTTCTGCTGAATAATGGTAGGATTGCTATTGCTCTTCCCAGACGGGGAGGCAGGCTTCCTCGGCCTTCCCTTAAGCATACCCAGGGCTTTTTTTGAGGGGGTACTTGGGGGATACTGAGTATCGGCACCTTTTCCATTGTCCGCTAAAATTGACCCATGATTCCCAAGTTTTAATGAAAGAGCTCAGGCTCTATACACCAATTCTGCCTTGTCATAGATCGTGTGACTGGTTGCAGGGGGGCTGACTATTGTGGGGTGGGTCTCTCAGTGATCACCCCACCCCTGAAGGGTGGCCTGGTATTTGAGTACCAGCACCTGTTTTGCTAGAAAAAACACACTGAACATACCAAAATAGCAGGAAAAAGCTCTGTGCATATCTGCTCTCTAATGTAACATCTTAACTCCTCCCCCCCCCCACCCTCTCTCAAAAAACTTTTATTCTAAATCTTGACAATCTCCTTCAGCTATGTTTCCAGTGTGGGTTTTATGTGCCTGTCCAGAGACTATACTCCAATTACACAGCGATCAAGTACTTTTAAACCTGTTCTGTTCACTTGGGGAGAGATGTTTGGAGAAGACATTGAACTTATAGCCACAGACATCAGAAATAATGTGTGCACCTGCCCCAGGGGTCACCCTCAGCCTCACTGCATCGGGAGATCGGCTACAGCCAGTAAAGGTTTTTTTTTTTTTTTCTAGCATTTAACATGCAGGGTTTTGTTTTAACAACTTGAACAGATTGAGAGACCTGGAGCTCATTGAATGCTTGTAGGTTCAGGAACATTCCCCAGGACTCTATAGACTGATTTCTGTGAAGCCGACAGCATAATGAGACATGCAACCTGAGGGGAGTTTAGAAACTGTTCATGAATGATTGCATAATTGTAGTGTGTGCCATAAAAGATGTTGGATAGAGAGTAGGAAAGCATACAATAAATTACCTAGGCAGAATGTTAAACCTGCCCCTTAACTTACATTTCCAGGAACTGGCTACCTCGTTTTGTTCAAATGAGAAATCAGATACTATTACATTTAAGCTACTGTTTTCCAAAGAAATATTACTGCAGTATCCAAACATTAGTATGTGTCTGGAGTCTCGGTGTTTTCTGACAGAGCAATATTAAACAGTCCAGGCTTTGCTTGACTTACTGTGGGCTGAGAGACTGTGTATAAAGCACTCTTATCTCCTAGAATGGTGGCCTGGATGAACATGTAAAAAACAAAAACAGGGGGGCACTGGCCTGAAAAGTTACCATTTACAACACCCTCTTTCTTTTCTTTTCTTTTCTTTTCTTTTTTTTTTATGTTTCAATCTTTTATTACATTTCAAAATAAAGGCATAACCATAGTAAAGTACATTACAAAGTAAAAGGTACAGTGGCAAAAAATTATCTAACAATTCCTGACACTCTACCATTATTCTTTAATACATATGAATCTGTGTAATAAAAGAAATTGGCAAAGTACTACCACAACAAAAACAACCTTTCTTTAACCTAAGATGTTCATAACATATACTAAATCCAAACATCATTAAAGAGAAGAGATATCCAAGGTCTATACCTCAGACAAACATAACCCATGAGCACTAGCTCTCCCACCGTTATCCAACTGTAAGCAAATTATACCATTAACCACCCCACTCCCCTTTCCCCCTCCAAAAACCTCAAAGTTACCCCCCACTCTCCCATTGAAACCCATCCCTCCCTTCCTTTTATCCCATCCCCCCCCTTTTGTTGAGAATGATACCTACTGGAAATCTTTGGAGAATTATATGGAGATGTGATTCAATAGAAGACTGCGAACTCTCGAGGATAAAGACATTATATATGGTTCCCAAATGGACCAAAATTTTTTCCTACGTTTTGGAGTGTAGCATGCATCTCTAGGTTCCATAAGAGCCAGGGCAGAAGAGCATTCTGCCAAGACCAAAAGTCTGTTTGAAAATCTCTGTAAGGCATTACAAAATGTATAGCTCGACAATAAATAAAATTCAGCAGAGAACTGGAAACTGCCTTGTAAAGTTACCCTGAAACAGAAAACAAAATAAGATTCATTGGTGTGTCAGAGCACTGTATACCAAATATAAAGTGAAATAATTCTAGGAGGATACAGGTGATGTTGACTATCGTATGTTATCAGCACAGTGACTGAGAGAGGTGTGTAGTATATTTAAAGGTACGATGCACTTTTCCATGGACACACTTAGGTGATCATTTTCAAAGTATATGGACATCTCAAAAGGCCAAGATGGTCATTCGTGTGCTTGAAATGTCCAAATTCCAAATTTGCAAAGGCAGAATAAGAACCTCCAACACTGCAGTACATCCAAATAGCAAGATAATAGGTTCTGGGCGTGTTTTGGGTGGGACTAGGGAGGGCCTGAAATTTGGATGTCCAGTAGCGATTACTGAAGGGGAAAGAATGTCTATGTCTAAAAAGAAGGCTCCAAACAGCCCAAAATACCGCAGCCAGACTCATATTTGGAAAGACAAAATACGAAAGTGCAAAACCCCTAAGAGAGAAATTATACTGGCTTTCACTCAAAGAACGGACCACATTCAAGATCTGCACGATTGTCCATAAAATCATCTATGGAGAAGCTCCAGCCTACATGTCAGACCTCGTCGACCTGCCTCCCAGAAATGCTAAAAGATCTTCCCGTACACTTCTCAACCTACATTTCCCAGGATGCAAAGGATTAAAATACAGACAAACACACACTACCAGCCTTTCCTACATGAGCACAAAGATGTGGAATACATTACCAACACATTTGAAAGCAATCAACGGAATCTCTAACTTTCGCAAATCTCTGAAAACCTATCTCTTCAACAAAGCCTATTATGAGAATCCATAGCTTAACTACAACACTCCACCACTCCACCATACTATAATGACGCCTTTCTATAATTGTCTGCTTAGCTCTTCTATTTCATCCTGATCTCATTGTAATACCAAATGTATCTTTTTGTATCTCATGGTACTACCAATTCTCTTTGTAATACCACTTGTATCTTTCACCCCGGAATGGCGATGCCATACAGATCTTTGTAAGCCACATTGAGCCTGCAAATAGGTGGGAAAATGTGGGATACAAGTGCAATAAAAATAAATAATAAATTTAGACCTATTTCAGGAACGCCCAGGTTACAGAAAGGTGCTCTGATTGAGCAGCTGTCCACTGGAGGGATTAAGACATGGTACCACCTTAATCCCCAAGTGTTTGCTGTCCCACTCCCTTTCCCCTGAAAGTGAAACCGGAATGGATACCAGGCTAAGACAGCGTCAGGTATTATGAGCATAACAGACCTGAGGATGGACTGCAAACCAAGGGACCAAGTTTCAAATCTGACTTTTTTTTTTTTAATTGTGAGCCCTCCAGAAAAAGAAAGGCTTTACTGAAATCCAAGTAGATTACATCTAGCGCATGTCCTTCATCCAGTTCTTTGGTCACCCAGTCAAAGAAGTCAATAAGATTCATTTGGCAGGATTTTCCTTTTGGTAAAGCCATGTTGCCTCGGATCCTGTAACCCATTGGCTTCTAGAAAGTTAACCATCCTTTCTTTCAGCAGGGACTCCATTATTTTTCCTACCACCGACGTGAGACTTACCAGCCTGTAGTTTCCCACTTCTTTCCTGTCTCCGCTTTTGTGAAGAGGGACCACATCTGCTCATCTCCAATCCTGCGGAACCTCTCCCATCTCTAAAGATCTATTAAATAAATCTTTAAGAGGTCCCACCAGGACTTCTCTGAGGTCTTTCAGTATCATGGGATGTATCTCATCCGGCCCCATAGCTTTGTCCACCTTCAGATTCTGAAGCTGTTTATAAACGTTTTCCAAAAACAGAGGGAAGTGGGAATGTGAACCAGGATTCCCAAAGACCGTACCAAAGCAGTAGTAAAAATGAAGTAAAAATTATAAAGTCTTTGCTTCATTTTTACTACTGCTGTGGTCCAGTCTTTGGGAATCCTGGTTCACATTCCCACTTCCCTCTGTTTTTGAGTTTCTCCGTGGGACTTCTTGAGTTCTCCACACTTGTGGATTCTCTTTTGGGTCTATAAACATTTTCCTCCATGAACGGTGCAGTATCCATTTCATTCCCAGATATTATCTCTGCAGCCAACCGTGGTCCTTCTCCAGGATTTTCTTCCATGAACAACGAAGAGAAGTAATTGTTTAGCACATTCGCTTTATCCTCATCACTCTGCCTGCCGTGTGCACGCCGCTGGGGGGGTGTCGGTTCCGCTGGTTCCCTGCTCCCTCTGCCCCAGAACAACCTGTTCCGGGGCGGAGGGAGCAGGGAACCAGCGGAGCCGACACCCCCACCAGCGGCGTGCACCCAGGACGGACTGCCCCACCGCCCCGCCCTTGCTACGCCACTGCATTCATTTCTCGCCTAACTTCAGTGTCAGGTTGAACCTCTTGACAGAACCAATGTCACTTGCAAGTAATATGTGGTAAGTTGAAGTTCCAGTTCTAAAAGCCCTGTTTCTTGGCTACCTCCTTGATGCCAGTCTCAGAACTGTCTAGCCTTGGTACTTAGAGGAGCTAGAGCATTGCAGTGTTTTAAACCTGTCAGATAGTGGGGGGTTTTTATGTGTGCTTATCTCTTGTATGAAGGATATCATGCAACTTCCATAGTATCAATTACCCGTGGCAGAGATCTTTCAAGAGCTATGCCAGAGAGGGCTAGAAAAAGAAAACGGATCAAGTATATTGCATACGAAAATGTGGTGCATATGTATTCTTTAGAAAATATTTAACTGCTCAGCATAGCTAAGGGCCCCTTTTACTAAGCTACGCTAAAAAATGGCCTGCGGTAGTGTAGGTGCGTGTTTTAGGCGCGCACAGAATCATTTTTAAGTGCACCTGTAACAAATGCCTTTTTTAAAAATTTGTGCCAAGACCTTACTACCAGCCATTGACCTAGCGATAAAGTCTCACGCGGTAACTGGGCGGTAATGACCTTTGTGCGTCAAATGCCTCTTGGCGCGCATCCGATTTTTCGGCCACATGTATCAGATGCGTGCCAAAAATGAAATTACCGCAAGAGCCACGCGGTAGCCAGGCGGTAACTCCATTTTGGCGCACATTGGGCGCGTGTAGACGCTTGCGGGGCTTAGTAAAAAGGCCCCTTAGTGCTTCCCTCTTTTATCAGATATATAATACAGGAGAGAAGAAAGCAATTCCTTGCTTTGTTGTAGGAAGTGCTGTCACTGGGGGTTGGATCTATTTTATATTTGCCTTGTAATATTCTTGAGAATAAGATGTGTCTCGCTTAGGGTTTTTATTTGATAACTGGTGGAAGTGTTAGTGAGTTTGTTTAATGTCTAGCTCATGTCTCTTGGGGCATTTTATATTGAGTGGGTAAGATGGCTGCATTCTATTTTCCTGATTACAGTGAAACACAGGTCCGGGTTATGCTTCATGGCATCATGCCTTCCGATGATGGCAAGTTTGTACACAGGACTCATTTATACACAGTTGTTACGTCTGTGCTCACCTCACCCTCTGGTGGCCAGAACCAGTGACTGCTGTGGACTATCACCCATTCCAGACTTTAGCCTAGTCCAGTCCAGATCTTCCAGGCTGCCGGATTTGTCTGTCTTGTTTGACCCTGCACAGCTCCTGTAGTGGCCTGGCGATTGCTGCAGCTTGAGCCGCAGTTGCTGCTGGGCTTATTAGCCATTTGGAATCTCTCTGCCTTTGCCTTTGCATCGTCTAAGGCCCTAGTATGTTAGTGCTTGTGCACTTCTGCCTAGTTTAGTTTCTTGCGCTAGTTCCCTGCCTGATTCTAGTTTAGTCTTCATGTAGCTTTGTGTTATGTACTGCTTGTTTACTGTATTGCTTGTTTCCCAGTCTTGCTCTTTTGTGTATGTCTTGGTCTAGTGCTAGGTTGTCTGTGTTTCTTGTTCAGTGGCTGCCTGGCAGCTTTTAGTTCTGTCTCTTATCTATCTGTGTTTGTTCCCTGTTTCAGTGGCTGCTTGCAGCTTTCTGATCTGTCCCTTGTCTGTCTGAGAGTCCTAGTCTAGTTTTCTGCCTAGCCTCCCTGTGTACTCTAGTCCCTGTGTGTATCCTGCTGGAATCCAGTTCCAGCCTCGTCCAGTAAGTCCTGCCGGCCACCTGCACTCAGGGGCTCAACTCCTGAGGAACGGTGGCTAAGTGCAGGTGAAGGCTAGCTGGCCCTGTCAGAGTTCTGCCTTATCCCTGTGGGGTGGTTTTGCCTGAAATTGCTTTTCTGAAACATTTAGTTTTGCCACTAGCAACTGGATTATTCCATTTTAAAGTCCTTATTTGCTAAAGGAAATACTTGGACAAAAAATAAATAATTATAAATGTAAGACTCATAAGTCATAACTATGTAGAATTTTAGAATCATGATTAGAAATTTGCAAGCTTTTAAAAAAAGTTGTCAACACATAAGAATATAGAGGGTTTGTCAAATTAGTTAAAACATCTTATTTTAAAACAAATGCTGATGTAGAATCAAATTTGAAAGGTCTCATCTAGTACTGTACTGTAGACTGCCTCGGGTGAACCTAGGCAGTCAATAAATGCAAATAAATAAATACATTTGAACAGATTCAGTGTGGATTCTTATGAATCTTCAATATATCTTGTCAGCTTTTAAGGAAATGTTGATGATTTCTGCAGAAAAGGTGATTTATGCCTATGTAATAAAAACAGTGAAAAAGTAAGGAATCTGTACCAAAAAACCACATGAGATGAGTCCTTAACGACTTAAATGGGTATACCCTAGTGGGTGATCCAATGAAAGCATCAGAATCCTGAAGAGACTGTTCTGATCTGATACTCTAATGTACTTGAAAGTTATTGATGAACGAGAAACAAACCATTTACAAAGGAAAGAAAATGTTAGAATTAAGAGAGATGATACGAAACTACAGTGAGGCGGACTGACGAGCAACATCAGGAAATATTTCTTCACAGAAAGGGTGGTGATTGCCAGGAATGTTCTTGGATCAACTTCAAAAGGACACACTTAAAGGTTTATCTCATCAAGCAGACGACAGCTAATTATACAATAAATAGTCCCAAAAGAGCCCAATTTCTAAAATTTTAAATCCCAATTTTTTTATACTATATCTATAAATGAATTTATGATTTAATCAATTATGGACCTCAGCGGCAACTCGTTTCATAAGAGCCAGAGTATCTCTTAGCTCGCCGTGCCTCTTCACAGGTCCAACATGATTTTTATATTAGATTCATTATTTAGATCTTTTAAAATTTTTTAATGAATTTTTAAGGAACTTTAAAACAATTTCATTGTTAAATCTTTATCTCAAATATTAAAAAAGTTTTTACAAAAATGACTTAGCTTTATTTGCAGTCATGAACAAAGGGACCGCTGTCCGACATGCGGCATGTTTCGCTTTTGCTGTGTCAGAGTCCGGTCCACTCATTGTACGCCATAGCGCCATAGTGTATGTATATATATTTATGTATGTGAGTGTGTACATTTTTGGATTTAGGGCCCCTTTTACTAAGCTGCGTAGGTTCCTACATGTGCCAAATGCACGCCAAATTGGAGTTACCGCCCGGTTACCGCGTGGCACTTGCGGTAATTTCAATTTTGGTGCGCATCCACACGCGTGCCTGAAAAATATTTTTTTATTTTCTGGCAGGCGTAACGGATGCGCTCCAAGTGACATTTGACACGCGTAGGTCATTACCGCCCAGATTCTTTACTGCTAGGTCTATGGCTGGCGGTAAGGTCTCAGATCTAAAATGGATATGCAGCAATTTTGATTTTGCCACACGTTCATTTTTGGGGAAAAAAAGGCATTTTTTTACAGGTGCACTGAAAAATGGATCGCCACGCACCCAAAGCCCGCGCCTACACTACCGCAAACCATTTTTTCAGCGTTCCTTTGTAAAAGGACCCCTTAAAATTTTAGACGCTGGGCTGTTTTGGGATTAGAAATGTTGTTGGAGCAGGTGATGGAATCAAAACATAGGACAAACACAGGATCTTTTAATAACAGGACAATGGCAACCAAGCATTAGGTGCTTCTCCTCAAAACAGCAGTGAAACACCTTTTTTGCATTTTCAAGAAGACAGGGAGAGGAAGGAAGGACACCCTGCATACAGCTGCAGCTACAATCCTAACCATCTTGGATGGGCCACATCACTCTTTCTGCTGTTGGCTGCTATGTTGCTTTCTAATTTCACTTCTTGGAGCAGCATCCAAAGGAATGATAGTGTAAAGATATTGAAGTCCCAGGTGGGACATAGCTTAGCAATCGTTCACTTAAATGTACTGGGAGATCATGTAGTGCATTTTATTCCTGTGGGTCCTGTTGTAGATAATGCATTCTAGCCATTAGTAAATGACCGCCCCCCTCTTTATTTGGTTAAATTGCTTAATAATGAATTGGGCATCTGTGTAGGTTTTATAAAATTGGACTGATGTTTCTGAAATTAGAGTCTGACAGAAGAATATTGGTTTTACTCTGAATTATTTTAATTTGCTAATATTCTTTAGGGGCAGTCCTACAGTCTAATTGCTCAGTTATTAATGCGTAGATTGCTACCATAAATGATCAGATGAAGATGAAAATTTCGCTGACGCATACAGCAAAATTGCAGAAATGAGCTCCTTACAGTAGCTGAAATTTGTACGTCATTGCACAATGTTCCTTCTCTAATCTGTAATAACTCCCAGGCTACATTGCCTCCAACACATAGAGAAAGGAGCCTGTATCCAGAATAGGCAAAGAACTTAACAAAGGTCCTGTGAGGAAAGTCCTTTCACCCGTAATACTTCAGGTTTTGATGGTTTCGATTTCAATCCATTTAATATCATCCAATTCTTGAACTTCTTCCTAGTAAAAATATAGGGGGAGATTCTATATATGGCACCTAAAACTTGGCGCTAAAATCAGTGCTAAGGGCTGTTTACTAAGCCGCGCTGTAGGTGTGCTAACTTTTTAGCGTGCGATAAAAAATTAGCATGCGCAAATTCTAGAGACATCTGTATATTTCTAGTGTTAGCGCAGCTTAGTAAACAGGGCCCTAAGCATATTCTATCATCGATTATAGAATACGCTTAGTTGATATCTCAGCGCCTAAAACTACATGCATCCATTTACTATTTTGTAACTACATGCGTAAATTGTGGAATGCCCATGAAACTCCTATTTCCACGTCCATAATCATGCCTGTTTTTGCCTGCACGCATTAAAAGTTCAGCACACGTCATCAGGGAATACACTTAGCGAGTGTTTTTTTGCACTTGATGTGCCCTAACAGCCCAAATCAATGCATGTTAGGTGGCCAATATGTCCTTTGATATTAGCACATGGACATGTGCAAGCAGCGTAGAAAGCAGCCACCTTCCAGGAGGAGCTGTTCTGCCTCTTGAGAGTCTACTATACCTGACTTATGCCTAGCAGTGTCCTGTATTTCTGCTTCAGTGTTGTTCTTGTCCAGTTATGCCCAAAAATAATTTAAAGAAAAAAACAAACAAAATAAAAAGCCTACAAACAGCACAGGAAACAAAACAAAATGACAATTTTTTGCTTGTACATCCCTATGAAATACTGCCAGGGAATGTTTCTGAGATGTTCATGTGTTGATGTACTGAAATATGGAATACTCATATATTTTGAAAGACTACCCAATCCTGAATGTTGCAGTCGCTCTAAAATTACCACTTACATGTGTAGGATGATTTGAATGTGTAAATTGTATCTAAGCCTTCTAAAATCACTTCCATTAAATTTAGCTTCTTTGAAACTTGAGCTGATAGGTATTTTCCCATTTAATATTGTGCAAGATTTGTTTCACAACAGTAAACATACAGATAAGGATCGACATTAAGCTGAACTACAATATTTTTCAACACAAAACATCATCCTACCCTAGCTGAGATAATATTTAACCATCTCTCTGACCTCATGTGCAACTTTCTTTAAATCAGTCACCTTACTATCTAACTCTTCCTATTTTCTTACCTATCTATATGTTCCATCTTTGCTTTATCCTTCACTATCAATTATAATTATTTATTTAGATTTTGCTCACACCTTTTTCAGTAGTAGCTCAAGGTGAGTTACATTCAGGTACACAGGATATTTCTCTGTCCCAGAAGGGCTCACAATCTAAGTTTGTACCTGAGGCAATGGAGGGTTAAGTGACTTGCCCAAGATCACAAGGAGCAGCAGTGGTATTTGAACTGGCCACCTCTGGATTGCAAGACCAGTGCTCTAACCACTAGGGCCACTCCTCCACTTAATGTTCTATTAAGTATTGTGTTGACATTGTAAGTCGTATACCATGCCACATTTTGTATTGTTTTTGAATATTTTTACTGCTGTAATTGCCTATTGCTCATGTTTGATCTATTCTTACTGTACACTGCCTTGAGTGAATTCCTTCAAAAAGGCAGTAAATAAATCCGAATAAATTATTGAAAACCAATCTATTCAAGAAAGCATGCCACAATAACCCATTCTAAATGCCAGGTAACAAAATGTACACTGGATCTACGCAAAACGTAACTCTTTATTTCCTAATTGTCCATACTAATTTTATCATGATTTGAAGTTTAATATTCCTGATTGTTCAAGCTAATTTATCACGAATGAATTTTAATCCAATACCTTTAAATTCTTATTATAAAATGAACTTTCCTTGCCTGAATACCTAATCCATTCTGTCTCCTGTACCTTAACTTTGTATTTCTCTTTTCCGGAAAGTTGGTAATCACCATTACGGAATAATGTAAGCCACATTGAGCCTGCAAATAGGTGGGAAAATGTGGGATACAAATGCTATAAATAAATAAATAAAATATTGTATCAGTAGGCTATTTTTAAAAAATAAAAATACAACGATATTCAGCACTTGGGGGGTCCTTTTACAGAGCGGCGGTAAACCCAGTGCTGACCTACTGCATGCTAATCTGGAACCACCGCTAGCTGAACGCAGATGCCAGCGGTAGTTCAAGTCCTGGTGTGCACCATTTGCCATGTTATGGAAAATAACTAGGAGGATCTTTTACTAAGGCGCACAAACGTTTTTAGCGCACGCTAAATGTCTAATGTTTAGTACACACCTATTTTTAGTGAGCGCTAACAACATGATTGGGCCTTAATAAATGACCCCCCTAGATATTTTCCAGCTACTGCTGGGTTAATGTGGGAGCCCTTAGTACCACCTCAATGGGTGGCATTACGTGCTCCTCCCCCTGCATGGCTACACGGTAAGTGAAATCTTAGTGCATGGCCATGTCGTTTGTTTTGGCCTTTTTACCCGCTGCAGTAAAAAGGGTCGCACTGCGCGGCAAAAAGGGCCCCCACTGTTAGCGCAGGGCCCGTTTTACCACAGCTTGGTAAAAGCACCCCTTAACTTCATAAAGGGACTGGGTTATCTTACGTGGATAAGTGCTAAATTTTGCACTTAACTGCATAAGTTTTAGCTGGCCGCCTGCAACTGGATATTACTAATACTACTTATCATTTCTATAGTGCTTTTTTTTTTTTTTTTAACATTTTTCGTCCTTAGCGCCATTAGCGCTTCTTCTTTTTGTAGTGCCGGCCCTGCTGCTCAACAGGAAAAGCAGCAGTGGCCGGCAATGGGAGCTGGGGCTGGCGCTGGGCGGGCCTGGGCTGAAATTGGGTGGGCCTGGGCCCAGCCAGGCCCCCACCCGTAGCTACGCCCCTGTTTCATGCTTGTCTTGGTTAATTTCTCTGCATTAGTCTTTTCTGCAGTTTTCCGTGATGTCTTCCCCCTATCTCCTGCTCCATTGGCTGTCTCTCCCCTGCAGTTCCTCTATAGTCTTGCAAGCAAGCACCCACAGTAAGGGGTATAGGGGCCAACCACTCTGCTCTCTACCTCTAGCAGTAGCCAGTGGGGTGGGGGGGGAGATTAGCAGAGCAGTGACAGTGGTCATGAAGTAGCGGGGGGGGGGGGGGGGGGAGGGGTGTATCTCTCTATGCTTGTGGTTATCATAGCCTCTGCCATGGATATTCAGTGCTAGTTCCTAAACATGGCTGACCACCTCCAGCTGAATCATAACTCCACATTGTAAGGGAAAAACCTTTTTCTTGTTATATACAGGGATTAATTTCTGGGCAAAATGACCTGGAACACAGTTTAATCTCAGACTCCAGAGCAGCATGGAAGAGGAGGGGAGGGGTGAGCCCACTGCAGATCAGAAAACAGACATTCTGCTCCCTAATAGGGGTGTCCAGCCCCCAAATTTGTATTTTTAGTTTCCTGTGTCATAAATGGGAATTGTTGGTTTTTTAAATATTTTTTTCCTTTCAAGGGCAATGTCATAAAGAGTGCACACAATTTTTCAAGAGAAGAACACACCCTTTCCAATGGGTACACATTACTTACAATGCAGGAGAAACACTGAATGTTTCTTTCCTGTCATTTCACGCTAAGAAACAACAAAGAAAATAAATGCGTATCCCTAATCTAGCTCCTGTTGCTCCTGCCCTGGTTTCCCTCCCCTGTTCCACAGTTATGCTTCCATTTCTGTCTACAAATTAAACCCTGGCTTTATAAGTAGGTATCCTAAGGTTCAGATTAAAATCTTTTTTCAAAGAAAAAAATTAATTCAGGTATGAAATAGATTAAAAGATATCATCTAAAAGCAGAAAATAGAATAAAGGCAATTTAGTGGAATCTTTCCTGACTTCTTAGAGAAACTCTTTGTCTATCTTGTGGCTCCCCCCCCCCCCCCCCCCCCCCCCCCGAGGAGCTTTCAGTTAGAACTGAGTAAAATGAAATGTTTTTGTCATTTCTTCCTGTATGCAAGTTAGCGGTGAGGAACTTGGCATTTTCTCTGTAATTTTGCTGTTGGCTTCTTGTTGACTTGTCTGTGATTTGCTGTCTAGTAGCTCTGAGATCTTAGTGCATCTATTTTCTTTTTCAATCAGTCTTGTTAACATCTTTCACCTGACTGCTCCTTGACCCAGGGGGTTGAATTCTAATATTGACTTTTCAGCATTCCATTGATTTCCTATGTGTTTAAGCTACCTGTGTATTTTTGTACCTCATACTTTTCTTACTGTGATAAATACACCATACATAGGGAACATATATTTTGATGTTGACACTGGGAGCTTCATTTCCCCCCCAGTGAACAAATTGGGGGTCTTTTATTGAGGTGTGATAAGTGCAAACTCTTAGCAAAAATCAGCACTAATCAGAAATGTGCTAATTGGGGGGGGGGGGGGTGGCATATCATCTGGAGGGTGCACTGGCCTGGCGGTTTTCTCAATTGGGCGTGCACTGCATGCGCGTAGAGCCTACCGCGGCTTAATAACAGTGTTTATTTCAGTAGGATTTATCACAGTAGAGCCCCTGATAATTTGTATTCAAATTTAAATCACTATTCAGCCAAATACAAATAATGTGTTTGGGGCCAAATCAAATACAAATATTTAGTACAGCCCTACTGTTGTTTATCTTTTCACATATAGAATAAGAAAGCCAACAGTTTTAAGCAAATAGAACTAACCTATAAATTCTATAAAAGTGGCAAAAAATTGCCTTTGCAAATTTGGTCACATGCCCAATTTGTGTGTGCAATTTAATTGACTAACGAGCTAATTAGCACTAATTGCCTTTTAACAAGCAATTATTGGCACTAATTAGATTTAATTAGCATTTTTGTGTGTAAATAAAGATGTGGGATCCACTCCTAAAATTAACATGTGATCTGAAAAAGAGGCACAGTAATGGGAGGGTCATGAGCGAAACAGGGCCATTCCTAAAATTAATGCATCTTGTTATAGAATAATGGGGATACATGCCAAATTTAGGGCTCCTTTTACCAAGGTGTGGCAAAAGGAGGCCTGCGCTGGCATCTGCACGTGTTTTTCACGCGCTCTGAGGCACCCTTTCACTGCAGCAGGTAATAGAGAATTCTCTGTTTCCTGCAGAAAATGGCCATGCGGCAAGTAAAGCCCTTGCCTTGAGGCCATTTCGGGGGGGGGGGGGGTAGAGCCCTGGGCTCCCGCGCAGTCTTGGCACTGCCCGATTACCGCCAGGCACACTCTAGCACTACAGAAATAAATATATTTTTGTAGCGCCGGATATGACGGCGTGCTAGGGGTGGTAAGTATCTCCAGGCTGCTGCGGTAGCCCGGCGGTACTTCCTGTTTAGCAAGCGGTAAGCCCACGTTGGGCTTACTGCTGCTTAGTAAAAGGGGCCCTTAGACATGTAAACTTGCACCACACTTTAGTTGGTGCAAAATGGCCGTGCCTAAAATTAACAAAACAAATAGAGAGGGTAATACAGCATACGTAGAAGGTATACAGACAAAAAAGCAACACTGGGCCTTCAAGACTGGGACAACAGGAGTTCTTTATTGACAGATGACCCGACACGGGCCGTGTTTCGGCGTTAGACAACGCCTGCCTCAGGGGTTGAGATTTGGTTCTGCAGTATGCACGTAGTATAGGCTTGATGCCCCAAAGGTTGGAAGGTTGTTTGTTAATAGCCGCAATGCTAAGGCAGAGCTCTTGACCAGCGTTTTTTTTAGAAACGGGTCATCTGTCAATAGAGAACTCCTGTTGTCCAAGTCTCTTGAAGGCCCAGTGTTGCTTTTTTGTCTGCATGCCTAAAATTAGGCACGATTCCCAGGCAAAAGGGGTATTCTGTAAATCGTGCCTAACTTTAAGTGTGGCTTATAGAATAGTGTTTTTTTTTCGCACTATATATGGACTCTAGCTCAATATTATGCAGCAAGTCTCTAGTACACTTGTTAATTGGAGTATTTAATATACCGCTTAATGTGTTAGTGCGCAAGGCAGTTTATAGTTCATGTGAAAGGAAGAAAGGACCACCAATTAGTCAATTGAAAAATAAAGATTTGAAATATCTAAAACTCTCAGTAGAAATCTTGGTTCAGAATGTAAAGGGTTCCCATCCGTCTGATACTGACAATAATATTTGGGTGAATTCCTGGTGTCCATCATCCTTACTGTTGTACCAAAAATGCTTCTTATTTTCATAACTGGGAGACAGTAAAAGATCACAGAACCTGAAATGTGGCATTTTGCTAATTCATTGTAATTAACATTTCTCACTTTTGCAAATGATTTCAAATTGTTTATTGTGGTTAGTAGATTATTTCTTAGGAAGATTGAGCAGATCAGTGACAGAAGTTGAAATCATGTGCTCCCAAGCAATACTTTACAAGGGCCCCAGAGTGGGAGAGTGCATTTCAGAAGATTCAGGCGTGGCTTGTTCACTGTCTTCCACAGGACTCTCTCCTTCCCCCCCTCCCCCAATATTGAGTAGATCAGTGACAGAAGTTGAAATCATGTGCTCCCAAGCAATAATTTACAAGGGCCCCAGAGTGGGAGAGTGCATTTCAGAAGATTCAGGAGTGGCTTGTTCACTGTCTTCCACAGGGCTCTCTCCTCCCCCCCCCCCCCCCCCCCCCCCCCCCCAATATTGCATGATCTGCTTAGGCAGAGTTTACGCCACTGTGATAAGTCCAACAGAAGCCCAGGATATTTGTAGTTGGGTGATAGAGGATGAGATGCCATTTCTCAGCTCCTTCTCTAGAATTTAATATATAATTCATAGCTCCAAGATAACCTGAATCTAATTTCATTTTTCTCTTTTATGTAATGTAGCATTATAATTTGGAAAACAGTGCTACTGATGCCAACTGTTGCCAGCAATTGGAGTGCACTTCAAATGTTAGTACTCCATGTTGTCACTTAGTTCACTGCTACAGTCTATGAGAATATAGGGCCAGATCAGGGGTAGACAATCTCCTGTCTCTATGGGCACCAGTTTATTCAGGATATCATTAATCAATGAATATGTGTGTGTTGGGGGGGGGGGGGTTATTTTGGATAGAGCTCATGCTTTTTCCAGTTGTATTTCAAGGTGACTTACATTCAGGTATAGCAGATCATTTTCTGTCCTCAGTGTGCATGGAGTCTGCTTGTACCTGAGGCAGTAGAGTGTTAAGTGACTTGCCCAAGATCACAAGCAGCCAAAGTGGGATTTGAACCAGGCTTCCCTGGTTCTGAGCCCATTACTGTAACCATTAGGCTACTCCTCCACTCCATGACGTAGAATTGCATACAATTGAAGCTTTTGTCCATGCAGATATATAGACACGCACACATGTATATCACGTTCACATACATGACGGCAATTTCCAAACTCCATTTTCCTAGGTAAATAGGCTAAACTACCGCCTTTCCTGCCGGAAAAAATATGGACTGTTGGTTCTTTGTTTTATTGTGAAATTCAGGGCCTACTGTTTTGCGTTGACTGCAGCTGCTCTGTGCATCCTCCCAGAAGCTGCTGTGCTGGTTAATCCAGTCCTGCTTGTCTATCAAAAAAAACAAAAACAAAAGACAGTCATTTATTCTGGTGTCTATATCTGTATCAAGTGACTATTTGAACGTATGAGGACAAACTGGCATTAGACCTGATCTGGTAATCTTAATCTTGTCAGTTTAGTTTTGCACGCTTAATTACATTTTTAAAGCCTGCACAGGAACCTGAAGCAAATGTAGATGATCATTTCATTGTGTGTGTTTTCTGATTTGCCTCTGAGCCACAAAGCATGGACTTTCCCCTGGAATAATCGATATGTCCCTTTAGCGAATGTCTCCCTTTCGCTGATCTGTGTAATTCCCTTCTCTACTAATTACATAATTTCCCATCCTTTTTTTTTTCCATTTTTTTGTGAAATGGTGTTTTTTTTTTTTTTTACCATTTTTAGCACTGTCATAGAACAATCGATAGTGCTACCTGGTGAGATCTTGACTTTTTACTGGCACTAGCTCTTAAGAGAGAGGCTGCAGCCCTGTAAAATGTTACCCATTTCTTGAACTGTACTGTCAACAGGCGTGATAGGTCTGTCACACAGCTGCCTAAATAAGTAAATTGCATGCTGTATGAAATAATAATCTCTCTAGGGAGCGTAAGTGGCTCATCGCAGCAAAATTGCTTTAAATAAAACTTTGTTTTCCCATTTTTTACTAAGGTAAAATGACAGTCTGTCAATCATTTATTGGGGGGGGGGGGTGAGGAGGGTAGAATATTGTTGTTCTGTTTATTTCTGTTCATTATGCTTTAATTTCATATGTAGAGCTATAGGGGATAGTTCTAGAACCACCCCTTAAGTGGATGTGGCTGGTGTACATTTAAATATACTTATTTTATTTATATTATTTATTGGGATTTCTTAACCTCCTTTATGAAGAGATACACCCAAGGCGGTATACAGTAGGTATAGTACGGTTTAATATAAATTGTACAATTTTGTGAACAGCATATGTTGCCTTTTTAAGGTTGCCGGTTACACGTGTATCTCGCAGCAGCAAGCACATAGGTATATATTTTCACCTGCTCTGGAAAAGCCAGCAGTATTCACTGAGTAACATAGTAGATGACAGCAGATAAAAACCTGTATGACTATAGTGTACCTAGGGTGGTGTGGGTGGTCCGCCCCGGATGTCAGCAGTGAGGGGGTGCTCAGAGCAGGCTTGCAGCTGTTGGCTTCCTCTGCCACTGGACAGGTGGGGTCTTTTACTAAGGTGCGCTTATGTTTTTAGTGCGCGCTAAAATTGGGCATGTGCTAAACGTTAGAGATGCCCATAAGAATGCATTGGCGTCTCTAATGTTTAATATGCGCCTACTTTTAGCGCGCGCTAAAAACATGAGCGCGCCTTAATAAAAAAAAAAAAAACCCAGGAAGTTGATGTCAAAGGGTGCAGGGGACTGGCAGAGCCGACGGCCGCATGTCTTCTCCACACACCCCCTACCTTGGAGGAGTGGTGTGTGTGCTGCTCTTGGGGCTGTGCCCATTGATCAGGCAGGGGTTATGTTTGTGCACCGCCGCGTACGCTTTGTAGCGCTATAGAAATGCTAATCAGGTGTGATCTAACTCACCTACCCTGTCCAGATCTCTTCAATCCAAGAACCAGCTACAAACAATCTGTTGCGAAAATTAGAGGCTGACCAAAGTCAGTTTCTTGGGTTTCAGCTGAAACTGAATCTGCAGCCGAAATTTGCTGCTCAGTTTCGGCCGAAACTGACAGCCCAGCCCAGCCCAGCCCAGCCCACCCCCCTGCACAGAAGGAGTCACCAATTCCTTCTCCCTGCACCTAGCACCACCCAGAATATGAGTCCCCCTCCCTCCCTACAGGGGGATGTGAGGGGGAGGGGCTTGCTCTGTGCATGGGGAGGGAGAGAGGGGGTTTGTTCTATGCATAGATGGGGGGAGGAAGGAGCAAGTGGAGCCACCATAAAGTTTCAGCCGAAACTGAAACAAGGCTGAACACAAACTTCAGGCCAGTTTCAGTGCTGAGGCTGAAAGCAAAATTCAGTCGGCCTCTAGTGAAAATATCCTTGTCAGGTTTTACACCCGCTCAGAGCTATGGGCAGATTTTTAAAAAGTGCTTACTGTATTTTGCCCCATTGTTTATTTCCACCTCCAAAATGAAACTAAATTAAAATTGCAGCCTCATAACTTAATTTGGCAGCACCTTACTTATGTCGATGTAGGTTGGTTTGTAAAATGCCAGGCATCTGCCGCTCATTTTATTCACACGCATATTTCTAAGGGGCCCCTTTACTAAGCCACGTAAGTGTCTACGTGTGCCCAACACAAGCCAGACTGGAGTTACTGCACAGCTACTGCTCGGCCCTTGTGGTAATTTCATTTTTGGCGCGCATCTGGTACGCGCGCCTGAAAAATATTTTTTATTTTCTGGCACGCATCAGCTACGTGCACCAAGTGGCATTTGGCATTCGTAGATCATTACTGCACGGTTACCGCGTGAGACTTTACCACTAGGTCAATGACTGGCGGTGTAAGATCTCAGACCCAAAATGGACGTGCGGTAATTTTCATTTTTGCCACATATCTATTTTTGGCAAAAATTTTAAAAAGGACTTTTTACAGACGCGCTGAAAAATGGATTGGCGTGCATCCAAAACCCGTGCCTACACTACCGCAAGCCATTTTTCAGCGTGCCTTAGTAAAAGGACCCATTAATTGGCTGCTTTTGCAGTACATGATAGTAAATACACCATTTCTTTTTCGTGTATTTACCATCATGTACCACTGAAGCCTTTAAAAATATTTTAAAAAATATTTAGGGTAGATTTAATGTCAGTGAAGTAACTTCTGCTCAGCCAGTTTGGAATGATTCAGCTGAATTCTCCTTGAAGTTGTTGAACCTGACCCAAGCCTCTGTAGCCCTAGGCTCACCTAGCTTTCTCTAAACATAATTTTTTATATCAAAAGACTTTGGCACTACCTATTCATTTTTTTATAGGTAGGGTACTTGTCAACCTGTCAGTATTCTGTGTTGAGACTCAGGGTCACATTCATCTGAGCTTCTGCTTTCTTCCTGCTTCTTACAAGTGACAACTTCAGTTCTCCAGACGAGACCTTTTCTCATCCGTACCGTGGCCTCTTGGATTTCCTGCATATCTAATAGATTTCTTGTGGAGCACCCAACAAATATCTATTCCTTTCAGTACTTCACTGTATATCTTTTGTAAAAGCTACTTAATTGTATTGCTCCATCCCCTTGCATAATTTCTGTGTTTAATATCAAATTAATCCAGATATAGAATACCTGATAAACTATACATATCTCTCTTTACACCTACAGCTATGTGACATTTTATTTATTTATTTATTTACTGTCTTTTTGAAGGAATTCACTCAAGGCAGTGTACAGTAAGAATAAATCAAATATAAGCCATAGATAATTACAACAGTAAAAATATTCAAATAACAATACAAAGTATGGCATAGTATACTACTTACAATGTCAACACAATACGTAATAGAGCATTTTATCAGGGTATAAGCAAAGATGGAACATATAGGAGCCATTTTACTAAGCCTTGTAGATGCCTACGTGCGTCAATTTGGAGTTACGACCCGGCTACTGTGTGGCCCTTGCAGTAATTTCATTTTTGATGCGCATCCGCTACATGTACTGGAAAATAATTTTTCTTTTCTGGTGCGCGGCAAAAACTGAGCAGTAATCATCATTCTATGCGCTTAGACAATTAATGCACGGTTAACGCGTGAGACCTTACCGGTAAGTCAATGGCTGGCAGTAAGGTCTCAGACCCAAAATGGAGACGCGCCAATTTTTATTTTCCCCACACGTCCATTTTCAGCAAAAATGTAAAGAAGGCCTTTTTTTACAGGCGCGCTGAAAAACGGATGTGTATGCACGCCCAAAACACGCGCCTACACTAGAGCCCCATAGATGGGTAAGAGAGTAAGAGGAGATAGAAAATAAGGTGACTGTCCAGCTTATAATCGAAAGTGATTGCCGGCTATCTTCCAACACAAATCGGGAGATGGCCGGCGAGTTCTTAAAAGCGGCAAAATCGGTATAATCGAAAGCGGCATTTTAGACAGCATCGCCGCTTTCCTGTCGCTTCGCCGGCGCAAGTTCAAGGGGGCATGTCGGTAGATTAGCGAAGGCGGGCATGGGCGTGGCTACCAGATGACTGGCTTTCGCTGATAATGAACAAAAAAAAAAGCGGCGTTAAGCAGTATTTCTCCGGGTTTACTTGGTCCTTTTATTTTCACGACCAAACCTCAAAAAGGTGCCCCAACTGACCAGATGACCACTGGAGGGAATGGGGGATGACCTCCCCATACTCCCCCAGTGGTCACCAACCCCCTTCCATACTAAAAAAAATAAAACTAAAAACCTTTTTTGCCAGCCTGTATGCCAGCCTCAAATGCCGTACCCACCTCCATGACAGCAGAATGTGTTGCATCCTCCGACAGCCTTTCCCAGGTTGCGATGTGGCTCTCGGGTGAGTGTGACACCTTTTCTGTTAGGTGCATAGGTGGTCGGTGGCCCAACTGTTTGGGGAGGCTAAAGGGGGCGGGGTTAGGGGTGGAGCCAGGGGTGGAGCTTAAATCCATAATTGTCTGATAACACACAGAAAAAAATAAATAAATAAAAATAAAAGTCACAATACCTTTTATTAAATATAGATAGATATTAGATATGTATCATATGTCAAAGAATAAAGTGGTTGCTCAAAGCATATACTAACCACAATCGCTCAACTGCAAAACACTATGCACAATTTTGTGCAAAAACACACTCAGAACCCTACTGTACCATAAATATTACACTGGGCAGAACCTAATACACCAATATACCACCCATACGGAAAATGCAGACCGTCATCAATATGAAACAAGGGATCATATCATCACAATTCTCATGTAGAGCCACAAAACACCCTAATTCATGTTTAATGTGGGATAAAATGCCATAAATAAGTAAATAAATATAAACTTTTAATGTTGAGCACCTGATTCTCAATGTGGACATATTCCAAACACTATAATGAAAATAAAATGATTTTTTTTTCTACCTTTGTTGTCTGGTGACTGTTTTTCTGATCATGCTGGCCCAGTATCCAATTCTGCTGCTATCTGTCCTCTTAACTCCATTTCCAGGGCTTCCTTTCCATTTCTTTCTTTCCTTTCCTCCTTTCTTCTTCATTTCTGGTCCTCAGCTTCTGCCTATTTTCTTCATCCATGTGTAGTTTTTCTCCTCTCTTTCTTTTCCCTCATCTCATCTCGTTCCTCACTCTTCCCTCCCCTCCATCCATGTCCATCATTTTTTCTCTCTCCCCTCCTCTCCTCTGCCCTCCATCCACCCATGTCCAGTAATGATCCTCCTCTCCCCTGCCCTGCATGCACCCATTATACCCAGTGACCCTTCTCTCCCCTCCTTCCACAAATGCCCAGCGACTCCCTTCTCTCCCCTGCCACCCCCTCCGGAGTTGTTCGGCGAATTCCTCCCTCCGCCCTCTGGATCCGGTCCACTCACGTCACCGACCTGACTCTTCTGAGCTGTCAGCGCTAACTCTCCCCCGCTGCGCTGGCGGTGCCAGCGTTCGCCATTCAAAATGGCCGCCGAGACTTACAGGACGGCCTCCAAGACTTCAGCAGAAGTCTCGCGAGGCCGCCTCTGGAAGTCTCGGCGGCCATTTTTAAAGTGCGAACGCCGGCAGCGCTAGCGCAGTGGGGGAGAGTTAGCGCTGACAACTCCGAAGACGTCAAGTCGGTAACGTGAGGGACCGGGACCTGATCCGGAGGGAGGGGGAGGAGCCGGCTCGCTGCGGCCTCCCCAAGCCTTCGATACCGGGCGCCTATGGTTAGGTGCCCTGCAGAGTCACATTAGCAATGCATTGTGGTGGGTGTAGGGTACTGGGCTCTACTCCCATGGTGCTTTTCCCCCCTGCTAACTGGGTCAGAGTGTGCCCTGTTTTGTTTCCTGTTGTAGTCCATGCGGTAGTGGCCATTTTTGTAAGCCAGTTTTAGTTCCCTTTCCTGTGTTACCCAAGTTAGAGAACGTAGTTCTTACCTTGAATGGTGTTGAAAGAGGGCATTGTACACCATTGTGCCAGCTCTGACCTACTGCTAATCTTAGTACCAAGGGACTCTTTGCCAGTGGGGCACAACCTCTGATCTGCAGTTAACTGTGAGTAAACGTGGTTATTTCAAGAAAGGACTTTTTCAGAGAGATTAGTCTTCAGGTTTGAACTGGTGTGCAAAATAGTTATACAGCAGCAATAGGTCCTAGAGGCTGTATTCAGGTCCCTGGAGCAATTTTAGTGGGTGCAGTACATTTGTGGGTAGTGGGTTTGGGAGGGGGGTTGGGGGGGGCTCAGCTCCCAAAGTAAGGGTGCTATGCACGTGGGAGCTTTTCTGAAGTCCACCGCAGTGACCCCTAGGGTGGCTGGTTGGTGTCCTAGCATGTCGGGGGGCCAGTGCACTAAAAATGCTGGCTCCTCCCACGGCCAAATGCCTTGAATTTGGCCGGGGTTTGAGATGCCGACATAACTTTCCATTATCGCTGAAAAACAAACCCGGCCATCTCAAACCCGGCGAACTCCATGGCATTTGGCCGGGCTAAACCGTATTATCGAAAAAAAAGATGGCAGGCCATCTTTTTCGATAATACGGTTCCAGCCAGCTGTAGCACCGCCGCCAACATAGATCGCCGGCGATCTATTTGGCCACCGACGTTCGATTATGCCCCTCTAAATGTTAGCTCAGCTAAGGTAGGAGTGGATAAACATGTCCTGCTGCAGTATGTGCAGCCCGTGTCACTCCTTGTGTGTGTGTGTGTGTATGAGACTAACATGTTAGTTACTTCTTCCATTAAATGCCTGCTTGAAGAGCCAAGCTCTCACCTGCTTCCTGAAGTACAGTAGACACATTTACAGTAGCTGTGCAATTCATGCCACATTGCAGTGTGAGATTTAATTTGAGTGTACAATTGGCATTATTTGAGAGTTATGCACATATCGTATTCTATAACGCTGTGTGCGGAACTCCTGTAGTGCATAATTTCAAGGGGGCATGGACAGGAGCATTTTGGGGGGGGGGGGTTCCCAGAATTTATGTGCGTTGTTACAGAACAGACGCGATCGGCACCTAAAGTTAGGCATCGTTTATGCACTTTCCCCGGATTGTATATATCGCATCTAGCATTCCGCAACGAAATCCAAGCATATTCTGTAACAATGCACGTAACTTAATAGCGAAGCTAGAGGAATGGACCGATATTTGGCAACTAAGGTTTAATCCCGAAAAATGCAGGGTCATGCACTTGGGCCGCAAAAATCCGAGGGAACGGTACAGTATAGGGGGTTTAGTGCTTCAGTGTACGAAGGAAGAGCGGGACTTGGGGGTGATTGTGTCTGACGACCTTAAAGCTTTCAAACAGCTAGAAAAAGCGACGGCCAAAACCAGAAGGATGCTTGGGTACATAAAGAGAGGCATGACCAGCAGGAAAAAGGAGGTGATAGTGCCATTGTATAAGTCTCTAGTGAGGCCCCATTTGGAGTACTGCGTGCAGTTTTGGAGACAGCACCTACGGAAAGATATAAACAGGATGGAGTCGGTCCAGAGGGCGGCTACAAAATTAGTATGCGGTCTTGAATACAAAAATTATAGGGACAGGCTTATGAACCTCAACATGTATACCAGGGGCGTATCTGGACTCCGGCGGTAGGGGGGGCCAGAGCCAGAGGGAGGGGGCACATTTTAGCCCCCCCCCCCCGCCGCCCCCCCCACCGCCGAGCCCCCACCGCCACCAATGACTCTCTCCACCCTCCTCCCGCCGCCAACCCTCCCCCGCTGCCGTTCTTACTTTTGCTGGCGGGGGACCCCAACCCCCGCCAGCCGAGGTGTGCTTCCACCTGCCGCTGCCGTAAAAACATCTTCTTCAGCCGGCGGGGGACCCCAAACCCCCGCCAGCCGCCCCGCGGTGTTTAAAATTCATCTTCGGCCTCCGTGGCCGTGCTGCTGTGATAGGCGCTGTTGAAATCCACTTCGGAGTCTGACGTCGCAGCACGTACAACGTACAACGACGTCAGACTCCGAAGTGGATTTCAACAGCGCCTATCACAGCAGCACGGCCACGGAGGCCGAAGATGAATTTTAAACACCGCGGGGCGGCTGGCGGGGGTTTGGGGTCCCCCGCCAGCTGAAGAAGATGTTTTTACGGCAGCGGCAGGTGGAAGCACACCTCGGCTGGCGGGGGTTGGGGTCCCCCGCCAGCAAAAGTAAGAACGGCAGCGGGGGAGAGTTGATGGCGGTAGGGGGGTCCAGGGCAAAATCTGCGGGGGCCCAGGCCCCTGAGGCCCCACGCAGATACGCCCCTGATGTATACGCTGGAAGAGAGGAGGGAGAGAGGAGACATGATAGAAACGATTAAATATCTCAAGGGCATTTATGTACAGGAAGAGAGCCTTTTTCAAATGAAGGAGAGCTCTGGAATGAGGGGGCATATGACAAAGTTAAGAGGGAATAGGCTTAGGAGTAACCTAAGGAAGTATTATTTCACAGAAAGGGTGGTGGAGGCGTGGAATGGCCTCCCGGTGGAGGTGGTGGAGTCGAGGACTGTTCCAGAATTTAAAAAGGCATAGGATCAGCATGTGGAATCGCTTAGGAACAGGAAGAATTAGGGGTTACAGAGGATGGGCAGACTGGATGGGTCATATGGCCTTTATCTGCCGTCATGTTTCTATGTTTCCAATCATTGTTGATAAGAGCAGTTAACAAGCAATAATGAGCACCAGTTGGCAATAATTAGAATTTATGTGCACAACTCACTAACGCCTATGTTTACTAAGGCACACTATGGACGTCTTGGCGTTTACCACCAGTCGATTTCTACCACAAGCTAAAAATGCTACCACAACTTAGTAAAAGACCCCCCCCCCCAAAAAAAAAAAAAAAAAAATTAGTTTAATTTTACGCGTACCGTGAGAGGAATGAACCTCGTCCCTGTGCTCAGGATTTGCAGAGCTGCCTAACATTTGCATTGTGCCAAAGAGAGCAACTTCTGGGAGTTCATAAATTCTTTTTCATCAGGGTGGTGGTACCCCAGTACCTGTAGATTTGTACCACATCTCCTCAGTTTCTGATTTATGATTTCAGGGACTTGAGAGTCTTCCTTTTCTGCACACATAGTACAGCATAATCAGTTGGCACCAACACTTCTCTTAATGATGCTGTTCTTGTGCTTTTCTCCTGTATCACACTGTCTGCTTTTATTATATCAAACTTTTTTTATTAGTGGGAATAGTAATGTCCCCAGGTGATCACAACTCTTTCAGTATCCACAGTTCTGACAAGGTCTGATCACAGTGTTTTTCTGGTAGAGCAGTATTATAATTTGTACATAGTATCCAGTGGATGAAGCATAATACCTTATCGTGTCTTTCTGCATTCAGGCATAAGAACATTCACATTGCACACCCAGATCAGTATTAGAAAAATCTGCATTTATGTATTTTGCCAGTATTTTTTCTATACTGTCTGTGAACTGTCCTGGCCCTAGTCCACTGTTCTGTGCTGCATATCAGTCTCTCATCTATATATTTAAAGGCACCTTTCCTTAACCATTTGTTTTGGTGTATATATGCTTCTTGAAGTAACTCTCTGTACTTGTGCCGTGGCAATTTTTTTCTGCTTGTTCTGCTCCTCTAAAGAATTCTTCTCTTGTTATGCAACTTCTGTCACTTCCTTCCCCATGGATACATAGCTGCTTTGAGTAGGTTAAGAATGGAGACTGAATGTGGACATTTGCACCTTCTACATTTTTGGATCAGTTTATGCTGCTGAAAATGCTCTGATGTCTGATTGTAGCACTGTAGGATGAATTTTATATATGGCACCTAAAAAATCGGCGTTGAAAAGAGCCGCTTAAGTTGTATTCTGTAAGTCATGCCTAAAGTTAGGCACAGTTTGTAGAATAACGCTTAAGCAGAGAGGTTGCGTGTAAATTTAGGTGCCACCATTTGCATTAATGGAAAAGTGGTGCAAATGCCCATATCTAAATTTACGTGCAGGGCACCCATATTCTATAATTAAATGCATAACTCAAAACCATGCCCATGACCCTCCCATTTCCACGCCCCCTTTTCTGAGCTGTGTGTAAATTTTAGGCGCAGATCCCTTGCCTAAAATTATGCACATACGTCCCAATTAAATCTAATTAATGCCAATAATTGCTCGATACAAAGCCAATTATTGGCACCAGCTGCCTAGTTATTCTGTTAAATTGTGTGAGCAAATCGGGCGCACACCTAAATTTGCACGCATAATTTTTGGTGACTTTTATAGTATCAGGGGGTGTATGTGTAGTCTCTTTCCATAAGTCCCATTTCTTCTTCAGCTTTTGGAATGTACAGTCTTGGCATCCACTGATTCTTATACGTTACGTCATAGACATGGACAAGTTTTCATGTTCTTACATCTAGTTTTTCAGGGTCTTTTGGAGGCCATCTGTGATTCTAAATCTTATGAAATCGCAGGGAGTGCAAGCTGATTGATTTTATCATATTTTATGTTGTTAAGGTAGTTCTCATTGTCAGCTTCAGTCTCCTATAAGTATTGCCATACTGGGAAAGACCAAAGGTTCATCAAGCCCAGCATCCTGTTTCCAACTGTGGCCAATCCAGATCACAAGTACCTGGCAAGATCTCAAAAAAGTACAAAATATTTTATACCGCTTATCCCAGAAATAGTGGATTTTCCCCAAGTCCATTTAATAATGGTCTATGGACTTTTCCTTTAGGAAGCTGCCCAAACTTTTTAAAGCTCCGCTAAGCTAACCACCTTTACCACATTCTCTGGGAATGAATTCCAGAGTTTAATTACATGTTGAGTGAAGAAACATTTTCTCTGATTCGTTTTAAATTTACTACATTGTAGCTTCATCGCATGCCCCCTAGTCCTAGTATTTTTGGAAAGCGTAAACAGACGCTTCACATCTACCTGTTCAGTTCCACTCATTATTTTATAGACCTCTATCATATCTCTCCTCAGCCGCCTTTTCTCCAAGCTGAAGAGCCCTAGCCGCTTTAGCCTTTCCTCATAGGGAAGTTGTCCCATTCCCTTTATCATTTTCGTCGCCATGGTGGTGGTGGCAGTGTTTCCTCTAAGGAGCAGCCTCGTGTGTGCAAATTTTTTTTTCATGTGAGTAACAAGTTTTAAAAACCAACAATGTTTGAGTGCTAGTATTAGGAATGCATTTCTGTATATAGCACAAAAAAAAAACATTTTTTGAGCAACCATGTAAAATTTGAGAGCGACGCACCTAAAATGTATAAGCAATCACTCATGCTCTCCGCTTAGAGGGAACATTGGGTAGCGGGAGGGAGACACCTGATATGGGAGTCAACCAGGGTTCCCTTGTGTGGCAACAAGCAGAACTGTTACTTAAACAGCAGACATCTCCCGCAATACAGTAACCTGAATGGGGCATAGCCCGGACTAATGCGATGACCATGACATCAGCCACGGAAGCCTAAGAATATTCTCAATATTTAATTCTGTCTTATTTGAATTACAGAAACAGAAATACTTGTTTTTAGAATATGAAAATAATATATTTTTCTCTTGATTTTTGCCTACCCTATGTCTATTTTTTTTCCATTATATTATACATTTCTAGCATTTGGTTAACTGTCGTATGCATAAAAATGTGAAGCAGGCTGCTTGCCAGATTAAAAAAATTTTTCCCTTTGGAAGATTAAACTGAATCTCTTGTATTTGATGCTAGAATAGATTTAACTAATCATGCATTCTTCACTTGTAGGTCAGTCAGAGGAACAATCCAGCACTGGGTCCTATTATCCATGGGTTGAAGGGTGTCGTACATCATGGTAAGTAAGCTACTTAAACTTCCTTTTGCAGGAGAGACTAGAATAGCTGGGATGTTGTCGTCAAGGGAATGGGGCACCTTCTAAAGATGCATGAAGATGGGCATTCACTGATGTTTAAGGGCATTGGGCACCTTGTAAAAATCCATGAAGATGAGCATTCACTGATGTTTAAGGGCATTGGGCACCTTGTAAAAATCCATGAAGATGAGCATTCACTGATGTTTAAGGGCATTGGGCACCTTGTAAAAATCCATGAAGATGAGCATTCACTGATGTTTAAGGGCTTTGGGCACCTTCTAAGAATCCATGAAGATGTGCATTCTTCATTCACTGATGTTTAAGGGCATTACTGCTATTATTTGACTGAAAAGATCAAACCCATTTGTTACCTGAAAATGGATTTGGGTTCACAGTAAGCATTTTGTTTCTTATGTGTGCGCTTTAGAATGCATAAGTTATAAATCAAAACATTCGTGGTACTATGTTGACACAGTGCTGGTATTTCCCTCTGGCTGTTTTTCTGGTGTTTACTCTAAAAATGCTTCTTGGTGAAGATTTAGTTCCGATTTGTGTCAAAAGACGGGCGCCCTTCTCTTTCGAAAATAAGCCTGACAGTAACGCCGTAAATGATGGCAGATAAAGACCTGCATGGTCTATCCAATCTGCCCATAAAGATGCCAGAACAGTACTTGCCACTCTGTGTGGGCCACAGCCACCCATGCTTAAAGAATGGTAGGCAAATTTCTACCATGCCAACCACATATAGGCAGCTAAAAATGATGGAATCTTGTATATAACCATATATCATCCCCAGGTATTGCTGACAGAATTCAACTTACCAGTCAAGATGCCTTTCCCTCTCCCCTGAATTGCACAGCACCCTCACTCACAGCACATGACAATAAAGTGACCAACAACACTGGAGTTGTCAAAGTATCACCTGTCTTTTTGCCATTTTCAAGACACAGATCATAGAAGTCTGTCCGACATCGGCCTTAGTTCTCCCCAGGAGCGTATCTGCGTGGGGCCACAGGGGCCTGGGCCCCCGCAGATTTCGCCCTGGACCCCCCTACTGCCGCCGTGGGTACCTTTGCTGGCGGGGGACCCCAACCCCCACCAGCCGAGGTCCGCTTCCTCCTGCCGCTGCGAGGTTTTTTAAGTTCATCGGGATTTGTCCTCCGTCACTCTGTGCTGCTGTTCAAAGAAGCTGCTAGCTGAATGCAGTTTCGGACTGAGTCTGACGTCGCTGCTGCACGTTGTACGTGCAGGACGTCAGACTCATGTACAACGTGCAGCAGCGACGTCAGACTCAGTCCGAAACTGCATTCAGCTAGCAGCTTCTTTGAACAGCAGCACAGAGTGATGGAGGACGAATCCCGATGAACTTAAAAAACCTCGCAGCGGCAGGAGGAAGCGGACCTCGGCTGGTGGGGGTTGGAGTCCCCCACCAGCAAAGGTACCCACGGCGGCGGCGGGGGGGGGGGGGTCGGAAATGGCGGCGGCGGCTGGGGGGGGCTATAATGTGCCCCCTCACTCTGGCTTCGGCCCCCGCTACCGCCGACTTTCAGATACGCCCCTGGTTCTCCCAATGCTAGATTTGGCAAACCTTCTTCAGTATTTTGCCATTAGTGGGATATAGACCATAGAAGCTTGTCTAGCTTTGGCCTTAGATCCCACTACTCTTGCCCAATATAACACCTCAGCAGCCATGTTGTGTTTCCATCCTGTTTAGGCATGCCCTGTATCTATTCCATGCTTTTTTGAATTCACTCACTGTTTTTGACGCCATCACCTCTCCTGGAAGGGCATTCTAGGTGTCCACCACCCTTTCCATGAGGGGTCCTTTTCTTTTTGTAACCTAATATTTTAAATGTGTACACTGCCTTAATGTGTCTGTCAGATTAGGAGGTATATCAAACCTAAAATAAACATAAACACTTTATGCAGGGACTGGCAACCTCCTGGACTGGCAGTCACTCCAGAAGATGTTTGCAGAACAGCGACTTGGCTCTCACTTCATTCCACTGTGAAGTTTTATAAGATTGATGCCAAGCCAGGATTGATGCTCTTTTGGCAGAGCTGTGAATACAGAGGGCCTTGTTTCCCCCTGTCGTATAAGATACTACTTTTGTACGTCCCATTTGTCTGGTCTGGTCTAGCAGGATGACAAGGAAGGTGAAATTTATTCATACCTGTTAATTTCCTTTCCTTGAATCCTGCTAGAACAATTCAGGTCCCATGGTGTTGGGGAATGTTTCTGGGCTCTATTCACTCTCTACCTTTATGCCTTATGTTATAAATAGACTATAGTTTAATTGGTATGTGGTTTTGTTAATCCATTCTGCAGTGGATTCCTAAGGGTTCTAAATTTGTAGGTCTGTCCATTACATTGAACTGCTTTGGCATAAGCATACTGAAGGTTTCCAGACTGCAGCAGCAAGGTTGCCAGGTGCAAAATTTTTTTTCCCACCCCCGCCGTCATCAGCCCTGTCCCCGCCGTCATCGACCCCGCCTCTTCCGTCACCGGCCCCACCCAGAACGTCACTAACCCCGCCCAAAACATCACTAGCCCCGCCCCCCGCTGCCCGAAAAACCACTCAAAAAACCGCCGAAAGACCCCAAAACAAGCCCAAAAAAACGCAACCCGCCGCGGGCAAAATTTTCACGCGGCGGGTCGCGGAAAACCACCCAATTGGGCGGGAAAACCACCCACTTGGCAACACTGTGCAGCAGACCTTATACCAGTGATATCACTGGGAGAGTTCAGTTTCTCTACCTCCATTTGCTGGTAGGGGGACTGGTCTAGCAGGATTCAAGAAAAAATAAATTAACAAGTATGAATATATTTAACCTTTTTTACATTCACCAGTTGCATCCATCGGTATGGCCAGTTGTAAAATTGCCTCCATAATGTGAATGTAAAACAGTTGTCATGAGGCACTGTTAAACTCGGCTGTTGTTGGCTAGTGCATCACCGAGTATACTGCTGCGTTCTTTATCAATCAATCTTCTTTTCTAACTCCTGTCTGTGAGAGGTATTTTCAAATGTTATTTTTTTTGTCTGTCAGATATTTATAAGACTCAGCAGGAATCACAGTCCAGGAGCTAGAATAGGAGATGGCAAAAGGCACATTTTGTGGAGCTGTAACAACCTACAATTTATTTCAACAGATGCATTCAGAAGTTCTGTGTACTGTAAGCACATTTTACAATCTTGCATCTACAGAGTTCTTTAGCTGTAATACTTTAGAAAGCCACTTGCAGTGACAATATCTCTCTAGATATCCTGGCTTCAAATCTGCAGAATTTATGACTCTCATAAGTGGCTGAACAGTGGAGTTATTTGGCTTTTGGCGTTCTTTTTCTCATGGTTCAGAAAAATATCCAGGTATGGTTGTTGGTTAGACCTTTATCTCAAGATTTATTTCTGTCCGTGGTAGCTCTGTTTTCTTTTGCACTTCTATGATTTTTCTTAAGAATTGAAACCACTATGACTGAGATACTTCAACAGAGATAAAGGTAAAGGTGTTCTCTGTACACCAGTACCAAATAAAGGACCAAGATGAACCAACATGATGAAAACAATACCGTTATTGATTGCTGTATATCCATAGTCCCAGATGCACTTTTATACTCAACACAGGCTGTGTTTCGGCACAAAGTAAGTTATAATGCCATCTTTGCGTTTTTGCTTTTATGCGGAGGAAGAGAGGTTTTGACTTTCCAGCTTCTTCTAATCATAGTTGTTGTTCATTCGGGTTCCCTAATATTTTTCTTATTACAGGCCATAGTTGCGGTTTACGCCTGATGAAGTCTGGGAGAGCCGAAACATGGCCTGTGTTGAGTATTAACGTGCATCTAGGACTGTGGATATACATAAATCAATAAAGATATTGTTTTCATCATTTTGGATCATCTTGGTACTTTATTCCTACCGCGTCTCTGAGGTTTTGCTTTCGCATTTAAGTGGGAGGACTGGTTTTATCCTGTTTTGGTATCCAGATATTCACCCACAGCTGAATCTGACCTAAATTGCTTATAGTTTAGGACAATGATTCCCAAACCTGTCCTTGGGACTCCCCAGCCAGTCAGGTTTCGGAACCATTGGTTTAAGACAATGGTATAACAGTATAACAATATAACAATTTTAAATTGCCACCTTGTAAACTTTTTAAGAGTCACATTGAAATTCAAGGACACCGCACTGGATTTTATTAGAGAATGTACATGCCACCTGCACTGTGAAGACACACATCATTACAGTTCTGCAAAGAATTGTCTTCCAGCATTAAGTGACACTACAGAACTCAAGAAACATTTTCTCCTCTCCTGACTGGAAACCTAAGAATAGGAGATAGCCTTGCACTAAAATAAATAGGATATTGGATTAATTATCTGGCTTTCAGAGTCACTTAATGTTCAGTTGTGTACGCCTGTAAGTCTTGTAAAAGTGAAGGATAGGGGTTAAATGGTACATATTACACAGACCTTCCTATAGAAAGCATTCTTCATGTACTCAGGAATTCTCCGGTGAAACTCACTGCATGGTGTAGGCTGAAATAGGGGAAGTCTATTATCAAATGCTACGTTTTGGTGAGCTAGACGATATTAGGGGGCTGGGTTGGGGGTCCTGTTTGGGTCTTGGTGGAGCTTATTGGGGATGGAGTTTGATGGTGGCAGTCGGTCGCATCTGTGTTGTTCTTGATGTGGGGAATGATGGGTATCACACAGGTGCAGCATTGGCTTTTTTTCAGGGCAGATGAATCAGATGAGCAGACTATGACCTGCAGGCTGATCCTGGGATCGGGCGATCTACTTGTGGTGTTTGTGTCTTCTTGTCCAGTGGGTCTTAGGGAGAGTATTTTCCTTTTTTTGTTTTGATTTATTTCTGTTTATTACTAAATGAGAATTGTAATACTCAAAAAAAAAAAAAAAACCCAAAAAAACCGCAAAACAAAAAAATTTGCTATGTGAAAACTAGGACTACAGGAGGCATTTAAGATTTTTTTCTCTCTTAGTTGATAATAAAATTAGATGAGAAATAGCTCAGTATCTATCTGCCAAATTTTCTTGGTCTTGGATCACCTTTTAGTTTTGCTTATTCCATGGCTGAAATGAATCTCACATAAGCCGGAGTGTATGTGGTATGATCGAGAGAGAAACACTTGCAGAATGCTAGAGCGAGTTCATGGCGCTCATAGGTTATAATATGCATGGTCAACTTATCCAGACGAGCTTTAAAGTTGCTTTCAATCAGGCCTGTGGCATCCAGCATGATGTGAAATAGTTCAGTCTTTCTACTAGTAGTTTCTGCCACATTTATTTTGGCCTCTGACTGCATTTCTTGGTATTGGAGGAGCTTCTCTCTCTCCATAAGATTCACAGAATAATCACTTGGCACTAGCACCTTGATTGACAATGTCATTCTCGTGTTTTTCTCCTTTACTGCTATGTCTGCTTTTCTTATGGTTTATGATTTATTTGTATTGTACCGCACAATACCGACAGGCGGAACAAGGCGGTGTACAATTCAAAACTAAAAGAAACAAAGCTACTGAAAAAGGTAAAGAACTACAATTGCATTGATAGGACAATAGAAAACGTTCAAACAAGATACAGGACAAACAGAAGAGGAAGCAGTGGACATACAGAAGAAAAGGCAGTAGACACCAGTGACAAGTAACATCTGGGGAGACACCAAAAGCTTTTGTCAGTCGGAATGGGATGTCCCAGGTGATCATAACTTCTTCATAGTTCTCTTAGGGCCATGATCCCAATGTTTTTTTTTTCTGGTGCAACAAAGTTTCCAATGAGGCATACTACCTTTGTGCCTTTCTGTATGCAAATTTTCTTCTATCAGAACTTCACAGCCAGCTATGAAACGAGTGACTGTTTCCACCTCTTTGTCTTACAGGATCTATATATGTCTGTCTTATCAGCTATGCTTGCTGTAAGCTCTCACCATTCTGGGCTACAACTATTAGTATCTCATTCTTAGGTTTCAGTTCACCTCTCCTTAACCATTCATGTGTCCAGGTTTGATCAACCTAATGGTTCCTAGGGTAACACTGTATTTGCCCCTTGTTTTTACTTGTTTGCTATTCTATTTCTTTAAAGAGTTGCTTCTTTGGCAAATTCTGTTGCTTGCTTCCTATATATATCAAATCAAAACAAATCTTATATTCTGCTAAATTTCCCTTTTCAGGGTTCAGTGTAGTTTACATCGTATACAATAAAACAATTCTGTAAACAGTTAAAAAGTAAAAGAAAACTAATAATAGGAGTGGAGGAGTGGCCTACTGGTTAGGGTGGTGGACTTTGGTCCTGGGGAACTGAGTTCAATTCCCACTTCAGGCACAGGCAGCTCCTTGTGACTCTGGGCAAGTCACTTAACCCTCCATTGCCCCAGGTACAAATAAGTACCTGTATACAATATGTAAGCCGCACTGAGCCTGCCATGAGTGGGAAAGCGCGGGGTACAAATGTAACAACAAAAAAAATATATAGAACAGTCCTTGGAAATAAAAAAAATTTTAACCTCTTCCTATAGCTAAGCTAGCTATTATCTAACTTAGTAACAAGAGGTAAGGAATTCCATAAATAAACTCCTAATACGGAAAACAGAATTAAATACCTTCTGAAACTGAATTCCCTTACAAATCAGAGAAGATAGTCAATTGTTCTCGCAGTCTTTCAGATCGAACCATACATAATGATGTTACAGAGTGATCAACAGTTCAGATGTAAAACCATATAAAATTTGAAAGACTAGACAAGCAGCTTTGAACTTGGTTCTTTCGCCTATTTGAAGCCAATGTTATTTAACAAGGCATAATGAAACACTACTATGTCTATATATATTAGTGAATCTCACTCATTTCTTCTGCTTGTTGGAATGCTTATCCAAGTTTAGCGATGGAACCAGATTCTGGATATTTACAGTCACACTTTACCACTTTTTGTATGTTGGGGTCTGTTGATTTTTAAAAAGAGCTCCAGGAGTGATCTGGGAAACTAGAGACCAGTGAGCCTGATGATGCAAATTGGTAGAAACTATATAAAGAACAAAATTACTGAATACATAGGGAAAGGGCATGGGGCTTGATATACTGCCTTTCCGTGGTTTTTGCAGCTACATTCAAAGCAGTTTACATAGTATATACAGTTACTTATTGAGGGTTGACTTGCCCAGAGTCAGAAGGAGCTGCAGTGGGAATTGATCCAGTTCCCCAGGATCAAAGTCTGCTGCAATAACAATTACTACTACTACTACTTAACATTTCTAGAGCGCTACTAGGGTTACGCAGCGCTGTACAATTTAACAAAGAGAGACAGTCCCTGCTCAAAGAGCTTACAATCTAATAGACCAGTGAACGGTCGGTCCGATAGGGGCAGTCAAATTGGGGCAGTCTGGATTCACCTCCACTACTCCTCCACTAGCAGCATTCCATGCAGAATCTCAAATAGGGAAAGGGAATGGAACTTGATATACCACCTTTCTGTAGTTGCAACTACATTCAAAAGATTTTACATAGTATATAAGGTACTTATTTGTACCTGGGGCAATGGAGGGTTAACTGATTTGCCCAGAATCACAAGGAGCTGCAGTGGAAATTGAACCCAGTTCCCCAGGATCAAAGTCTGCTGCAATAACCACTAGGCCAGTCCTCCACTATCAATATTCTATGTAGAATCTCAAATAGAGAAAGGGAAATGGGACTTGATATACTGCCTTCTGTGGGTTTTGCAACTACATTCAAAGTGGATTACATAGTATATACAGGTACTTATTTTGTACCTGGGGCAATGGAAGGTTAAGTGTCTTGCCCAGAGTCACAAGGAGCTGCAGTGGGAATTGAACCCAGTTCCTCTGGATCAAAGTCTGCTGCACTAACCACGAGGCTACTCCTCAGGACAAAGTCAACATGGATTTAGCTAAGGGAAGTAAGTTGTGCTTCACTAATCTGCTACATTTTTTTTTGAGTCGTGGATAAAGGGGATGCAGTTGCTAAACTATATCCGATTTTCATAAAGCTTTTGACAGAGTCCCCTATGAGAGACTACTGAGGAAATTAAAAAGCCATGAGATAGAAGACAATGTTCTGTTGTGGATTGGGAACTGATAAAAAAAATAATAGAAAACAGGGAGTAGTTAAAATGGTCAATTTTCTCAGTAGAGGAAGATGAATAGTGGATTACCCCAGGGATCTGTACAGTGACTTGTGCTTTTTATCATATTTATAAATGATCTTGAACTGGGAATGATGCGTGAGGTGATCAAATCTGCAGATGACACAAAATTATTCAAAGTTGTTAAATTGCATATGAATTGTGAAAAATTGCAGGAGGATCTTGGGAGACAGAAAACTGGGTATCGAAATGGCAGATGAAATTTAATGTGGACAAGTACAAAGTGATGCACATAGAGGAAAAAAACCCAGGAAAGGGATTTAGGTGTCATTGTGGACAATACACAGAAATCTTCTCAGTGTGTGGCAGTGGCCAAAAAAATAAATAAATAAAAACAAACAGAATGTTAGGAATTATAAGGAAAGGGGTTGAGAATAAAACAGACTCTCCTAATGCTTCTGTAATTGCTTCATAGTGTAACCACACCTTGAATATTGAGTAATTCTGGTCACCACATCTTATAAAAGACATAGTGGATTTATTAATGGTACAGGGAAGGGCAACCAAGAAGATGGAATGACTCTTATGAGGAAAGGCTAGGGAGGTTTGGGGTTTTCAGTTTGGAGAAGGGGAGATATGATAGATCTCTATAAAATCCTCTGTGGAATAGAATGGGTAAACAGAAATCAATTGTTTACTTTTTCAAAAAGTAGAAAGATTAAGGGGCACGTCATGAAGTTACTAAGAAGTACATTAGAAACAAATCAGAGTAAATATTTTTTCGCTGAACATATAGTTAAGCTCTGGAACTTGTTGCCAGAGGTTGTGGTAAAGCAGTTAGTATAGCAGGGTTTAAAAAAAAGGTTTGGGAAAATTCTTGGAAGAAAATTCCATAAATCATGATTAAGGTATACCTTGGAAAAGCTGTTGCTTATGCCTTGAGGTAAGTAGCATGGAAACTTGTGGATTCTGCCAGGTACTTATGACCTGGATTGGCCATCGTTGGAAATGGGATGCTGGGCCTATAGTAGTAGCTCTATATGTATAATCTATTTCTATGATGTCCAGCCCTCCTCCTGTGCTAGGAATGAACAGTGTTTCAGTGTTAGACTAGATGTGATGAGTGTGGAATGAACAGACCAACAGTAACGGGACTACTTAAGTTCTTACATTTAATTTGCTGACTCAAGAGGGTCACCTTATTGGTTCCTGATCTTCTCTGATGGATAGCACCATGGTAAACTAGTCTTCAATGAATGGAAGATTCTTCTCTGTTTCTCAGTTTATGTGAAATAAAAGCTATTCGGGCTGTTTTTAATTTCTCTGTTTCATCTTGGATAGCAAGATAGAGTTGTTCTCCTCTGTATGTTTGATGGTCTGAGCTCTTGCCTTTAATTCACTCTGTGGAGATGAGGTCAGTCCAAATTATACACTATATCTACCCTTGTTGGTGTTCTGTTGAGAGCCAGCTTGATTCAGAAGTTGTGAGTCAGCAAAAAAAAAAATGGTAGGTGATACCTTTTCATTGAGAAAACTGGATATGTTTCTCATTAGCTTTTATTTATTTATTTTTAGTACATTTATACCCCACATTATCCCACAAGAGTGGGCTCAATGTGGCTTACACTATTACAAATGGTTACAATTCAGGGAGGGTACAGATACAAGGAAGCCAAAGGAAGGAGTAACAACATGTGGATAAGGCAGGGGTGCATGTTGAGGTAGGTGCAGTCGGGGGACTGGTGGGCACGACTGACGTGACGAAGGCTAGGATTTAGTATTGACAGTGGGATAAGTATTCTTGAATAAATATGTCTTTAAGGATGACTTGAAGAGCTGGTGGTCATCTATCTCCTTCAGCTGCCGTGGTAGAACATTCTAAGATTTCGGGCTGACGTATGAGAAGGTTGATGCGAAAAGTAATTTATATTTAACATTCTTGCAACTTGGAAAGTGTAAGTTGAGGAAGGATCGAGCAGTCACTGATGCATTTCTAGAAGGTAGATGTATCAAATCTAGCATATAGGCAGGGGCTTCCCCATAGATTATCTTGTGAGTCAACGTGCACATTTTGTAAGTAATATGGTCTTTAATGGGAATTCAGTGTACAGTAAAATGAAGAGGATATTGATATTGAAAGCCATGTCTACATCATCAGTCAGAGAAAATGTCAAAGCTCTCAAAACCTGATCAGAAATGTGTTGTTAATGCAGTGAAAAATATACGACATATAGATCTTTTAAACTGTGTTTTATTTTTGTATATCAAACTGGCAAAGTTCAATATGCTAACATTTTTCATAACATTTCAAAGGAAATTAAAGATTTTTTTTAATTTGATTTTGCGTATCCTGATTATGGGGTTAGCTCAGGGTCGTACATTAAAACTATGTATCTATGCTTATTTGTCATCATTGTTTGAATTTGTATATTTATTATATTACCTGCTTAGAAGGGGTATAAATGTTTTGAAATAATGAAAGAAACTAACTTCATAGGAGCCAACTCAGCCAGTTTTACAAGGTTGTTGGTACCCCTGGTACCATCAGTCTTGTGCATTTGAGCACCATCAGATGTCAAGAGGTTACAAACACTCACCACGGTCTGCATTCGGTTGTACTTGCGGGGAATGGCAACTCTCCTTGTAGTAACTGCTCTCAGCTTACCAACATTCATTTGAACTGTCAGCCTTGAATGTAGCATACCTTTCTCATCTACAATGACCTTCTCTGCAGTTTTGGAGGGTACACAATCTCATTGAAACTTTGGCGGAGATGTTTCAGCCAGCAAATAACGATTAGATGTTGATGTAAGGCTCAGGCAATCACCACTGATATGAGTGGCTTAATTAAGTTCTGAGTCAATGAGATGTGTGTGTCAGCTTCATTCCCAAGACTACTGCATAATATCCCTCTTTGGCAGACACCAGTAATAGGACAGAGGTTTGTAAAACATTAGCATCTACCCCTCACCCCCCCCCCCCCCCCCAGTAGATGTTTTGCTCCCTGTAGTATTCGTATCTGTCCTGCAATATAATAGTAATGGTGTGGATATCATTAATCTCCACATAGATTGGGGATATCTGAAGGCTGCCACCTTCTTTCGCATGGCTTGGTCTAAAATTTGATATGGTCTAAAATTTGAATCTGACATAGAGACTGAGAAGAGATTTATGAACCTGGGCAACTATTCACCTCTCCCATCCATAATGAGACACCAGTTGCCAGTAGCATATAACGGTCATTATTTCAAGGTTATGCACTGAGTTGTGTTAGATGTATGTGCATTGTTTGTATGATTATGATTAGAGAATGGACATTGGTGCCTAGACCCTACATGTTTTTCCTGTGGATTTTGTATCCATTTTCAGTGGGGGAGACTTTCGCATTTATTGTGACGGAACTTTGTTCCAATGGCTTTGTTTCTTTGACCAGGATTCACGTATTCCCATATTGTTTTTGAAATAGTGCACCAGGCACACTTGTTTCTTACCTTCATGTGGTGGTTCGCTTGTGACCTCTGAGGCAGGAGACTGTTTACCACCAAAATACGGACCATGTCGGGTCCAACTCTGGGGCTTTCATTACAGGATTCGGATCCCTTTACAGAGGTTGGGTGTGGTTTGTGTCATCCTCTATTCCTGCTGTTTTCGGACTTTCACTTTGAAAATTGCCATGGGCCCAGATTACACACTTCTGTCTGCTTTTTGTGTGGGTAAAATTTTAATTGAAAAGTATATTCCTAGATTTAAAAATGTTATCAATTCATGTACTTTTTCCATCCCCAGCTTAAACAAAACTCCATGAACATCACCTTTCACTGAGGGTGAAATGCTTTTTACCATGTAAATATCTTTAAACACTTCCTCACAGTTATGTGGTATACATATTATTTATAACTTGTTTAGGTTTATTTTTATCTTTATCTCTTTTTTCCCTTTTTTAAAAAGTTTATTGATGTCTAGATAAGTTGCCAGTTAATCAGTAAAAGATTTAAAGAAGCATACAGATTTACCAGTTAAGAGAATTCTGAAAAGGTGGTACAGAAATTATGGAGGGTCTTTTATTAACCCACGGTAGCATTTTAGCTGGCTGTAAATGCTAAGACGCCCATAGGCTACCATGAGCTAAAACGCTACCATGGCTTAGTAAAAGACCCCTTATGTGAATATCAGAAGAGAAAGCAAGGACCCTGTTTACTAAGGTGCGCTAGCGTTTTTAGCACGTGCTAAAAATTAGTGTGCGCTAAAGCTAGAGACATCTATATATTCCTATGGGTATGTCTACCATTAGCACATGCTAAAAAGGCTAGCACGCCTATAGCATGACTTACAGGCTTATTTTCGAAAGAGAAGGGCGCCCATCTTCCTACACAAATTGGGAGATGGGCGTCCTTCTCTCAGGGTCGCCCAAATCGGCATAATCGAAAGCCGATTTTGGGTGTCCTCAACTGCTTCCCGTCACGGGGATTACCAAAGTTCATGGGGGCGTGTTGGCACCGTAGTGAAGGCGAGACTGGGGCGTGATTAGGAGATGGGCGTCCTCGGCTGATAATGGAAAAAAGAAGGGCATCCCTGACGAGCACTTGGCTGACTTTACTTGGTCCATTTTTTCTTGCGATGAAGCTGTGAAAAGGTGCACGAAAAGACCAAATGACCACAGGAGGGAATTGGGGATGACCCCCCTTACTCCCCCAGTGGTCACCAACCCCCTCCCACCCTAAAAAAAATGGTTTTTGCCAGCCTCTATGCCAGCATGAAATGTCATACCCAGCTCCATGACAGCAGTATGCAGGTCCCTGGAGCAGTTTAGTGGGTGCAGTGCACTTCAGGCAGGCGGACCCAGGCCCACCCCCCCCCCTACCTGTTACACTTGTGGTGGTAAATGTGAGCCCTCCAAAACCCACCCGAAACCCGCTGTACCCACATACCCCCTTAGGTCTATGGTAGTGGTGTACAGTTGTGGGGAGTGGGTTTGGGGGGGGGGTTAGGGGGGGCTCAGCACCCAAGGTAAGGGAGCTATGCACCTGAGAGCAATTTGTGAAGTCCACTGCAGTGCCCCCTAGGGTGCCCGGTTGGTGTCCTGGCATGTGAAGGGGACCAGTGCACTATGAATTCTGGCTTCTCCCACAACCAAAGGGCTTTGATTTGGTCGTTTTTGAGATGGGCGTCCTCGGTTTCCATTATGGCCGAAAACTGAGGACGACCATCTCTAAGGGCTACCATCTCAACATTTAGGTCGACCATCTCTAAGGTCGACCTAAATGTTGAGATTTGGGCGTGTCCGACCGTATTATCGAAATGAAAGATGGACGCCCATCTTGTTTCGATAATACAGGTTTCCCTGTCCCTTCGCGGGGCCGTCCTGTGAGGACGCCCTCATTAAAATTTGTGCGCCCCGTTCAATTATGCCCCTCTTAGTAAACAGGGCCCCAAATGTCTTGTATTTTTAAAGTTTGTGTTCTCTACTTGACATAAGGTGGTGGAAATGAAAACGGTAACGGAATTCAAACATGCGTGGGATAAACATAAAGGAATCCTGTTCAGAAGGAATGGATCCTAAGGAGCTTAGCCGAGATTGGGTGGCAGAGCCAGTGGTGGGAGGCAGGGATGGTGCTGGGCAGAGTTATACGGTCTGTGCCAGAGCCGGTGGTGGGAGGTGGGACTGGTGGTTGGGAGCCGGGGTATAGTGCTGGGCAAACTTATACGGTCTGTGCCAGAACCGGTGGTGGGAGGCGGGGCTGGTGGTTGGGAGGCGGGGATAGTGCTGGGCAAACTTATACGGTCTGTGCCAGAACCGGTGGTGGGAGGCGGGGATAGTGCTGGGCAGACTTATACGGTCTGTGCCCGGAAAAAGACAGGTACAAATCAAGGTAAGGTATACACAAAAAGTAGCACATGTGAGTTTATCTTGTTGGGCAGACTGGATGGACCATGCAGGTCTTTTTCTGCCGTCATCTACTATGTTACTTGACATAATCATACTAGCAAAATGATTATAGTCACTTTCTCTATATAGAGATATCAATTCCAGGCATTTTTCTAAAGATAACTGGTCATCCTGAATGTCAACATCTGTTTCCATCAATGTGAGAGCAATTTTAGTTTTCAGATTTGGTGAGACGATTTAAATTGCTTCCTAATTTCATGGAACTTAAATAATTGTGCCCGTCACACTGCTGCTGACCTTAGTAATGATGATAGAAAAATGAACACATGAAAATCAATACTTACTTAACCAGAGCTCAAAATCAACTTTATGATGCTTTCCTTCATACTGTACTGCAATGTTAATATTGCATTAATATTATTCTCCCCAAAAGGATCATGTGTTTATAGTTTCCTGTGCTTAACAGCAAAATGTAGATGTAATCTAATGTGAGTTTTTATATAACGCAGTCCTGGTCCACCAAAAAACAACCAGTGCAGTTCAGAGCAGCACAAAATCAAATGCAAACAAATAATAAATTCACATTAAGGTATTCAGGGTATTAATGGAATCCTGGCACAGCTGCAGGATTCAAAGAAGCCATTTAAAATATGCTTGCTTAATTTTTAGACTTTCCTAATTTCTTCTTGCTAGTGAATCTACTTATGTAATACTTTGCACCATCTCCTCTTTAACACCTCCATGTTCCTATCAGCTCTTCACAAACTGTTATACAATGGGCATTATTTTGGCTTTATTCATGATTTATATATGGACAACATCCGCATGTAAATAGCAATTTTAGAAAGTTCTTTATTTAAATATGTAGAATGTGGAAAGGGACATGTTGGGACATGCTTTGAGTGTGGCTGGGACAGGTCAGAAACTGCATGTGTATCAGTGGTGTAGCTACGGGCACAGGCCCACCCATTCTTGGCTCAGGTCCACCCAGCGACGGCACCACACATCAACATCTCTCCTCCACGGCGTCCCAGCAGATACGTGTGCACTCGTACGTGCATTTTTCAAAAGGCTCAATGCTGGCAGATCGTTTTCTAAAATAACACCAGAACTGAGCATGTCCTGTATAAAATAGGTCTCCACGTCCTTGGTGACTCCTTTATTTGATTCTTGTTTTTGGGGCTGTCTTTATATTTATTGAGGGCTCCTTTTACCAAGCTGTGGCAAAAGGGGGCTGACGCTGGCTTCGGCGCTTGTTTTACACGTACGCCGAGGCCTCCTTTTACCTCAGCTGGTGAAAGGGAAGTCTCACTTTCCTATAGGAAATGGCCAGACAGCAAGTAAAGCACTTGCCGCATGGCCATTTCGGGGAAAAGCTTTCACTAGTCTTTTTTGTAAATGAGAAGGCTCCTACAAGAGCTATATCTTCACATCGCGGCGATCGACAAACAATCTTCTACCTTTTGAGGCATTGGAGTTGCATATTGCAGAATCAAACTTTGACCCCTGAGGCAGGCATTGCTTAACGCCGAAACACGGCCTGTGACGGGTCACCTGTTAATAAAGAACTCTTATTGTCCCAGTCTTGAAGGCCCAGTACTGCCCGATTACCGCCAGGTACACTCCGGCACTACAAAACTAAATACATTTTTGTAGTGCTGGAAATGACGGCGCGCTAGGGGTGGGAAGTACCGCCGGCTGCTGCAGTAGCATTGCAGTACTTCCTGTATAGCGAGCAGTAAGCCCACATTAGGCTTACTGCCGTGTAGTAAAAGGAGCCCTGAGACCCTTACAGATGTTGCCGCAAGACTTATTTCTGGGGTGAAAAGATATGAACACAAAATTTAATTGGTTACCAGTGAAATGGAGAGTACAGTCTAAGATTTTGATTTACAGAGCTGTAAAGGGGGTATTTCCTCTTCCTTTCAGCTACTGCTTTGAGAATTTATTGTCCATCTTGTCCTCTTAGATCTGCTGATAAAATGTTGCTAAATTTTCTGATCAGTTTGGATGATAACAGATCAAAATGTTTTTATGTAGAAGGTGCTTGTTTGTGGAACAGTCTTTTTTTGAATTGCAAAAGATTAAGAGTTATTTGCAGTTTAGGAATCTATTAAGGCTCATTTGTTTCGCTCAGGCTTTTTGTTAATGAGATGTTTCTTTAATAATACGTTCTTTTTTAACACTGTACTGTTTGTGTAGTTTTAAGCGAAGAATTTGAGATTGTGAATGTTCTATTTTTGTAAACCGCCTGGGACCTATAAATTGTATTATAAATAAATAAATTCTCAGCAGCTGTATCATTAATAGGGATGTGCATTTTATTTGAAATGAAACATGCTATTTTTAAAACAAAACCAAGTAAATATTTTTCTTTTAATTGAATATATTTATTTCTGGCAGTGGCTCTCAAGCTAGTCCTCGGGATACACCCACCCAGTCAGGTTTTTCAGGATATTCACAATGGTATGCAGATCTCTCATGCGTATTCATTGTGGATATCAAGAAAACCTGACTGGCTGGAGGGGTGTCCTAAGGACTGGGTTGCGAATCCCTGTTTTAGAACAGGGGTTCTCAACCCAGTATTCGAAAACACCTAGACAGCTTTTTAGGAAACCCATAATAAATATGCATGAAATAGCAAATTTATCTCATGCATATTCATTGTGGATATACAGGAACCGTGGAACATTGCTTTGATAACCTCCAGCCCCACCTTCAAGTTCTCTAGTTGCTGATGCTGTGTTGGCCAACATATTAGTGGGGCCGTGGCCCCTGTTGCTAACCTTATTCTGATGCCTACGGGATGTCCTAAAAACCTGATTGGTTGGGTGAATCTTGAGGACTGGGTTGAAACCCTAATATCAGGTCACCCAGCCATTAAAACAACTAAAAGCAAATTTCTTCACAATTGTTGTTGGGGGGGGAGGGTCTCCCTTTTATGTTAAGCGAGGAAGGGACAAGGCTAGACCTAGAATAACCCCAGCATTTTGTGTGTGTATGTTGCTGGTTGATATTTTGTATACCATATTCAAAAATGAAATAACCAAATCTTTGAAAATTATTTTAAAAAATAAAACCTAGCACGGTAAAAAATATTTTAAAATTTTTGTTGGCGGGAGCATGTCTGCAGGCGGAGTAGGCATGTAAGATGTTTGCATTACTGCACATTAAGACGTGAGCCCTTACCATCTATAAAATATATGTCGGTAAGTGCTCCCAAGGTAATTCTTTTTAATGGTCGCATGCTAATGGCAACATTAGCGCATATCAAAATGGTAGAACTTCCACTCAAAAAATAGACCGAAGAAAAGTAACAGCAGTTGGAGTAAAAAGCGCTCAGAAAAAACATTGGAAGTTTAGCTTGAACAACAAAATTTTCCCTGACGAAGCCCATGTAGATGTAAGGGCGAAACGGGACTCATAGGCAATGACCTGAAGATAAGTGAAAATTTAGGTCCATTTGCTTTCAGCTATATTTGCTTCTAATAGCATAAAAAATGAGAAAATAAAGAAAAATAGAAATAAGAAAACATGAGGTTTTTGCCAATGAAGAGTCAGTTCAGCGAGTCTGTCAAATTAAAAAAAAATTTCCAGACCGCTGACGTATAGAGGCATTTTCCCGCGTCAAGAAATCTCGTCTCTTTAAAATTTCTTCTCTAGATGACTTGCGCATAAAGTTGAAATTGGCAAGATATAAACTCTATATCATCTAGAAAGCGTTTGACAAGTGGAGTTACACAGCACTATTCAGTAAAACCACCTCGGATTTGGATTAACATTAGCGCATAGCCATTAATAGAAAAAAAAAAAGGAAATCGGCCATTTTCCAATTGTGGGCTAAATGGCCTTAGTCCATGGAAGAAGAAAAAAAATGTGAATGGGCATACTAGGGACCCTTTTTATTGTAGCTTAGTAAAAGTTTCCCTAACTGACTAACACAGGGTTGGGGGTCCTTTTACTATTAGGCTTCCCATGTTAGTTTTCCGCTTAGTGCACGCCAATTGGGCACTGGAAAATATTTTTTATTTCCCAGCACGAAAGGCATGCCCATGGGTGTGCCTGTGCTAATCGAGTAAACCAACTCTTCAAATGTAAACAATCCCTCAATTGACCTCTGGTAGATCAAAACTAAAGTCTGTAAAGAACCAGGGTCTACTACGGAGTGAAGAAATGAGAAAAAGAATGATCCAGATAAGTCAAATATACTAAGTACACAAAGAATTTTTTGAAAAAAAACAAAATATTTTTATATATAAATTTTTTGATAAGGGTGGAGAGATCTCAGAGTATATACTCACCCAAGCGAGACTACACCAAAATGATTTACGCCTCTAAGGGTGGACAAGTTTCTCGATCATAGAACTTCTCCACTGATTTTTATTTTTTGTGTGAGCAAAAACACCCTCATGTGCTCATAAAATTAGTCAATATTTTGAGACCTCTGGATCAATTTACTCCGTCCAGAGTTTTGCACCTAAAGCAACAACAAATATGTATATGGAGAATATCTCTCCTATAGTTTTTCTTTTACCAATTCATTAAAATGCTGATGTGCTCAATTTACATAGCACTCTTATTTGAAGTATAAGGCAATGTAATCAATTCAGGCACTTAGCGTATAAACCGGTGATCCGCTCCAGGGCTGATTTCAATCCATGATAACAATGTCCTGTCCCATGAAGTAATACATCACCACAGCACCTTCTCAGAAAGCAGAGCATATGAGCCTGATGACTACTCCAGATCTAAAGCGCTCATACGCTATAAGTTTTCCCAATAAACCATAGCGAGTTCGACTCTGCAGGGTTTCGTTTTCACTTCTTCAGGAACTCAAAGTATGATTTAACAAAATAAAGCTGCAAAAAGTGCCACTCTTCAATTGGTGCTGATCGAGTAGCATGAGTACATTACTGCACACTACCCAGTTAGCGTGGGAGTAGCGCAGAAGCCCTTACCGCCTCCTAAATAGATGATGGTAAAGGTTCCCATGGTAATGGCCAGGCACTAATGGGGAAATTAGTGCGTGAACATTAAAAAAATGGCAAGATGGCCATTTTATTTCCACACTAAAAATTACCACAGCGAGCGGAAAACCCACTTGTTGACACCAGCGTCGGCCACCTTTTGGCATGGCTTGGTAAAAGGACCCCTTAATGCGGGAACATTTACCGCCTCCTTAAATAGAATTTTCTGTTAATTTTCCTTAAAGTTAATCCAGGTTCCCTTGATGTAAGCTTAGAAATTTTTTCTTTTTTTCCCCTTATAATATTATGGTGTTTCAGTCTTTTTTGTTGTTGTTGAAACATTACTAAAAAAAAATGTAAAAAAAGAAATAATAAAGTGAATCGCTGAGCTGTTTACCAGTGGAAGGGTCACGGATAAAAGGGAGTTGGTGATTTGTTAAAAACACATCAGATGTAGAATAGAAAGTTTCAGATGATTGCCCCATTCATTTATTTTGCCACCATAGATAATAACAGGCACATACCATTAGCAGTGTGACAGTTTTCTTTTCTTTTTTTAAACTTTGACCATAACACCACCTGACAAGCTGTTTGTTCTCCGCTCCGAGCGGATGCCAGATGTGGAAAGAATGGAGGCTATTTTGGGATTTAGTACTTAAAATGCAGCCTGGAGGGCAAACACCCACTGACATTTTGAAAGGTAGAGGCAGCCACACAGGAGACTAGTTATAGGTATTGGATGAAAAGGAACAAGAAGAAGAAACACTTGCCTGACCAGATGGTATATTTTAGGTGTGTATTCATGTGTGTCTCCTTTGCCTCCTATTTATTGGACTGACTGCTTAGGAGGCCAGTATCTGCCTTTTCAAGCATAGCAGTGTATGCAAGATCTTTGGACACTGAAAAGAAGGTCACTTAGCTTGCCATTTTGATTTTTTTTTTTCTTTTCATTATCATTTCTATCCCATATTAAGGGGCCCTTTTAATAAGGCGCATATGCGCTTACATGCATCCAACGTGCATCAATTTGGAACTACCATGAACCCCGGGTGGTAATTCCATTTTGTTACGCGTGTCCGATACATGCGTCCAAATATATTTTTTATCTTCTACCACGTGGCGCTAACTGTGGCGGTAATCGGCAGTGTACGTGCCCTGACGATTACTGCCCGATTAGCATGTGAGAACTTAACCGCTAAGTCAGAGGGTGGCGGTAAGGCCTAAGGCCCAAAATGGATGCGCATCAATTTTTATTTTGCCACACGTCCATTTTCAGCCAAAAAGAAAAAGGCCTTTTTTGCATTCACGCTGAAAAATGGACCTGCACGCGTCCAATACATGCGCCTACAACAGCGCAGGGCATTTTTTGGCGCACTGTAGTAAAAGGACCCCTAAAGTAGTAATGGTGGTGAGGGAGGAGGGCAGTTATAACACATTCAGCTAATGGTTAAAACAAAATAATTCAGGTCATCTTTTGGGGCTAAAAGTTTCATTTGTTCTCTGAGGAGGTGGTTATGGCTATTTTTTGTATTTACCTATGTCCCACCTTTCCCAAGGCAGAGCACAACAATTAACATACATGATCAGCATATAACATGATCAGTAAAACAATATACAATCAAAGAATGAAAAACGTCAAATAGAATAATCAATGTACAATATAAAACAAAATAAAAACAGTTAACAATCACTGTATAATAATAGGATAAAACACTTACATAAAAGACCCCAGTAACTGTACATTACATATTAACATAAGTATGAACCCCCATTTCAATCCACTGAAAACCCATAAGCCAATCTAAACAAAATCTCTTCAGTTAGGCTATTATTCAAAGCTCAGCTATATGATAACATTACACCCCTGTTGACCAAACTTCACTGGCTCCCTGTTCAATATTGTCCGCTCTTCAAAATGTTAATGTCTCGTGCATAAGGCTCTTCATGATAATTATCCATTGTATCTTTCTTCTTTGGTAATTCCTTATACTCCAATTTGTAATCTCAGATCCTTGGATGCGAACTGCTTGACTATCCCCTCACCTCACTCTGCCCATTATGAATCTACCCATACTTCAGCTTTTTTACTTCCTGGTACCGAAGTCATGGAATGACCCGACACCTAATATTAGAGCTGAGCCTTCTTTCACAGAATTTAAGCAACTGTTAAAAACTCTTTTTTTTAATTTGACCTTTGGCGATAATGGCTAGTAAATTAAGGCTTACAATTGTGGGAACCAGGCATGTTCAGTTTGTGACTTTCTCCCTCTGATATTTTCCCTTTTTTACTCTCTTCTTTTTTCTGGAATGTTAGGTTTTGACCTCTCTATTATGGCGTTCCTTTCTGATATATTCTGTTATATTTAATTTCAACCTGTAAACCACTTAGGCCAGTGATGGCGAACCTTTCAGAGACCGAGTGCCCAAACAACAACCCAAAATCTAATTATTTATCGCAAAGTGCCATTCCCCCTCCCACTCGTCCCTCCCTCGTCCCCCCTCCACCTCCCTCCGAGTTCCAGGGTCCTTCCTTCTTCCCTCCCTCCCTCCGAGTTCCATGGTCCTCCCTCCCTCTGAGTTCCAGGGTCCCCCCTCCCTCCCAGTTCCACAGGATCCACCCCTCCCTTTGAGTTCCACAGGGTCCCCTCTTCCCCCCCCCCTCCCTCCGAGTGTTATTGCTATGTAAGGGCTGTTTTGGTCACTTCAGATGGCTTAACAAAAAGAAAAGAAGGACATTGCTGCTCCTGAGCTGAAGAAATCACCTCCTGCTCACTTTCCGCGGTACTCGGTTCTCCCGCAGGTAGAGATGAACCCGCTACTGTTGCTTGGGGATCCGGAATAATCGACGTTCACAGATCTGACGATTGATTCAGAGCCTCCTGGCGAACTGACTCTACTCCATTTCCTTCCTGACCCACGACACGACCCGGCCGGAGGAGGAGCAGCAGCAGGCACTAGTCCTGCCCCCGTAGCACAGCATAGGCTGGCGCCGCTAGCCACACCGCTGCTGCGGTAGCCCGGTGGTACTTCCTGTGCAGCGAGCGGTAAGCCCATGTTGGGCTTACCGCCACTTAGTAAAAGGAGCCTGATGTCGTTGGAGCAGGTTTAAACTAGTGCAGAAAGATTTGTGCGTGACTAATGCTTGTTCTGTTGCCTTTATAAAATAGGTTGCGTTGTTATGAAATGACTCTTACGTCTAAAGTCCTAAATTGTGCACTTAATTGGCAGATCTTTCAGAAACCTGGTGAAGCTTGGTCAGGCTCCACTGTCTGGGGAATTATGGATATCCGTGCAGAATAGGGTATTCTTTAACCCTGTTGTATGTTCATCTTGTATGTCCTCTGTGGATTGCTTTGGGCAATGACCGACCATTCCTGGTTAAGATGAAGCCTGTGGGTTAAATTATTGATTTCTAATGAGATTTGTTTTGTACTGCTGCTGTCAGTTAATGGAAAAGAAATGGGATGAGTCATGATTCGATGCATATACACAGAATGGATAAGTGATGTCTATCCCTTCAGAGGGATGTTGGGAAGGTTCTGACAATTTAGCAGGTCTGGATTTGATTCTGTGATAATTGGCTATATTATGCCTGATCCCTGGTAGAACAGTAGTTGAAAGAGCAAACAGCCAAAGCATTGGTGTTGCCTTAGGGCAGGGGTGTCCAACCTCGGTCCTCAAGGGCCACAGTGTCAGGTTGTCAGGATTTCCCCAATGAATATGGATGAATCTGTTTGCATGCACTTCCTCTATTGTATGCAAATTGATTTCATGCATATTCATTGTGGAAATCCAGAAAACTCGACCTGGCGAGGGACGATGTTGCACATACTGTTCTCATACCAAAATTTACTCTACCACACTGTTGGTTCCAAGTTTGACCTGACTATTCACTTGTGATGAAATTTTTGGCCTTGTGTAATTCCTTATCAAATTTATTAAACTGTCAGATAAAGACTGGCAAGGCCCGTCTGTGCAGTAAGGTGGCTAGGATGCTAATTGACTGTCTTAGCGGAACATGCAGTACCTCTTTTATGCCTTTGGAAACATTAATTGGTTAGCTCCCCTGTTCTTCTTTTTCTCAAGGGTATACATATTCAGGTCTTTAAGGGGTCCTTTTACTAAGGGAAGTAGGTGCCTACACACGTCCAACACGTGTCAAATCAGAACATGCGCCTTGGGCGATAATTCTGTTTTTGTTGTATGTACAAAACACGTGGTAGACATTTTCTACAGCATGGCGCTAACCGGGTGTTCAGCGCCAGTGTACGCACACTGAGTTAGTGTGTAAGACGTTACTTCCAAGTCAATGGGTGGCAGTAAGGTCTCAAGCTGAAATTGGACGCACACTGGTTTTAATTTTGCTGCACTTCCATTTTTGGCCAAGATCTTTATTCCAGGCATGCTGAAAAATGGACCTGTGCGCATCTAAAATGTGCGTCTAAAACACACGCCTACACCAGTGCAGGCCATTTTTCAGCGCACCTTAGTCAAAGGGCCCCTAATTCTCTTTTCAAGTTTCAAGTTTATTTAAATTTACTAATCCGCCAACCATGAGTACCATCTAGGTGGCTTGCAATTCATTCAATAGAAGAAAACAATAAAGTGTGCATATAAACAGACAAATTGAAAGGGGGGGAGAACTCCTTTATTTCAAGCAAAAGATGGGGAAAGAACAAGCGATAGGAATGCTCTCGCCAATTCAGCTGGGCATTCTGCAAATGAAAGATCTAACTGTAAACATCTTGAAAGAGAAATATCTGAAGTTCAGATTTAAAGGCAAAGAGTGAGGTCTGATGTCACAGACAAATCTGTAAAAAGTTCCAGAGATGTGGGTCTTCTTCACAGAGATCCCATATTGTTTTGGTCAGTTTCCTCTGAACCACTTTGAGTCTCTTCATACTGTTAATGAGATTCGGCCTCCAAAACTGAATACAGTAGTCAGGCGAAGTCTCACCAACACCATCTCCTCCTTTCTGCTGGTTATGCTCTAGAAAATGACACGGGGACAATGTTTGACCCCACCCCATCCCATCACAACCCCACAGGCCCTTTCTCCGTCCACGCCCCGTCCCCATGGGCTCTGTCCCCGCCCTAACCACATTGGCTCTGTCCCTATCCCCGTGTCATTCTCTGTTATGTTTCTCTCTGTACAGCCTAGTAACCTGGCTTTGGCCACCAACTTATCCTATTGTTAAAGCTGTGTGCCCAGATAATTTGGGAAGAATCTGTGGTGGAGATTTTCATCACCAAATATAACCTCTAGAATGCAATAACTACTGACTTTACAGGATTTTGCTGTGCTTCAGAATTGATTACGGATGCACAAGGGGAGGAAAGGTCACAGTTCTTTGGCTGGAAGAAATCTTAGGCAAATAGAAGAAAGCTAGACTTGATAAATTTTGTGTGTTTTTTTTTTACACCTAACTCATTTTATAGTTCTGCTTAAAATATGTAGCTGGTAAAAAGAAAAAAAAACTGCAAGGGCATAAGGCATCATGGGGAGTCAGAGTGGAAGATTATTACGCCTTCCATCCAAGCATTCTGCACTGATTCTCTAAAGTAATCTTTGCAGGCTATGCATTTAGGACCAGAACACACCAGCTAAATAAAAAAAAAAAAAAAGAAATCTCATCTAGTCTATTACTTTGGAATTGTCACGCTTTTCTCTTCCATTTGACACTCCCCCTCCCTCTGCATGAACTATTTTACTTTCACCCTGAATACGGGAAAAAGACAATGCCTTTTACAGCTCTGCTCTCTCACTGTGAGCTAGCAGATTATTCACAAAAACCTGAAAATCTGCCTAATTGATAAGGGGGGGGGGGGGGGAAGAAACAATAATCCTGCTGAGATCCATGTAGGTTGCATAAAAATAAGCTGTTCCGTTGTCTAAAGATGCTTCCCCGGGTTGATATTCATTATGTGGTTCAAAATATTTAAAACAGAAGAGAAAGGTAGTTGAGATATAGATTGCTTGATACGGTGTGTATTTAATATAACAGTCATGCATTATTCAGTGTTTTAATTTAAATAACAAGGAGTTTAGCATTCGCATTCCTACCTCGTCCTTCCAATTGATGAGCAATTAATTATTAAGGTACAGTACTACCAGCGTATATTTCAAGGTTGCTTGATAGACCTTAAGCTTTAGCTTTCTTTTAGCTGTTTTGTAATACAAAGGGTAAGCTATGTTTAGAGTATTTATCATATCAATTAAAACTCATTAATAATTTTCTGAAGGCATGATTATACTATCCTCTGTCGACGTGCACAAACAAGGTATTTACTGCTGGGAAGTAATGGGGTCTGTGTAAAGATGATACAGGTCAGTGTCCAGCCAGGGCAGTCAACATTTTTAAAAATATCAGCCACTGCTTCTGAAAAGAAAATGAGTATTTAGTGCTGGTATCTAGATAGTGGCCAGTGCTGAATGGCCAATGCTATCTGGATAGCTACCCTGATAAAATTAGAATTGCATATCACTGCCAACAATGACCTGTTTTTCCATAAAAGGCGGTTTAGCAAATCTCAGTAAGACACAACGCCAGGGACTGCCCTCGCATCACCCACCGACCACCCCAGCAATATCAGGATGGCGCTGAGATAGTCTGTAATCAGGGTCGGCCTAACCATTGGGCCAGATCAGTCACTGGCTCAGGGTGCTGGGTGATAAAGGGCATCAAGATCCCCAGTCTCTGATGTCATCACCAGTGCCTCTCCTGGGCTAAAGGTTAAGCTTCTTTTCCCTCCTCCCTGCGGGTCTGGTCTCTTTCCTTCCACCGTGGTTCTGTACATCTTACCTTGGCTGCAGGCTGCAGCAACAGCATGAACCACAGGTGACGTTCGGCCCACCACTGCATCTTCCTTCTGCCGCGTCCCACCTTCTCTGATTCAGTTTCCTATGGGTGGGACATGGCAGAGGGAAGATGCAAGGGTGGCCTAAAAGCTGCCTGTGGTTCATGCTGCTGCTGCCAGCAACCAAGATAAAGCATAGAGGATTGCAGTGGAAGAGGAAGGCAGAGAGAAACCGGACCAGAGGAGTGGGGAAAGAAGGGGAGAGACGCTGGACCAAGCGAGTGAGGGGGAGATGCTGGACTGGGAATGGAAACATTACAAGGGACTTAAGATGCCATAATTCCTTGAGCCAATCTTGTCTGTAACATTTTTCAGCAGCAAAGGCCCTTATATGTCAGCCTGACCCCAGCAGTAGCACTGTGAGATGCTAAAGGTTGCGGATGCCACTTTGAAACCCGAAGACGGCAGGTACAGGAGCAACTGGGGATCATTCCTGTCCTTCCATCCCTGGACCACCAGTGAATACTCAAGATAGATGGGGGGGGGGGGGCGGCTGTGAGGAGAAGATGTTTTTTAATGGGGAGGGGTTAAGGGGCCAGTGTGTGTGAGCAGGGTTTGGTCACTTGAGTCTTCTCTGTCTTCAGGGAAGTGGTGGGTCAGGGTGAGGTCCTTGCTGTGGGAGACAGAAAGAGAAGGAAGAACTTCAGACCATGTGCCTGTTTGATTGTGATGGCCTATTTAAGAAGATACATGGAAGCATTAGGCTGAGTAATTGCAGCCCAGTGTTTCTGAGCAGAAAAAATAACATAGCATGTGGAGTTCAATATAAGCTGTGTTATTCAATTTGCATAATTAAGATGTGTTTTACATATATTTGCATGATATGCATCTTATTATCTTATTATGTAGCCCACATTACCTTAAACTAATGTGTGTTATGGTAAAATAACATATGATTTTGACATTTAAGAACATAAGTGTTGCCATACTGAGATCAAGCCCAGTACCCTGTTTCCAGCAGTGGCCAATCCAGGTCACAAGTAAAGATCCCAGAATAGTAAAACAGATTTTATGCTGTTTATCCTAGAACTAAGTAGTGAATGTTCCCAAGTCCATCTTAATAATGGCTAATGGACTTTTCTTTTAGGAAATTATCCAAACTTCCTCCCTGCGTCATCTCATTCGTGCTTTGAGACTCGAGAGCTCTGCCTGGTTCTTGGGTCCTGAATGTGGAACGGGGAAGCACTTCTGAAAATGCTACCCTGGAGGTTCTGGATTTCAATTTACTACCTAAGAGCCTAAATTTGGCTTCTCTTGGGACAAATCCTAGGAGCAGAACAGTGAATCTCCACAACTGCTGTGCAGCTTTTAATTGATCGGGTTTTTTTTTCGACTTGTAATAATGCAGTGTATACAGAGGGTGCAGCTTTCTTGTAAGTATTTTCAGTTGTAACACCCTTACTCTAATGCAGACAAGTTGTCTGCTTCTGATCTCATCAGTAGGGAAACGTAGCAGCTGAGTCCAGGTCTGGATTTAGATGTAGGAAGCGGAAGCTATGCCCTAGGATGCCTGAGTTTGAAGGCACCAGTTACCAGTGATGATCCTAGGTCGACTGCCACCCGGGGCAGATCGCCGAAGCGCACCCCCCCCTCCCCGGGTGCATTGGAGTAGCAGCGCGGCTCTTGGCTCCGCTGGCTCCCTGCTCCCTCTGCCCCGAAACAGGAAGTAACTGTTCAGGGGCAGAGGGAGCAGAGAACCAGCGGAGCCGACAGGCGCGCGGCTGCTCTCTGCACCCCTCCAGCGGCGTGCATCCAGGGCGGACCGCCCCCACCACCCCGTCCTTGGTAGGCCGCTGCCAGATACCCAGGCTGATTATTGCTTTAGGGCTGCATGACAGGCTGACTGAAAGGAGTTCTGATACTGTGGCATTTTGACCTGAGTTCCTCATTCTGACTTTCCCCAATCTTAAATCTGGTCCTAGATGAATCAGTTGAAAACCAATGAGTAAATAGCTGAAATATTGTTTTTACAGTATATTTTTGGCCAAATCACAGTATCGTAGCTGTATAGGAGGCAATGACTTATTTAAAGCAGAGAACTGAGGAATTTTCATTACTTTAGGCGTTATCAGGGAAAGTCTGTAAACGTGTGCATTACAATACATTCTCCCTTCTTAACTGACGACACTTAAATGTTTATACGCATGCTTATTGTGGATATCCTGAAAACCTGATTGGCTGATCTTGAGCATTTAATATAGCTGGGTTTTAAAAGGTTTAGACAAGTTCTTGAAAGAAAAGTCCATAAACGTTTATTAAGGTGGACTTGGGGATAAGCAATCTCTCTACCTGGATTGGGCACCAGTGGAAATAGGATACTGGGCTTGATGGACCTTTGGTCTGACATAGTATGACAAATCTTAGTATTTTACATGCATAAACAATACAGGGGCAATGAAACAGTCCACAAGTTAAATGTGCATAGTTAAACCAGTCTGAAATGTCATTAATTTGCATGGTAAAATTAGCATGCCATACGGTTAAGTGAGGGAATATCATAGTTAATTGAAGCTTTAGTTTGTAACATGGTCTCTTCCACTTACTATTTAAAGCATCCTTTCACCAAAACTAGACCAGGTTTTGCGTTATTTATTTATTTATTTGTGACATTTATATCCCACATTATCCCAAACAAGTTTCAGTTCAATGTGGCTTACAATAAACAGTATAGGATACGTAATAAAGCATCAGAAAGTAATTTGTTGTAAGAATCCAATTTTACAATACAGTATCTTAAACATACTGGGATAGCTATGGAAGTTTAACATTTAGAAAATCTATTATGAATGAGAAATTGTACATGAAGCAAAGAGAAAGCTAATGGTAAATAGAGTAATAACCAATTCAGGTACTAATTAATTGTTTGAGATGTGGTTGTTCTTTGTGAGGTTTTGTTTGAATAGGAACGATCTGAGGATTTTGCGGAATCTAGTATATTCCTGTATATTTCTTATTTTGGGTGCTAAGGAGTTCCTCCATTTGGTTCCTAGGTAAGTGAAGTCTGCAGAGTGGACAGTTTTGTAGATCACTTTTTTGCAATTTGGGAGGTGTGGTCTGAAATAGCTTCTTGTCTCATATTTAGTGTTTCTTTGAGGTAAGTTTATTAATGGTACCATATAATCTGGAGCTGTGCCATTTAGGATTTGAAAGATAAAGGTGCATAATTCGAAGGTGATTGTTTTTAGCTTTCAAATGGGCTTTGCTATCAGCAAGCATGAACACAATACAATTTAGTAGGCACAGAGGTTCTACTATCTCTAATAAAGGACCAATCAACAGGTTGTGAGGATTGATGCTGTTCTTGATAACTGTTGATCTTAGGACTGGCATGATCTCATTTCATTACAGTCTGCTAAGATCTGAGCTCTTGGATGAAAATAGACCCTACTTTACCTTTTGACTGAGATTTAAAAAAAAATGGTTAAATATGGAAATTGACATCCTGCCACAGACGTCAGTTGGGAGGGCTATGATTTTCCGAGCTGAAAAGTGTTTGCTGAAAGCATTGCGCAAGGGTATGCTTTGCTGAGTTGAGTGGTGGCGGAGGCTTTGGGTACGTGAATGTGTGATTGCATACGGCCGAGTTATGTGCCATTGACTCAGTAGGAATAATGGATGAGTGGGGGTGAATGAGTAGCAGGATGCCTTGGTAGTGATAGGGGAAGCATGCAAAAGGGTGCTGGTGTGTGTCTGTGGAAGGAGAGAGAAGGTAATCAGCTCTCCTCCTTTCCTTATTCTTCTCCTCCCCTTGCTTACACTTTTCCTTTCTCCATCTCTTCTGCTCTCCCTGCTTCCACTTTTTCTTTCTCCCTATTTCTCTCTGTCCTGTCTCTTCTCAGTGTCCCTACTCCTCTGTTTATTTTCATCCTCTATGCACCACTAATCAGCTCCAGTGCTCTCCTCTTTGGGTTCATGGGCGTCGGATCCCCATCAGCATAGTTCTGCTTTGCCTGCAGCCTCTTTTCTGTGCTAGCCAAGTTATATGGAGAGACGGATGAAAGGATTGACCCTTGTCAAGAGTCTTTGACTTGAAATGTGTCTATTGTGGTTTGGGGTTCAAATGCAGGATGAAAACATGCATATACTATTGTGGAAATGGTTTACATTGCACATGTTAAAAATTATTTGAGGTTGCACCATCCCAAATTCACCTGAACATTTAGTTTTAGACATGACTGGGGTAGGTAGAGAAAAATCAAAAGGTGAAACCCTCTTGACTCGTAAGTTGTGCTTGATCGCCACGAAATGTATTGTGCAGCCATGGGTGTCCTCGGACCCTCCCGCTTATTGAAAGTGGAGGAACCAGGTTCATCAACTTCTGATTTGGGAAGCCTGAGAGATGCTTGGCTTTTCTAGAAGGAAAATATAATTTTTGATGATTTGGAACTGTTTTATTCAACATATAACACTAAATAGAAGAAGCCTCTGTTTACTACTACTAACCATTTCTGTAGCACTACTAACATATGCAGTGCTGCTAAACATTTTTTGTATTATCTTCATTGGCCATAGGAACCCAGGCTGATGGTGGTGGTAGATTTATAGTTCTCTGTTGGGCGGGTTTAGGTTGGGTGAGGTTGCAGGGGTGGGGGAGGAGGGAAATTCACTGTTTGACTGGTGCCTAAGTTAGGCGTGGATCCCCAGAATTCTATAATACTGTGATTATCTTTAGTGAACACCCCTGAACTGCCAATGCCCCTTTCATGGCTACACACCCTTTTCAGTTGTGTGCTAAAAGATTTGCATATGGATAGTTATAGAATAATGCATATGAAGATGCGCACACATAAATCATAATTGAAGCAAATTAACTGCAATAATTAGTTGTTAATACCTAATTATTGCTAGTTAATGGTTCAGTACTCAACACGCATGCCAAATTTAGACTGATCTAATGTTTAATTATACAATTTCAATTGTAATTTTATTCCATTTTATTGTGCCACGACATTTCATACAATATGTTTATTTGATCAACTAGAAACATTTCATAAAATCATGTATTGTTCAAAATACTAACCATGTGTTTTTATAATAATATTGTACAATTTATAATATTTTTTTAATTTCATATATATATTTGATCATGTTATTATTTTAACGAGTTAAAGATAATTCACAAGTTTGTACAATCCATGCTATCATTTTAGACAATGTTAGTTCATTATATTTATGTTCATCAAATATTTGTCAAATCAATATATACTTTTTAATATATTTTATTGTTTAATTTAGGTTATAAAGACCCCTGAAGCAGGCCATTGTGCCGAAACACGGCCGTGTCGGGTCGCTGTTATGTACACATAATTTTTTAAGTGAATAAATATAAAACAGTTGGTATCCTCATCCATTCTCCTCACTTTTTTGTTTCATCTGCCAAATTTAGACACCATATATAGAATCCATGGGATACTGCACAGTATTTCTAAATAGTGTACGCTATTTTTAGCAGATAACAAAACACAAAATGGCATTTTTTTTCTCTTCATTTTCTTTTGGTAATGTCATGAAATGACATGGGATGTGTTATTACCACAATATCCTATGTAAGTTTATATTAATCATTTTCACTAAAACATTTTCTTGAAGAGGAGGAAAAGACTTTAGAAGCTCAGAGACCTTCTACAAATCAGTTGCAGATCTGAGCCCCACCATCACCAGTCATAAAAACCTCCCCTTCTTGTATTAACTATTTTTTATGTTTTATGTTTTTTTATATAGTCCCTTTAATTTCTCAATGTTGCAGATATCTAAATTCAGGCTAAGAAGATTACTAGTTGCTCCCTCAATCTTATCAAACACAAATCATAAAAAAATATACAATACAAGAAAGGGAAATGTTTTTATGACTGGTGATGGACTCAGAGCTGTAATTGATTTCCAGAAGGTCTCTGAGCTTCTGAATTCTTTTCCTCCTCCTCCTCAAAGATACCAGGATAAACTTACATAGGGTATTGTGGTTAATCACAGATCAGTACATTTAAGTGCCCATTTTTGACCAATAGTTGAAAATCCTTAAATATGGGATATGCTATTGACATTTCGTATATCGATACAAATGACATCCCATTCCTATCAGGCACATAGAATGCTGATAAATGGGTTCTGAAACATTTTACTGTTGAGAAAAAAGAAACACAAAGCCATTAGTTTATAAAGTTGTATTTTTTTTTCTTTCTTCCTACAGAGAAAGAAACCTTCTTAGATCCCTTTGTGTTGAGGGATCTGCTGCCAGCATCACTCGGAAGTTATTACCGCTACACCGGTTCACTGACAACCCCCCCGTGTAGCGAGATTGTGGAGTGGATTGTTTTTAACCGACCCGTTCCAATCTCTTATCATCAGGTAGGTTCAAATTGACAGCCAAAGACCACATATGTGGGTGAACTGCAGTCTCTGTGTTGTTTAAGATATATCTTGGTGCCCTTGCCTGTTGTGGACTTCTAGAGTTGTTCATTGATATTTTCCTGTAATCTGTTTCTTTTCTTTATTCTTTCCTTATGGTTCACTCTTTTTTTGTATGAAATAGGGATGGAAACTGAGAAATATAAATATTCAAAAAATAATCTCTGAATTCTTCAGCATAACTGCCACCAAGTTAAGACGGTAGTCCTGTGTGTGTCAGTGAAGGTAGCAGGAACATACCCTGCAATCAGATTAACAATTTCTATTTTTAAGAGTGTACCAGGGAGCAATTTAAAAAATTATAGATGTATATGCGTTTTTGTAATTTCCACACTGCTAGTCCCTCTTGATCCACAGTTTATTACTGAAAAAGTATGAACTAAACCCAAATAAATAAATAAAAGATTTTATGAACCACTAGAGGGAGATTGGGATAGTCAGAAATGCACCTGTTGACGTGATAGGATAGGTACCCATAATGCTGTAGTGCTTTCTATGGTCACTATACCATCCTAGTCTTCACAGGTTTCTAAAGAATTAGAAAGGCTTGTTTTGCCTCCATAAATCACCCTTTGCGTGTATTCCATGGGTCCCTCTCCATAACCATTTTTTTTTTCAAAGCAAGAGAGCAGATTGATGTGAGGAAGTGTACATAAGTAATGTCACACTGGGAAAAGACCAAGAGTCCATTGAGCCCAGCATCTTGTCCACGACAGCGGCCAATCCAGGCCAAGGGCACCTGGCAAGCTTCCCAAACGTACAAACGTTCTATTCATGTTATTCCTGAAATTGTGGATTTTTCCCAAGTCCATTTAGTAGTGGTTTATGGACTTGGCCTTAAGTGGTACGTTAAAAGGAGAATTCTTTAATTTTGCATCTGCGTTCACGCACCCTAATGTGCATAAGTGCACAGAATGCTAGCAGTTACATGGATAAATATTCATTTACCCACAAAAGTGCCAGCAGGGCACTTAAGAGCAATTCTGCAACTGCGTGGATAAGTGACATGGCCTGTAAATGCAAGGGAGATGTACATGTGAGAGGAGCATGGGCAAAAAGTGGACAGGGCTTGCAGTTATATGTAAGACTTAACAGAATGTTGGTCAGTTATCTGTGTCCTTGATGCATGTACCTTACCGCTTTTACTACTACTACTTATCAAGGTCTGTGGCTGGTGTAACTGCGGGAATGTACATGTAGGCACACCGATACCAGGGTATGTTAATATGAAATAGTACCAGTTCTTCACGGTCTTACCTGAATCTCCACTACCCAAATTGCAAAGGACTAAAGTACAAGACAACCCATGCGTCCAACTTCTCTTACATAAGCACGTACCTGTGGAACGCATTGCCACAAGTGGTGAAAACAACTTATGATCACCTAAAATTCAGAAAATTACTAAAGACTCACCTATTCGGAAAGGCATATCCGAATGACCCAACTTAAGTGACTCAACCCTGCAACACTTCACTATCAAAGATCGTATTGGACATTGACAAACTCTTTTACCTCAACCCAACTTGATTGAATCTTATCTTCCCTATCCCAATACAACATTTTGTACTTATCCTGTACCGGAATTGGCCAATGCCTTCACGGTAATATGTAAGCCACATTGAGCCTGCAAATATGTGGGAAAATGTGGGATACAAATGTAAAAATAAATAAATCCCATCACAGATGCTGATTATAGAATAGGATCTCACTACACAACATTGGGGCACCTAATCAGAAGCACCCACTCATAGAATTGTCCCTTAGGACTTTATTCTATAAAGAACCACCTAGTTTTAAGTGGCAGGAAGGCATGTAAATGGCCACTTCCATGTGTAAATGACTACTTATAGAATACCAACTATCACGCATAAGAATAGCCAATCCAGGTCACAAGTACCTGGCAGAAACCCAATTAGGAGCAACATTCCAGAATCCCAAAGAGTAGCAACATTCTGTGCTTCCAATCCCAGGGCAAGCAGTGGCTTCCCCTTGGTCTATTTTAATAGCAAACTATGGACTTTTCCTCCAGGAACTTGTCCAAACCTTTTTTAAAACCCAGATATTCTAATTGCTGTTACCACATCGTCCAGCAATGAGTTCCAGAGCTTAACTATTCGTTAAGTGAAAAAGTATTTCGTCCTATTTGTTTTGAAGGTATTTCCATGTACCTTCGTTGAGTGTCCCCTAGTCTTTGTACTTTGTGAAAGAGTAAAAAAAAAAAAAAAATCAACATTTCTTCTAGTTAGTATTCTGTAGATTTCATTTATGGGTGACCAGAATACTACCATTTACACACATTTTTACCACCTAAAACTGGGAAGCTCCTTACAGAAGTACCCCCGTTGTTGTGATCACAATAAACTCTACTGCTTTCAATTGTTTCACAATCATCCATTTATGAAAAAAATAGCATGGTTCACTGTAGCATATATTTAAAATCTTGTTACACAAATTGAAGGCAACTTTGTCCTTTTGTAGCCATGTAATAACTTTTATTTGCTTATGAATGGCTGCTTCCTTCTCCATGTAAATTTTTGAATAAAAAGAAAGGCACCCAATATTTCACATAACATTAGTTTACTTTTCTAAATCTTAATAATACTAACTTGAAATGGCACTTGCCCAACTGCAGTCCACATCATGACTTCACCATCCGCTAGAAGGAAATTGAAGAAAATAAAATAAAATCTGCTATCATTGAGCATTCCAGAATTAATTATTTGCTTTTAATTTTTAAAAGTATTTAAGACTTCTGAAACATGCCAAATTGGCAATGCTGGAAACTTTTGTCCTTTCCGGGGAAAGCGAGAACAGCATGGGCGGCAGCAGCAGAATGCCTGCCATTCTGCCTTCCCAATATGCTTCAGTGCTGTACTGCAGGTACCATCTTTAGGACATGAAGAAAGTTCAGCTTTCATGTACCTTCAGTCCTTATGTGCTGTTAAAACTAAAGAAAATGTGCCAAATGATATGTTTTTCTTTTTTTGTGCTTTGGATATTGGTGTACCAGGAACTGGACTGAAGCCACAATCTCATTATTTTTCTGTTGGGAAAAATTAAAGATGTGTATAGAAGCATGGGGATATGCAAAGAAATGCATTACATCCATATTGCAAAAACTGAAGGTAGTCTTTTTAAACTGGAATATTCACGTCCTTGCTTTATAAACGAAGGGGTTAATATGCACAAACATTTATGCAGTTAGCCGATTTTCCAGTTAAATATCGTATGAGGATAATAACTCAGTTTCTTGTGCACCTTAAATATATACATTCTCTCAACTAATAACTGCTAGAGTAATGAATAAAAAGTGCTTTTTAGAAAACTGATTTTTTTTTCATTGTTACCTTTTTCTATTTTTGCTTTGCCAAAAAGCAGTCATCCCCTTGCCGGTGTGCTGTGCAAGGGAAAATTGCCCATCAAGTCGTCTGGGTGCAGCAGTTTTGAAAACACCCCTGGTAATGATTTCCCCTTGTGCATGCAAATTGAAAAAAGACTGATGCTGAGAGCTTGGTGGATGAATGAAGCCACTTCTTATAGAGCCGAAGGTTGCCGGCTCTAGTCCTTCTTGGGAATCCAGTTTCCACAGATGCCCGTAGGATTTATCTGGTAGCAGACCCTACTTATCAAGTTGTATGTGGTGAAGTAGAATGAGATGAGACACATGCTGTATTCTTAAAAATGTAAAGTATCCTCTAAGTTCATAGGTTTGTATTTTGTATCATACTTGTGACTGTTCAGCCATATTGGAGAGTTGGTTGTCCATGTCAACAATTTTACTTGTTTTAAGTCATCATCCCCCGCATTCTGTATAGCGTTCCTAGAGAGCCACACTGAAATCAGTGCATAACTAAATTGGCCTAACAACCCATGGAGCACAGGTTGGAAGAGAATGATGTGGTATTTCAAAAAAGTTGAAAGCATGTCTACTTGGCAAGGTCTCGGGCTATTTTGGTGGGAAATAAACGTAGTGGAGAATAAGTAGAGTTGTAATGTGGGGGGTAGAGTTGCAGTTAAAGGCTAGCATGGTGAGGTGGAAAAGATATATAATCTATACACTATCTGTCTTTGGGAGTGGGATTAGGTGAGAGAAAAATATATAAAATCTATAACTCAGCCTCCTTTAACTTTGCTATAGGAGGCAATTTATGGGGATGAAGTGGAGCTGGGTTTGGGTTATTCTTTGTATTTTGAGGTTTTTAGAGTATGTTTGTTTTATGCAAATTACGTCGAACAGTAGTTGTACTGGGGGAGTGGTATATAAATAATAAATGAAATGAAAATGAAGTTATGCACCATGAGGAGCACTTTCAACATTTCTTTGGTTAATGAAAGAATATTCTCTGTGGGGTTACAACCTCCTATTCTATCTTCTCCTTTGTCTGCCATGGCCCTTGTTTTTCCCTCTTTTCCGTTGCTTCCCTCCCCATTCTCATCATTCTCTTTTCCCTATTTTTCCTTTCTCAAATGTTCTTTAGATTGCAGCAGAGAACAATTGTGGGCCAGAAGCACAGGGACAGAGAGAGATCATGTGCTCCTGGGCTTTGTGGCACCTCCTCCTCACATCTCTTCCCTGCTTACTTATTCCACAGGAAATCTTAACAGCAGTAGTGAGGAGACACCGCAATGACATCTAGGCATGTGTGTTTCTTAATGTACCCCTGAGCTATCAGCTACTAGGGCTGATTTGTGGTGATAAGGAATGCTGATGTGGTATACCAGCCCTTTCTTCCACAATTAATCTGTTCACGCTGCTGTCTGCGTCAGTGTTAGAGAAAATATTACAGATAGCTGATATGTGGGAAATAAGCCAATTAAAACTGAAGTTGCACATTCATCTGTAATATTTATAAATGATATTTGGGCCCGGATTACCAAACATAATTTAAAACAAATTTAAATGATTTTTAATAGGCAAAGGATGTCAATCTATAACTGTGAGCCTGTTCTATAAAGGAAGATAGGCAAATACTTTCCCTTATGGAATATTAGCATAACATAAAAATGCACACCTAAATGCCAGAGATAAGAACATAGGAGCCCTTTTACTAAAGCGTGCCTAAAAATGGCCAGTGCTGGTGTATGTGCATGTTTTGGACACGCGCAGGACCATTTTCTCAGCGCCCCTGGGAAAAGGACATTTTTTGAGTGGCCGAAAATGGATGTGCAGCAAAATTAAAACCAGCATGCATCCATTTTCAGCCTGAGTCCTTACCGCCACCCATTGACTTAGCGGTAAGGTCTCACGTGCTAACCTGGCGGTAAGCGTCAGCACAGCGCCTACGCGACTTTATAAAAGGGCCCCATAACTTGTAGTATTCTATAGTTTACTTGCATAAGTTCGAGTCTGCCAGTGCTCTACCTGTGCAGATGCCTACATAAGTAATGCCACACTGTGAAAAGACCAAGGGTCCATCGAGCCCAGAATCCTGTCCAAGACAGCGGCTAATCCAGGCCAAGGGCATCTGACGAGCTTCCCAAACGTACAAACATTCTATACATGTTATTCCTGGAATTGTGGATTTTTCCCAAGTCCATTTAGTAGTGGTTTATGAACTTGTACTTTAGGAAACTGTCTAACCCCTTTTTAAACTGTGCTAAGCTAACCGCCTTCACTACATTCTCCGGCAACGAATTCCAGGTTTAATTATGCGTTCGGTGAAGAAAGATTTTCTCCAATTTGTTTTAAATTTACTACACTGTAGTTTCATCGCATGCCCCCTAGTCCTAGTATTTTTGGAAAGCGTGAACAGACGCTTCACATCCACCTGTTCCACGCCACTCATTATTTTATATACCTCTATCATGTCTCCTCTCAGCCCTCTCTTCTCCAAGCTGAAAAGCCTTAGCCTCCTTAGTCTTTCTTCATAGGGAAGTCGTCCCATCCCTGCTATCATTTTAGTCGCCCTTCGCTGCACCTTTTCCAATTCTACTATATCTTTCTTGAGATGCGGCTACCAGAATTGAACACAATATTCAAGGTGCAGTCGCACCATGGAGCGATACAATGGCATTATAGCATCCTCACACCTGTTTTCTATACCTTTCCTAATAATACCCAACATTCTATTTGCTTTCCTAGCCGCAGCAGCACACTGAGCAGAAGGTAAAATACATGTTGTGTAAAATACGTGTGTATATACAGAATAGTGCTTAAGTGGAATTCTAGCATTTATGCACATAGATGACTAGAATTACCCCCAAAGATTCAACTGCACCAATCTAGTACAAGCTGCATTTGATTTCACATCTTACTCACCTATTGTAGCAACATTCAGGGAAACGTACAATATAAGAACAAAATGTATGAAACGTTGTTCTGAACGTAGCAATATCCTATTTGGTTTTTTATGTAGGGCTTTATCCCGTCTCCTCGTACAGGTTAAATTTGGAGGGCAGGTTGTCTTTTTAAAGAAAAAGTTCTGCTTGCTCGCTAAATGACCCTTTGATATTTTCAGTTTCAATCCCTTTCGAAGGAACAGGATTCCTACATTCAGGTCAGCTTAGCTCTGGGATGTGTGTTAGGCTGGTAAGATTCTTTTCAGAAATAAGAAATTCTGTGCCTATAGGGAAAAAAATCTCCTCCTCAGTCAAGAGTCAAGTGCTAAATTAGAAGAAATGCTATAAATTGGAAAGCATGTATTACTAGATGCAGACTGGGTGAAGTACCAGCTCTGGACAGTGATCCATGGATTTTCTGCTTTTGCCATTTAGGGAGTTTCAAAGAAAGTTATATTTCTGTTAACCATGGCTGGCTAGGATTGTACATGGATTTCCTTACAGTAGTTGACTGCCAGGTAATTGCTGAGTTTAACATTATTAGAAGTAGTTTTAGCTGGATGTAGTTTTAGTAAAATAAATGCAGCGATGAAAAATACAAGAGGGTAATGAGTCGATATCAAATAAATGATACTGTACTGTAAATTATTTAGGAAATGTGGAAAACAAAACAGCAGATCAATATAACATGCAAAGATTTTATTAATGATAGCAGAATAATGCCCGACACAGGCCGTGTTTCGCCCAAATGGGCTGCTTCAGGGGCTAAAATGGAAAACTTCCAATAGGAACAATTGTAATGTTCATACAAGAAAAAACCAGCACATCCGAAAAGACCAATAATGTGTCTAATCATATGAAGCCTCTGCTAATAACGCTGAAAAAAAAAAAAAGAAGAAGTCGTTTTAGCTGGATGTAGTTTTAGTAAAATAAATGCAGCGATGAAAAATACAGGAGGGTAATGAGTCGATATCAAATAATACTGTACTGTAAATTATTTAGGAAATACAGAGGTAAAGAACATATCCTACCTTATTGAATGGGAATTAATCCTACTAATTTTGAAAACTCTTGTTAGTTATTCTATACATTTTACAAACATAGCATTTAAAAATTATCCGAGGTTCCAGGTAGATATGCCAAGGCTTAACATATTTGGTATCCTGCTCTCTCTCACTATGAGTTCCTATTCTCATGTGTCAGAGTCACACGGAGAGCAAAGTTGTTTAAGCAGCAATCAATTCCTTTCAGCTTCCCAATTATCCTATTTCCACTATCAGTCCCTCCCAAGAAGAAGCCAGGGATCAACTGGGTAGGTTACAACCAATGGCAACTACAGATGCAGGAATGAGGAGTGAGCCAGGCCAGGAGGATATTCCAGTTCTGGGTGCTAGTGAAGCTTCTGTATGAACTGTATTCTTAAGAGGGACAGTGGAAGTACTGCGTGTTCCTGAGAGATGGAGGGGGAGTTGGGGGGGTCAAGAAGGGGTAGGAATGAGAGAGAGAGAGTGGGGGGGGGGGGGGGGGGGGGGGGGTACTGCAGGCTGAGAAAAAGAACTGTCCGTATATTTGTAGTTTGTGATATACTTGGTGAGGGTCTGTTTGAATTCTGCATATATATATATAAAGGCCAGCTATTCTGTTTGTACTGATTGTCTGTGTGGGATCAATCTGTACTAATCTGGCTTGTTTAGATTTCTCAATAGGTGTTTTGAGCTTCTACCTACTGCAGTGGTTATAGTGTTGCCTTTTCTTAGGTGTAGGCCCTGTCGTTTGACTCTTGTTAGTTAGTGCTGTCATGGTATGGTAGAATTCTACTTTAAGTGCTGAGTGGCTTTTGTAGGATTTTGCATATTCACAGCCCTCTGGATTCTATATATGGTGCCCAAATTTGGGTACGCTGCCAAGATGTGCCTGCAAATTAATTGACTAATGAGCTCTTATCCATTAATAATTGGGCGCCAGCAGTCACTTATTGATGTTAATCGGCACTCATCAAAATTTGCGAACACATCTGACTGTATGCTGTTCTATAGCACATATCCCAAAAGGGAATGTAGCCATAGGAGGGGCAATGGGCATGTCAGAGGCATTCCAAAGTTGCTCATGTAGTTATAGAATACTGGGTAAGCGCGCCTAACTTGGGTGTGTCTACTTCTGTCTTGCCTCTGAGACAGGAGTAAACTTCTGGAAGTCTCCTGGAGGGTGGACCCTTGCCCCTCAGGCAGAACCCCAGGCAAGAAAAACTCTGGCTACTAAATAAGTGTTAGACATAATAAATGTTTATTCAAATTGTCAAAGAAGCCAGTCAGTAATTATTGAAATAGTAGCAAATAAACTCCAAATACAGTATAATATGTAGTAAATAAAAACAGAGTTTTCCCTGGGAGCTGTCAATATGTCCACCTGCTAGTGGATGCACTGAGGCTCGCCATCCTCAGTTCTGTTTCTCTTAAATACTTTTTTCTTCCTTTCTTCATTATCTTAATTATAATTACCCTTCCTATCTAATGAATATGCATCTTTCCAAAACATTCTGTTTTCTGTTATGATGAATCCAATTCCAGCACGTTCCATCAACTTCTATCATTTATTCCCTCAAATTGACAGTTAGGGCCTGTCATGCACATAAGCATATCTTTTCATTAGATAATGGTTAAAGTTACCATGTTACTGCCCCCACCCTCTTGTTATGGCTACAATTTTACCCACACCTACTTACTTCTCCTTTTGATTGTTTATCTGGATACAGCGGCTGTCCTTAGTCATAGGAGTCTCTGTCTTAGTTGCTGACAAGCAACTTATCACAAGTTAGCAAAGGCCAAATATCAAACCACAACCTTAGGAGGGTAGTTTTCAGAAAAAAGCACATTATAGCTCTCTTGCAACTCTTAAGTCTGCTCCCAGCTCAAGAAAAGCAAAATAGCTATATTAAAATAAAAACGAGAAATACGTATGATTTGCACCTTTTCATGGCCTTTATGATATACAAGTGCCAGCATTTATACCGGGCTTCAGCTGATGTAAATCTGGCACCCAGAGTTAGGTGTTGGAATAAGTGCTTTTTTATAAATGGGACATGCCCTCCATAGAATATCGTTTAGAACCGATTTTTTGGAGGGTGGCCATTTTTGAGCGCTATTGATAGAATTATTCCCGATATGTCTAGTACCGGATTTTGGATTTGGATTTTGCTCATGCCTTTCTCAGTAGTAGCTCAAGGTGAGTTACATTCAGGTGCACTGGGTATTTTCCTGTTCCTGAATGCTTACAGTCTAAGTCTTTAGCTGAGACAATGGAGAGTTAAGTGACTTGTACCAGCAGCAGTGGAATTTAAGCACTGTTTTCCCTGGTTCTCAGCCTGCTGCTCTAACCATACAGCTAGTACTGATAATACGTATTCCAAACATGTTTGGTAGGTAAATAATCATTTTATAGTTGCCAATAACTATAAGATTTCTGTTTCAGTGCTGCAGAATATCACTGTTCACATGGCCACAGGAAGATGCTGGACTTGGCTGGGAGCCAAGTTTCAAAGTACTGGCATAGATATCCAGAATACTGCAAATATTGTTCTATTTAATATGTTGTTTTATTTTTGTGCATTATTTTGATTTTTTGGCACATAATTCCCTGGAGTGTAATCAGTGTGCATATTACCATCAATAATAGAAGTATCGGGGTGGGGGAAGGAGAAGGTGGTGAAGTTTACCCAGAGCGTCACGATGAAGGGATTCTTCCCAACTATGTTAAAAGTACTCCCACTGTCACCCCCTCCCAAGGATTTTAATTTCCCTTCCATGCCCCATCCTGCCTCATCCTAGCCCCACCCCACCTTACCTTAGCCCTGCCCCAGCCCTACCCCACTTTCGCCTCTCCATACATCTGAGTCACCAACTGCCCATGCATGTAGGTGAGTCTTTCTTTCCTCTTCATCTTCATGTATCTCCCCTTCCATTTTGGGAGTTATGTTTTGTTTTTCTCTGGCGGGAACAGTACCTTTCCCTTTAACAGATACTTGTGTTCATATTTTGAGCCACTGAAGAGCGAATTACTAAGATGCAGTAAAATCTCACAATTTATTGCAGCTTAGTTTACTATGAAGTTACTAACCTGCAGTAATCCACTACTATAGGTTAGTGACTTCTGTGGTAAAGGAATAACTAGTCAACTTTGCAAGCTGTGTAACCTGCTCCACTAATGAGTGGTCTGATGCTCCTGGGAAGCCATCATAAAAGAGGCAAGAGCTCCAATAATAGTAAGAGTGGACCCCTTCCCCTTTACCCCCAGAAAATCCATCCCCAAAGTATCCAATCCAAGCCCCTCCATTCCGCAGATTCCTAATCAAGGTCCCCACTCTTGTAGGTGACCCTAGGCCTACCTCAGCCAATACCAGTTGGTCTAGTGGAATGGGGTAGGAGCAATCCCCAGTCATTCTTACCCAGTGTGACGCTGGGTTCAAAATGGCAGATTATATGATAGCTTGATCCCTAGCATTAGTATCATGAGACTATTGCTAGGGGTCGAGAGGCATTATTTTGAACCTAGAGTTTTTTGGGATAAGAGTGACTGGGATTTACTCCTACCCTTTCCACTAGAGCACCATTATTGGCCAAGGTAGGCCCAGGGGGACCTTCAGAGGATGGAGAGCATTGATTAGGAGTCTAGGAGGAAGGGTAGGAGTGCTTGAACTGCAATTAGCTGTGGACTGCCCTCCCGCAGGAGGTGGTGGAAATGAAAACGGTAACAGAATTCAAACACGCATTGGATAAACATAAAGGAATTCTTTTCAGAAGGAATGGATCCTAAGGAGCTTAGCCGAGATTGGGTGGCAGAGCCGGTGGCGGGAGGCGGGGATAGTGCTCGGCAGACTTATACGGTCTATGCCAGAGCCGGTGGTGGGAGGCGGGGCTGGTGGTTGGGAGGCGGGGATAGTGCTGGGCAGACTTACACGGTCTGTGCCCTGAAAAGGACAGGTACAAGTCAAGGTAAGGTATACACAAAAAGTAGCACATATGAGTTTATCTTGTTGGGCAGACTGGATGGACCATGCAGGTCTTTTTCTGCTGTCATTTACTATGTTACTATGACTATAAGATGTATTGTAAAGTTAGGTTATAAACTACTCCATTATCATCACTACAACTATTTAAAGTGTATTTGGAGGGGGTGTGTGGGGGAAGAGAAAGTCTGCTTTTGGTATTATTACATCTCCAGCCCCTTTAAGATGGTGCCCAGGAGCATTGGGCCAGGTGTCAGCAGGTTGATGTTCCTAGGCAGGAAAAATAACACCAGCTCAAAGTTGGTATTATTTTTATATGAATATCATAACTCGTAAAGTTATACTCAAGCTTTGTTATTTTATTTGCATAATAATTAGGTGCAGCCCATAGTGACTTAAACCAACATGTATTATAGTAAATAATTCATGATATTGCCATTTAACGCTTGTTAACAGGCAAATATTGTGCATTATTCCCTTAAACACTTGGCAACTAACACTCCCCCCCCCCCCCCCGGAACTATGGAAGGCTTGAGAATTTACCCAGGTAACTGTTTAGTAACCTTATAACTTGTCCTCCTACTGTTTCCTTTCTTTTTGTATTGTTTCATGGGCACCAATGGCGTTTTGCGTTGCTTGTTTCATTTGGAAAGCAATATGACACTTAAATCTTTCTAAATTTATAGCCTGGACACACTGCCTGCCTCTGTGGCCTTCAGTGTCAGTCTGTGAGGCATTAAATCTCACTCTTTAGGATGGGTCCAGTCATGGAATTTCTGTAGTGAAAGAAAAATGTTCATGGATGTTCTGCTACATTTTCTACAAAAAGCGTTTTGGGTGTGATCCTAAATCACCAGCAGATATTTTAACACAGAAGATCATTTTCAAGATCAAAGAGCTTATCTGAAAATTGCCCACCCTTTATCCAGTGAAAGGTACACGTGTGTTTGCAAAACACACCCACTTTTTAGCCTTGTTAGGCATTCCCAGAGATGTGTTTAGGTGGGGGAATTAAAAATGTGTGTAGGTTTCTTTTCAGTTTCCCATGCATTATTTCTGTATTTAAAGTATCCACAAATAAAGCCAGCGTAACTTGCAGATACTGCATTGTTCACACAGCAATTTTCATAGTTTGTATGTTACTTTACTTTGAAAATGGATATAAAGACTACAGATAACATGTGCCCATGGACTTCCCCATAACAAAAATATCTTCGTTTGAGGGAAAGTGGGTTTGAAGCATGCATTAACATCTAGAAAATTTACAGCTAGTAGAAGCAAAGCCCATAAGAAAGCTAGTTGGGTGCTGAAAATGCTGATAATAGAATATTAACAGAGCTAGTTGGCCACTGAGCAGCCTACTGAAGATTTTACCCCTTATATATGGGGATTTCTAGGCACCCCCTTCAGTCTTTTTCTTTTGTCTTCAACTCCATGTGAGCTGAGAGAGTTTGGCCTATATATAACTCCTGAAGTTAGGTGAGTAGATTCTTAGCAAAATAGACACCTATTCCTCTCAAGCCCAGCACCTGATACAAAAGGCAGTCCCCTCTTGGCTCTTGATTTCCCCTCTCTGTCAATTCAAGCAGTTAAGGGTGAAAAAATCCACACTACCTGAATAATATTTTCCTGGAGCTCTTCTGAATGTCCCACTAGCCCTTTGAAATCTGCCTGTAGCACTGGTAGATGATGGTATTCAGCAGTGTTGGAATAGGGGCTCTCACATTGCTACTGCAAGTTGGGGGGAACCCTCTAGAACCAGTAGTACAAATTCTGAAGGTTTGGGGGGGGGGGGTGGAATTGGGAAACAATCTGGAGAGATATTGCTGCATAGGTCATGTATTCAGAGGAGATCAGGAAGGCCTGTATGTAACATTAGGGGCTGGTAGGAGGTAGTTCAGATCCCTCACAAGGGAACCAGTCTACACTGAGGGTAGAGGAGGGGTAGTTGGATATACATCACCTGTGTTAGATACAAGAGTAACTGCTTTAAATCTCGCCTGATTTGCACCTATCTATGTTTGTCTAACTTTCTTTTCCTGACTTGTGTTCAGCTCCGGACCACCTATAATTTGAGTGGCTAAATGAAGGCTTTTAGGCCTGCAGTGTTTTCAGAGGCTTTGATCTAGTTATCTGACTATGTACTTAGACATATAGAAATGACTTTGAAAATTTACCCTTGTATGTATTACTGAATATGAAGCTGAGAATCCATTTGGTTGTTGGGTAATTGCCTTTTATCAACAGTTTTATGATACCCATAATTTTGTTGTTTTTGTTTTTTTTACTTCTCTTGTATTTGATTCTATTGATAATGGAAATAGCAGAAAATATATGATAGCCCATGTTTTTCCAAGAAAAAGAATGCCTAAAAAAGATTTCTTTGAATATAGTGGAGAATTTTGATGCATATTGTATGCAAAACAGGCCATATTTCTTTTACAATAAAGCAGCAGTTGTATAATAACAGATGCTTATTTCTATGATAATGAGTTTCATTTGCGGAAGCTTTTTCCCTCTCACCCACATGAAATGGGAGACATCTTTACATAAATCAGATCTAATATGTTTTAATGGGACCAAACCAAGAACGAAACTTTCTGTGTTTTTGGTGTACTTAAGTAAGGGCTGTCCAAACCAGGCACAAATGTTTTATACATCTGTGCACAGATTGAACGGTACCCACTCAATTTCTGGCAGGATGGACCACAGAGCTGTTAGATCAGTCTATTGGCAGTAAATTCAGCGGGCAGCTTGGTTTCCTGTATGACTTATCAGTCTTGGCATCAGAACTTCCTGCCATATTTTACGTCCTTATCAGCCGTCCAGATTCTAGCACATTGTTTTCTAATAAATGTTCTTTTCCTTCTGCATATGAACACTGTGTTCAGCTGGAGGCCTTCTATTCCATATTTACCACTGAGCAGCAAGACCATGTCAAGTCGGTGGAGTACTTGAGGAACAACTTCCGGCCTCAGCAGGATCTCAATGACAGGGTGGTGTTCAAGTCTGCTGTTAAGGATGCTTGGAGCCAAGACATGACCAGCTTCTTAGAAAACCCACTTGGCACAGAATCCTCAAAAGGTACATTTGGTCAATGTTATTTTCTTCTGTACACAAAATAAATTAATAGTGGTTTGAATTTAAAAAGGTATTGATTTTTTTTAATAGTGGTTTGAATTTTAAAAGGTATTGATTTTAGCAAGAAACAGCATTCTTGGGGGAGGGAAATCCTTTTGTTTCTCAAAATAATTTGTCTCCTGCTTGGTTGGAGCTAAGATCTAAAGCAGGGGTGTCCAACCTTGCCTGGTCAGGTTTTTAGGATTTTGCCCAATGAGTGGAGGAGTGGCCTAGTGGCCTAGTGGTTAGGGTGGTGGACTTTGGTCCTGGGAAACTGAGGAACTGAGTTCGATTCCCGGCACAGACAGCTCCTTGTGACTCTGGGCAAGTCACTTAACCCTCCATTGCCTACGGCATTGAGCCTGCCATGAGTGGGAAAGCGCGGGGTACAAATGTAACAAAAAAAATGTGCATGGATCTATTTGCATACAATGGAGGCAGTGCATGCAAATAGCTCTCATGCATATGCATTGGGGAAATCCTGAACACCTGGCTGGATTGTGACCCCTCAAGGACCGAGGCTGGACAACCCTGATATAAAGGCTGTTATGGGACAATTCTATACCTTGGCATTAGATATAGTCACACACGCGAATTTAAACCATTTTAGAATATTAGTGTAAAGTCTCAGTGCGCCGAAACTTAAGCATATCCACTTATGGCAGGTCAATGGCTGATGTAGGTTGACATGCTTAAGTGTGCCATGCAAAGCGTACAACTGATAGTATTCTCTGAGTCATGCATGTCACATGGAGGGGCATAATCAAACGGCGCCGGCGAAATCGATCGCCGGCGATCTATTTTGGCGGCGCCGCAACAGCTGGCCAGAACTGTATTATCGAAAAAGAAGGCCGGCCAACTTTTGTTTCGATAATACGGTTGGGGCCGGCCAAATGCCACAGATCGCCGGGTTTGAGATGGCCGACTTTGTTTTTCAGCGATAATGGAAACTGGAACCGGCCATCTCAAACCCGGCGAAATCCAAGGTATTTGGCCGTGGGAGGGGCCAGCATTCGTAGTGCACTGGTACTTCTGGATGTTTAGATCTTGCTGATCAGTTATGTTATGACTTACTTGTTTAGGAGTGCTGTATTTTGTGATACTGTTTTGAGAAATGTTCAAGAAAGACTTCATACAAATGAAAAAAGTCCCTGACCTGCACTTCCCTTAATAGCCGTCTTTCTCCCTGAACAGGGAAATCAAAAGTTTTTGCATACTGCTTTTTTAGTAGTAACAGTGGGATTTGAACCAGCCACCTCTGCATTACGAGACCAGTGATGTAACCACTTAGCCACAGCTCCACTTACTTGGGTGTCCCTCCCTTTTGATTATACCCCTCCAGGTCTCTCTCAGCCACTCACAGACAGCTTAACACACTGTGATTGGCTGAGAGAGACCTGAAGGGGTATAATCAAAAGGGAGGGACAGCCAAGTAAGTGGAGCTGTGGCCAAGTGGTTACATCATGGCTCTGGTAATGCAGAGGTGGCTGGTTCAAATCCCACTGTTACTACTAAAAAAAACTGTGAGCAAAATCTGTTTTGATTTCCTTGTTTGGGGAGAAAGCCGCCATTAAGAGAAGTGCACTTTCTGAGAGAAAGACGGCCATCAAGAGAAAGACGGCTATTAAGGGAAGTGCATGTCAGGGACGGCCATCAAGGGAAAATGAACGGCAAGGACTTTTTAAAATTTGTTTGAAGTCTTTCTTGAACATTTCTCAAAACAGTATCACAAAATACAGCACTCCAGAACAAGTAAGTCATAACATAACTGATCAGTAAGATCCTTTTTTTTTTTTTTTACGAGCTGGCCGATTGGCTTCCCCTCCTAGGAAGGAAATGTTTTAAAAAAAGTTTTTTTGGGTGGGAGGGGGTTGGTGACCACTGGAGGAGTATGGGGAGGTCATCCCCGATTCCTTCCGGTGGTCATCTGGTCAGTTTAGGCATCTTTTTGAGACTTGGTTGTGAAAATAAATAGACCAAGTAAAACCGGCCAAATGCTCGTCATCGCCGGTTTTCTTTTTTCCATTATCAGCTGAAGCTGGCCATCTCGTAAGCACGCCTACATCCCGCCTTCACTACCCTGCCGACACGCCCCCTTGAAGTTTAGCCGCCTCCGCGACGGAATGCCGGCGAGTGTGTCCAAAAATCGGCTTTCGATTATACCGATTTGGCCGGTTTTAGGAGATGGCCGGCCATCTCCCAATTTGTGTCAGAAGATGGCCGGCTATCACTTTCGAAAATAAGCTGGATAGTTACACACCTATGGCCCACCCAAGCTATGCCCACATGCATGCCTTCCTTAGCAGATACACACTATGCAAACGGCACATACTTTATCGAATAGCACCTATGTAAATACCAATTATTTGCAACAATCAAACAGTAAGGCAAATGGATGAATCTTCCAACACTTGATCAGTTGATTCTCAAGAATGTAATTTATTGGACAGCAAAATAGACCCGACACAGGACCATGTTTCAACTTGAAGAAGCCTGCCTCAGGGTTCTTTTTGCACACAAAATATAAAAAGCGTTCTTCTAAGTAAAAACAGGAACATCCTGGCTGTTGGACAAGATTTCAACGTATTAACGGGAAGTGGGACATTGTTTTTTGAATACTTTAAGTTTCTGTTCTCCCGATTAGAAGCGGACCACTGTGTGCTATTTAGAGGAACATACAGAAAACTTCTTTCCATTATTTACGAGTTCTGAGTTTCCAGTGACCCCTGATGCAGGTGCTTGGTCGTCGAAACACAGCCTGTGTCAGGTCTTGTCAATAAAGTACTTTTCACTGTCCTGTTTCCGGAGGTCGACGTGTGCTTTTTTTTTGGTGTACATATCTCCTCACTAAAACAAATAGGTAACAAAACTCAATAAAAAGTTAACAGTCTGTTGGTTTTATAATTTGATATGAAAATATTACAGAAGGAGAAAATAATGCATTAGCTTACTTCTCCTTAGGAATATGCGTTGACCCTGCCCTGGAAAAAGTAAGACGGACATCATTTGTCTGTAGGAAAACAAAATGTGCTTTATAAGCAGGGCAGGCCACAGGTGTGTAGTCTTTTATTTTGTTGCCTGTTTGAGCAGGCCACAAATAAACAACTCAGCTTAGTGTGCACTTCCCATGAGATCTCGCCTAGAGAGACTCGAACTCTTGGGAACTTATTATTCTGCATCAGAGAGAGAATTTACAGTACTTCACAAAGGAGAAGAGAGGCCCTCTTATCTCAAAATGTCTAAAGAATTGACAAAGAACTTCTGTCACAGATTAGGTACATTTATATCCCACTTATGACCCCCCCCCCCCCAATCTGTAGAATCAATTGCTTTATATAATTTTAATTCATTATAATTTGAGTTTCTTATTTTTATCTTTCCCTGTTGGCAAATATTTTTTTTTTCTTTCTGTCTTTTAAATAATTTGGTTTTTCAGTTGCAAACACAATCATTAGAACTGCTTTCTCCCCTTTTTATTTAAATTCTGTCTAAAGTTTTAGACCCCCCCCCCCCCCCACCCATTTAGCTGCTTCCAGCATAATGAACCTGTGCAATGTAGGACATGTTGTAATGTTGTTATGAACCTCATTTGAGCTGCTCCCTTCAGGCTTCCAGGAAAAAGATACTTTCCCCTTCGAAACCATGTGTATGTGTAGTCTCCTCACATGACCTCCCCTACCCTCCCTGGGCTTGGGCTTAGTAGATGCGCTATGAGAATTTACTAGATAAGTCTCATGCTGATTCCATGGCACAGACATCACTGCAGTACCCAGCATGTCCAGAAGGGGGGCTAACTCCAAGCTTAAACCTACACATACATACGGGTTTAGTCTACCTGGTTGCCCCTGCCTACACAGATTTTGCTAGAGACAACTTAATCTGGTTCTCTGTGACAGTCCAAAAGTATATTCTGACACCTGGAGGATAGGAGAAAATGGTTGTACTAGCCTTCTGTGGCTCAGGTGGGAAGGGGAAAGGGAAGTTAGAATCCAAGCCAGTGATGAGAATTAACCATTATTACCTACAAGGATAGAAAGAAAATGGTGGAGACTGTACTGTTTAGTCGGAACGTAAGGACAGTGCCGGACGGACTTGTACAGTTGATGTCCCAGAAATGCCAAAGAAAGATCATGATCAAGTATTATATGTCACATTCATTGTTGGTTTAATCATGAATTGATAATGAGTATGACTGTTGGACAGATTGGATGGGCCGTTCAGGTCTTTATCTGCCATCATTTACTGTGTTACTGTGTTTTTCCCCTTTAGAATCAATCACAAATAGATACATAATAAAATAAATCAAAACATAATAAATTACTAATATAGATAAAGAGTGGACACATGCACATCAAAAGTGGCACTACTAAAATGTAAAAGACATGCAAATTACAATAAATTAAGGTAGATAAAAAAATCTATTATAATAATTTGCTCCTGCAACGTTCCAATGAGGCTACCTGCGTTCGTAACCCGTCTCCTGATGTCACTCTCCCACAGTAGAAGCCTGCGTGCCTGACGTCAGAAGATGTTACTGTGGTCGCCTCTGTCTCGCTGTCTTCGGACTCTGCATCGCTGCCGCTCTCCTCTGCAACCCCACGTCCCTCTCGCTTCCCGCTCAGGTATCGGTGCCAGTCGTTCCATCTTCACTTACCAAGTCAGGGTTACGGCGGCCGCCAGCAGCAGTAAAAGGCGTGCAGCCTAGGCCCTTTTCTCTCTCTCAGCTGTGGTCCTGCCCTTGCGGAAACAGGAAATGAGGGCAGGACCACAGCTGAGAGAGAGAAAGGGTCAAGCCTGCATGCCTTTTACTGCTGCTGGCAGCCGCCATAACCCCAACGAGGTAAGTCAAGATGACTTTCAGACTTCGTAGGGAGGGGACCTGTAACTGGAAGGGAGGGACGACGACCCTGGAACTGGGAGGGAGGGAAGGGGAAACCTGGAACTTGGAGGGAGGGAGGGAAGACCCTGGAACTCGAAGGGAGGGAGGGGACGACCCTGGAACTCGAAGGGAGGGAGGGAGGGAGGGGGTGGCACACACTCTCAATCTCACACACACTCTCTCTCTCTCTCTCACAGACACACTCGCACCCAGTCTCACTCTCTCTCTGTCACACACACTCGCACATTCACTCTCTCGCTCTCTCACACAGTCACTCTCACACACACTCTCTCAAACATACACACTCCGAGGAAAACCTTGCTAGAGCCCGTTTCATTTCTTTCAGAAACGGGCCTTTTTTTTTTACTAGTATACATATAATAACGTATTTTAAGGTAAATAATAAAAATCTGGAGAAAAAAAAGAGAAGATATTACCTTGAGGTAGGAATTTCAGTACACAAAGATTGTCTGCACTGGACTCCTCAAGGCCAGTGTGCACTGCTAAGAAGAAATTGTGAATCTTAGTCATTATAAAAAAAATTACAAATCTCAAGTCATTATAAAAATGTGTAGCCATTGGAAACAGCAGTGTTCAGAAAAAGGGGTTAAAAACTTTAGGGGTCATATAGTGTAGACCTGATAAAACAGGGGAATTAAAAGAAATCTATATACAATTAAAATGATGAGAACCATATGGTACCAGTCTCCCCAGCCCCACCATTGAATTAGCAAGAAACAAATGCTTAAACTTCTGAGGACCTAATGGTACAGATCTCACATGTATAAGCAAATCCTTGCTAATGAAACCCACTGGGAATGTGCTTTACAGTTCCAAGGATTAAATAGCACAAATCTCACCAAGACAGCATAAGAACCAAGTGGGAGTGAACATAAGAACTGCAGCTGTTGATTGGTCATAAACAAAAAAAAGTACACTTGATAATGCAATCTTAAAACCAGAGGGCACAGCTCACCAAATAACTTTAAAATAAACCAAAAGGAAGGTAACTGACCAAGGGTGGACAAGCCTAAAAGAAGAGATATATGCAAGTACATGCATTGAAAAAAAATGCAATTTTAAAGAGCAGTCTGTAAAAAAACAACAGGGCCCTTTACTAAGCTGTAAGGGCCTATGCGCGTACAGCGGGTGCCAAATTGGCTCTAACACCCAGCTAGCGCGTGAGCCGAGCAGTAATTCCAAATTTGGCACGAGCTGAATCCCGCAGTAGAAAATAATTTTCTATTTTCTACCGTGGGCCACCAAGCTAGCGGTAAGCAACAGTTGACACGCGCTGCATGCCTACCTCGCAGGTAGCGCATGACACCTTACTGCTGGGTCAGTGGGTGGCGGTAAGGTCTCAGGCCGAAAATGGACGTGCGCTGGTTTCAATTTTAGCTCACGTCCATTTTCCAGCCTTTTTCCTACAACTGGTAAAAGAAATGGCCCAGCGCGCGCGCAAAAGATGCACTCACACTAACGCAGGCCACTTTTTACCGCGGCTTAATAAAAGGGGCCCCATAGTGAAAGTAAAAAGAATAATAAACTTCTTACTTTCATAAGTTGAAGCCGGCCAAAGTCGGCTTTCGATTATGCCGATTTGGCCGGATTCATGAGATCGCCAGCCATCTCCCGATTTGTGTCGGAAGATGGCCGTCGATCTCTTTCGAAAATAAGCTGGATAGTAACCTGCACTACCCTAACTGCAAAGGTCTGAAGTACAAATCCTCATTTGATTCCAACTTCTCCTTCAAAGGCAGTCAACTCTGGAACGCTCTACCCAGACCCATTCATTCTATTAAAGACTACTTTACCCTTCAGAAAATCGCTGAAGACTCATCTATTCAAGGAAGCCTATCCAAATGCCACGACCTAACCATACGTACCCACCTTTTCATCACCTGGTCCTGCGACAACGGCATTGACTCAGACCATACCTCCTCCTATTTTTCCCTATGCATACTCCGACCTTATCCCTTGATTTTCTCAATCTTGGCTGAACTAGCACCTCCCCCTACTTCCTTTACCCCCTCTCCCTTTTAATATTACCTACCTACACATGTCCATTACTTTACTAGCTTAGCCTGTTTTCTCTGCACTATACTTTATTTTACTACTGTGTAAGCCGCATTGAACCTGCTATAAGTGGGAAAGTGCGGGGTACAAATGTAATAAATAAAGCAAACACCTTGGGCTCCTTTTACACAGTGGCACCTACTGATTTGCAGCTCGCTGAATGCGAAGAAGCCCATTTAATTCCTGAGGACTTCTTCGCATTCAGTGTAGCACTTTGTAAAAGGAGCCCCTTGGTTTTTTTTTTTTTTTAAATAAAAGATGCATGGGAACAGCTTCCCTGATTAAAAAGGCTGCAAAATGCACCAAAAACCAGCAGCGTGACCTCACTTGGGATCAAATTTTGACCACTTTTGGCAAAGTTTGAGGTTTTACACCAGTTGGTTTTTCTGCCCATGATGCAGCTGGATTTTGACGAAACGTGGCCGTGTCGGGCAACTGTATGAATCCTTGGGAGCTTTTATGAATTAATAAAGACTGTTTTTTCTTCACAAGCTCTGTTTCTTTTCTGCATCCGTTGTATGCAGATAGATCTCATGCATATTCGTTGGGGGAAATGCTGAAAACCCGACTGGGTTGTGGCTCTTGAGAACCGACGTTGCCCACCCCCGATTTAGCTAGTTGGTTAACAGTCCAAATATCACCGCTAACCAAACAGCGCAACTAGCCAACACCAATTGCTAAATATCTGGTTTAAGTTACACTGCGCCAGCCGGTGTTTAAAAAAAAAGACAAAAAACACTGAAAATGTAGCTAAATTTCGGTGGCTAATTTTGATTAGGACACTGAAACCTAATGTAAGAGGTGCTAAATTATTAAAATATATAAATAGAGCCCACATTTGAAGTGGTTTTAAATTGTGTGGATGTCTCACAATTTTTAAGAGAAAATGCTAAATGAATAGTTGAGACCATTCGCTTTGCCCCTCATTAAACATACTGTATGTCTTACAACCACGCTTTCTTAACAAATTTCCCTTGAGATATGCTCTTGACATCAGATTTCTCTTTCACAGATGCCTGATTAAATTCCTACAGGTGTTTGATTACTTTTCTCAGGTGTCTAATATAGATGATGTTGCTTGCTAATGCTGGGAGATTTTGGCCTTGGAGTGCCATCCATCATTATGATCTGATACCTGGCTTAAATAATCATTAGACCTGTCTTCTGAACTAGTGCATCTGATACCTCCTGATTCCAAATCAATTGATTGCTTCAGCACTCTGAATGCAACTGTTTTTCCTGTTCAGGTTATTCCATGATGGCGTATTGCAGTGTTTCCCAAGTCCGGTCCTGGAGTACTCCTTGCCAGTCAGGTTTTCAGGTTATCCAGAATGAATGTGCATGAACTTGATTTGCATACACTGCCTCCATTATATTTATTTATTTACAACATTTGTATCCCACATTTTTCCACATATTTGCAAGCTCAATGTGGCTTACATATTTCCGTAATGGTGATTACCAGTTCCAGAAAAAAAAAAAAAAAAAGAAATACATAGTTAAGGTAGAGGAGACAGAATGGAGTAAGTATTCAGGAAGGAAAGTTCATCTTATAATAAAAATCAGGATAACTTAGTTTGAAACAATCATGAATATTAAACTTCAAAATTAGTATGAGTGATAGGAAATAAAGAATTAGATGTTGTGAAAGTCCAGTGTACATCTTGTTAATTGACAATTAGGGTGCGTTATTATGATAAGCTTTCTTGAATAAATTGGTCTTCAATAATTTACGGAAATTATGTCGTGGGTTGTTTTTATGGCTTTTGGTAGTTAATTCCAGATTTGCGTGGCAATGTAGGAAAAACTAGATGCATATGTTAGTTTATATTTTAGTCCTTTGCAGTTGGGATAATGTAGATTCAGGAACGTATGAGATGAGCTAGTAGAGTTCCTGGTTGGTAGGTCTATAAGGCCTGGCATATATCCCGGAGCTTCACCATGTATGATCTTATGAACCAGGGTACAAACCTTGAATGCAAATCTCTTTCATGCATATTCATTCTGGACATCCTGAAAACCTGACTGGCAAGGGGTATTCCATGACCAGACTTGGGAAACACTGGTGTATTTAATGGTATACTCATTTTAGAATTCAAACTGATTTCTAAGTCATACAAAGTTGCACCTTGTTTCAGAGTTGATTGAATAGTAACATAGTAAATGACGGCAGATAAAGACCTGTACAGTCCATCCAGTCTGCCCAACAAGATAAACTCATATACATGGTATGTGATACTTAATATGTATACCCGAGTTTGATTTGTCCTTGCCTTTCTCAGGGCACAGACCGTAGAAGTCTACCCAGCACTGTTCTTGTACTAAGTTCTGAAGCTAACGTCGAAGCCTCTCAAAATTTACACTCCAGCCCATCCCTATCTATTCAGTCACGATCAGGGTGTGGACCGTAGAAGTCTGCTCAGCTCCCGTTTTGTTTCCCAATTACTGGCGTCGCCACCCAATCTCCACTAAGATTCCGTGGATCCATTCCTTCTAAACGTTTGAATTCCATTACCGTTTTCATCTCCACCACCTCCCGTGGGAGGGCATGCCACATATCCACCACCCTCTCCGTGAAAAAATACTTCCTGACATTAGTCCTGAGTCTGCCCCCCCTTCAACCTCAATAATCCTAATAAAGAAGGGATTAGTTTAGTAGTAGCAGGCTAAGAACCAGGGAAATGAGGGTTCAAATCCCACTGACACTCCTTGTGACCTTTGACAAGTTATTTAGAGTCCCTTTTACCAAGCTGCGGCAAGAGGGGGCCTGCGCTGACGTCGGTGAAGTATGGTGAACTTTTCTGGGATTTGTTCTGTAATGTTATTTTTGGGGGGGTGGGGGGATTGGGGAGGTCGTATTGGTTCCCTGTTTTATTGTGTCTCTCTTTCTCTAGCCTTCATATCTATTTTATTTTTTAAATTTGTACTTTCCAATTAGCTACTTCTTCTGTGTTTGATTTATGGGATTTCTGTTGTGAGACTTGTATAAACTTTAATAAGCTATAAATTTGTTTAAAAAATGGAAAAGATGAACTAAATTCAAATAAATAGTTAAAATTAGGACTGTATCGAATATTTGTATTCCGTTTGATTTGGCCCCAAATACATTGTTCATATTCGGCCGAATGTTTTTCATTATTCGTATTCGGCTGAATCGTAAAATGTACTGTTCTGTACAGCTCTAGATAAAATATTGATTTGCTACCCAGCAGAACGTTTTGATTCAGGTTCTCTATTTCACGCTACCTATCATCATAATCGATATTCAGATTGAAGTTGCTGCATTTCCTGCATTAGGAGCCTACACAGAGTCAACTGTGATCACTTGGAGAGAATGATACAAGTACAATTGCCACATAATAATTCTTTACATCATGTGGAGAAACACAAAATCCTCTAGTACCAAGAAATGCATCAGAGACAAGAAAATGTGGCAGAAAGATACAGAAATTCCCCGTGGAGCCAGGAGCCACAGGCCATACTTTGATCACCATTGATATGTCTTCTTACCATATGGGAGACAGATTTTGTCAGGAATGTCTTTTCGGAGGTGTCATCTAAGGAAGTGGTTTGATCTGTCAGTTAGACAGATGCTCTCAGAATTCAAGACTTTATTTTAAAGTTACAGCAGTTCTATGGTTATCATGTCAGACAAGGCACTAAAATACACAGTGACAAGTGGTTATTAATAATAGTATATTAATGGAAGAGGAAAACAATACATAGAACATGGATTATCTAAACTCCAGGTATCTGGACTGCTGGCGTTTTTTATTTATCGTAAATTCTCTATATCATAGTTATCACATTATGCCTGATATGCAGTAAAAATGTTTATAACATCACAAATAGTTTGGTATTTTTCCCCATTTATTATTGAAAACAATGCTCAAACATGTAACGATCAAAATGTGTGCTGTTTTCAAAAAAAAAAAAAAAAGGATTTCCATTATCCGGACTGCTCTCTGCCAAGGTTGGTCCAGATAATTGGTGTCCTACTGTATTTAAAATTCTCATTCGTTTAAATGCGTGTATAGAGAGATACTTGTACACAAGTATTTTCATATCTGACTCATGGTGCTGCATTGTGCAACCTGTTTGGAGATGACTAAAATGCAAGGGGACAGGACAGAGAGGGAAGAAGAAATGGAGTAAAGACACTCAGAGGTCAGTGCAGAAAGCTATCATAAGCAGAAACGCGCAGTTACCGTGAGAACACATTACTGGTTTTGCAATGTAGAAAGGGTCTCCGTGCAGAAGTTAACTCACATGGTCCACATGGGCCTGAGTTGGGCTTACCATCACTTAGTAAAAGGAGCCCAAAGTAAACATGGGATTTTAAGACATGTGCAACGGAAGAAATTCACCGCCGGGTCCAAGGCAGCCTAGAAGGGTTAGTGGATTAAGGCCAGTTCTTTCTTTCTTTTTTTTTTCCCTGCAACTATAGCAAGTACCTGCAACTTTCAAAGGCAGTACAGTAGGTAATATCTCTATGCACATGACTGAAGAAAACAAAAGTGCCAGCACACATCTCCACCATGAACCAGAATGTTGTTTTGCACATAAGTATTAGCCTCACAAAATTGTATATGCAAGAATTTTTTATGAATTTAATATTCATGCACAGGACAACATTCCAGTTCATGCACATATGTATCCTTTGCACTTTTGTTTTCTTTGGACATGTGCGCAGTGAAGCTGCCCTTACCCCCAGAACCTTTCTGTGCATGTGTCTGGCACGCTTTGAACGTGCATCTCATGAACTTACTGCATCGCCGCAGAATATTTTCTTGTTAATCTTGCAGTGGAAGCCATGCGTTTCGTCATCAGCGCGCAGCTCTGTCACATGGCTTTCTGCATCAGCCCCTCAGGAACAGAGATAGAGAGAAGGGCAGAGATATACATGGAGAGGGGAGATGGACAAGGACACGCCAGGAGGGATGGCAGAAGGACAAGCATGGGAAGAAACGATGGGGCTGAGACATGCAGGTAGAGGCAGGGAAGGTAAGGCTGAATCGCACAGGAAGTAAGAGAGATTGAGGTGAGCAGGGAAGGGAAACAGAGCTGAGATGTAAGAGGAAATGAACAGAGAAGCTCGAGGAAGGAAAGTTGTGCTGTTCAGAGGAGTAGAAATAGCCTTGAGGCAACCTACAGCGGGTAATGATGGGAAGAAAGGGCAGAGATGTGGTGAGGAAGTGGAAACAGAAAGCAAATAATCAAGGAGGGAGGTGAGAAGCAGGACAGTAGCGTTTGCGATAGTACCAGAAATAGTTATGTCGGTACTAATGCACCTTCTTTATAGGCAGGTATATTAATGCTCACATGGTTATATCTGACACTGTCATGTAGCAGAAAAATTATATTTATATAATTAAGATTATTATATTCAGCTTTGTAAGACTGTAGGGATTAGTACATAAAACCAATTTAAAAGCACTGATTTTTCTAGGTATAAATATGCCATTCACATGCGTTAAAACATTTTTTAAATGTAACATGTATGGATGTTCTGAAACACATAAGGCTCTGCCTTTATTCAGTGCAAATAGCTTAAGTTTCCAACTTCACAATGTAGCAAAGTGTCTGACCAGCCATCAGCAATGTGAAAATGATCTGCATTGCATAAAGTAGAAAAGTTCCCAGTTTCTGACTAGCAAGTGATAGGTAGTAAAAATGACAGGTCAGAGGGCGCTTTTGTATTAGAAGTAACCATTGCAAAATACAGACTTACCCTTTAATGCTATTTGCAGATAGTAACTTCTTCAAAAAGGGAGTCAGTTAATTCCAATTAAATAAAATTTCTTTTGTGCACTGGCCTATTCACTTATCAGTGCTTGAGTGCTAATCACCATTACATAGTAACAGAGTAAATGACAGTGCTCAGATAAAGACCTGTGTGGTCCATCCAGTCTGCCCAACAAGATAAACTCATTTTACAAGCTATGCGATACTTTATATATATACCCGAGTTTGATTTGACCTTGCCATTCTCAGGGCACAGACCGTAGAAGTCTGCCCAGCATTCTTTTTGTACTAAAAGTTCTGAATCTAACGTTGAAGCCCCTTAAAATTTATGAATAACAAAATTAGAGTATTTCCAGATATTGCCAAAGTAACACAAAGGAGACGTCAAGCGTTTTTGAAGCTCCGTCCAAGGGTCTTACAGTTGGGAGGACTATTCTGGTTAAACTTTCCATGTAAATGCGTGATAAAAGTCAGCTCAGTTAAATATATCTTCTATGATGCAATTCAATTGAGCAATTTTCTTGATTCTAAGTCTGCAGTTAATCCTAGTCAGCAATTGCAGGCTCTGTCTACATCTACTCCGTAAAAAGAATTATATCAGGCATATTATGTTCTCTTCCTTTTTTTTCAATCTTATGTATTAATGAGAATAACTTTTCCTGGAATTGTACCTTGTTTTTTCTTTCAAATTGTGGACTTGAAATGGATGAGATAAAGTAATTACCTTAGATTTTGAATTTCCTATGAAAATGATGTATAACTTCTTCCATTTTTTCGTTACTAGTATTCTTGTAATAATTTGTTAAAAGTTATAAATAAAATAATAAAAAAAAAAAATTTACGCTCCAGCCAGCCCATCCATATTTATTCAGTCATGATCAGGGCGTAGACCGTACAAGTCTGCCCAGCACCGGTTTTGCTTCCAAATTACCGGCGTCGCCACCCAATCTCCGCTAAGATTCTGTGGATCCATTCCTTCTAAACCGGATTCCTTTGTGTTTATCTCACGCATGTTTGAATTCCATTACTGTTTTTATCTTCGCCACATCCCGCAGGAGGGCATTCCACGTATCCACCACCCTCTCTGTGAAAAAAATACTTTCTGACATTACTCCTGAGTCTGCCCCCTTCACTAACAACCTTGTACCAAGGCAATAATTTATTTACATTTATGTGAGGTACCTTCTGGTATCTGAATATTGACATTAGCGCACATGTTAGTTACCAAAGCAATGTTTTAAATGAGTTTATTTATGTATGAAAAACTGCACGTACAGTACAGTGTTACCTACTGAGTTTAAAGCAGCCCGCATAAGTCTGCAAAGGTAAGCACAACCCAGGCAGAGCAGTTATAAGGGGATCATTTCAAAAGGAAATTCTGTGGGTAAAAAAGTGTGGTTTCACCCCAAATCTTTAAAGGTCACCACAAATTCTGCACGCGCAAATGCAGGCACATTCCCAATTTGTGTGCACAATTTAATAGAGTAATGAGCCAATTACTGCTAATGACTGTCTTTAACAAGCAGTTACTGGCACTAATTAGATTTAATTGGGATTTACCCATGTAAAGTTAGATGCGGTCCAAAAAAGGGGATGTAGAAATGGGAGGGTCATGGACATATTGGGGCAGATCAGGGATGTGATTTTGAGTTACGTGCGTAATTGTAGAAAACGTGGTGCAAATGTCCCTGTCTAAATGTACGTGCAACGTCTCTGCTTAAGCATTATTTTATTTATTTATTTATTGGAATTTATTAACCTTTATGAAGATAGATATTCACACAAGGTGGTGTATAGTAGGTAGAGTTTAACAAAAAAACATATAATTTTGTTAACATATAGCAATAATAAAATAACCAAGAATAAACATAAATACAATAAATGAGCTAAACTTGAAAACAGTAAATTGAAACCTAATAATTGAACTACCGTGGAACAGAATCAAAAATATACACATTTAACAGCACTGGAATTCAAATACCAGAGATATAATACAATGTCAGCATAATACTAATGATAATTCTATAAAGCACACCGAATTTTAGACACGGCTTATAGATTACTGGTTACGTGGGTTTTTATGGTGCTGATATTTTTTTAGGCGCCATATATTCCATATATTCCTATATATAGGAATCTAGTCCTATATATAGTAGTATTAGCCTTAATACAATTATTCACATGAACCCCCGGATTCTATATAGGTCATCCAAAGTTGGGTGCGGATCCCAGTTAATGAGCCGTTACCAAACAATAATTTGTGTTAATTGTCAGTCATTAGGGCTGCCCTGTGCCCTTTTCTACAAAATGAACATCTACCAATGAGAAGCACATGGGCAGCTCAAGTGCATTCCCCAGAAATTAGGCGCAATGTTATAGAATAGGGTCGTTTATGGGTCCAACTGGTTTAAGTACTGTGCCCAAAGAGGCCCTTTTACTAAGCCGCATAGGTGCCTACGTGCGCCTACCATGCGACAATTTGGAACTACTGCCTGGCTACCGGGTGACCCAGGCGGTAATTTCCTTTTTTTTACACGTGCCGGAAAATTTCCAGCGCACGGCGCTAACCGGGCGGTAATCGGCATTTGCACGCATGCTGATAATTACTGCCCGATTAACGCTTGAGACCTTACCGCTAAGTCAATGGGTGGCGGTAAGGTATCAGGTCCAAAATGGATACGCGCCAATTTTCATTTTCGCCCCCCCCCCCCCAAAAGGCCTTTGCAGGTGCGCTGAAAAATGAACCTGCGCACGTCCAATACACGCATCTGCACCAGAGTAGGCCACTTTTCAGCACACCTTACTAAAAGGACCCCTTAGGTGCAAGATGCGGGCAAAGCTAGTATTCTGCAAATACTTTACAGGATACCGTATTCACGCCATTAACTGACCTTCACCCTATATCTGTGTAAACCTATCTGCTTACAGACTGTAAGGGCATCTGACCTGAGTGGAGGCATTTCTGGGCTGTGGTTGGGGTGGGGTTCCCATTTGAGCACATGCTTTATAAAACATGCCTTTAAATAATCTGTGAAATTTGTGTGTATGAAATAGTAGCTCCGTGTGTGTATATTTTCCATGGGCTCATTTGTGAGTGGAAAGTAGGCACATATTTTTTCTTCCAAAAGAGAGACAGGTACTAGAAAGCCCCTTTAATCTTTGGGTGTTTGGGATTTTATATGACCCATTTTATGAGCCTTGATGCTGGTCCGTGTTTTTCTGATGGTAGTTATATTTGTCTTACAGCTTTGCCTTTAGATGAAGGCAGTGGTGTGCTGGTAAATTTTTAACAGGCTTTCTTCCCGGTCCACCTCTGCGCCCCCCCCCCCCCCCCCAAAATTGCAGATCTGGCTATAGCCAGGGGGGGGTGTCAATGCATTACTCTCGCCAGGAAAAAAAATTAAATGATCCCAGATTCCAATCTAATTCATGTTTAATATGGGATAAAATGCCATAAATAAGTACATAAATAAATATAAACTTTTAACGTTCAGCACCTGATTCTCAAAGTGGACATATTCCAAACACTATAATGAAAATAAAATTATTTTTTTCTACCTTTCTTGTCTGGTGACTTTGTTTCTGTGATCATGCTGGCCCAGTATCTGATTCTGCTGCTCTCTATCTGTTCCCTTGACTCCGTTTCCAGGGCTTCCTTTCCATTTATTTCTTTTCTTTCCTCCTTTCTTCTTCATTTCTGGTCCTCCGCAGACTTGACTATACAGTGGATCCAGCTTCTGTCTATTTTCTCCATCCATGTGCAGTTTCTTTCCTCACTTCCTTTTCCCTCATCTAATCTCCTTCCTCTATCTTCCCTCCATGTCCAGCATTTCTTCTCTCTCCCTTCCCTTCCATCCATCCATGTCCAGAATTTCTCTTGCTCTCCTCCCTCCATCCATGTCCTGAACCTCTCTTCTCTCCCCTGCCCCCCTCTACCCATCCATGCCCAGCAATTCTCTTCTCTCCCCTGCTCCCCTCTACCCATCCATGCCCAGCAATTCTCTTCTCTCCCCTGCTCCCCTCTACCCATCCATGCCCAGCAATTCTTTTCCCTGCCCCCCTCTACCCATCCGTGCCCAGCAATTCTCTCCCCTGCCCCCTCTACCCATCCGTGCCCAGCAATTCTCTCCCCTGCCCCCCTCTACCCATCCATGCCCAGCAATTCTCTCCCCTGCCCCCCTCTACCCATCCATACCCAGTGATTCTCCTCCCTCCCCTGCCCTCCCGCTCCCATCCATGTCCAGCAATTCTCCTCCCTCCCCTGCCCTCCCGCTCCCATCCATGTCCAGCGATTCTCCGTCATCCCCACCCTCCCCTCCCATCCATCTTTTTCTATTACTTCCGTCAAAGCGCCGCGTTATTTAAAGCCCTGCTGCCCGTCTCTAGCCTTCCCTGCTTGCTTCTGATGAGTTCGTTCATTCCCTCAGTCCCGCCTTTGTGGAAAAAGGAAATTACATCAGAATGATGTCAGAAGGCGGGACTAAGGGCACAAACTCATCAGAAGCAAGCAGGGAAGGCTGGAGACGGGCAACAGGGCTTTAAATAACGTGGTGCTTCGAGGGAGGTAATAGAAACTGACGGATGGGAGCAAGAGGGGAGGGTGGGGGCGAAGGACATCACTGGACATGTTTGGGAGCGGGAGGGGAGGTAAGCATGGCCTGTGATGGCGCCCTCCTGCCATGCTTACCTCGTGCAATGGAGCCAGCTCACCCCGAAAGAACAACTGGCTCACAAGAGCTGTCAAAATTTAACAAGCGGCTCTTGCGAGCCGGTGCGATCTGGCTCCAGCACACCACTGGATGAAGGAAAAATGCTGTTTCTGTCATTTTTTGGCCTTGTTAAACTGTAGACTATTTCTCAGAGGTCTTTAATTCATTTGTTGATTATGGATGGTTCTTTGGAAGCTTTTTTTTTTTTTGAGTTTTTTAAAGCCTATTTAATTGTCATAAAATATCTTTCATATTTATTCTCTATTTTTCCCCTGTTTGTATTAGGTTTCTGGTGGGGGGGGGGGTCTTCTTTTTTTACCTGGTTTTCTCATAGGTCTTTTGTCTACCAATAGTCTAGACCAAGCCCCTGAGGCAGTGACACACCGAAACATGTTGGGTCAATGAAATTGTGAATACTTTTTTTGGAGTTTTGTCTGTAGAGTTTGTACCTCTCTCATTCTAAATTGCTTCCTTGCATATGATAAACTTTGAAGTATTTATCCTGCTGGTTTTTAAGCTGCTCTTTATTACTCTGTGGTTGTTGTGCAGTGGACCTAGAGTAATGTGAGGACCAATCCACTAGCGCTCATGTGGCATCACGGTATAATTTTGAGCATTGTTACTCCTGAGAACTCAGCTTCAATGTTGGTGAACCCCTAGGTACCAAGTTAACAGAGCCTCATAGATGCCTCAGGGGTAAAAAGACAAACTTTCAATTGGTTGGTAAAAACATGAAGGTTGGTTTTCACAGTAACATGCTTCTATGTAGACTTGGGGCGCTTGAGTTAATGATCATTGCAGATGAAAATAATTGTGAAGAATGTATGTTTTTTTACAATATCAACCTCAACTCTTCCTACAAAACTCAGATGAGGAGGCAGTTTAAAGTTATGTGAGCTCCAGTGATTGAACTGGGAAAGAAATCTGTATAGATAATTACTATAAAAACAGTCGCTAATTATTTCATTGCTGAGCTGTTTTTATTAATTGCAATCATGAATTCCCAGTGTTTGCTCACTGAGTCTGAGAAATGCTTGACATCTAGTCGATATAATCTGACTTAAACTAGATTAACGTTTTACCATTTTCCTTGCATTTTATGTTTGCCATTCAGCTATAGACCTTGCAGTGTCTGTTTTCTATTATTGGATTTCTGGTACAGTGCTATCAGTTCACTTTATATTGACTTCTACTGTAGATAGAAAACAGATTTATACTAAAGCCAGTTGAAGTAACGTCCTTATCTTTACTTCAATTATTGTAGAAATAAAGGTCAACAAACAGGTCATAGGTGATTCCTTTTTTATTGGACTCACTCAACACATTTGTGACCGTCTTTCAAGAGCTGCACTCCCTTCTTCAGGTCAGGACAAAATGAGCTAAGGATGAGGTTGCCTGAATGTACCATTAGATTGCAGGCTGAAATTAAAAGCAGTGTAATCTAGCCTACATTTCTCTGTATGTTCATATAGACCACATCCTTAGCTCATTTTGCAATGATCTGATGAAGGGAAACTCTGAAAACCTGGGGGTAGGTGCACTAAAAAAAAATATGAGCCAGTAACGTGGGTTTTAAACTGGTTCAAGCCAGTTCAACGAGCAAGTAGTAAACCGTGCCATGCACAAAAGGGCATTTTCCTGTCACAGTAGCAGCTAACGAAAACGGAATGCAAATGATCCAAAGGTTATTATAATGAGATGCACTACCATTTTCCAATCGCCTTACCATGGAAAACCTAACGGGAGGTCTGCACCTCTCGTTGGGGCTTGTTTATCTATTGGATCTGCCTCACCCGCTCGGGATTTATTTGCCTCTAAAGACTTCTATAAAAAAAAAAATTTAAATCGGGGGGAAAAAACATCCAAGTGCTCGTCAGGGACGTCCTTTATGGAAGTTCTGTATGCTATCATCACACGAAAATAAACCCTTGCTGGATATTATCCAAATAAGCTGCAGACAGCAAAGCTTAGGAAGAGCCCAGCAATAATTTGTCAGCTCCGCACTGCTGGCGAGTGTTTACCTCGTCCTTTCAGTGAAAAGGTGACTGAAGCGATCTCTTTCCAAGAGGTGCCTCCTTCCAGAGCTGCAATTCAGATGTAATTTCCCCTTGTCTGGCTCCCAATGGACGTCCTTTATGGACGTCCTCACTCAAACAAACAAAAAAAAAGGACGTCGTACTTCTTGATTTTTACTCTCGCTGGAAAAAAAAACGTCCAACTGCTCGTCTGGGACATCCTTTATGGATGTCCTTCACTCAAAACAACAACAAGAAAAAAAGGATGTCGTACCCATGGCCTCTCAGCCAATCACAGTGCGTTTAGCTGACAACAGTGACAGCTAAACGTGCTGTAATAGGCTGAGAGAGACCTGGAGAAGGGGCATAATCGAGCACCGGCCAACTGGCTTCCGAGGGAATAGAGAATGCAAGTGAGCTACAACGAGCAGCTCATTTGCATTCCATTCCCTTGATGCATGGCCGTTCCCTACCGATTCGCTAAGGGAATCGATAACGGAAGGGCTTTAACGATTTTTTAGTGCATCTCCCCCCTGGTCCAATAAAATGTTATCACCTACAAGTAATCCCTAAGTGTCTTCTAAAGAGCAAATTAACACTTGTGGAAAAGGAGAGAAATTCTTTCTCCTCAGAAGTGGTGATGTATCTCTATATAGTCTAATTTTTTTCTGGCTATGAACGATCAGAGATGTAGATAGTGATAGATAAAACCTTTTTTGAAATCAAAGGTGGTGCGGAAAGTAGATTTACATAAGCGTTGCCTTACTGGGACAGACCGAAGGTCACTCAAGCCCTTCTCTGTATCTTTTCTAATTCCACTATATCTTTTTTGAGATGGGTGACCAGAATTGCAGTCGCACCATAGAGCAATACAATGGCATTATAACATTCTTCTCTTTTTCCTAATAGTTCCTAACATTCTGGGGCCCTTTTACTAAGCTGGGTAGGCGCCTACTTGCGCCCAACGCATGTCAGTTCGGAGTTACCACCTGGCTACCATGTCCCAGGCAGTAATTTAGGTTTTTACGCGCATCCACTACATGCGCCAGAAAATAATTTTCCTGTGCGCGGCGGAAACTGGGTGGTAATTGTCATTCTACGTGCATAAACAATTACCGCACGGTTAACGCATGAGACCTTACCACTAAGTCAAACGATAAGGTCTCAGACCCCAAATGGACGTGTGCCAGTTTTTAGTTTGTCGTACGTCCATTTTCAGCAAAAATAAAAAAAGGCCTTTTTTACAGGCACACTGAAAAATGGATCTACACATGCATACACTAGTGCAGCCTATTTTTCATCACACCTTAGTAAAAGGACCCCTCTATTTGCTTTCTTAGCCACCGCTGCACATTCAGCAGAGGGTTTCGATGTATCATCAACGATGGCTCGTAATGTGGAATCTTGCATCACATAGCGATAGTTTGGGTTCCTCTTTCCCACATGCATCACTTTGCACTTGCTCACATTAAACGTCATCTGCCATTTAGATGCCCAGTTTCCCGGTCTCATAAGGTCTTCTTGCAAGTTTCCACAATCTTCTTGCGATTTAACAACTTTGAGTAACTTTGTGTCATCCACAAATTTAATTATCTCACTAGTTATTCCCATCTCTAGATCTTTTATAAATGTGTTAAAAAGCAATGGTCCCAGCACAGACCCCTGGAAGGTTCCTGCTTTGAAAACTGACACAAGCTTAGTCATTGCACAACTAGATTACTGTAATAGTTGGTATGAAGGATCTTCCACTGAGACTCGTCCAGAATGTGGCAACAAGAATGGTGCCAAGGGTGCCCACCTAGGACCAGTGCTATCCCACTCCTTCATAAGCTTTGTTGGTTACCAGTTGCAGACCACATCAGGCTTAAGTGATTGACGTTACTGTTTCACTCAAGTACGATTAATGAAGCCTCAGATTTAGTGAGGAAGCTAGGCCAGGAGCTGAGATCTAGTCGATAAGCCTTGTTGAGTATTTCATCTGTAAAGAAGAGGTAGTAGTAGTAGGAAGATACATTTGAGAGCAAGAGGACTCATCACAGTGGTTTTATACTTTTATGCAACAATTTGACAATAACATTGACTATAAGGTTAGAATTTTTAACTAACTTTAAAAAAAACCTGAAGATCTTTTTACATGTAGATGAAGAGGGCTGTATTTATGGTGGAGAGGAGAGGAATTAGATGTGATAATATTCTTAGTGAAGTCTGAGGCACAGATTTGGAAGCAGCTAATGGATCGAAAAAGGAGGTAAAGATAGCTCAGAGCTTATATGTTTTGCTGGTGATTTGTCTAACTCATGACCTTATTCCTGAGTCTGCCCCCCTTCAACCTCATTTCATGTGCTCTAGTTCTACCACCTTCCCGTCTCTGGAAAAGGTTTGTTTGTGGATTAATGCCTTTCAAATATTCAGTTGTCTCTATGCTTATCACCCTTATTTCTCCAGAGTATATATGTTCAGGTCAGCAAGTCTTTCCTTTTACACCTTGTAACGCAAGGTTTATAGAATACACGATTAAGCAGAGTCGCATGTAAATGTAGGCTTGGCTATTTGCACCAATGAAAACGCTATGCAACCGCCTGTACCTAAATTTACATGTCATTAATTGATCTCCATTGGTATCTGTCTTTCTTTGGTTTGTTCCTAAGTTTATTTTTGTATTTGAGTGATTTTTATTTGATGGCGTTAATATATGTAAGTGTCTTTTTGATTTATTAAATTGTGTTCTTATAAGTTGATTTTATTGTATTAACAGTAACCCTGGTGGCTGAAACTTGAACACTTTTGGGGAACTTTTATATGAGATCCTTCCTGTTAAGAATAAATTATTTTGTCCTTCTGAAGTGTGACCTGCTCTTTTTATTTCCATATGCCATGTAGTCCAGCATCTCCTCTGCCGTTCCCTTCCCTATCCTGCCCTCTGGTAGCAGGCATCTCTCCTCCTTATTTCTCAGGTTCAATATCTCCCTATCACCTCCCACTGTGTCCAGCATCTCATCTCCCTCCTCCCAAACCCTTTCCCCCACACACTCCCAAGTAGCCAGCATCTCCCCCTCCTATCCTTCCTTAGGTGCAGCATCCCCCCCCTTCCACCTCATATATCCAGTCTCCTTCCTTACCCTGGTCCCATGTTCTGCATGCTCTCCCTGCTATCACCACCAGTGCTCTCACTATTGCACCTGTTCTCAACTGCTTCTAAAGTACCGTGTTCAAGTGCAGGGCCTTGCATCGAGATCTTGTTTTGTATATTATTTTGGAGAACCACTAATAAAAGTTTTGTTTTTTTGCTTAAGAATATTCTAGCAACATGGACTATTTTTAGAGGGCTTGGGTCCCTGTGGAGGGTAGTTTTATGAGAGGGCACCTGGTTTACGATGGCAAATAGGTGCCTACATAGACATTATGTTATAAGGACACATTCTACCTATGTGTCTTTGTAAAATATTAGTGTCAGTGACAGAAATCATGCCTAGCTTAGGGGTCCTTTTACTAAGCCGCAGTAAAAAGTGGCCTGCGGTAGTGTAGGCGCATGTATTGTGTGTGCGCCAGGCCAGTTTTTACCGCATCTACAAAAAAATGGGTTTTTTTTAATGGGAAGGGAAAAGGGCCTGTGGTATTTTGCCACTGGAAGACTCTGACTCAAGCTACACACCAAGGCTGGTGGAATTTAGTATTTCAGACTTAAGTATGAAACATTCCTTGCTAAAAAGTCACGTCGCTATATCTCTTATAAGGAGAAGTGGTCTTTGTTACTAACGTACTTTAGAGATGCATGTTGAGAAGTCCTGTCCCTCCCTTTTTTTTTTAACTCTTCTTTTTCTCTTTTTTCTCTCCCTCATGCTTTTTGACATTTGTATGCTATTATAATGCTCTATCATATGTTATTCTGTTCTTAAATCAATAAAAATACTAAGACACAAAATGAAACGAGCGTGCGCCCAAAACCAGCATGAGCCCTTAACGCCACCCATTAATCTAGCTGTAAAGGCTCGTGTGCTACACACGTGGTGACCAGTTGACGCACGCCAAGTACCGATTACTGCCAGAATCAGCGCCTGTAGAAGGAAATAAATAAATCATCCAGGCATTATGGGCACATGCCAAATCAGAAATTACCGCCAGGAGGGAGCGCTGGCCTGGCGGTAGTCTCATTTTGGTGCATGCTGCAGACGCGTAGAGCCTACCGCGGCTTAGTAAAAGGGCCCCTCAGACTTGTTCGCAATCAGGTGCAAACGTTTGCATCTAGATTATTCATGTATGTGCATAGATTGGTGTGTTTTTATAACTTGTACTTGCAAATTCCACTCCTTTTCTGCCCAAACTCTGCATCTGTATGCGCCCTCTGGCAAAGTATGCACCATTAAGTCACAGCATGTACATTTACACAGGTCAGTATTTTTCATACACAGAAATGACTTAAATTACTCCCATACCTTCTTGCCTCCATTGTTCCACACAAACCCATAGTCCTTCTGTTTCTTTTATGCAGCACTTACGGGGTTAACCCTTGTTCCTCGGTGAGAGGTGGGCCTACAGTGTTAATGTATGAGAAATGAAGTCAATAGGAGGAAAAATACAACCCTAGATATAAAAATCAAAAGAAAATAGAACCAGAAGAAAGAAACAAGCAAGGTTGATGCTCAAAAAATGTAGCTTGTGTTACCAATTTAAGTAACAGACCTTAAAAAGCTGTTTGGTAAAACGCTAGTTACATTTACTCTGTGCAATTGAATTTGTTGTGGACTTGAAGGTTAATGGGTTTTTCTTATAGCAAGCTTCAATGTTTAAAGACTGGGTATGTAGTGGATTGACTGAGAATTCACATTCCTTCTGCCCTACGAGTAGGTGACCTCCACTAGTGGATGCTGCTGCCGAGCTGTACGAGAAAGGCGGAACGTGCATGCAGTGTTAATGGCTGTAATTTTGGTGCCTTTGCTGAGGACCCACAGAACATTTGTGGGAATAATTAAAGCGAGCTCTAGGACAGTGAGGCAGTGAACATCGTGGTATCCTGTTTTATAAATCTCATTTTATCTGCTATTTCATTCAGATGTAGCGTTTGGTTGAATAGCCTTAATATATTCTGTCTTCATTGATATTTCTCATTCATAGTCTTCAGACTGCTGACTTCTCACTCTGTATAGCTTTTTCATTTGCCAGTGTACAGGGATTATCCTTACTGGCCATCCTTTGAAAACTTCCATTGGAGCAAATGCAAGCAATAGTTTATAGTTTATTCAGTTTGCTATACCGCCTTTGCTAACTAGCAGTTCAAAGCGGTTTACAATCTAAAAAAAAAAAGAAGACGGAATTTTAAGGAAAGGAACTACACGTATTTGACAGGAAAGTGCAAATTCCATTCATACCAAAGCAAAGAAAAAGAGAGAAAGCAGAAGGCAGGTGGAAAATAAAAAGGAGAGGAAGGACCGGCATGTGCCCAGTAGGAAGAATCACAGACAGCCAAAGGGGGAGGGTACGCAAGGCGAAAAAGCCATGGCAGATGTAAATTTTTTAAAAGACAATTCTGCTCGAAGAGGGAGAATCAGGGAGTTCCATAAAAATGGAGCTGCAAAAAAAGAAAGCTTGATGTCTGGTGAATTCTAGTTCACCTCTGGAACTCTTTTTAAAAATCGGCATTACGTTGGCCACCGTCAAATCTTCATGTACTACAGATGATTTTAACGACAGCGCATCACCAGCTAAGTTAGGCGGCCAAACCGGGCCACTGAAATAGCAGGCCTATCTTTGGCTAGTTTAAACTTAACTGGCGAGCGCTGAATATGGGCTTTGGTGAGCGCTGAATATTGGCTTCGCCAGTTAAGTTTAAACCAGCCAAAAATAAAATGGATATTCAGCGCCGGTCACTGGAAACGGCCCGGCATTGAATATCTGGTCTCAGCACCGACCTCGGGAGTTAGCCTTGTATTTGTGTGCGCATGTATATGGGGCGTAAGTATTAGCACCTTCTTTATGGAAGACCCCCATAATGCTATTCAGTGTTATCCCGATAAGGAATGTAGTTAACTTTAAACAATTTTTTTTTTACTGCTAAATAATTGGTCCCATTGCTTTTGCCAAGAAGTGAGTGAATATGAGGCTTCTTCCCATGTCATATGTTATTCTTTTTATTCATGTCTATCTTCCTCCTTAGCATTGCACACTTGAAGGATTAGCTAATTTTAGAGTGAATTTGCGTTATTTCAATGAGAGATACAAACTGATAGTATTATATATGTTGTAGAATGCTTGTGACACACCTGTTGCTCCTCCCATGAGTACAGCCCCCTCAAAGTTATTTGCTAAGATGGCAACTCTATAAATTGTTGCCAAAATTTAGGCACCCCGATGACATTCTATAGCAGGGGCGTATCTGCGTGGGGCCTCAGGGGCCTGGGCCCCCGCAGATTTTGCCCTGGACCCCCCTACCGCCATCAACCCTCCCCCGCTGCCGTTCTTACTTTTGCTGGCGGGGGACCCCAACCCCCGCCAGCCGAGGTCTGCTTCCACCTGCCGCTGCCGTAAAAACTTCTTCAGCCGGCGGGGGACCCCAAACCCCCGCCAGCCGCCCCGCGGTGTTTAAAATTCATCTTCGGCCTCCGTGGCCGTGCTGCTGTGATAGGCGCTGTTGAAATCCACTTCGGAGTCTGACGTCGTTGTACGTTGTACGTGCTGCGACGTCAGACTCCGAAGTGGATTTCAACAGCGCCTATCACAGCAGCACGGCCACGGAGGCCGAAGATGAATTTTAAACACCGCGGGGCGGCTGGCGGGGGTTTGGGGTCCCCCGCCGGCTGAAGAAGAAGTTTTTACGGCAGCGGCAGGTGGAAGCAGACCTCGGCTGGCGGGGGTTGGGGTCCCCCGCCAGCAAAAGTAAGAACGGCAGCGGGGGAGGGTTGGCGGCGGGAGGGGGGGTGGAGAGAGTCATTGGTGGCGGTGGGGGCTCGGCGGGGGGGGGGGGGGGCTAAAATGTGCCCCCTCCCTCTGGCTCTGGCCCCCCCTACCGCCGGAGTCCAGATACGCCCCTGTTCTATAGCAGCAGCTTAGCCTCAAGATTGTGTTACCAAATACTAATGCAAAAAAAACTCTATGAGACCAAAAGGGTTTTTCCAAACATATAATAATCAATAAATCAGTATGGATATTAGTCCAAAGACTAACCCTATCCTATAATCTTACCATCTCTTCCTGATGAAGCCGTTGGGGGGAAACAGTTTCGTGTTCAGGACTTGAATCAGCGGATTGAACATGGTTTTGAAGAAGACTATGGATTTATGGATTCATAATTTAAGATTTTCCGTGTTCTTTTGAATTCAGTTTCCTGGCATCAATTTTTTGACACTGCCCTATTCGTGTGCACATTTGTTTGAAGATTTTAGTCATCAACAGCAGATAAGTTACTCTGTTATATTTGATCATTTTGTTTATTGCTATTGAATTTGATCACGCAATTAGGTGCTTGGCGTGCTGATTGAATTTTGTAGATAGACAAGCAAGCACAGCAAAGGAGACAACAAAGATGACGAACAACATCCAGCGGACTCAGAGTTCACATTAGAAGTTTATTTCACAATAAAATCTGGACTTAACATGAATCGTGTTTCGGCTGCAGGTGCCTGCCTCAGGAGTCCCTGTGGTTTGGTTGCTGAAAATCCTAAAACGTCTGTGATTTCGGTGCTGTTCAGTTTGCACGTTTTTGGTGCATTACTCTTATTGGTTTTACACTTCTTAAAGTCAGTTCTGCTGACGTGCACAGTAAAATACGTCCAAAGACTGGATGCCAGTGATTCTGGTATTTGTTGTCATAAGTACATAAATAATGCCACACTGGGAAAGACCAAGGGTCCATCGAGCCCAGCATCCTATACACGACAGCGTCCAATCCAGGCCAAGGGCACCTGGCAAGTTTCCCAAACGTACAAACATTGTATACATGTTATTCCTGGAATTGTGGATTTTTCCCAAGTCCATTTAGTAGTGGTTTATGGACTTGTCCTTTAGGAAACTGTCTAACCCCTTTTTAAACTCTGCTAAGCTAACCGCCTTCACCACGTTCTCTGGCAACAAATTCCAGAGTTTAATTATGCGTTGCGTGAAGAAATATTTTCTCCGATTTGTTTTAAATTTACTACACTGTAGTTTCATCGCATGCCCCCTAGTCCTAGTATTTTTGGAAAGCGTGAACAGATGCTTCACATCCACCTGTTCCACTCCACCGATTATTTTATATACCTCTATCATGTCTCCCCTCAGCCGTCTCTTCTCCAAGCTGAAAAGCCCTAGCCTCCTTAGTCTTTCTTCATAGGGAAGTCGTCCCATCCCTGCTATCATTTTAGTCGCCCTTCGCTGCACCTTTTCCAATTCTACTATATCTTTCTTGAGATGCGGCGACCAGAATTGAACACAATACTCAAGGTGCGGTCGCACCATGGAGCGATACAACGGCATTATAACATCCTCACACCTGTTTTCCATACCTTTCCTAATAATACCCAACATTCTATTCGCTTTCCTAGCCGCAGCAGCACACTGAGCAGGTTTCAGTGTATTATCGACAACGACACCCAGATCCCTTTCTTGGTCCGTAACTCCTAACGTGGAACCTTGCATAACGTAGCTATAATTTGGGTTCTTTTTCCCACATGCATCACCTTGCACTTGCTCACATTAAACGTCATCTGCCATTTAGCCGCCCAGTCTCCCAGTCTCGTAAGGTTCTCTTGTAATTTTTCACAATCCTGTCGCGAGTTAACGACTTTGAATAACTTTGTGTCATCAGCAAATTTAATTAGCTCGCTAGTTACTCCCATCTCTAAATCATTTATATATTAAAAAGCAGCGGTCCTAGCACAGACCCCTGAGGAACCCCACTAACTACCCTTCTCCATTGTGAATGCTGCCCATTTAACCCCACTCTCTGTTTCCTATCCTTCAACCAGTTTTTAATCCACAATAGGACATTTCCTCCTATCCCATGACCCTCCAATTTCCTCTGTAGCCTTTCATGAGGTACCTTGTCAAACACCTTTTGAAAATCCAGATACACAATATCAACCGGCTCCCCTTTGTCCACATGTTTGTTTACTCCTTCAAAGAATTGAAGTAAATTTGTCAGGCAAGATTTCCCCACACAAAAGCCGTGCTGACTCGGTCTCAGTAATCCATGTCCTTGGATGTGCTCTGTAATTTTGTTTTTAATAATAGCCTCTACCATTTTCCCCAGCACCGACGTCAGACTCACCGGTCTATAATTTCCTGGATCTCCCCTGGAACCTTTTTTGAAAATTGGCGTTACATTGTCACTTATTTCTGAGCACCATTTTCACCTATTATTATAGGGGCCCTTTTACTAAGCCGCGTAAGCATCTACGTGCGCCCAGCGTGCGCCAAAATGAAGTTACCGCATGGCTACCACATGGCCCTTGCAGTAATTTCAATTAATTGCACCAATCACACATGTAAATGCCATTGTTCTATAACTTACATGCACTATTAATATACAACACAATAAAATTGCCGTTTGTGATTTATGCACGCTTATTATAGAATAACGCCTAGTGCGTATGCCTGTAAGTGGTAGAATAGCACCTAACGCTTAATGCTGTTCTTTAAAGTTGTGCACGTAATTGATTTGATTTGATGTAATTACTTAATATACCACTTAGTACAAATTGAGTTTTAAAGTGGTTTACAATAAAACAAAGATCAATACAATAGGTGTTCAAACCAAACAAAACCAGCAGTACAGTTATTGCATCAAAATCAAATTGACTAATCAACACTCATCCGAGTCTGAAATTGCTAAATATAGGCAGCCTCTATAGAAGTGTCCTTTCAGGTTTCTTAGGGGCGCTTTTACTGCAGGGTGACTTGAGCCAATCTGGAACTACCACAACAGCATTACTCAGGCACAGTGGCGTAGCCAAGAGTAGGCCTAGGTGGGCCCAGGCCCAACCACATTGGGCTCAGGCCCACCCAGTAGCAGCACACCTATGATGTGGCTGGCAGGGATCCCCAAGCCCCACCAGCCAAAAACTCCCAACAACTGTCCCTCCTGCATACCTTGTAAATAGCATCTTTGCCTGCAGCGAGCAGCGACTAATACACAGTATTTGCACCGACCCCACAGCCTTCCCTCTGATGTATTCCTGCCTATGTGGAAATAGGAAGTTACATCAGAGGGAAGGCTGTGGGGCCAACATGAGCAGTGTGTATTGGTTTCTGCTCGCTGCCGGTGAAAATCTGCTATTTAAAAGGTATGTGGGGGAGAGGGGATTTTTGAGAGACCATATGGCATGCAGGCAAGTGAGGGAAAGACCAAATCACTTGTGGGACAGGGCAAAGTTCTTCTGCCCACCTATCTTGGGCCCAGGCCCCCCAAAATTGGGCATCTGGCTACGCCCCTGGCGCAGCAGTAATTCACACCCCCAGCATGCGCCATTTCTAGCACTACAAAAGTATTTTTATTTTTGTAGCGCCAGTGTTTACCTGCGGGGTAATTGGGCAGTGCTGCACGATTACTGCCAAATTATCACGGGAGCCCTTAACACCACCTCAATGTGTGTCGGTAAGTTCTATCCTCCCCACCCCCAAATGGCCGCACGGCAAGTGCTTCACTTGCTGCACAGCCATTTCTTTAAAAAAAAAAAAAAAACCTGCCTACTACCCACTGCGGTAAAAGGGAGCCTCAGCGTGCATCAAAAACACAGGCCCCCCCTTTGCTGCAGCTTAGTAAAAGGACCCCTGAACTCTCTATTGTCCCAGGTTCCTGTATATAATATGTAAACCGCTTTTATTTTGTAACCGCGGAAAGGCTTCACATCAAATCCCGTCCCCCTTCCCTTTGCTGAAGTGACTTGTCCATTGTTGCAAGGAGTGTAAGCAGGACTTGAACCCTGCAGCTAAAAGCTCACAAAATGATCACATTACTTGAATATGTGGAGGATAATTCCAGATCAGGTCACTTAGGTTGAGGGGTCGACAAGATGCCCATTTTGAGGCTATTCTAGAAAGATACAGACTGACTTTATAAAACAGCTTAACAAATCGTGTCAGCATTATGGATGAAATACAGTTGTGTACATTACAGTAGCTCCGCAGCAGATGTACGTGGGCGAAGTGTATGTGTAGATGTGAATTTTATAAACTGAGTGTGTACTTCATAATTCCACCCAGACTACAACACTGACCACCTACATGTGAGTCACCTAAAATACCTACTACACCTGAATGCAACTCACCTTGAGCTGCTACGGAAAAAGGCATGAACCAAATCTAAATAAATATTTACAATCATACATACATAAATAAAAGTGCATGCCATCTTGTCACCATGGTTACCTCTATGCGCATAATCCATGGAATTAGAACCTTTTTACGTGCACAAATTTTGAAATCCACATTACAAGACAGTGCCACTAAATTAGCTGAAGAAATGTTTTCATTCATACTTTGAATGTTAGAAAAATTAATGACTGATGTAAAGAATATATAATACACTTTACAAAATGGTACATTAGCGCCATCTACTGTCTATTTTTCTTCTTTTCCTCAAAACTGTTGTTTCTGCAACATGTACAAGAAATACAATAATTATTTCCTTCATAAATTGTGGCATCATTTTAGGTGCATTTCACAATAAAGCGAGAGCACCAATTGTTGAGGGTCCGTCCTTCCATCCACCTGGCCATATGTATGTTTGCTTTCTCATGTGCAGACAAAAACATGCGTCAGGTTAAGGTTTGAAGAGGAGGGAAGGAGAAATCCCCATCACCCAAACAGTGAAAGATCCAGTGGTAGCCTACAAAACTACCCCACCAATCCACCCAGTTATCACAGTCCACCTTCTATCCTGCCTAACACCTTCTTTCTCTCTTCCATTACTCAATCATTGTACATTACTAATTGTATCTGATATCATGGAATGATTATGTCATAACCAAACTCTGTAAGCCACATTGAGCCTGCAAATAGGTGGGAAAATGTGGGATACAAATGCAATAAATAAATAAATAATAGAAAGAGCCATGGGCAGTACTGAGCCCAGAGACCACCACCCAAACTTTGAAGAGCCTGGCAGTGCAATATGAGGAGAAACAAACAGAACATATGCGAAATCCTTACACAGAATCCCATATCAATTAACATAACAAAAAATATATATATTAAGGGCAAAAAACAACCAAACTCTGATATCTGTGGATATGTGTTTCTTGCATATTCTTGCCAGTCAAAACCCCCCAATTTCTTTTTATTTTAAATTGTGTGACTTTAAAAACACAGAATTTGGGACTTAAACTTACAGATAATGAAAATGTCAGAGAAAACTTTTGCCACAATTAATCTGGGACCTCTAATGCTGAAGAGAGCTTATAAAAGGTACTTAGCCTGGGGGGGGGGGGGGGGGAGGTTAGCATTTAAGTGTTGTTAGATGGGGTGTTAATGGTGTGATTGAGTGGCATCAGTCACAGCTTCAGCTGCAGCTGGGTTGTTCCCTTCTGTGTTGTCCATCCTAATTCAGCTTTTCCTGTTTTCTGTTATGATCTTTTGATTGGCTGTCACACAAAGTAGTATAGCAAATTTCTAAATGAATATAAACATATATCTATATATATATATATATATCTGAATTGCCTTATCTGAACCAATATATGTTGCATATACAATATTAAATGATTATAAAACAACAATAACATCCTTTAAAAGATGGACTCTCTTCCTTCTCAATGTCCACAAACTCCCCGCCCCCCCCCCCCCCCCCCGACAAGTCCCAGCTGAATACACCCACTAGAAGAGCCATGACTTAACATGTTTCCTGAAAACCAGATAATGTTTCTCTTGTTGGAATCTGTTTGGCAACTGGTCCCATAACTTAGCAGCTGGCCATAGAAAGCACAGTTTGTATTGATTTTTTTTTACCATGTTTCACTATCTATAAGGTTGTTCCTGGATAAATATTTGAATCAGTATTTTGAGAACTTGGTTGCATTTTTAAAATCATTTAAACCTACTAACACTGGAACAGCTCTCCACGCATATTTGGCTTTGTACTAAAACTACATTTGAATTCATGTCAGAAGTTTTAATTTCTTAGTGAAGATATGTGCATCTGGCACTAACTGTTTAGTGTAATAATTTAGTGTTTCAGATTGGAGTGTAGAATTGAAGTTTAGCTAGTATCGTTTATTTTAAAAGCTCTGACTGCTCGTGAATTTTTACCAGAGCAAATTGATGCTCAGAGTAACTTAAATTACATTTATGTTTTATGGGCAAAACATGGATGCTGATTCTCCCTACTGTGCTTAAATGAGATTTTAATCTCCTGATTTATCTAAGTTAAAAGTTGGCACGTCTCGGTTGTAAACTATTAATATGAACCCTCCGGTAAGTAAAGGTGCTGTATAAGAAATGAAAGATTTGGAAAGCCTGTTGTACTCCTAAATTATATCTAGGCATTTTCATGGATAAATAGTTTTTATACACCCAGTTACTTCAGAGAGTGAGAGAGTGAACAGAACACAAAGCAAGGGATATATTCAAAAGCAGATGTCATAAAAGGCCAGATTCAGTAAATGACGCTTAATATTAGGTTACACAACTATTTATTATGGCTGTGCTTGCTCTTTTGAAAATATCATTAACATCAACTAAGCAAGTAAGAATCAATTTGCTGTAAAAATTAACAGGAGGAAAAGGACTTCAGTGGCATGGGTCACGTCTGCAGTCAAACTTGGACTAATGGCCTGCCCTGCTTCGTCATTAGTCTTAAAAAAACCTCCAGTGTTTAATATTAAACACGAAATTTTCAAGGTTTTTTTTAACTTTTTAAATATATATACCATTGATTTTTTTTAGACATTAAGTCCGCTCATGTAAAAGACTTCCAGGTACTTATCCGAGGCAGTACTATTTCGCTCTACAGCATGGCTGTTTCACCCTTACTTTGTCAGGAGCGGGTCAGTTTACGCTGCACTCTCGGTAACCCCTGTCCTGGAGTCTATTCCATCCTAAGAGAATGCTGCAGAGCGAAATAGTACTGCCTCACATAAGTACCTGGAAGTCTTTTACATGAGCAGACTTAATGTTTAAAAAAAATCAATGGTATATATATTTAAAAAGTTTAAAAAAAACTTAAAAAATTAAACATTGAAAATTTTGTGTTATTAAACGCTGTAGGCTTTGTAGGACTAATGACGAAGCAGGGCGGGTCATTTCTCCAAGTCTGACTTTAGACGTGACCCATGCCACTGAAGTCCTTTTCCTCCTGTTAATTTCTTCAGCAAATTGATTCATACTTGCTTAGTTGGCTTAATATTAAGTGCCTTTACGATCCACACTAACCCCAGGACTCTATATAGTGCGCTTAGATTTAGGCACCAAAATTGGTACGGATTCTGTAACACCTTGTGGAACTTAATTGGCTTAATAAGCTAATGAGCGCTGATATCAGCACTTAACAAGCAATAATGAGCTCTAATTGGCACTGATTAGATGCCCAACTCGCTAAGCGTATTCTATAATGATGTGCGCAGAACTTCTAGCATGCAGAGCCAAATAGGGGCATGGTTATAGGCAGGGAAATGGGCGTTCCAAAATTTAGGCGCCTAGTTATAGAATATGGCCCAGTCTGCCTAAATCTATACACTGAGATTTACACCAGGTTTTCATTGCGTAAATGGATGCACGCAGATATTGGCGCTGAAATATCAACTAAGCATATTCTATAGAATTCACATTTAGGAGGAGATTCCATATATGGCGCCTAAAATTCAGCGCTACGCGTATTCTAGGTGCCGATTATAGAATACGCTTAGCGCTGTATTTTAGGCGCCATTTGTGGAATCTCCTCCTAAGTGTGAATTCTATAATGGTAAACATGTGGTTGTAGTTATGCTGCCATTACAGAATTTGCGCTGAATGCAGATTTCCACACCAAGTCCTGGTAGTTACGCGTGAAAAAGCAAATATTCTATTACATTGTGCCTAACTTCCAACCACATTCCCAACCTACCCATGGCCACACTTATTTTGGAGTTGCACGCCATAGAAGTTAGGTGCGGTGCTTATAGAGTACCTCGTAAGATGTTTCTGCAAGTAACTCTTATATGGCTTAAATTAGTGCTTGTTAAAGATAATTAATAGATCTTTAATAGATCTACCCTGCCCATGCTAGCACCAGATTCAAAATGGCATTGGTGACCCCATAGTGCTAGTCTTACAGTACTGTTTCTAGGGGTCAGGTTTCTTTATAATAGCCTTTTGCACATAAATCGTTAGGAAGGTTGAGTTAAGAGTTCATCAGTAGAACACAGTTGCTCTGTCTTACATATGGTCTTCCACTTTTTCCTTTAGTTTGCAGCACTCCTCCAGTTAACATGAAAGTGCAACCTGTGAATAGAACGGCCTTGGTGGTAACCTGGAACCATCCAGAAACTGTCTACCACCCACCTATTATGAATTACGTTGTTTCCTACAGCTGGACAAAGAACGATGAAGAGAAAGAGAGAACGTTCATCAAGGACAATGACAGCTTGGTAAAACTGAAGCACCTGAGTTAGAAATGCTGTATTTTGTTTATCTAATTTTAGTAGGGCTGTTCATGTAACCCGATTAACCGCAGCAAAAAAAATTTTTAAACTCGCACTAATGAATTTAACTCGATTAATCGCGTCATGCTGCTCTCTCCTATAAGGAGGAAGAAAAATTGCAGAAAGTTGAATGTGAAAGATGTTATAGGGGAAGAAGAGAGGAGGAGAGAAAAGAAATAGTGAGGAGAGAGGAGGCCCTGAAAATAGAGTTAAGAGCACAGGCAGAGGAACAGAACCAGAGACAGGGAATAAGATGATTAGAAAAATAAAATCACCAGACAACTAAGGTAAGAAAAATGTTATTCAATGGGCAGCCCCTAAATGTTTGCCTACTTTTCCTTTTAAAGCTCAAGATAAGGATTGGTAAACATGTAGTTGTTATATAATTCGGATCAAGGAAAGGGCTTTCCATGTAGTTAAAATGGAAGAAATGCTTTGTTGGATTCCATTTATATATTTAATTTGGGATCTTCTCTTGAAAGAATTTAGTTTATTTGTTACAAAGAACTGTGCGTATTTTCAGTACAAATGCTAGAACCTTGAGCCTCAAATACAAATCCACATATGCCTCCAACTTCCCTTTCCTGGGTACTCGACTGTGGAATGCTTTACCTAAACTAGTTAAATCAACCCAAAATTACCTAAAGTTTAGAAAATTATTAAAGTCCGTACTATTCAAAAAGGTTTACCTTCCAAATTCAACATAATCAGCTTAATCTCTTTGGTTTCAAATAATCCAGAAACACTTGAATCTACTTTCTTTACCATTCTACTGCTGTATATTATACCAAACTTTAATTTACTGTTTGTACTGTTTAATATGCCATTAATACTGTATTCCTGATTTAGCTTATGTAAGCCACATTGAACCTGCATCCAGTGGGAAAATGTGGGATATAAATGCTTTTAAATAAATAAATAATTCAGGTTGGGAAAACTCCAGAATGTAGTGTTCAAAAGACAATGACTGAAGTACCTTTATATGAAAATTTGATGACTTGCATTAATGCTTGTGGTTAGTAAATAGACCATAATGAGATTAGTGGGACCTGTTTATTAACTGCCTGTGTTAACACAGAATGTGTTTTGATAACTAGACCCCTAATAGAGATGCAAAGGGGGGAGTTCTGACTGAGTGCCTTCAGGTGATTGAGCTAGAGAATGACATGGGGGCAAAGTTTGTCCCTGCCCCATCTCTTCGGCGTGGGGTCCCTGTCTCCATCTCCGCTCCGTAGGTTCTGACCTTGTCCCCAGCCCATCCCAGCAGGCTCTGTCCTCATCTTCAGAAGCTTTGAACACTTATAATTGTATATTAAAGTCTTTTATTAAAGTATAAAAAGGAACAATATGCTGAGTAACTATTGTTTATAAATCACAAATAGAAAGCAAGCAACTATAATATCCCCCCACCACCACCACTACCACTCTCTACCCTTCCAACCCCAACAATAGCTGATTTCTACTACCCCAAGTAATCCTAATCCACCCTGTTAAAATGTCCAGGGGTACAAAATACAACCCGTTTTGTATGCCCTAGCAGGGAAGAAATATACCCTATGAAGCACTGTTACGATTTTTTAATCTGTGGATGATTAGTAAGTCATCAACAATCTCAGGATTCAGTGTAACTCTCATGTCTATCCGCTGCTTTTGACACTGTCAATCATGACTTACTTCTTGCCACACTGTCCTCATTTGGGTTCCAGGGCTCTGTCCTCTCCTGGTTCTCCTCCTATCTCTCCCACCGCACCTTCAAAGTTCACTCTCATGGATCTTCCTCCACCCCCATCCCCTTATCTGTTGGTGTTCCCCAGGGATCGGTCCTTGGACCCCTTCTCTTCTCAATCTACACCTCTTCCCTGGGCTCCCTGATCTCATCTCATGGTTTCCAGTATCATCTCTATGCTGATGACACCCAACTGTATCTCTCCACACCAGACATCACCGCGGAGACCCAGGCAAAGGTATCGGCCTGCTTATCCGACATTGCTGCCTGGATGTCCAACCGCCACCTGAAACTGAACATATCCAAGACCGAGCTTATCGTCTTTCCACCAAAACCCACTTCTCCTCTTCCTCCACTTTCTATCTCAGTTGATAACACCCTCATCCTCCCCGTCTCATCTGCCCGCAACCTCGGAGTCATCTTTGACTCCTCTCTTTCCTTCTCTGCGCATATCCAGCAGATAGCCAAGACCTGTCGCTTCTTCCTCTTTAACATCAGCAAAATTCGCCCTTTCCTCTCTGAACACACCACCCGAACTCTCGTCCACGCTCTCATTACCTCTCGCCTGGACTACTGCAACTTACTCCTCACCGGCCTCCCACTTAGCCATCTATCCCCCCTTCAGTCTGTTCAGAACTCTGCTGCACGTCTCATATTCCGCCAGAACCGATATACTCATATCACCCCTCTCCTCAGGTCACTTCACTGGCTTCCGATCAGATACCGCATTCAATTCAAGCTTCTCCTTCTTACCTACAAATGCACTCAGTCTGCTGCCCCTCACTACCTCTCTACCCTCATCTCCCCTTACGTTCCCGCCCGTAACCTCCGTTCACAGGATAAATCCCTCCTCTCAGTACCCTTCTCCACCACCGCCAACTCCAGGCTCCGCTCATTCTGCCTCGCTTCACCCTATGCTTGGAACAACCTTCCTGAACCCTTACGCCAAGCCCCCTCCCTGCCCATCTTCAAGTCTTTGCTTAAAGCCCACCTCTTCAATGCTGCGTTCGGCACCTAACTCTTACCGTTCAGTAAATCCAGACTGCCCCAATTTGACTGCCCCGATCGGACCGACTGTTCACTTGTCCTTTAGATTGTAAGCTCTTTGAGCAGGGACTGTCTCTCTTTGTTAAATTGTACAGCGCTGCGTAACCCTAGTAGCGCTCTAGAAATGTTAAGTAGTAGTAGTAGTAGTCTTCCACAGTCCTTCCTGCAATAGATGTCTTCTTAGAAGAGGTGCTAGTAGCAGGAATGTACAGGATCCTCCATGCAAATTTTGCTAGTTGTGGCCAGCATGTTTCCTTGTTTTTCCAAAAAAATCAAAATATCGTCGTCTGCATCACTCAAACATAAATAACAGTCTAGTTCATTAACAGGCTTCAAAGTAGAAAATGACATGAGGGCAAAGTTTGTCCCCATCCCCACAGGCTCTGTCTCTGTCCCTACCCCGCCCCCGCAGACTCTGTCCCAGCCCCATTCCCATGGGCTCTGTCCCCATCTCCATTCCTGCGGTTACCACAGGTCCCTGTCCTGTGTCATTCTCTAGATTGAGCTCACTTGGAGAACATTGCTCCATCAGGAGGGTAAATTCTTATATTATTCAGCTTTACACATGCTGTAAACTGATTTATGTCTAAGTAAGAAGAGTTTTGTACCTAAGATCTGTATCAGATTTGAGTGGGCAGACAGATTAATGCGATTTGAAAAAGCTCTGCCATTCCAACCGTCCAATTGAAGACCAGTTCTGTTTGACATTCTTCTCTCTAAACGAAAGCAAGTACAGCATTAGTGCTTAAAATTCCTTGCATATAAAAATCAAAGTCACATATTCAGATTTGAAAGGCCTTCGTTTGTTGTTAATCAAAAGAAGCCTGTGGAATAATGAAATTGGTAATTTTGTATGCATATGAAAGATGCAGTAGCACAAAATGAAATTCCTAATGATGGTTACCCATCATTTCTTCATATTCACAGTCCTCTGGGCCTGTTCAATCAGTTATAGAATAATACTTTGCATATTCCGTTTAGATGAAGATTGTTTTACTTCATTTCCATTTATATTTTCAATTTCCCCACTAGACACTGTTATCTGGGTCACATTAAGCAATGATGTGCTGCTTGAAATCAAAGAGGAATCGAAAGAATGGCACCCAAGGTTGTGATGCAATCAAACCTTTCTCTTGTCAAAACTCCATGGGCTTAAGGGTTTTTTTTTGTTAGCAACCAAAAAAAAAATTAAAAAATTGGTATGCTAATCAACAAAAGCTATCTCCATATGAAAAAATAGAGGCCTTATGTAACAAAAAAAAATCATTAACTTTGCAGCTTATTTGATGACCTGATAACTTGAAGCAAATTGTAATAAGGGCTTGCCTACACGTTGTTTAACTTCTCTGTTGGGGGATGGAGGCAGGCAAAAGGCTCAGAGGTGAGCATGTAACCAGATTAATATTGGCTTGGATGCCTTCATTTCAGGAACAGAAAGATGAAAAATAGCAAGAAAATACAGAGATTCACAATAATATACTTGCTCGGGCCACCTATTATGGGGCTGGCCTGGTGGTTTAGTGGCAACATCTCAGTTTGATCCTCAGATTCGGTTTTCTACTTTTCTGGTCAGTGAAGGCGATATGGGAGCAGCAATCACAGCTTCCTGGGAGCAGCAATCTTGGTCATCATGTAAGAGTGATACCTGTTGGATTGCACATGACTACCATTGGAATGATCAGATTAGTTACATGGGAGGGAGGGAAGAATGTAATAGAGTAGAGAAGATTCCTAGGTGGTTCCAAATTAAGACTCATGGTACCAAGATGACTTGGTTCTAATTGCAGTAGAGCAGGGGCGGGCAATCTATGGTTACTATGGTGGCAAAGAGAGATTTCTTGCTGAAGAAAAAAAAAATTAAGATCTCTCTGGAAAACAGGGTGAATGAAATCCACTGTTTAGTTGGGGTGCAGAGGCTTAAATTCAATTCAAATATTAACATCAAATATTAATCTGCGGCCTTCAAGACCACGGGAAGTATTCACAGAAAACCTCATTAACCAGAGGTTTTGTGAATCTAAATACTGTATTTCACAATGATTTTATCAGAATAGCTTTTAACAGTGTGTTTCCATCATTATAGACTCAATTTTTACTGATTTATTTATCACAGAAGGTCTGCAGAGCTCTGTGCATTTCCAGTTCCCACAACATAATGTTGAGGTCTGCCAGGGATAGTTTTGATGTTCATGCATCTCTCTGTGTGTAAAGGTTGCCCACCCTTGCACTAGAGGATCAAAAGAGCAGGAAGAAATGCCTAAGTCAACTCTCCCGTCCTCCCCATCCACTCCCCATTACCAAGTATCAGACAGTATTCAGGCATTTAGCTTGGGTGATTGTCTGACATACCAATGCCTTATTCTTATACTAGTAGAAAGAAGACTAATGAGCACTTATCCATTTGAGTCTGACTGATAAGTGTGCAATTCCAGACTAAGGGCCCTGTTTACTAAGCCTCGTGATAGGCGCGTTAGCATCTTTAACATGCGTTAACCATGTATGTGCCTACAATATCCCTATAGGCGCCTACACGTTTAGCGTGCACACCAATTATAGGTGTGTTAAAAACACTAACGCACCTAACGCAGTATAAAATGTTTTGTACTTTTTGGGATCTTGCCAGGTATTTGTAATCTGGATTGGCCACTGTTGGAAACAGGATGCTGGGCTTGATGGACCTTTGGTCTTTCCCAGTATGGCAATACTTATGTACCTTAGTAAACAAGGCCCTTAAACAGTAAGTTATGTGTTTGTAAGTTATGCAGATAGAACCACATATTGGCACTATTCCTTTAGCATTTGACTCCACCCCCTGGAATGCTTGTTTCTGCTCAGAAGGAGAAATTTTGGCTGGATATCAGTCTTTTTGTGTGTCTGTGGGGGGGGGGGGGGGGGGAAGAATTTTAAAAGCAAGACATTTTTTTGGTTAACTGCCAGAATTAACTGTAGAAATACCTTTTAATATTGAACCAATTGCTTTTTACCAAATTTGTACCCCCCCCCCAAAAAAAAAAAAAAAATAGGAGTAAGCAGAGATTTTTAGTATGAGGTAAAACAACCCCAGAATTGGGCACTTTGAATTTTAACCTACCAGTGAGAAGCATAGTTGCATAGTCTACACTATCAAGGTGCTCATTTTCAAAGAGCATATACTTACAAAGTTACATAGGACCCCTTTTACCAAGCTGCAGCATAAGGGGGCCTGCGCTGGCTTCGGTGCGTGTTTTTGACACGCATCGAGGCCCTCTTTTACTGCAGCAGGTAAAAGGTAGGTCTTTCTTTTCTTCAGGAAACAACTGTGCAGCAAGTGAAGCACTTGCTGCGTGGCCATTTTGGGAGGGGGGAGCCCTTACCACCATCCATTGGGGTGGTGGTAAGGGCTCCTACGCTAACCCAGCAATAAACGGGCAGCGCATGGCACTGCCTGATTACTTGTAAGTTACTGTAATTTCCACTCGTTGAAAAAGTTTTTATTGAAAAAATTCAACCGCAGTACCGTTCAATGTTTAAGAAGGAGAAAAAGGCCTCACAGAGCTCCTAGATATTGATCATCTATTGGAGCTTAAACGGATCTGTACTGATCCTCTGTTCATCATTGGCCAAAAACCTTCTGTGGTGTGTAATCTCCTACCCTCTTTCGTATTACTATCAAGGTATTACATGTAATATGAAAGAGGGTAGGAGATTACACACCACAGAAGGTTTTTGGCCAATGATGAACAGAGGATCAGTACAGATCCGTTTAAGCTCCAATAGATGATCAATATCTAGGAGCTCTGTGAGGCCTTTTTCTCCTTCTTAAACATTGAACGGTACTGCGGTTGAATTTTTTTTTTTTTTAACTTTTTCAACGAGTGGAAATTACAGTAACTTATAAATATCTAACGATTATACATTTCCACACCCTAATTATTTATATATTTTAGTGGATACTGCCTGATTACTGCCAGGTACACACCGGCCAGTTATGATGACACGCTGGGAGTGGGAACTACTGCCAGGCTGCTGTGTTAATCTGGCATTATTTCCTTTTTAGCGAGTGATCAGCCCGCTTTGGGCTTACCGCCGCTTTGTAAAAGTGTCCCATAGTAATTTGTGTTACTTTGGTATGTCTATATGCTTTGAAAATGAGCCTCTTGAGTATCTTTTGTTGCTCGCTGGGATGGTGCAATGCAGTTTATATTTTGCACAAAGGTCTCCAAATTTCTTTTGAGAAAACTAAATACTTTTTGTTTTTCTTTTTATACAGAAAGCCATCATTCATCACGTTTCACCCGACATCCTTTATCTGTTCAGAGTTCAAGCTGTTTGCCGAAATGACATGCGTAGCGATTTTAGCCAAACAATGCTATTTCAAGGTAAAAATAAAATAAGGTGTCCAGTTCTTGCCTGTATATTCTAATTTCCAAATATTTTTTTTTGTTATTAGAACATTTTGATTGACGTTTCTATTACGTATTATGTTGACATTGTAAGTAGTGTACTATGCCATACTTTGTACTGTTATTTGAATATTTTTACTGCTGTAATTGCCTGTTGCCTATTGATTTATTCATATTGTACACTGCCTTGAGTGAATTCCTTCAAAAAGGGGGTAAATAAATCCCAATAAATAAATAAGAAAGGGCCCTGTTTACAAAGGCGTTCTAGTGTTCATAGCATGTGCTAAAAAATTAGCGTGCACTAACCGTGTAGACGCCCATAGGAATATTGGAGGAGATTCTATACATGACACCTAAAAATTCGGCGCTGAAATCAGTGCTAACTAAGCTTGTTTTATAATCGCTGCCTAGATTTAGGCGCCAATTATGGAATACGCTTAGTTCATATTTCAGCGCCTAAATCTACGCTCATCCATTTACATCAACAAAAACTCGGTGTAAATCCCCTCGTGTAGATTTAGGCGCACTAGGCCTTATTCTATAACTAAGTGCGTAAATTTTGGAATGCCCAGAAAACGCCCATTTCCATGCCCATAACCATGCCCCTTTTTTGCCTCTGCACGTTAGAAGTTTGGTGCACATCGTTACAGAATACGCTTAGCAAGTTCTGCACCTAAATTCTAATCAGTTCCAATTAATGCTCATTTATTTATGTATTTATTTGTTACATGTATCCCACATTTTCCCACCTATTTGAGGCTCAATGTGGCTTACATAGTACCGTAACGGCGTCTGCCATTTCCGGTATGAACAAATGCAAGGTGATATTGTGGTACAATAAGGTTCGTGTATGGTAAATACATTGGGGGAATTTAGAGAGGAAGAGTTAGGATATGTCCATTATGGTCTTTGGATTTGTTGCGTCGCAGGTACCCAGGTTTTTATGTTGGGTCGGTGAGGTATGCCTTTCTGAACAGGTTTGTTTTAGTACTTTTCGGAAACTTAGGTGGTCGAGCGTAGTTTTTACTACTTTTGGCAGTGTGTTCCATAGTTGTGCGCTTAAATAGGGAAAGCTGGATGCGTAAGTTGATTTGTATTTGAGTCCTTTGGTGCTTGGGTAGTGGAGATTATTGCTTGTTAAGTTCTGTTATCAGTGCTCATTGGCTTATTATTAGACCAGTATTTTTCGTGTGGGGACTTTATAACCAATATCACATATATTTTGTCCCAAACACCAATATATTCTTCCAATCAATTAATTTCAATTCCTTTAACCATTACTCATCTCATCACACTTTAAAATAGTCACTTTGATGTACTGTCTACATTCTTTTGGGGATCCTCAGATATTAATGCTGCTCTCACCATACAAACATAATATTGCAATGTTCATCCAACAGAATGGCTGAGGCGCAAATCCTCATAGATCAACCCAAATATTCTCTAGAAAACTTGATTTTTGCTTTTTTTCTAGAGAATATTTGGGTTGATCTATGAGGATTTGTGCCTCAGCCATTCTGTTGGATGAACATTGCAATATTATGTTTGTATGGTGAGAGCAGCATTAATATCTGAGGATCCCCAAAAGAATGTAGACAGTACATCAAAGTGACTATTTTAAAGTGTGATGAGATGAGTAATGGTTAAAGGAATTGAAATTAATTGATTGGAAGAATATATTGTTGTTTGCGAAAAAAATATATGTGACATTAGCTTGTACGCGCATTGTTATAGAACCTGTGCCGATTTCAGTGCATTTCTTTAGGCAAACTATATAGAATCCGGAGGATTATGGGCATCTACACAGTTAGCAGGTGCTAATTTTTAGCATACATTAAAAACGCTAGTGCACCTTTGTAAACAGGGCCCGGAGAAATGAACAGTACAGCAGAATATTGACACAGGAATTGAATAGCTTTATAAGTCATATACACGAGTCAAGTAATAAGGTTGTAATATAAAAGCAAACAGGGGTCCTTTTACTTAGGTGCGCTGAAAAATGGGCTGTGCTAGTGTAGGCACGTGTTTTGGGTGTGCGCAGATCCATTTTTCAGTGCCCCTGTAAAACAAGGCCTTTTTAAAAAAATTGGCCGAAAATGGATGTGCAGCAAAATGAAAATTGGCACACGTCCCTTGTGGGTCTGAGTTCTTTCCGCCAGCCATTGACTTTGTGGTAGGGTCTCACTCATTATCTGTGCGGTAATCATCTGCGCGCATAGAATGACGATTACCGCCCGTTTTCTGCCACGTGCCGGAAACTAAACCTTATTTTCCAGCGCGCATAGCAGACGTGTGTCAAAAATGAAATTACCGCAAGGCCCACACGGTAGCTGGGCGATAACTCCAAATTGACACACGTTGGGTACGTGCAGGCACCTACGCGGCTTAGTAAAATGGCCCCACTGTCATATTTAAAGGAACCAACAGTGAAAATATCAAGAAAAGATGAACCAGTGACAAAAAGATACAAACCCCAGACAGAGTATATTCTTATCTTGTGGTATTGCATTACTACTACAAATCATTTCTATAGCGCTACCAGTCGTACGCAGTGCTTCACAATTTAACATGAAGAAAAGACAGTCCCTGCTCAAAAGAGCTTACAATCTAAATCAGGACAGACAGACAGGACAAATGAGGGATAAGGGTAGGACAGACAGCTAGGACACATAGGGAAAGGGATTATTGAAGAGAGGAAGACAAGATAAAGGTTATGAGCAGGTGACAAGTTAGGAGTTAAAAGCAGCATCAAACAGGTAGGTCTTTAGCCTGGATTTGCGTTTGAATATAAACTACCTCGGTCCATGCAGTTAGTTAAAGCTACCAACTCTTCCCACGCGTGGTCTTCACAGATAGGTCTTTAGGGAGCTGGTGAATGATAGCTTGGGGCTTATCGGTGTTAGTATACGCACCAAAGTCCAAAGAATAACCCTGGCTTTATTTTGCGGGTTTTAGTTCCAGTCTAGATGGAAATAATTAACTTTCATCCAATAGCTCAATAAAACTAATTTAACATTAACTTGGAATTTTTCTTCTAAATCTCTAGTGCTCACATAGTAACAGAGTGTATGATGGCAGGAAAAAAAAGACTTAATTGACCCACTCAGTCGATTTGGTCTTTTTTTTTTTTTTTTTCTTCCATCATACACTGTGTTACTTTACGAGCACAAGAGATTTGGAGGAAAAATTCTAAGCTAATGTTAAATTAGTTTTATTGAGCTACTGGTTCAAACAAAGTTAATTTTCCACTGCCTGGTAATTAACTTTCAACTAGCAGATCATAAAAACAACTTGGCCTTTTTTCGTGACAACTAGACCATCACATGCTTGTCTTGGCTTTTTCATTAACTTTATAGTAGCTGTTTTTGGGCACCGTTTATATAATAGCGTTTAGTGCTAGGGCCACCGAGAGACACAGCCGGGCCCGGGGCAGGACCACTCCCCCACGGGCTGCCCCACGCCATGCCCCCCCAACTTGGACCACCCCGCGCCATGCCCCCCCCCCAACTTGGGCCACCCCCCTTACCTTCCAATGTCACTGTGCTCCTCCCTCAGTCTGTTGTCTCCTGCTCCTGTGTTCCAGGACCCAGGTTATCATGTTATTGCAATCATCCAGGTCCTGTCACACAGGAGCAGAAGAGAGACAGACCCAGAAGCAGGCAGGCAGGAAGAAGCCTCTGCTTCCTAGGTAGGGCCTAGAGAGTCTTGCCTCCATCTTTCTGTGGTCCTGCTTAGCGCCGGGATCTGCACTCAAATTTGGGCAAGAAGATTTACACCAACTGAACCCTGGTGTGGATTCCTCAAATTCTATAACACTGCACGCAAATCCTAGAACTGCCCCTGACCCACCCGTGCCCCTTCCATGACCATGTCCTATTTTTGGATCCATACGGAAAGATTTACATGCACATCTTTCAGAATAGCAACTAGATCTACCAATTAACGCCAATAATTGATTGCTAGCACCTAGTTACTGGCGCTAATTGGCTCATTAGGCACGTAAAATTGTGTGCACAATTTGAGCATGCAATTTTGAGCGCTATCCCCCTGATTTTATAAAGGTCACCAAAAATTGTGCTAGCAAATTTAGGCGCGTTCCTGATTTGCACGTACAATTTAATAAATAATGAGTAATTAGTGCCAATAATTGGCTTTTTAACAAGCAATTAGATATAATTGGGGATTACACGTGTAAAGTTAGACGCGGGATCCATGCCTAAAAATTGTGCATGGTTCCAAAAAGGGGGATGCAGAAATGGAAGGGTCACAGGTGTTTCGGGGTGGATCGGGGATGTGGTTTTTAGTTACGTGTGTAATTGTAGAATAATGGTGTTCCACGCATAAATTTAGGTGTGGGTATTTGCGCCACATTTTCGTTGATGCAAATGGCCACGTCTAAATTCACGTGCGACCTCTCCCCTTAAGCGTTAATTCTATAATTCGGGCCAAATTTTAGCCACGGCTTATAGAATACCACTTACGCGGGGAGTTTCCAGCGACTTATGGTGCCATGTATAGAATCCAGCCATATATATAGAAATAGAGGGTAAGCACATGTTAACTAATTTTTTAGTATATTTTTTAAGAGGGAGCATATCAGTGTCAGAGAGTGGGCTTCCCTTTGTTATCCGGCCATTATCGCATGCTAACTGGATAATGCAGGGTTAACCTGGGAGCATTTAGTGCCCCCTAAAGTGTGCTCCCGCGTTATATTTTTGCAGGTACCGTGCACTAATAGAAACAGTGCATGAGCTTCAAAAAAAAAAAGAAAGAGAAAAAAGAAAATGTTTGGCTTTAATGCTGTTGTAAATCTGAGCTCAGCGCCTTCTAATGCAGGACTCCCCCCCCCCCCCCCCCCCATGCTAAGCCCAGATTTCACCGCAGCTTAGTAGAAGGGCCCCTAATTTAGCCCAGAGGATTAAAATCAAGGGCCCTGTTTACTAAGGTGCGTTAGCATTTTTAACACGTTTACAATTAGTGCGCGCTAACCGTTTAGGCGCCTATAAGGATATTGTAGGCACATAAACGGTTAACACTCATTATAAACGCTAATGCGCCTATAACGCAGCTTAGTAAACAGGGCCTCAAGTTTATTTTAATTCAAACTTCTTTGAAATGTCTTATTTATTTAAAATCTGTTTTTGAACTGCTTTATTGTGGGAATCATACAATACCGTGAGTAATACTTAAAGCATTAAAGCCAATCGACATTAACCAACTCTCGGTGCAGTGTTCTTCACTGAAAGACCTGGGAGCCAGTGGCAGCTCCCTCCTCCTTTCCCCAGTTCACTCCTCCTTGTATTCTCTGGCGGCCTTGAAATAGTGGTGCCTCCAGGGCATCTGTTTAGTTTCTTTATGCACTGCGTGGCAATAGGTGAGTTTGAGCCCCGTGGTGTTCCCTATCCCCTATACTGTTCTTGTAAGACTGTGAATTCAATGCGGGAGGGCATTCCAGGAGTAATGTCAGGAAGTATTTTTTCACAGAGAAGGGTGGCGGATACGTGGAATGCCCTCCCGCAGGAGGTGGTGTTGGAGATGAATACTGTAATGGAATTCAAACGTGCGTGGGATAAACACAAAGGAATCCTGTTTAGAAGGAATGGATCCACGGAATCTTAGCGGAGATTGGGTGGCAACGCTGGTAACTGGGAAGCGAAACCGGTGCTGGGCAGGTCTATACGCTGATAGTGACTGAATAGATAGGGATGGGCTTGAGTATAAATTTTAAGGGGCTTCGACGTTAGGTTCAGAACTTAGTACAAGAACAGTACTGGCAGACTTCTACGGTTTGTACCCTGATCGTGACTGAATAGATATGGATGGGCTGGAGTGTAAGTTTTAAGGGGCTTCAACGTTAGCTTCAAAACTTTTAGTACAAGAATAGTGCTGGGCAGACTTCTACGGTCTGTGCCCTAAGAAAGGCAAGGACAAATCAAACTCAGGTATACATATAAAGTATCACATACTGTGTAAAATGAGTTTATCTTGTTGGGCAGACTGGATGGACCGTACAGGTCTTCATCTGCCATCATTTACTATGTTACTATCCAGCTTATTTTCTAAAGTGATCGCCGGCCATTTCCCGACATAAATCGGGAGATGGCCGGCGATTTCTTAAAAGCGGCGAAATCGGTATAATCGAAAGCGGCATTTTTGACAGCATCACCGCTTTCCCCGTCGCTTCGCCAGCAAAAGTTCAAGGGGGCATGTCGGTAGCTTCGCGAAGGTGGGACATGGGCGGGCATGGGCGTGGCTACCAGATGGCCGGCTTTCGCCGATAATGGAACAAAAAAAAGCAGCGTTAAGCAGTATTTCGCCGGGTTTACTTGGTCCTTTTATTTTCACGACCAAGCCTCAAAAAGGTGCCCCAAATGACCAGATGACCACCGGAAGGAATCGGGGATGACCTCCCCGTACTCCCCCAGTGGTCACCAACCCCCTCCCACACTAAAAAACACAATTATAAACATATTTTGGCAGCCTGTGTGCCAGCCTCAAATGCCGTACCCACCTCCATGACAGCACAATGTGTTCTATCCTCTGACAGCCTTTCCCTGGTTATGATGTGGCTCTCGGGTGAGTGTGACACCTTTTCTGTAAGGTGCACTGCAGAGTCACATCAGCAATCCATTGTGGTGGGTGTAGGGTAGTGGGCTCTACTCCTATGGTGCTTTTCCCTCTGCTAACTGGGTCAGAGTGTGCCCTGTTTTGTTTCCGGTAGTCCATGAGGTAGTGGCCATTATTGTAAGCCAGTTTTAGATCCCTTTCATGTGTTACCCACGTTAGAGAACTTAGTTATTACCTTGAATGTTGCTGAAAGAGGGCATTGTACACCATTCTGCCAGCTGACCTACTGCTAATCTCAGTACCAGGGAGACTCTTTGCCAGTGGGGCACAACCTCTGATCTGCAGTTAATTGTGAGTAAACGTGCTTAATCAAATAAAGGACTTTTTCAAAGAGATTAGTCTTCAGGTGTCAACTGTTGTGCCAAGGTTATACAGCAGCAACAAGTCCTAGAGGCCTGCGTGTATGCAGGTCCCTGGAGCACTGTTAGTGGGTACCACAGTGCACTTAAGGCAGGTGCACCCATGCCCATCCTCCCCTACCTGTAACACTTGTGTTGGTAATGGCAGCCCTCCAAAACCCACTGTGTACCCACATGTAATTGCCCCCTTGAAACCTAAGAGCTATGGTAGAGGTGTGCATTTGTGGGTAGTGAGTTTGGGGGGGGGGGGGGGGGGGCTCAGCACCCAAAGTAAGGGAGCTATGCATGTGGGAGCTTTTTCTGAAGTCCACCGCACTGACCCCTAGGGTGCCCAGTTGGTGTCCTGGCATGTGAGGGGGACCAGTGCACTACAAATGCTGGCTCCTCCCACGACCAAATGCCTTGGATGTTGCCGGGTTGAAGATGGCCGGCATTTTTTTCCATTATCGCTGAAAAAACAAAACCGGCCATCTCAACCCCGGTGAACTCTGGCATTTGGCCGGGCTAAACCGCACTATCGAAAAAAAAAGATGGCCGGCCATCTTTTTCGATAATACGGTTCCGGCCAGCTGTAGCGCCGCCACCCGCCGCCAAATAGATCGCCGGCGACGTTTGATTATGCCCCTCCTCGTTACTCTTTGGGGTTCTTCATGGAATGTTGCTACTAATTGGGATTCCAGAATCAACTCTTTAGGATTCCAGAATCTTCAGAACTTTTAGTACAAGATCAATACTGGGCAGACTTCTACGGTCTGTTCCCTGAGAATGGCAAGGACAAATCAAACTCAGGTATACATATAAAGTATCACATACCATGTAAAATGAGTTTATCTTGTTGGGCAGACTGGATGGACCATACAGGTCTTTATCTGCCGTCATTTACTATGTTACTATCTATTTTCACAAGAAAACAGAGTGGCTGTTTCAGAGGTTGCACTAGCAGAGAAGGTGGGGGGAGGGTTAGTAAAGTGGAAAGAGAGCTACTGTGTATTCGATGGTGGAGGTCGACTGGTAGGAAAGAAGAGTGGGGGTTCAGTGTCTGGAACGGACTTGGAGAGTGTGGTGGGGAGAGGATATGGGGAGAAGAGCATATGGTAGAAGGTGGACTGGGGAAGAGGGAGAAAGGTGGAGAAAAATGAAAGACTGAGAGAGAGCTGGGGATCAAAATTTTGTTTTAGTGACATGTATTGCTCTAAGGTGGGAAATTGCGTCAGAAGGGGTGGGACGGTTCAGAGACAAAGTCCAGGTTCAGGCTGCCTATGAGTGCCACTGCTGCTGCCCGGGCAAAGACAGGAGATGATTTTAAGGCATGAGCTTTTTAAAATCTGCTTGTTGAATTAACATCTAGCAAAAGAAAATGTTGTTTGTCCTAATTTACTGCAATCAGTTTGCATCCTAAAGAGAGCAGTCGCTTGAGTTATGCTTTAAAAGATGATAGTGTTACATTTACTTATGTGGTAAAAGTAACTGTTGGACCACCATTGCCTCAAGGAAATGATTTTTATGAAGCCCGACAAATTTGCTGTATTTAAACTTTTTTTTTTTTTTTTTGCGTGATACATTACAAAGGTTGATAGGCCCATGGATGGAAAACCTGAAAATTAATCTGGGTTGGTTTCTACCACCAGCCCCTACAGAGGAGTAATGGGCCATGTGTTACTGAAGACGCAAGTCTTCACCCAGAATCTTAAATCAAGCTGTTCAACTTAATTGGTACATCTGTTGTTGGCCCTGGGGAAGATTATGGCTTACGGAGGCTTTATCTTGAAAAAATTAAAACCCAGCAACTAAATATGGTAAATGATGACAGATTAAGACAGGCTCCTATAGTCCACATTGCTGAGGATGTAGCCTAGCTGCCAACTGTAAAACTTGAAGATCGCATGTAGAATATAGCTACTTATCTAAGTCACTTTTTGTTGTTTTCCTAATTTTTTTTTTTTTTTTTACATTTGTACCCCACGCTTTCCCACTCATGGCAGGCTCAATGCGGCTTACATATACAGGTACTTATTTGTACCTGCGGCAATGGAGGGTTAAGTGACTTGCCCAGAGTCACAAGGAGCTGCCCGTGCCTGAAGTGGGAATTGAACTCAGTTCCCCAGGACCAGAGTCCACCACCCTAACCACTAGGCCACTCCTCCTTGTTTCTCTAGCCTCTTTAATAAGTTCCCATTTTAAACACCAACCTCCACAGTACGCTACACAAAACCATTAGTCTAAACCAGGGGTCCCAAACTTTTTAGGTTGCGGCACCCCTCACCCCCCGGTCTGGCCACATGGGTCTCTGTACCCGCCCCCCCCCCCCCCCCTCCACATAGGTCTCCTTTCCCTTTCCCTACAGCGCCCTCCTCTCACACCAGCACACCTTCCCCAAATCCAGCATCGCTCCTACCTTGCTTCCTGCAGGTCCAGGATCACTGCCGCTTCCTTTTCCTTCCCCCGCTGCAGTGCATTTTCGGGCCATCCACGATTCACACAGGCACTTCGGTGCCTTCCCAGTCTACCACGTCCGACCCTCTCTGATGCAGCTTCCTCTTGCGAGGGCTGGACACAGCAGAAGGAAGTCCCCCGCAGTGCCTGTGTGAATAACGAACACCCGAAAATGTAAGCTGCAAGCGCCTAAGCGGTGGCGGGGGAGGAAGCAGGAAACAGCAGATGCTGGACCTGTGGGAGGAGAAAATAGGGAGCAATGCGCTGCGGCACCCCTGAGGGTTCACTGCAGCGCACTGTTTGGGAACCGCTGGTCTAAGCAACTGCCAAAAATAGAGGCCCTTTTACTAAGCTGTGTTAGATGTTAACACACACCTAAAGGAAGAAGAGTAGCTTAGCGTGGGATATGCTAAAGCATTTGGTGTTAGTTTTGCCACCTGCGCATGGTAAATTTTTTTTTTTGGGGGGGGGGAGCATGTCAGGGGTGTGGAATGGGCATTGATGCATTAATCAGCTAGTGCACTGATATCACTGCGGTACTAACTGAGCACATCCATAAGTACATAAGTATTGCCATGCTGGGACAGACCAAAGGTCCATCAAGCCCAGCACCCTGTTTCCAACAGTGGCCAATCCAGGTCACAAGTATCTGGCAGAAACCCAAAGAGTAGCAACATTCCATGTAGACCTGCAAAGAATAGCAAGATTCTGGAAACCTAAAGAGTAGCAACATTCCATGTAGGACCCCAAAGAGTAGCGACATTCCATTCAGAATCTCAAAGAGTAGCAAGATTCCATTCAGAATCCCAAGCACATAAGTGTTGCCATACTGGGACAGACCAAAGGTCTATCAAGCCCAGCAACCTGTTTCCAACAGTGGCCAATCCAGGTCACAAATACCTGGCAAGATCCCAAGAAAAATTGTCTCCGATTCGTCTTAAATTTACTACTTTGTAGCTTAATTGAATGCCCCCTAGTCCTAGTGTTTTTGGAAAGAGTAAACAGACACAGGAGCCCTTAGCACCTCCTAAATAGGAGGCGATAAATGTTTCCAATTACATTTTTTTTAATGCCCACATGCTAATGCTTAACATTAGCACAAACCATATATTCAACAAATAGGAAAAAAGCCCTAAAATAGGCTTAGTGCACAGGAAAGTTCCACATAAAGATGCACAAAGACAATTTCTTAGCACAGCTTAGTAAAAGGGCCCCAAGCAGGAGCCAACTTTCAAAATTATTAGGGGTGCTAAACCCAATGAAAATAATCCCTCCCTGGACACATACAAGGAACTTTCTTAATATTGGGGGTGCTCAAGCACCCACAGAGTCGGCTCCAATGACTGGCTATTGCCAATTATCTGGCCTCTAGATACAGAGCTAGTACCAACCTTCCATCGCTGGCCCAGTTGGTTTGTGAGGAGTTTGTCTGCTGGTTCCAACTTGGCTACTCTGTCCTGCCTCTTGTGGTACAATGTAAATTTGCAGTGAAGTGTGAGCTAAGTGAATCGATAGCAAACAAATATATTTTTCTCTTTCTTTTTCTTGGAAATAGACCAGCCAAAGGCAAGAACAGACTTCTAGTGAATTAGCTGGGCTCTGAGAACATGCTACAGTATCTCCCAGGCCCTGCATGCTCTCCCAACAGAAGAGCCTGAAGCCACATCACCAATGTGCTGCTTTTGAAGCAACCTCTGACGGGTTCTCCATGAGGAGTTGAGAGGCTTCAGAAAGCACTGTAGCTTCTCAGCTGTCATGTTACATGGTGTTCGGAACTTTAGTAACTAGGACAAAGTTTTACTATCCATTTTTATAAAAACTGCCCACAGGAAATGTATTCATAATACATCCCTCTTAACTTCCCACAAGCTGCAGACCTAGATTATGCATTGAATAAAAGGTACCTCTATAAAAAAAAATAATGGAAATCTCTCTCCAGATTGACGTGAGTGCGGATAACAGTGGGGGAGTCACCTGGAACTTGAAAAAAGGGAAAGAGGGTGGGGGTAGTGTGTGTGTGGGGGGAGGTGATGGGGACAAGGGGTTGGCTAGGGTGGATATTAGATGGATAGGTGAGGGGAAGCTAGATGATTGAAGAGTGCTGTTGAATCAAGATGAAAAAGGCAGATTACTGGTGGAGGTGATGGGAAGAAGGCTGTTGGGAAAAGGGAAGGTGGTGGGTTTCTGGTACCAATTTGTGGTACCAATTTTTCTAGTTCTGTGTCACGGCAGCAGTTGGAGGTAGCGTGAGAGAGAACTGGCAGCAGTTGCTTCAGTGGGAGATCGGGCATCTGTGAGCAGTAAGCACGCTTCCATTTTTCAGTGGACAGTTTCAGTCCAACGATGAGTAAGTGGCCCACACCGTGTTAGCATGTGATGACCACAGGGCGTGTCGGCTAGGGGTGGGCTGTGGCAGTCAGCAGTGTGGGAGGACGGTGGGCAGAGGCCTTTGCGGCCTATGGTGTTTTCAGCATGAGGCGGGACTCTTTGGTGTTGTGCCAGTTGTGGAGATGCAGGCCTGTGTGGCAGTGTATATGGGCCCCTCCTCCCCCCCACTTGGGCTTGTGGGTTGTGTTCAGTTGGAGGCAGTGCCTTGTTAAGATGGAGGCTGGAGTTTGTGTGGGGGTTCGGTAGAATTTCACTGTGGTAGTTGTAGTGGGGGGGCCACTGGGGTGGTGGATTTTTGTTGGAGACAGATCTGGTCATGGCACTGCGAAAAGTAGATGAGGTTTTTGTGGGGTGGTCGGGAAGGGTAAGCAAGTGGCTGGGAAGCAGGTGACAACACGAATTAAAATTTCTTTACAGATGCTTCCAGTGGTTAGGTTTTGGCTTGCTTGCTTGCTTGTTTATTTATTTAGCAACTTTATATCCCACTCCATCCATAGTCCTGGGCAGCTTACAAAAAACTTCCTACAACTTTCTTTTGTAGCTAAAAACAGTAATTACGGTGTTCAGCTTTGTAGCTGCTTACCGTCGTCCAACTACTGTTTTCCTCTTATCTAATCAGTTCCGCAGTCTTCTGAACTATGCTTTCTCTCTAACCACTCAGCCCACACCCCCCCTTCCTGTCCACACTTTTCTCGGCTCTTTTCATAGTGCAGTATGAATAACTGCGTAGTATCTCTTATTTCGTTCTTTTTCCTTTGTATCTTTGTGTGTGTCTTTGCACTCTGTCTGAATTGTATTTTTGTGTGAACTATCCTGTTCCGTCTCTGCTTTTCTTATTTCTCATTTCCACCTGTCAAAATCTTTATTATTTACTGCGTAGTTCAACTGATTGCTCTTTTCACAGCTGTTCAGTCCTGTGCTCTCACCCCACCCCCATAGCATTTTTCTTTCCTTAAGTCCAATCTGAATCCTTCCTCCACAACATTTTGTTCTTGTCCCCCTTTTTCTGCCACAATAATCCTCCCTGCCCTCCTCTCTGGTGTTCTACCGACTCCTACACCATATGTCTGTGGTCCGTGTAAAATTTATAAGGGTGTGGCCCGCACGGTACCAATTGGGGTAACTTAATACCTTACATACACCTTTTTGGCTTCTTGTGCAAACCAGAAATCATTTTTTATTTTTTGATTTCCTAGAAAACTTTTCTTTTTCCTTCTCAGTCCCATGTGCTGTGAGGTTTGATTCTCTTTCGGAACAAAGCTTATTTACATTACTAGTAAATATATACTCCCTCTTGGGCTTCGAATCTGCCTTTGTAAATCTATTTAAACTTGCCCGAAGAGTTGTAAGTTCTAAACCCTTTTTTCCCTCACATTTTTTTAATATCCTTATTCAGGCTTCCGAAACTGCCATTTCTTTCGGTAGCTTTTAAAGGTTTTCCCTAACAAGTGCTGTAGTTCACTAATCTCAAGACATGAGAATCTGGGAGCTTGCCCACTTTAGCTGCCTTATCAGTCCAGCACTGCTTTGGCAGAGGAGGCTCTATAGTTCACTTTTAAAAGCTAGAAAGTGATTTTTTTTCTCTCCCCCTTTTCCGTTCGTTTTTGTCCCTGTTCTATGCTGAAGTGGTACAACAGTCTTTTACACAGGTATCTTTCAACTCCGGTTTCCCCTCAAAATTGGTTCCTTAAGCAGGCACCATAATTGTAAAATGACTTATCTTTTCATGCCTCATGCTGCCAAGTCCGTTGTACGTGCACTTCTGAGCATGTAAGAATGTACGGATGTATTTCTGCTTTCACTTTTAAAATCTTAATCTTACTCTGCATTCTCCTTTTATCAGGGCATACTTTTTTTCTCCTCTTTTGTGTCATTTTATTAGGACGTTATCTCCCCACTCCCCACATTCACTGCTCATACTGCTTTGACTTTTGGGCGTTGCTCTCTATTTCATTCCATCTCCCTTAAACAAAGGCTTTCTCATTCTGTCTCTGAGCCGTGATTTTAACCCCGAGACAGGTTTTTCTTTCTTTTTGTGCTGCAAGTGACAGTTTGATAGACCTTATCGTGCCACACCTTCAAACATACATTACTTGACTTTCCCCTCTAAAAAAAACAGCTTTCTCCTTCTTTGTCCTAGTGTGGTTTCCTGTGATCACATTACAATGCTTCTTAGCACATAAATCCTGTCGTAATCGTCTAGGAAGCCTGAGTCCTAAAATCTGGCCTTCCACCCTTCCGGTGGACATCCAGTGAGGGCCTCTTGCTGTAGTAATAATTATACATTGGCATGGTGTGCTAAGGCATGACTGATGTGGCAGTGTGAACGGGGTTATTGTCAAAATGTGGCCTTCCTGGAGCTTTTCCCCAATGTGAGTAGCTTTGGAGCTATGGGGAGAGTTGTTAATCAACAGTAGAGTGATTGTTTCACTCAGCTAATGCAGCGGTTGTAACGGCACTGAATCAGCAGTCTGTGCGGTGCCCATTAATGGTGGAGGTGTTACATTTGATTGTGCTATGCTGTTTACGGATGAATCATATGCTTTTGCTTGTCGTGGCCCTGGGGTCTATAATGATATAGCGTATGCTCTTTGTCGATTTCAGTCTGCACAGTTCAGAGCATTGGCCTCAGTGGGCGGATGATGCAGTGATGGCCATGCTGTTAGAGCTTTGGTCCAGTTTTCTCAGGCATTCAACAAATTGCTCACGTTGTTCATTGGCTGTGAACAGGTATATAAGATGGATTGGAACCGTTTTCTATAGTATTTGGTCAATAAAGGGGTGGGAGCACGCTTTCCTATTCCATTATCCTGGGTGGTGGATTTCATTGTGTTTGCCAGGATTCAGAGGTGGTCGTTGGGTGTGGTACGCCACTTTAGCTGGTCTGGTGTACCTTTCTCAGCTTTATGGCTATGTGGACATGGCAGCTATGTTTCTTATTCGTAAGCTGCTATGTGGATATACGTATTCCACTACACCTGTGCTTGTGCCTAGATTTGTTGCGACAGCTGCTGGGTGTGGTGAACAACACATGTTCTCCTTTTGAAACTTGCTTGTTCCAGCTGGCCTTCTCGGTGGCATTCTTTGTGGCCTTGCAAGTAGAGGAGAGGAGTTGGTGGTTCTCGGAAGACAGCGATAGAGGAGTCTGGCTTATTGTTAACAGATGTGCGGATTGGAGCCCGCTTCTGCGGCTACATATTCACACCGATCCAAGACAGGAGCCTGGGTGGTATTGCTGGGCGCCCCCCCCCCCCCCCCCAAATTGTTGTCTTGTCCTGTACAGGCTGCATGAGTGTATATGTGCTTGCGTACTGCGGGAGGATTGTATTGGTTGGTTCACCAGGATGGCTCCCCTTTAAAACAATATTAATTTGCTGCAGTGTTGAAGTTGGGGCCCAGAAGGCTTGGGCCTAGACCCACAACGTTTATTTCACACATTCTTTCCCGCATTGGGGGCATCTTCCGTTGCCGCTCTTCATGGGGGGGGGGGGGGTCCCCAGTGCTACTGAAGAGATTGGGCAGGTGGTGGTCGGATTGGTTACAAGTGTTATGTGCGAGTGGGTGAGCTGGAGAGGTGGGTACTAACTTTCCTCCCTTGTAGTTCTCTGTTTCAGATTTGTGAGCACTCCTTTATCTACCGGGGCTCAGAAGAAAGTGAAGTAGTCTCAGTAGGGATGAGATTTGAGCCTGGCAGCAGTTGGAGTCCACATATGTGGCATCCAGGTCATGTTGTGTATGCAGGCTCCTATACAATGCTATTAGTAGTAGTAGCTCCTGCCGTTATTTTTCTAAGCACGGCGTTTTTCTCCCTTCAACTGGTAATGGTTCATCTGAGGGGCAATGATCTCTGTACCGTGAATGGGGGTAGTAGACCTCATCAGGATGATTAAAAGTACATTTTTTTCTCTTATTCCTTCGGTCTGTTAGATAGCTTTTATATCCAAAAAAGTTTTAAGTTGTTCTGGTTCAAGTAGAGAATATAATGGGAATACTCAGGTCTGGCCATTTTGGCAACAGTAGTTTTTTTTACTTCATTGGATCTCCTCATCTGTTAATCATCCCCCCCCCCCCCCCCCCCCCCACTAAATTTGTGGTCTAAGGAAGTGATAAATTGTAATTAACAAAGTTTCCTTAATGTGTTTCTTATGATTTAGATGTATTCAATCTCTCACTGTATTTCTATTTGCAAGTTTATCTTGTAAAGTTTGTTAAAATTGTTAAATAAAAAAAAGAAAAGAAAAGACATAGAACAGAAAAAAGTAAACTTTTTTATAGCTGGGTGTCATTTTCCATTTTCGTTGTTTGTCTGGTCTAATATAATCCCTAGAATAGTGTGGAAGGGGGCAAACACAGTTAAAGCAGTGGAGCATGTGAGGAAGCGAGTTAATGCTGATATGTTGTATTTCATCATTGCCATGCGGGGGATGGTGCTCTCCCATGAGTTACTAATGAGGGATTGTACTGGTCTTTATCATCCAGATGGGGGGCATTTATCAGATATCGGCGTGGACATTTTCCTGAGTGATATTCAGGACTTGTTGGAAGTCTATTATAGGAGCAGGCAAGCCGCAGCTGTGGGGGAGCAGTGACAAGCTCTAAAGGCTGTCACTGCTTTTGGTGGGAAAAATGGAATGTATGAATGGGAAGGTTCAGGAATATGGTGTGATTAAGTTGAGGCCCAGTGAAAGCCTGTGGAAGTTGTGTCTTGTGTATGGCTCCGCCACAAGAGGGAGCTCAACCTTGCGACACTGTGGGTCATGTGTGGGGAGTTACAGGAAGTTGACAGTTGGGAAATTGGATTGCTAGTTTATCACCGACTAGCTGTGGGGGTTGTGGGATGGGTAATTGCTGTAATTGTTAAAGATGGAAAATTGACTGTTAAGTTTGACGTGTTAATAAAACTACGACCAGTATTTGTCCATTTTCGGTTTAAGTAAGAGTTACGAGTTTTCATTATGATGGGTATTTTGATATGTGAGGCAAAAGGAATGTGCGACTGCCACTGTTATGGCTGATTTATGAATATTATCTGCAGAAAGTCGTCATCAAGGTACCCATGAAAGGTCACGGTGTGTTTTGATAGTGTATTTGCTGCATGGGGCAGCTTGTGCTTTAAATGAATTAATGTGTACATAATTTTGATTTGCTTTCTTATTTAGAGCTAATTTTCCATTGAAAAAACACTTATTAAAATGACAAATGTGATATTTTAGACCAAAAAAAGAAAGAAGGATGCAAACTTGTAAGTTTATGCCGTATTTTTCAAGAAAAGGATATGCACTGTTCATCTTAAGAATAAACATTCTTTGTTTCTCAGCTAACACGACACGGATTTTGAAGGGACCAGAATTGTAAAGACTGGAGTGGTAAGTTTTTGAATATATCTTGTAGTAGGCCTGTGCCTAGATATTATTTTTGAGAGCTTCATCACTAGGTGGCAGCATAACATTATACAATTATTGAATTAATTTCATATTTATTTTTTTTAGATGCTAATGTGCTCTGTATAACCAGCTAACAAAACAGAAATGACTAATATAATACTAAACATTCAAACTCTCTGTCTTTTGTTTAGCAATTCGTGAATATAAAATTGAGTATAAATTTCTAATGGTATAAATGTTTATTTAGGTAACATTTGCAAATCTAATAATTATAAAAAGACATTTAGCTTATTTTAGCAAGTGCATGAATTCATACAATACTATGAGGAGTTGTAGTAGAAACATTGTACTTCAGAGATCTGTAGTTACTTTTTAAAATTCTATTTATTTGATTTGCAAACATTAAAATCCTTTTCTCTCCAATGGTGTTCCCATGGCTTCCGCTCTCCAGGCGGGTTGGAACTGGAGTTCAAATGGAGGCAACAGGCATAGGCTTTGGGTGGGGAGGAATTCTTGGTCATCGTTTATGGATGATACCTGCTGACCAGACTCAAGGTTGCACATACCACCTTCTGTAAGAAAGTGTGGTTTGTGATCTGTGGCTCCTGGCCAAAGACAGTTAAGGGTCCCAAGAAACAACAAGGCAAGCGATCGGCAAATTCCAACGTGGAAAGCAAAACAGCAGATCAGCAATAGATATTTGAAAAACTTTATAGTAGTACCATACACCAGAATATTGCCCGACACAGGCCGTGTTTCGCCCAGAAGGGCTGCGTCAGGGGCTATGGTGTACACTGTGATATGGAATGCTTCCAGCAGTATAGGCAAAGCGTCTCATGCGTGCCGGTAGACAACAATTAGTCCTTTCTTGCTGGTTTTTCAAGATCTAAATGTTTTCCAAGATTTATTTATTTATTTTTATTTTGCTCACACCTTTTTCAGTAGTAGCTGAAGGTAAGTTACATTCAGGTACTCTGGATATTTCTCTGTCCCAGGAGGGCTCACAATCTAAGTTTGTACCTGAGGCAATGGAGGGTTAAGTGACTTGCCCAAGATCACAAGGAGCAGCAGTGGGATTTGAAGCGACCACCTCTGGATTGCATGACTGGTGCTCTAACCACTAGGCCACTCCTCCACTAGGCAGTTCAACTCTTCAGTTTTTCTAGTACACACAAAAAAAATTAATGTTAAGGCCCTACTCAGGGCATACTACTTAAAAGCCTACCTTTCAGAGGTGACTTAAGTCTTAAAACTCTCTCATGTTTGTTGTAATTAATAAAGTAGCTGGTTACTGTGTTAGTCTATTTGAACACATGAAAATAAAGATATACAGTGCAATCCGCTTAAGTGCAAGGGTCTGGGACCAAGGAAATACATGCAGTTAACCAGAGCGTGCACTTAACCGTTGTGACCCATAAAAGAAGCTTGACATCTGATAAACATATGTACAGTACTGTTTATTATACATACAGTATACAGTCTCCGTTAACTGACGTTAGGCTCACTTGAAGTAATCAGTCATAGTCCTCTGTATACTCTTGTGTCTGTGAGTTCCATAGACTACGTCTGCCATGCGGTAAAAACTGTCATAGCACTGACATCCAGTGGCCTCCAGATAGGCCCGCATGATGTTGAGACTTTCCAGCGCTCTTGCAAAAGTGACAGGAGGTTGTTGAATTTCGTCTGCATGTGCCTCGCTGCTCATTTCATCATCTGTTTCATCATCAGCTTGATGTGAACAAATAGCATCAACAGCAAAACAAGCATTCCATAACACAGTGTACACCATAGCCCCTGACGCAACCCTTCTGGGCGAAACATGGCCTATGTCGGGCAATATTCTGGTATATGGTACTACTAATAAAGATTTCAAATATCTGTTGCTGATCTGCTATTTTGCTTCCTCAAAGACAGTTAAGTGCAATGACTGTGCTGAATCAGCGAATTACAAAATGGGGAGAATAACCTCAGGCAGTTGTGAATGAAGGGTTATGGTACTGTAGCCCACTAGAGTCAAGTTCTGATTAAGCTGGAAGCCCAAAAGAGACAAGGGAACTGTTGGGCAAAAAATATAATAATAACTAGTGTTTCTGGATTTATTTGAAACCATTCGGAATATTCACATTAGAATGGAACCTGAAAAGGTTTGAGAGCTTACACAGGTGAGCTACAGACAGCGATCCTGAGCAAATCTGTCTGTCCTTTAGATTCATAAATCACAAAACTGCACCTATGGTGTATATAATATGACAATATATCTGTGCTGTACTCCAATATAATCTGTAGGAATAGGAAACCTTGATTCAGGACATTGAACAGTACCATAGCAAGTCAATTATTCATTAATGATGTCAGTTCCTAGAAAAATATCAGCCTAAAATCCTAGGATATTTGACAGCTCAATAAGGGCCCTGTTTACTAAGCAGCGTTATAGGCATGTAAACATTTTTAACACGCCTTAACCATGTACTCATGTTATCATGTACTGCCGACAATATCTCTATAGGTGCCTAAATAGTTAGCGCAGGCGCTGATTGTAGATGCGCTAAAAACATTAACGCACCTCAGTAACAGGGCCCTAAATCAGAGGCGTAGCCAGACCAGAGCCCAAGGTGAGGGGGCACATTTTAGCCCCCCGCCGCCCCCCCCCCGCCATTCCCCCCCTCCCCGTCGCCACCAACTTATGCCCCCCCCCCCCCGTGCCAACCCTTTTGACCCCCCCTTCCCGCCATCACCATCGGGTACCTTTGCTGGGGAGGGTACCCCCAACCCCCGCCAGCTGAAGTCCTCTTCTTCCGGTGCGGCCGCATTGCTGGCTGATGTGCAAGGCTTAGTTCTGGTTCTGTGAGTCTGACGTCCCGCGTGTACAACGTGCAGGACGTCAGACTCACAGAACCAGAACGAAGCCTTGCAGATCAGCCAGCAACGCGGCCATGCCAGAAGAAGAGGACCTTGGCTGGCGGGGGTCTGGGTCCCCCCGCCAGCAAAGGTATCCGACGGCGACGGAGGGTTGGCGGAGGGAGGGGGTTCGAGAGGGTCATCGGCAGGGGGGTCCAGGGCCAAATCTACAGGGACCCAGGCCCCAGGTAGCTACGCCACTGCCCTAAATGTGTGTTTCAAGTCACAGAGACCATAAAAAGGTCTTGTTTAGTCAATAGAAAAGCAATACAATACTTATGCTAACATCATCTCTTATGCTTTTTTTTTAAATTTGGAAATATAACAGTTGGACCTGAGAGAAATGAATATTCTTAGTATGCAAAGATATAAGTAAAACTAAGATACCATTAATGTTAATATTAGCAAAATAGCTTAATGGAAAAAAATGAGTATATTCATTTTACAAGCAGAACAGTTACAGCTAAGTGCTTACGTCTCCTGTTCCTTCCTGGTTTTGATTACTTTAACCTTTGCTAATGTCAGTGGTGCTTGTCTTATTTCAACAGAATGATGTGAAGCATGAAATGGCTGGAAAACAGAAAGCAAAAAGAAAGCAAAAACGAGGTAGCAGTTTATGTACCTTCACTGATTCATTGCCTTTTGTCTTCCTTTTGCCCCTCCCCCCCCATCTTTTCCCTCGGTGACCCCCTTCAAGCCTACAGCTTCTCCTGCTTCCTCAGCTGACATGGCTCCCATCAGTTCTGGATCTTCTACATGGACTTCCTCTGGCCTTCCCTTCTCCTTTGTTTCTATGGCAACTGGAATGGGTTCTTCATCCAGCGGAAGCCAAGCAACTGTGGCTTCTGTGGTGACTAGCACATTGCTCGCTGGCCTTGGGTTTAGCGGTGGTGGTATTTCTTCCTTTCCTAGTACTGTGTGGCCTACTCGCCTTCCCTCTGCTCCTTCCTCCAGTAAACAGGCAGCAAAGCCAGTTCTCTCTACTACTGATCCTTTGTCCTCTCCAGGGTCAGATAGTGATTCTACCCCAACGAAAGACAGTGAAGGGGCGGAGCAAGGGGAGAAAGATGGTAAGAATGAAGGTGAGGATGGGGAAAGAGAGCATGATGAAGAAGGAGATAAAGACTCAGAGAAAAAAGAGAAAAGCACCGGCACAGACGCTGCTGACGTGCAAAATAAAACGGAATCTACAGCAACCACTGCTACTCCCACAAGGGCTGCGCGAGAGGAAGAAAACAAAACTGCAACTGATCAGGAGCAAGAGGAAACCATTGCTCCAACGCATCAAACTGGTGAAAGTGAAGACAATAACAAATCAGATGCTGTTACCCCCACCCAAGTGCCATCACAGTTCACAGACAATGAGTTCAGTCCCAGGACATTTCCAAGGAAACCTGAGATGCCTACAGAAGACAGCACAGAGGAAGAAAATTTACCTGACAACAGATTTATCACAGTTGATCCAGGTTAGTGATATGTTTTCCTCTTACAAGATTTCTACAGCCTGATGTCTCTAATTTGAACTTCTTGAGTGTTCTCTGTTTTGAGATCGAAATTACTTTGCTCTAACTTGTAAAAAAAAAAACCTGTTTTGACATTATTGCTTATTTATAGAAATTCCATTTAGAAACTGAAGAAAAGCTAGTTCAGCATATTATACCCAGGAAAAATGTATGATGGAAATCATGCCATTGCACTTAGCCTGCTTGAATCAATTGCTATCACTCTAGTTTTCTGTGGCTTGCAAGGCGATTAGAATATTTCCTTTCTCATCAGTTGAAAGTTTTTGCAGTTTTCTCTCCTTGCTCTTTCTTCCCAGGTCCCCTCTAATTTCAGCACCCAACTCTTTGTCTGACTTTGTTTATGTTTATATTTATTTCAGTTTCTTGATATACTGCAATATCTGAACAAACAGGTCACTGCGGTTAACAATATGCTAAAACATCAGGTATAGAAAAGAACACCAGAAATTTGACAGAATAGTAATATACATTCACACAAAAGCAAGACTGTGAGGAAGATAGAGAGCCATAGGACAGGGATCAAAATTACTCTGACAACCAGAATTAACAAACACCACCAGTTATACCAAAGGTAGGCCATAGGCTCTTTTTAAGACGTGTCTTGAATTTTGAAAAAGGACTCAGATCGTAGTACGGTGGGAGTGAGTTCCATAATTTTGGTTCCATTAAAAAAAAAAATGCTGTATTCCTCATGAGTTCAAAACAGTCTTTCTTAGGTGAGGAAAAGACCAGACGGTGGGAGTCCAAAGAACGAAGAGACCTACTTGGGGTATATGGAATGATTACTGCATCTTGATATGCGGGAATGTTCAGGCAGTAAACTTTAAATGCGAGACAGAGACTCCTAAATTCAATTGGAATTGAACTGGAAGCCAGTGTAGTGACAAGTCACCTTCTTCCAAAGCCTCGTTCTGTTTCTGTCCATCTGATCCCTTTGATAGATAATCTCATGTTTTTTTCTTTGTTCTTGTCCGGGTTGCTTCCTCCTCTTCCTATCGAGGTATTGTTGGCTTTGATGAATACCCTCAATGTTCTTCTTGAACAGAAGTTTCACTGTTGTATACCTTCCTGTCATCCCATGTGTAATATGTCTGTGGTAATCTCTAGCCTTCTAGAGTTTGTTGAACATTTCATTAACCAGTGCAAATGTGTGAAAAACCAAATCCTCCAGTTTTGGAGCAGCAGTAATGATATGTCTTAGGAAAACAGAATCCATATCCCTTGTTCAGGTGACTAACAGGTGGAGAAGGTAATTCATGGGATTAGGGGGCAATAAAAGACCAACATCTAATCGTCAGCTTTTCATCACACCTACAAAATTTTTGTCATCCCATTGCAACAGTTACTGCATATGACATACCTTGAGTGCTAAAATACATTGGGGTTCTTTATTAAAGCTTAGATTGATTATCTTCAGAAGTACGTCTAAGGAGGGAAAATTGTATTGTCATTCTCTACATTCACCGCCATGCTTTGTCAGGGTACTCTTTAATTTTCTTGTCGCAGCAACTCCTACTGGTTCCGTTACTTTCTGGAACAACCCCCTGCTACCTTCTTACTTTGTTCTACTGCACTGAAAGACAGTCTCCTCTCCTTATCACTTCTGTTGGTCACACTCTCCTTTCTTTCCTCCTTGGTTGTACTGAGTGAGCAGTGTATTCCCTTGGTGGCACTGGACACAATCGTTGAACAAATCAAGATGCAAACTCCTTTTCTCCTGACAAAATGAAATGGTTTCCAAATGTGCTGTTGGCCAACTACAAAACACTCATGGAGAACTCTTACACATTCACTGAACCTTTCTCTTAGGAACACGAAATACAATCGGGGACAAAGTTTCAGTACTTGTCTCTTCAGTTTTTGTCTCCTAAAAATTCAAGAAAGCAAAACAGGCTTTTTGGGCTGGCAGCCTTTCTTGGGATATAGCACTTAGGGCCCCATTTACTAAGCTGCGCTAGCATTTTTAGCATGCTGTAAACGCTAGAGTCACCCATATGCTCCTATGGGTGATAGCATTTAGGGCATTGTAATCAGTGTGCGCTAAAAACTCTTGCACGCCCTTAGCGCAGCTTTGTCAACAGGGTCCATAAGGGCCCTTTTACTAAGCCGCGTAGGAGCGTACGCGCGTCCTACGTGCCTCAGTTTTGAACTACTGCCTGGCTACTGCGTGGCCCAGGTGGTCATTTCATTTTTTACGCATATCTGCTACGCGCGCAGGAAAATTTTCCGGCATGTGGCGCTAACCGGAATTGTACACATGCTGACAATTACCACCTGGTTAATGCATGAGACCTTACTGCTAAGTCAATGGGTAGTGAGCGGTAAGGTGTCGGGCCGAAAATGGGCGCGCGCCAATTTTCATTTTGCCGCAAGTCTATTTTTGCCCCCCCCCCCCCCAATAAGACCTTTTTTTGCAGGTGCGCTGAAAAATGGACCTGTGTGCGTCCAATACACGTGTCTACATCAGCACACCTTAGTAAAAGGACCCCTTAGTCTCTTGGGTATCCCAAATGCAGGGGGAAAAGGAAAAAGACTGTTCCCTCTCCTTCTGAAATCCAGTGCCAACTCCCTTCCAGATCAATGGTTCTCAAACCTGTCCTGGAGGCCACCAGCCAGTCGGGTTTTCAGGATATCTGTAGTGAATATGCATGAAAAAAATGTGCCTGTTCCATGCATACTCAATAGGAAGCTTCTGAAACTTGACTGGCTGGTGGTCGGATTTGAAAACCAATGCTCTAGAGCTCTCTCTACATCACCACAAGAATGATCCAATGATCCAATTTGACAACTTCCCAAAGGGTTGCTCTAATAAGTGGATCATAACCTCTATTTACCTGCCAAAATATGTCTGCGTCATGTTTTCTATACATTTAGTTTTGATTTGGTTTATAAAGAAGCCTGCATTGCCTTATTTCCCTGAGAGCCACAATGAGGGATGTTTTTTAGGGATGGGGGAGTAATTTCCATACCGAGTACCGAGAAAGCAGAAAAATAATTGAAATCCCTCATTACTAAAGAGCAAAGAGGAGAGAAAGTAAGAGGCACATGATAACATTTTCATACTTTATTTAGGTAATCAATAGAAATAGAATAAAATATGTCATCCAGTGTAAAAAATGGGATGGTGGGTGCTATATTGGTGAAACAAGACAGGTGCTGAAGAAGAGATTTAATTTACATAGACATCATATAAAAAATGCCAGTGCCAACCAGGATGTTACCTCTGTGGAACAGCACTTTTCAAAACCAGAACACTGTACCAATGATTTTATGGTGAGAATACTGAAAGGAAACTTTAGAACAATACAGGAACGCAAGACCTTTGAAGTCAAAATGATTAAATATTTTGACACCCACCAGACAGGACTTAACAAAGATCTGGGCTTTCTAGCCCATTATAAACCATGAAATTTCACTGCTTTGTCACCCTCTGATCACCATGCATATCTCCCTGTCCCACGTCCTTTCAGCCCTCCCTGTCTCTCACCCAGTAAATGCGCTGGTAAATGTTTATCAACAGGCTCTCTCCCCGGTCCACCTCTGCGCCCCCCCCCCCCATCCACCTCTGCGCCCCCCCAAATTGCAGAGCTGGCTATAGCCGGGGAAAGAGCCTGGGGGCGGGGGCAATGCATTACTCTCGCCAGGAAAAAAAAATTAAATGCTCCCAGGTTCCAATCTAATTCATGTTTAATGTGGGATAAAATGCCATAAATAAGTAAATAAATATAAACTTTTAACGTTGCGCACCTGATTCTCAAAGTGGACATATTCCAAACACTAAAATGAAAATAAAATGATTTTTTTTCTACGTTTGTTGCCTTGTGACATTGTTTTTCTCATCATGCTGGCCCAGTATCTGATTCTGCTGCTATCTGTCCTCTTAACTCCGTTTCCAGGGCTTCCTTTCCATTTATTTCTTTACTTTCCTCCTTTCTTCTTCATTTCTTGTCCTACATCCGTAAGTAAAAGCTGGGTCCTCTGCAGACTTGACTGTCCAGTGGATCCAGCCAGGGCTGGCCCTAGGGTTTTTAGCGCCCTCCTGCAGTCTATTAGTTCGCGCCCCTACCCATCCAGGGGCGGGATCACTATGGCTCCGCCCCCACAGTAGACACACCCATTTTACCAGCCATGGCATCATTGAAAATATTACACCAGTATAGAAGAAAAATAACTTAGCACACAGACCAGGAATTAGGAGAATAGACAGTCTTGCCAACTCTTGTTATCAAAATTTCAGAATCTAACAAACAGATCCCTATTCAGACACTTGGCCTTGCAGTCACACATGTAGAACAGAGATAGCCCCTCTTCAAATTCTTCAAAAATTAACCTGAAATCCTAAGAAGTTAGACTCTGCATGCAGCACAATAGCCTTCCCATTCCCTATAGTCTCTCTTCCTCAGCCTTCTCCCTTCATACCCAACCCTCTTTTTCTCTCCCCTCCCCCCCCAGCGTCTATGCCCAGCATTCCTCCATCTCCCTGTTCCCTCCTCTACATCCTCTCTTACAGCATAATTCCTCCCCACCCCGCCCCCTCACTCCTATTCATCCCCTCATCCATTCCCACCCAGGCTCTCTCACTCCCATTCATCTTCTCATCCATCCCCATTCCTACCCCCAGGCCCACTCTACTACTACTACTACTTAATATGTCTATAGTGCTACTAGGCATATGCAGCACTTTACATTTGCACATGAAGAGACAGTCCCTGCTCAAACGAGCTTACAATCTAGATAGGACAAACAGACTAGCACAACTAACAAGACTTACTCCTCTAGTAATCTAATTGGGACAACTAGCAATGCTTACAATCAACTGGTCAGACTAACACCATCGAGCACAGCTTAGGATCTAGCTAGGACAGACTTCATCAGCATAAACTAACATATTCTACAATATGAGTTGGACAAACTAACAGGAGTTACTGAAGTGGGAATGAGAGATAGGAGATTGGTGATGGTTAGGAATTGAAAGCAGCCATCTAGCCCTCCTGTCCTGTGAGTTGCTGTGTGGGGGGGGGGGGGTGGAAAAGGGTGGGTCAGGTGCAGCACTAAACAGCAGTCTCTGACAAAACAAGGGTCCAGGCTGTGCTGTGCTGTCTCTGAGCCTCTCTGGGCTGGATTCAGCTCCTGGTTTCACTCTCAATCCCAATGTGTTGAAGGGGTGGCTGCAGAGAATACTATGCTGCTGCTTAGCTCCTGAGCTCAGCCAGGCATAGTGAGTGCCTGTGCTGGAGCCTCCTCAGGCTTTCCTTCTTGCCCTGAAGCCGCTTGTCACCAAGGGAGGGCAGGGGGCAGAGGTTAGCTGAGCTCCTACAAGTTATTTCAGAGCCAGATTCAGTTGGAGCAGTGAGGTCCTCTGACAAACACAAGGAGGATATTTCTCTGCTTGGGGAGGGGGGAGGGGACGGGACAGAGAGCTGACAGCTCCCGCTTTGGAGCCAGACTGAGATGAACAGCAGAGATTAGATACTGAAAAACAAAAGCCTCAGCAGAGCTTGCTTGCTTACAAAGTGGCGCCCTTGAAGGCAGGCGCCCCCCTGCAGTGCTTACCCTGCTTACCGGGTTGGACCGGCCCTGGATCCAGCTTCTGCTTATTTTCTCCATCCATGTGCAGTTTTTCTCCTCTCTTCCTTTTCCCTCATCTCATCTCCTTCATCCCCCCCCCAATATATGTCCAGCATTTCTCCTCTCTCCCCTCCATTCATGTTCATCTCACTTCCTGTCTCTTCCCTTCCCTCCATCCATGTCCAGCATTTCTTCTCTCTCCCTTCCCCGCCATCCATGTGCCTATCCTTCCTCTGTCTTCCCTCCCCTCCATCCATGTTCAGAATTTCTTCTCTCTCCTCTCCATCCATGTGCATCTCCTTCCTGTCTTCCCTCCCCTCCATCCATGTCCAGAATTTCTCCTGCCCTCCCTTCCAGCCATGCTTACCTCGCTTACCACCCTGGAGAGCCGGCTCGCCATGCCAGAACAACCGGCTCGCAAGATGTTAAAAAATTTAACAACCGGCTCTTGTGAGCCAGTGCGAGCCGGCTCCAGCCCACCACTGCTCTCACCTAACCCACCCTTCCCTCATCCTTTTAGACTGTCACTGAAATACTTTGATGTTTCACTTATATATGCTGTTACTTATCTAAATTTGCTTATTTCTGATCTGATGAAGAAGGGCTACCTTCGAAAGCTAATCAAAAAATGTATTAAGTTAAAACATAGAAAGAAAATAAGATGATATCTTTTTTATTGGAGTATTTTATTCTATTTCTATTGATTACCTTTAAAAGTGGACTAACACGGCTACCACATCTCTCTAGTCATACTTTATTTAGAAATATAGAGCCACTCACAGAGTATCAATAGGGTGAACTTACACATATACTGAGAAATCGAGTTCTGCCTACATTTCCTCGGAACGTTTTAGGGAAGCAGAAAAAAATGCACAGAAAGCCACGTTTGTGAGTTCATCCTCTTACCCTATATTAATAAGTAAAAGTAAAATAATGTGTAGTGTCTCGCGCTGTGTCTCAGTGTCTTTGATGGGTCTGGACTCTCAGAGTCGAATCTGTCTCTTCATCCTGGCATTGTCTTTCATGATACCGTAGACTGTCGTGCATGTTGTAGTGCAGCTTGGTCTTTGTCGTACTTAGAACTAAGAAGCTGTTAATCACATTACTGCCATTTTCATCTTGAGAGATATGTAATTTGGCCTAAGAAAATTGATAGTTATATTTGCAAAATTGCCTCTTCGTCATCTTCCTTTTTTTAAATAAAATATAGGGACTGGCAGAAATTCCAATTTCAGTGACAAGTCAAGTTGTTATTTTGACCCTGAGGAGGTTCAAGTAACGGTATACCATGCAAGCTTAGAATGGAAAGACAGTTGTAATTTAATTTCAAAAGAAATATTCTATGGAATCTTTTTTTAAAAAAATTACATCAGGAATAAAACGCATTAAAAGTAACATTATTCATTCTCAAGAAAATTCAGACCCTGTTTACTAAGCAGCGCCAAGCCCTAAGGGGTCCTTTATCTAAGATGCGCTGAAAAATGTTCTACGCTAGTGTAGGCGCGTGTATTGGATGCATGCAGATCTATTTTTCAGCGCTCCTGTGAAAAAAAAAAGCCTTTTTGTGGGGGGGCAAAAATGGACTTGCAGCAAAATAAAAATTGGCGCGTGTCCATTTTGGGTCTGAGACCTTACCGCCACCCATTGACTTAGTGGAAAGGTCTTAAGCGTTAACCGGGCGGTAATCGTCAGCGCGCGTACACTGCCGATTACCGCCCGGTTAGTGCCACCTGTTGGAAAATAAAAATTATTTTCCAGAGCGCATATCGGACGTATGTAAAACATGGAATTACCGCCTGGGCCACACAGTAGCCAGGCGGTAGTTCCAAATTGGCGCATGTTGGATGCACTTAGGCGCCTACACGACTTAGTAAAAGGGCCCCTAAATTTCCCACGTATGCTGTTTGATAGTATAGGTGCACTAGTGTTTTTAGCACTGGCTGAATGCTAAAGTTGCCCCTAGAATCAAGGTTTCTATAATAAGTTTTTTCCTCCTAAGTTTCCTTGGAAATATCTGGTTAGTTATGGGAATAATAGCTATATTGTTTTGTAGATTCTACCCATTCGGAGTCTTTTCTAGTAGAAGTGGAAATGACTTGGGAAACCCTTATACCAAACTGCAGTAAAATGTGGCCTTATGCAGGTCATTCCTACGCGTTCAGGCCGTTTTTTCCGCCGGGGTAAAATAGCCGATTTTTCTATTTTCCCATTATCACATGGCCATTAGCGTGTGACCCTCTATCACGTGCTAAGCAGAACATGCCCATTCTCTGCCCCCAGACCTGACCCAGTGCTAAAAAGATAAATTTTATTTTTAGCACAGGGTAGTGCACGCACATGCAAAAATGACTGTGGGACACTTGAGCACGTCTCGCTGTAAGGCATTTTTTTTTTTTTTGCTGCGGTGAGCACACAGTGCTTATCGCAGCTTAGTAAAATAACCCCCTAGAATGTTAGGGGCACTACTACTAAGGGGCACCTAAAAGTGGCCTGCGCTGGTGTAGGTGCGTGTTTTGGACGCACGCAGGTCCATTTCCTCAGCGCACCTGGAAAAAGGGCACTTTTTTTTGTGTGTGTGTGCCGGAAAATGGACGTGCAGCAAAATGAAAACCAGCACGCGTCCGTTTTTGATCTGAGACCTTTCCGCCACCCATTGACTTAGTGGTATGGTCTCACTCACTAACCGGGTGGTAAGCGTTCAACGCGTGTTAACTGCTGATTACCGCTGGACAGCTGCCACATGGTAGAAAATAGAAAATATTTCTGCTGCTTCTTTTGGGCGCACACCAAAAATAGAATTACCGCACACGGCGCACAGTAGCCGGGCAGTAGTGCCAACTTGACGTACGTTGAACGTGCATAGGCGCCTACACGCCTTTGTAAAAAGACCCCTTAAATATTTCTGTTCATTGCTTCCTAGGGATCCTTTTACTAAACTGCCCTAAAATTTGGCCTTAGCACACCTTTACACAGGTCTTTCTCAAACACTAAGGCCATTTTTAGTGCAGCGATTTCCGTGCATACAAAAATGTTTGCACTGTAGAACTACCATTAGTCTTTAAAAAAACAGGATACCAGCTTTCTATTAATGATGTCACACCTGCTTATTTTCGAATGAGAAGGCCGGCCATCTTCCGACACAAATCGGGAGATGGTCGGCCTTCTCCTAAAGCTGGCCAAATCGGTAAAATTGAAAGCCGATTTTGGCCGGCTTTAACTGCTTTCCATTGCGGATTCGGTGAAAGTTCAAGGGGGTGTGTCAGCAGTGTACCGAAGGCGAGATGGGGGCGTGGTTAAGAGATGGCCAGCTTCGGCCGATAATGGAAAAAAGAAAGCCGTCCCTGTCGAGCATTTAGCCGATTTTACTTGGTCCCTTTTTGTTCACTACCAAGCCTCAAAAAGGTACCCCAACTGACCAAATGACAACCTGAGGGAATCGGGGATGACCTCCCCTTACTCCCCCAGTGGTCACCAACCCCCTCCCACCCAAAAAAAAAAACATTTTGCCAGCCTCAAATGTCATACCTAGCTCCATCACAGCACTATGCAGGTCCCTGGAGCAGATTTTAGTGGATGCAGTGCACTTCAGGCAAGCGGACCCAGGCCCATCCCCCCATACCTGTTACACTTGTGGTGGTAAATGTGAGCCCTCCAAACCCCCCCCCCCCAAACCCCACTGTACCCACATGTAGGTGCCCCCCTTCATCCCTAAGGGCTATGGTAGTGGTGTACAGTTGTGGGTAGTGGGTTTTGTGGGGGATTTGGGGAGCTCAGCACCCAAGGTAAGAGAGCTATGCACCTGGGATCAATTTGTGAAGTCCACTCTAGTGCCCCCTAGGGTGCCCAGTTGGTGTCCTGGCATGTGAGGGGGGCCAGTGCACTACAAATGCTGGCTCCTCCCACGACCAAATGTCTTGGATTTGGCCGGGTTTGAGATGGCCGCCATTAGTTTCCATTATCGGCGAAAACCAATAACGGCCATCTCTAACGCCGGCAATCTCTAAGGGCTGCCCAAATGTTGAGATTTGGCCGGCCCCGACCTTATTATTGAAACAAAAGATGGCCGGCCATCTTGTTTCGATAATACAGTCGGGTACGCTGGTTTACGGGGCCGTCATTAGAGATGACCGCCTTTATAGATGGCCGGCCCCATTTGATTATGCCCCACAGTGACATAGACTTTTATGAACAATGATTTAAATTTGAATACTTTGTATTTGATAATATAATCATTTACAAATAATTTCTTTAAAAGCATTTGAGATCTAAACGGCAATCATGTGCAAGGTGTGGCAGATAACCTGGGACAGCCTGCCACAGGGACCGATCAATAAAGCTGTTAAGAACTTTCCAAAGCAACTGAAGGCCTGTGTTAAAGCTGGGGGTGGACACTGAGCATTCACAGTGACTGTAAAATTCCGACACATTGTTAACTGTATCGATTGAATTACATTGTTTCAGCTCGAACGTTATTAATGTGCAGAAATCACAAGGTAGTAATGCTAAATTGTCAGCAACAGTTTATGATAATGAAGTATGATGACTGAGTACGTAAAATTTCTCATTGAAATTCAAAGCGGTTGCAAAAAAACTGTAGGTGTCGTTGTAGATAATACGCTGAAATCTTCTGTTCTATGCGTGGCGGCGGCCAAAAAAGCAAACAGGATGCTAGGAATTATTAGGAACGGGGTGGTCAATAAGACCAAAAATATTATAATGCCTCTCTATCGCTGCATAGTGCAACCTCATCTTGAGTATTGCATTCAGTTCTGGTCACCATATCTCAAAAATGATATAGTAGAATTAGAAAAGGTTCAAAGAAGATCGACCAAAATGATAAAGGGGATGGAACTTTTTTATGAGGAATGGCTAAAGAGAGTTCTTCATTTTAGAAAAAGATGGATGAGGGGAGATATGAATGAGAGCTAGAAAATCCTAAGTGAGTAGAAGTAATTCAATTTTTTACTCGTTACAAAAGTACAATAACTAGGGAACACTAAAGGAAGTTACATGACAATACTTTTAAAACAAATAGGAGGAAGTATTTGTTCACTCAACGAATAGTTAAGCTCTGGAACTCTTTGCTGGAGGATATAATAACAACGGTTAGTGTACCTGGGTTTAAAAAAGGTTTGGACAAATTCCTGGAGGAAAACGTCCATAGCCTGCTATTGAGACAGACATGGGAAGCAACTGCTTGCCCTGGGATTGGTAGCATGGAATGTTGCCATGATTTGGGTTTCTGCCAGGTACTTGTGACCTGGTTTGGCCACTGTTGGAAACAGGATATTGGGCTAGATGGACCATTGGTCTGCCCAGTATGGCTATTCTTATGTTCTCACCTGTAGATGTTTAGTGGGGAATAAATGTCTGTGAACTTGCCCAGACCACGCCCCTTGCCATTTGAGTTTGATATGTGCACATCCTGACTTTATAAAATGGGGATTTAAACATTTATGCAAAATAAACCTTTAAGTGCCGATTTATGCAGGTATCAAATGTATGTATCTGTTGCCTCAAGATTTTTATTTTAATAATAATAATTCTTATTATTTTTGTAGTGCTACTGGATGTATGCACCACTGCTTGCAGCATGTTACAGTACCTGTAAAATGAAAACTGTACATTGCTTAGGTCTAAGCGATTTATAAATAAATGAATGAATTGTACAATGGCGATAAGTGTTCAGGTAGGATAGGTCCGTGCACTAAGCAAGTACCTGAGGAAATGGGAACTATTGACTTGCTGAACAGCACAAAGAGTCTCAGTGGTAAAAAGCAGGATTTGAACCCTGGCTTCCCTGATTCTCAGCCCTCCTTTTCTAACCATGAGGCCACATCCTAGGCTGAGAAACAACAAACTGTTGCTTATAGCCGAATTTCACTGCTGTAGCACGCAAAGCAAAAGAATAAATCAGAGGAACCACAATTCATTTTGATAACTAAGACTTATTATGGCCCCTGTACTATACTGCTTCTAGTTCTGTTTCCATAATGAATGTCGTTTGTTTCCACTGGATCTTTGCCAAGGCCATTTACATAGATTAAAACAGCAGTGATCTAATTTACTTTTTTTTTTAACGAGAAGTGCCACTTAATATTCTCTCTCTCTCTCACTGAGATCTACAGTGACTTTTCTTCTCAGAAAGAATAGTCCGGCTTCTTGCCTAGAACTGTGTGAATGAGTTTTCAAACTTACAGTATAAATTAATACGCCGAGTGCAGGACTCCTCCCACACCATGGTGGTTCTGAGTGGCAAGTTGCAACAGTAACACCATTTACAGTGGCATAGGTCATATGAACTTATCGTAAACAGGGCTGAATTCCACAGGTTTATTTTTAATTGTTGTGGAGAAAATTCTTTCACTCCCCTACCCCGTCCAACCATCACAGAGCAGTCTGGCCGTGTTTAGTTCCCACTATGCAAAGCTATTGGTTGGAAGGACCAGTGTTTTTCTTGGCTTAATACTGCACTGCAGAACTATTAACAAAGTGAGGGAAGCAAGGTAAGGACAAAGAGGCTCAATATTCTTCCCTGGAGCTTCTCAATGTGCGTAGAGTCCTCCTTAGCTATCTGGAAGCGACGAATGAGTTTCACAAATAGGGCGGATTGTTTGTGCCTTTTGGTATACACCCTTCCTAGATGAATGAAGGACACTATGGCATCAGTTTATTTGCTTGCCGGGAGGCAGGCTCCTTAGGCCTTGCATGTTGCTCTCTGCATATCACTAGTTCTCTACAAGTTGTCTAGAGACGAGAGAGGTCCACACATGTTTGCTCGTCTGGTTAGTGTTAGGTTAGCAAGTTGTTAAAAGTTGCTGTGGTTATTCGGAGTTTCTCCTTATTGCTTGTCTACGTAAATATTGAGGAGCTGGACTGGATGCCAAGAGAGATATGTCTCAGCTCAGTTTTCAGTTCTCTATCTCCACCTGCTGGTTGATGGACACAACTATCCCACAGGTTCTGGAATAGTGGAAAGGACTAATGGAAAAAAAATTATCAGGTAAGGCCTAATTTCTCCTTTATGCACACATGGTGTGTATGTGTGGGCGCCTAGTTATAGAATTACCCTTATAGGGGGTAATTCTCTACAGGTCACCTAAAGTTAGCCTGTGGAATGATGTGCACTAAGTGTGAATTGTACATCAGCAATTACATGTGTAATTGTTATAGCATACTAGCGCACAAAACTTTAGTCATGAGCACTTCTGCTATCTCGATGGCTAGTGTAAATGCTCGTGCCTAACTGCTGGCAGTTAGATGCATAACTGATATTAACATAGTAACATAGTAGATGACGGCAGAAAAAGACCTGCACGGTCCATCCAGTCTGCCCAACAAGATAAACTCATATGTGCTACTTTTTGTGTATACCTTACCTTGATTTGTATCTGCCATTTTCAGGGCACAGACCGTAGAAGTCTTGCCCAGCACTAGCCCCGCCTCCCAACCACCAGCCCCGCCTCCCCCCACCGGCTCTGCCACCTAATCTCGGCTAAGCTTCTGAGGATCCATTCCTTCTGAACAGGATTCCTTTATGTTTATAACCTTCACGCAGAAATGCTAGGCATGCCCCTGACCCTCCTGTGATCCTCATAGGTCCATGCCTCCCTTGCAGTTAAGCACTATAGCTTTTGCAGAATCAATTTGCAGAATCCTGATTAAGGGGCTCTTTTACTAAGCCGCGTAAGCGTCTACATGCGTCCAATGTGCGGCAAAATGGAGTTACCGCACAGCTACCGTGTGGCCTTTGTGGTAATTTCATTTCTGGCAAGCGTCAGCTACGCGTACCAAGTGGCATTTGGCACACATATTTCATTACCGCTAGGTTACCGCATGAGACTTTACCACTAGATCAATGGCTGGCCGTAAGGTCTCAGTCCCAAATTGGACGCGTGGCAATTTTTATTTTGCCGCACATCCATTTTCGGCAAAAATTGAAAAAAGGCCTTTTTTACAGGCACAGTAAAAAATGGATTGGCGCGCGCTCAAAACCCACGTCTACACTACTGCAAGCCATTTTTCAACGCACTTTAGTAAAAGGACCCCTCAGGGTAATTACATGTTTAACTACAAATTAGTGTGCATTATAGTCAAATATTGGTTGTTAACAGCAATTAGCTGCTGATTTCACAGTTAATTTATGTGTATTACTGGTAGTTTTCTATAACTTGCGCATGCAACTTTGCACATTAAGGGCCATATTCAGTAAATAGCACCGTAAAGTAAGGCACCGGGAAAAATTCACACTCGGCGTTATTCTAGAACAGTGCTTAGTGTGTATTCTGGCGCCTAGCTTTGAGTGAAAAGACTTAGACCAAATGAAGCCTGGCGTAAATCCTTGCATACAACTTGGACATGCAAATTTTGTAATACTGCACATAGGGCCCCTTTTACTAAGCCGCGTAGGCGCCTACGTGCGCCCAGCGTGTGCCAAAATGGAGTTACTGCCCGACTACCGCGTGGCTCTTGCAGTAATTTCATTTGTGATGCGTGTCTGATACATGCGTCTGAAAAATATTTTTTATTTTCTGGCGCGTATAGCGGACACGCACCAAGTGGCATCCGATGCACTTAGGTCATTACCGCCCAAATTATTTTTAGTGCCAATTAACACCATAATTGATTAACAACAGCTCGTTAACTAATTTATTTCCATATAGATCTCAGGATCACTTGCAATTTTGGGCGCAGTTTATAGAATCCAGGGGTAATCATCAAACTGTGCATGCAAGTGTATAGCGTTAAGGGATAATGGCTAAATATTGCCTCTCTGTATATAGCGACTGGTGGCAAACACTGTCTACATATATTCGGCCTAGCTGCCTAGTAATATAGTGGTCCTAAATATACAGCTGTTCTTTTTAAATGCCATGACTAGTGTTTAAAAAATGCTCACTATTGCCCTTGTATATTGGCCCATTTCTTCCCTTAGAATGATATTTCAGAACTGTGGTAAAATAATGTGTTTTATTGTATCAGTATCTGCCGTGGGAGTCGGTAAACTGCAGTGCTGCATCATGTTCGATAGCAGGTCCAGTAATGTGAAATGCCTCGCCTAGCCATTTACGCCTGTGTGCTAATGGAGGACAATTTAGGAAGTTATTGAAAACCTATTTTTTTGTCCAAGTCTTTCTCCTTCGTTGATGTTGGCAGGTTGTAGCGGCTATGATATATTACAACCGGGGCGTAGCCAGACTTTGGCGGGAGGGGGATCCGGAGCCCGAGGTGATGGGGCAATTTTAGCCCCCCCACCACCACCACCACCAACAACATCAACTTTGACCCCCCCCCATGCTGACGACCCTCTCGACCCCCCCCTCCCGCCGCCAACCCTCCGTCACCGTCGCCTACCTTTGCTGGCGGGGGACCCCAACCCCCGCCAGCTGAGGTCCTCTTCTTTCTTCGTTCTGTTTCTGAGTTTGACGTCATACGGCGGGTTGACGACGGGTTGGCAGGGTTGAGAGGGTCGTTGGCAGGGGGGTCCAGGGCCAAATCTACGGGGGCCCGGGCCCCCGTGGCCCCACGTAGCTACGCCCCTGATTACAACTGAGAAATCTGATGGGGGATAGCAGCGTGTTTTGTTGTTTGTATGTTTGTGATTTTGATTATTATTATTATGTATGTTTCTTTTCTGTCAGCTGGTTAGGTTTAAGCGGGCTGTAAGTTTTTAAAATAAATAAATAAATATAAATTTACATTGCTGCTGCTGAGAACATTCCTGGCTGTAGTAATGCAGATAGTGAGCCTCAAGTCCGGCCTGTATAAAGATAACCAACCAAAATCCCCCTAGCCATTCCCCAGTATTCTCAAGCCCCCCCCCCCCCCAGCATCTTTGTACCCTGACATCTTCCTCCTACACTGACCCGCCCCAGCATTTTTCTTACCTTTCCTCATGGCTTCCTCCCCCCTCATGTCCTTACCTACTCCCACCCTCTGATCCTGTTCAGCTATTTAGAGATTCCCTTCTGTCTAGCAGGTGGGGCAGGTGCGACACCAGTTATTCCTGCTATGTTGGGCTCCGGGGCTCAAAATGAAACCTGTCAACTTCTAGCAGTAGTCTCATGGTACTACTGCTAAGGGTGAAATAACCAAATAAGGGTGTGCATCCTTAACTCATATTAGTAACTGCCTACCTTAATCGGGTTTTGCTTAATCATTCATAGGTAAGGACTGTTCTAAAGGAGTAAGGTTCATTCTCAGTTAGTCCAAAACATAATAATCTATATTTAGGGTATTTGTTCAAAAGATACGTAGTTTCTAGTTAAGATTAAGCATTGTGGTTTTAATCAATGAATCGCATCTTTTTATAGTCAAAGCACAGTAGTTTTTAACGACTGGCCTTTTCCCCAGAGTCATTCACGTTGATCTCAAAATAACAGTGGCTTTGTGTGCTGAAAGAAAATATTGATTATTACTTTAATGTAAATAAGTGGCAAAGAGAAGGGAGCAGTGATGCACGATGCAGTGTGAATATTGTGTGTGCTCCATGGCTAATAGAGGGCTTAATGCATGACTGCTTTATTCTCTGCTGGTGAAGGGGGATACTAAAGGTAGAGATAGGAAATTTTGTAGGGTACGTGTAGGGACTGCTGCTTTTTGTAGTATCCATTAAATCATTATACAACATGTTTCGTGCTTTCTAAATAATACAAAGCACCTTGGATAGAGACTCCCCAATAAGTAAACAGTTAGTAGCTATAAAATGGATGCATATCATTTTTTGTGGAATATTTTAGGCTATTGGGGATTAGTGAATAAATATACGATCATGTTGCTTATGCTGGACATGCTGTGTTAATTCTGGACAATCATTTTATTTGTAAAAAAGAAAACATGTCTACTTGATCGGCAGCTGATGGTCAGCATGAGCGCTGCAGAGATACACATACTTATTTATAATTCATGTGTTTCCTTTCACCCCTTTCTCAAAGGAACATTATTCCTTGGGCCCATATTTTTCTTTCTGAGGTATTTTGTGCCCAGTCTTTCATGGCCACTGATGATGTTCTAGCACTGTAACACAATTGTTATGGCCACGTGTGCAGTCCAGCATATTAAAGAGTGCATCTTACAGGGCCTGAATTTATTTTATGGGCATTCTCCTTTTGTTGATATGCTGTCTTGGTCTTCATTCTCCTCCCAGCTGGGATGGATTCCAGTTTGCAACCAACTTTTAATTTCTCGATGTCGCTAAAAATTGTTTGCATTTCTTTAAACAGAATTTTGTTTGCATTTCTTTAAACAGAATTTTGAGTTTCCTATAAATGGTGCCCCTTCACAGATGGTATCTCAACTGATCTGTTTCCCTTAGAAGTCTTCTTTGTATTAGAATAGCAAAATTGTAAAGCACAGCACAGTACACCTTCTTTTTCAATTTACATTTCCCCTAATCTTTCTTCAGATTCCTCAGCATCCTGCTTTTCCAAATGCTTCCTGGCTCCGGTACCTGGATGGACACCTATGGGTACCCCAGATGTACTGGTTACCACTCCTGGAATTAGCAACCATAACCCATCAACTTTTAGTGACTCCGTTGTACCTCAGTACTGTATTTGAATCCAAAGAAAAAAAAAACTAACAGAGACTTTCCCTTGCTTACCACATAAAGATTTAAAATCTTCTGAATTCTTTACAGTGGTTTGTCTCCTCCACACTAGTGCCATGTGGTGTGGACAATGTTCTCCTGGAACTGTGAACAGTGTATGCTAACACCCCGCCTCCTAAATGCTCAACGATTCTACTTTTTTTCACAGCCGCAACTTGGGGCAAGATAAAATCCAGACACAGAAAATGTTCTTCTCTCAAACCTAATTCCTTCCATCTTGAAAGTACTATCATCATACCGAAGCAGTCACCCTTTCCTTACATAATTTGCCTCGGTAGACTTCAATTACATTATCTTCATTGCTGTTTCATTGCTTCATTCCAACAATTAAATTTCGCCTTTCTGTTTAAAGCCTGAAAGAAATCGCCTCATTAGTGAATCAATGGGTAAGAAGGTCTGTATTCTGGAGGTATTACATGTACTCTGTAAAAAGTTGTTAAGTGTGCAAATACATTAAAGCAACCTGTGTTTTCTTAATAAAGGAAGTGTGGTTGGGATTTATTCTAGATGGAGGAGAAAAATACTTTGGGAAACCATGTTGTTTTGCAACAGGAATATTCTGGGTTTCCTGATGCATTTTCCAGTCTCAGCTTTACCTTTGTTATCAGTCAGTTCTTTTATTTCCTGTACCACCTTTTTAAATCTTAGTCACGTTAAAGTGGTTTACAAAATCATAATAAAAACTAAAGGTAAAAGAGTAGATTCATCACTACTCTCCATCACACATCCATCTTCTAGGCTTTTCAGAAGATGGGGACCTCCACTGTTTTTCTCTTTGTCCAGTTTAAATTGAGCGACCTACTGGAACAAGGTACTTTTCTATATGAGATAAGTGATTCAGCCTATATGATATATTTTCTTGGGAAATGTTAATATTTGCTTAAATTGCATTCTTGAAAGAGTCTTGTTTGAATTTTGTTTGTTTTTTGCTCATACTTTTTGTGAATTTTGAAGAGGAGGTTTTTTTGACCGATTACTATTTTTTAACCGTGTGCCACGCATTGCACTGCTAAAAATTGTTAATTGTGCCACAGGTTTTTATGATATCTTTTTCCTCCCTCTCTTTTTTTGTATGACACAACACACTAAGAAACGTTGAGTGTTAATGCTGTGATTCACTGTTTGGTTAGAGACCTTTCAGAAGAACAAAGTTTTCAATTTTGTTTTAAACTTCCTAAAACGTGATCCAACAGCATAGAGGTCTAGAGCGAAGGAGCTAAAGATGAGAGAACAGAATAACGAGTGAAATCAGAGTGAATGTGAAAGCTGGTAGGAATTACAAGGAGGTGAGCCAGGGATGAGTGTCAGGATCTAGAAGAACCATATGGAGTAAGTTCATAGATGAGATGAGAAGGCTGATTGGTATGTGATGCACAGTGAGCCAACATTAACGTTTTCAACTTTATTCTATACAGTAGCTAAAAGGCAGCCAATGAAGGTTTATCAGAAGGGGAGCAACATGGTCATTTTTACTTGCTCTAAAAAGAAGCTTTGCAGTAGAATTTTGAATTCTTTGCAGCCATTTGAAAGATCAAAGAGGTAGCACATTGTATGGAGAATTAACAGTAGTGTATTCGAGAAATTTTAAAAAGCATTAATCGGGATCTTCAAATCGTTCAAATTCAACATATTAGTAACTGAGCTATTCCTTTATAGAGCAAAATAGGCAGATTCATCATAGAAGACATTTGTGGTCTAAAGAGAATCATTATCAAATTGAATTCTTTGTGAAGTAACTGATTTTCATAGTGTAACTGGAACATCATTCATGTAGGGAATCAAATCAGGCCGAGGTGATACTTCAATACCAGAGACCTATGCAATAAAACTCACACTAGAAATATTTTAGCGTGCAAGTTGATAAATATTTAGCATGGGGGGGGGGGGTTATTTTCCAATAAAATACATATCCTCAGAAATGCCTTCATGCAAAAAAGGGGGGTAAATATGTGATCTACTTTCTGTGGGGTGATTTTCAAAGGGAAAATACATTGCATACTTTTCCTGGAGAAAATTGGGGGTAATGTGTGCCCCTTCCAGCTCACAAGTTAGATGGTTACCAGATTATAAAGTTGTCATCTTACTTATTTATTTATTTACTCATGACATTTATACCCCACATTAGCCCGATATAGACTCAAGTTCAGTGTGGCTTACAAACAAATAATAAAGTGAATAAAACAAAATAATGTACAGAATATAAAACAAATTACAATAAGTTCAAGAATTAAATTAATACATGTGCAGTAAGTAACCAGGGATTTAGACTATCTCAAGGACAAACCAATAATTAAGGGTGGATAGGTAAGAGCATAATTAGACAGGACTAGATGGGAAATGAGATTGAGAAAGGGGTGTGGATAAAATTCAAAGAGAGTTTGTTGTATTCAGAAAGGCTAGACTGAAGAAATGTGTTTTTAGAAGACTTCTAAAAGTTAGGTAATAGTTTGTAAACTTGATTGATTTAGGAAGAGACTTTCAAATTTTGGTGCCTTGATAGGAGAAATTAGCAGAGTGAATTGTTTTATATATTACATTCTTACAGATTGGGAAATCTTACTGTGCATAAGCCGTTATTGCGTAGAATATTGTGTTTAAAGGACTTAGAATTAATAGTAAACCCAATATTATACAGAAAGCTGTTTTTAGGGGTCTCGGCATTAATGCTGATCCTTTCTCTATCAGATTTTCGTTCTTTAGTGAAACATGGATGCTTTCCATTTTAACACAGCACATTTTTTGTGCAGCTGATGCAATCAGCTGCAGCTGTACCATTTCTTACAAAGCCCTGTCTGTATTGTTGCTTTCGTTTCAAATCCCTTATTCTTACTCCACTGTCTTTTTTTGCACTGTTCGCTGCATTGTGAGGTTATAGACTACATCCACTTATATGTGTAACTTAAATATGAAATTGGATCTTAATTGGCGCTAAGTATAAAAAAACGGCTTTAACTATCACTAATTGGCACTAATGAGTCGCAAGCCAACGCTTTAAACTTTGCACACAGTTTCTATAGTGCGTATCTGCAGAAGGATGTACAAGTGGGGTGAGGTATAGACAAATCATGGGTATTTTTGCACTTTATAGAATAGTTTAACTTACATGAAGAACTGCAACATTTAGTCATAGGAGTTAAGCAGTTAGACGAGGAAGAACAAAGGACCAAGCTGAAGATCAAACGGGGGATATTAAAAAAAGGCATTTACGTCACAATTTGTAGATCAATATGCGTGGCACAAAGAGACTCTACAAGGCCATGTTTCAGCAAAACATTTCCTGTGTCAGGAGCCTTAAGAATTTAAGATGTGTCATAAATCGAGATATTGGTGATGAATAGCCATAAACGGCCAATCTGGACTGATAAATGCAACAAAAAGCATCCAGTAGGGTCAAATGCTGTAATATACCTTCCGTGACCCTTCACCCACGAAGTATTGCAAAAATGACACATCTTAGGTTCTTAAGACTCCTGATGCAGGCATATGTTTTGCCGAAACGCTGCCATGTCGAGTCTCTTTGTGCCACGTATATTGATAAATGAATTGCGAAGTAAAGGGTTTTTTTTAATGCCCCAGCTTGGTCCTTCGTTGTTCCTTGTCCAACTACCTCACCGCTGTTTCCTACTACTATCACGTGGTTATTTGCCGTCTTCTATACCCTTTCATGTTTAGTCAGAAACATTTACATGTGACATAGAACCTACTTACACTAGTATTCTATAATGGCTTTGGTGTGCAAATATGCCGTTACAAAATACTAGATTAGTGCTCACTTTTTGGTCCTACTTTCTAGTGCCCTATATAGAATTGCCTCTTATCTCTCTGTCTATAATCTTTTGTGCACATTTATTTTATTTTTTTATTTTTGTTACATTTGTACCCCGCGCTTTCCCACTCATGGCAGGCTCAATGCGGCTTACTTATTTGTACCTGGGGCAATGGAGGGTTAAATGACTTGCCCAGAGTCACATGGAGCTGCCTGTGCCTGAAGTGGGAATCGAACTTAGTTCCTCAGTTTCCCAGGACCAAAGTCCACCACCCTAACCACTAGGCCACTCCTCCACTCCACATTGTCACGCTCAATGCTATTCTATAAGGGGCATTCAAAGATGAGCGCCCATTGCAGAATAGTATTGAGTGCCGAATTCAGTGCAAAAATTTGGGCACCAAGACTTGGCGCCTGCTGAAACCAGGTGTAATTCCCAGCACCCTCTTTGGGCGAGCATTCCCAATATTCTATAAGACCCCGATCCGCCTATGCTCTTCCCATAGCCACATCCTCTTTTGGGTTTGCATGCTATGGACCAGAATCTGTACATGGCGCCTAGAAAATCCAAGCGGAAAACATTTCCGCCTAAACGTATTCTGTAAGTGGCGCCTATATTGAGGCTCAGTAAATAGAATTTGCTTAGTTGATATGCTAGTGCCTAAAACTACATGCCTCCATTTACACCAGTGAAAAAGTGGCGTAAACCCAGCGCGTAGATTTATATTGCAGAGGGCCATATTCCATGTAAATTTTGGAACTCCCACAAAACACCAATTTCCTCACCCATAACCATGCCCCTTTTTATCTGCACATATTAAAATTTAGATGCAGTGCATTAACAGGATACGCTTCGGAAGTTATGCACATTGATTCTAATTATCGCCAATTAGTGCTCATTATTGCTTGATAACAATGCTGATTAGGTTTTAAGCCAATTAAGTTACACGCGTTGTTACAGAATATGCTTGGATTTCGGCACTGAATTCTAGGCGTGCTATATAGAATTCCGAGGTATGTGACGAGCGCTTTCAATTGTCCTGATAACACCTAGGATTTCTACACCCATGAAGCTTAAGCAGGCAAGGGAGGATGACTCTGTTCCGATAGCACATGACCTTTTCTCCCTCCTTCTTTTCTATCGATTAAATGGCGTTCTCCCCTCCCCTCTAATTTCTTTTCAATCTCTCTTCCTTTTCTACTGTTGTCTTATACACATTCTTCTTAATTTTGTAAACCGCCCTGAAGGTCTCACCGTAGGACGGTAAATCAAACTGTTAAGAAACTTGAAACTAGAATAGCGTGTAGCAAGATCCAAATTGGTGCCAATTAGTGACAGCACCCAATTATTGGCACTAATTGGGTTGTTCACCAATTTAGTTGGGCACACATGATTCAGCTCTCAAAAATCAGTGTCCGATGTTGGGCACCATAGAATCTGTGGGTTAGTGTACAAAACTGTACATGCAAGTTATAAAATAGTGCCTGTTATGTGTATGAGTTAATTGGCAAATTAGGCACTAATTGGCACTAACAACCAGTCATCACTGATTGGTGTTAATTGATGCTAATTAACTCATTGGCAGTAATTTGCAGTTATGCGCATAAGTGCACTTAGTCACTATTTGAAAAACTTAGCATGCAAAAGCTTTAGCATGTAACTGAAAAGGGGCGTACATGTAGAAGGGGCATGTGCAGGTCAGATGCATGCTCAACACTTACGCACTGAGATTCTAGAATTCTATCAGTTAACACGCGCAACTACAACATTTAGTCATGGTCATTTACACTAGTCATTCCTGCGCCTAGATTTTGAATCTATTTCAAACGGGCACACGAAGGTATATCTCAACTGGAGGACAGGGGCTAGATGTATGACTAATAATCCCCCCAAAAAGCCCAGTGCTTTATGACTTAAAACAAGTTCTTTATTTGTTTTTTTTCCACTCTTTTTGAAAATTAAAAAAAAACTGTTTGTTTATAGAAATTTTCTTGAATATAACTCTTATTCACATGAATACTAGAATTCTTATATAGATTTATTTATTTGTTGCATTTGTATCCCACATTTTCCCACCTATTTGCAGGCTCAATGTGGCTTACAATATTCAATCAGAGATGCCGCATGTCGGCCAACGGTCCTAATATCTGTGATTGAATATTTAATTAAGTCAAGTCGAGTTCACAAATGAATCTATATAAGAATTCTAGCATTCATGTGAATAAGAGTTATATTCAAGGAGATTTCTATATACACAGTTTTTTTTTTATTAAAAAAAAAGAGTGAAAAAAGTGCCTAAATGTTTGCATGTAAGTATTCTGTAACAGTAAGTATGCCTGTAATTGCCAATATTTGAGCTTAGCGCCCAGCATCCTAGTACCTAAATTTAAGCAACATTTTCAGAATTGCCCTCTATACTCATGGGACGTTTTGGAAAGCAGTCATCTAGGTTCAGTTGTACACTCCCATTTCTGCTCAGAGAGCTGGACTCTGATGGTCAGGATCATTCTGTAATCCTTCCACTTACTTTGAGGTTTCACACTCATCAACCCTTGGGTTCTGTTAGACATCACAGTCTGACCTCAAAACTCACTCTGGTGGTCAATGCCTGCTTATTACTTGGCCAGAATATTAAGAGAATCTGACCCTCATATATGTGCTTCTTCGTTATGGGGTCCTTGTCACGAGGTCCTTTAACAAAGGTGTAGGGAAAAGTGGCCTTAGTGCGCCCTTGTCCCGCTCATTGTACTGCAACAGCAAGCCCCCAGATTCTATACATAAGCACAGAACTTTGGAACGCATTACCAAAAGCCTTGAAAACTACGTACGATCACCTAAACTTCCGGAAAACACTAAAAACTAACCTGTTTAAAAAGGCATACCCTACCGATCCAACACAAATGCCTGATCTCTGCAACACAACAAAAATAAAGTATGTAAAGGACATAACACAACTCTTCCGCTATACGATGCCCTAATGTGGCTGTGCCAGGTGAACTTGATCTTACCACAACATCACTTTGTATTTGTTCACACCAGAGTCTGCAAATGCCTCTCTGGTACTATGTAAGCCACATTGAGCCTACAAATAGGTGGCAAAATGTGGGATACAACTGTAACAAATTAAATATAATGACGCGGAGATACGCACGTAACTTAATTGGCGTAACAAGGTAATCTGTTTTTTTTAACAGCACTTAAACAATAACGAGCAATTTGACAATAATTACAATTTATGAGTGGAAATTGCTAAGCATATTCTATAAAGAACTGTACCTAAATTGCAAAGCGTAAAGTTCAAAATAAACGCATGCAGCTTTAAAGGGGCATGTTTATAAGCGTATTTATGAGCATTTAATGGTCCAAAATTTCTGCACGTAATTATAGAATACAGATTAGTGCACCTAAATCAAAGCACATGGATTTACACCAAGTTTTTATTGGCATAAATGGACATGCATAGATTTAGATGCTACAGTATCGACTAAGTGTATTTTATACTCCGCGCCTAAGTCTTATAGCATATGCTTAGTTCCATGCAGATTTTTTAGGCACCATATATAGAATCTGGCCCAAAGTGGCTGATTTCCCATTTTTTAATTAATGGCTGTGCAGTAATGTTACGATGACACAGGAAAACCGGGTACTCATTAATCAATAATGTAAACAGATTGAAAAATTTAAATTATAAGGAGGAAAAAGCCTCGAGAAGCTCCCAGCTGTATGTTATAAGCTGGACGAGCAGGACTTCTTGATCATGGGCAAACCCCCCCCCCCCCCCCCCCCCTTAATTATTTTGGTATCAAAAACTTTTATTCTACTTAATATCAAGTATCAGCTGAAAATGCTTAGCTGCAAAGGTCTCTTCTTTCCAATTGTAACAGAGCCGACCGTGACCAACGGTTGCCAGCATATCGAGAGACTGCGTCAGGGTCAATCGGTCAAAAATATTTTAATTCTGTTCACAAACCGACAGAATTAAAAAAATTTTTGACTGGTTGACCCTGACACAGCCTCTCGAAACGCTGGCCACGGTCGGCTGTGTTACGACTGGAAAGAAGAGGCCTTGCAGCTAAGGGCCCCGTTTACTAAGCCGCGCTAGAGGCACGTTAGTGCTTTTAGCTCGAGCTAACCATTAGCGCTCGCTAACTGTACAGGGGCCCACAATATTCCTATGGGCGCCTACACAGCGCACGCTAATTTTGTGCATGCGCTAAAAACACTAGCGCACCTTAGTGAACACAGCCCTAAGTATTTTAAGCTGATATTTGATCCATCCCTGACCGCCTTCAAATCTGGGCTAAAGGCCTACCTGTTTGATGCTGCTTTTGATTCCTAACTTGTCACTTGCTCGTAACCTTTATCTTGTCTTCCTCTCTTCAATAGTCCCTTTACCTATGTGTCCTTCTGTCTGTCCTACCCTTATCCCTTATTGGTCCTGTCTGTCTGTCCTGATTTAGATTGTAAGCTCTTTTGAGCAGGGACTGTCTTTTCTTTATGTTCAATTGTGAAGCGCTGCGTACGACTGGTAGCGCTATAGAAATGATTTATAATAGTAGTAGTAGTAGTAGTAAAAGTTTTTGATACCAAAATAATTAAGGAGGTTTTTTGCTGATGTTGAAGAAGTCTTGCTCGTCCAGTTTATAACATACAGCTGGGAGCTTCTCAAGGCTTTTTCCTCCTTATAATTAAAAATTTTCAACCTGCTTACATTATCGATTAATGAGTACCCGCTTTTCCTGTGTTATCGAGGCATTTGGGTTTCTCTTCCTCAAATACGGTATTTTGCACAGTAATGTTGCCATTAGCACACAGCCATTAAAACAAATTAGTGCGTAAGCATTTACCACACCTGTTTTATAGGCAGCAGTGGCGTAGGAAGGGCGGAGCGGTGGGGTGTCATTGTGCTGGGGGGGGGGTGTCGTGCTGCACCCTGGGGGGATGGACGCCGCTGGGGGGGGTGCACAGCGGCGATCCGCCCTGGGTGGCAGCCAACCTACGAACGCCACTGATAGGCAGTAACGGGTCACACGCTAATCGTGCAGCACACGGTACGCTAACTCATCAGTGCTGGCACACCCACACTGCCCACAAACATGCCTCCTCTGTCATTAAAAAGAAAAAAACATTTGCGTGCTCTGTTCTCAGACTTCCCACAGGACCTCCCACAGTCAACTCTTTTAAGCTGTGGTAAGTGTGGGTTAGTGCTTACTGCAGCTGAGTAAAAGGATCCCTTTGTATGAGAACTATTATATTACATTGCTTTATACACATTCCATTTGAAGTACATTTAAAAAAATCAACATACAAATTTGACTCTTCCCCCCCCCCCCCCCCCCCCCCCCCGTTTACTAAGCCACATGGCAGTGCTGACACAGCCTATACAAAGTGAATGAGCTGTGTCGGCATTAGCGCAGCTTAATAAACTGGGGTTAATGTCGAACTGTGCCTGTTGTACACCACCTTGAATAAACCTTGTCATAAAGGCAGTGAATACATCTTAATAAATAAATATGTATTTACCCAGTAATTAGACACCTGCTTACAAGCTTCTGTTCTCTGATCTGCCAACTTTGAAAATAACTATAGCTTACAAAATAAGTGTATTTATAAAGTAGCTACAGATTGCTTACTCAATTATATGTGTGGTACAAGACGGTGCTATAAATATTATAAAACTAATTTGCAGAAACATTTCTTTGAATAAACCTGCAGTATTTATTTTTCTAAAACTGGGGGCCAGCTACCAGATAAATGTATGCACATATTGGAGACACTTCTGAGGCGGGGTTTGCATTTACACACATACTTACAGATATTTGATGGGATGCACATAAATGAACCTGAAAAATATATGCATACCAAACAGCAGGTGTTGCTCTAACGGCATTGTTCTCATGGGAGTAAATTTCAAAGTGGAAGAGTGCATGTACTTTTACTTCGAAAATCCAGTCAGGTCTGCATACAGAAAACTGTGTATGGACTCTTTACATGTGTGCTAAATTATAAAATTACCCCTTGCATCTATAAAATGTTTATTTTATGGCAAGGGAAGGGGGCTTTAAATAGAGTTCAGTGCACGTTTGGAGATAGTGCAGCTGCCTCTCCTTCAGTCAGTTGTGTACATGATACTAAATTTCCCCTCTACAGGCATCAGGCTGGTTAGCACCTTGGCCATACTCGCCTGCTAAAGGGTATTACCTTCATCAGCTGAGCACTGGCCTAGTTTCTTAAGAGTAAAAGAGATTTCTTGCTGGGCTTGCAGAGGCCTACAGCCTTGCTCTGTTTCAAGCTGTCCAACCAAAGCATTCACAATTAACCTTTGCATTCATACTGTTTGAATTTTATTCCAGTCTGTGCAGGAGCATAATCTAAATGTTATTAAAACAGACTGTGGCCTCATATATTATGTGACATCCAGAAGCTTCCTATTATCAGTATATTGCCTTCCTACAGAGAAAAGGCAATTATGTTCTTCTGGTAAGGATTGCTGTTATCACAGAAGATATGATAATGCATTGCAGAATGAGGACGTGAAACTGCACAGGTAAGATCAAACATGGACGACGGTAAACTGTATTCCTGATTTCTGTAGTTCAGTCTTTTTTTATGTACAGTTGCAACTATTTTTTTGACCCTTCCCCAGCACCATCGTGCCTTTTCAATGAGCCTCCTGCTGTCTTTTGCTCACTGTGTCTCAGAAAATGAATTCTTTTAAGTGTCTAGTTACTGTATGTTGTTTCCCCCAAGTCTGGAATCATATTTTTTTTAAATATTACCTATTTTAAAAAAGCACTTTCATTGAAAGTCATCATTGTGAGAGTAAAAGGGTTTTAATGATGTGTTATATGAAGTGCTTCTAATCCGTGCATAGAAAAGTGAAATATCTTTAATATGTATATTTATATATCTCTTTGTGCATTTGCCACACAGCAGGTGAGAAGAGTTCCAGCATGGTGAGCCGTGCTTCCGCTGGCAAGATGGAGTGGATCATTCCGTTAATTATTGTCTCTTCCCTGACCTTTGTGTGCCTCATTCTCCTGATCGCTGTGCTGGTTTACTGGAGGTGAGCTTGTTTTCTGAAAATTAAAAGCACTTTTAAGAATATTTCAACATGCTCTTCTGCTTTTTACCACCTCACTGCCAACTTATGCGGATTTGCTATTGGTGGCTTTCAGCCGAGTTCTCAAGGACCACCTGGCCAATTAAGTTTTCAGGGTATCAATATTGAATATGTATGAGATGGATTTTGATTGCACTGCTTTCTTGGTATTCAAATCTCTCTTATGTATAATCATTGTGGATATCCTGAAAACTTGACTAGCCAAGTGGTCCCTGAGGACTGGGTTGAAAGCCACTGGGTTAGATCATTCTTTAAATGTCTCATCATGACAATTGCCTGTTCTAAAGTGCCTGGCTTCATTGAGGCCCTTAGTTTAGGATTTTTAATTTGTATGTACAATGCATACAACTTAAAACAGACCAAGGCATGTAATAGACCTTGAGGAAAAAGTGTTAGAACTACTCTAAGTTTGACGCTTTACCAGTTGTCATTCTTGCACAAAACTGTCTCTGGAGCAGAGATGATTGGCTGTGCAAACACTTAAGACTGAGCAATGTTTACTACTATTAATACATAACCATGCCAGATAAATTTTATTATTCTGTTCTTTCATCTACTAATTACATACCATTTTTATTTTTATTTTTTTTATTATCATGTTTTATTTATTGATCAAGGAGCAGAACAAAACATCATGGTACAGTAATCTACCAATTATTTAATAAAAAAAAATATAAACTGAAAATAACAGTACATCCTCTCAACCAAGAGTTTTAGTAATAAAACAGTTCAGTGAATGACTATAACCCCAGTTCTCAGCATGTAGCAAGATGGAAAATGCCTTAGGACTCCTCAACCTTTTAGTTGTCTCACATTTATAACAGGTTTAGAAATTAAGGGGACCCTTTTACAGAGCGGCGGTACGTTCAATGCGGGCTTACCGCTTGCTCTTCCGGGACTACCACCGGCCCAATATAGCCGCCAGTGGTTGTTGCGCCCCGAGTGTGCGGCATTTCCGGGGAAAAAGAAACCCCCCCAGAAATGGCTTGCGCGACGATAACCCAGCAGTAATTGGGCATCGCCGCGTACTGCCCGGTTAGCAGGGGAGCCTTTATTGCAACCTCAATGGGTGTCGGTAAGGGTTCCCCGCTGCATGGCCACACGATAAGAGTTATCTCACCGTGTGGCTATATTTCTTGGGGGGCTTTTACCAGCTGCGGAAAAAAAGGCCCTGGTACGCAGGAAAAACCACCGCTAGCGCAGTGCCTTTTTTCCCCGCAGCTTGGTAAAAGTACCCCGAAATTGGGCTATTTTGTTGTTTTTTTGATAGATGCTTTGAGTATGCTACAATATAGTCCTTATTCAAATTTTATCTAATGAGGGTGGAAACTGGACTTAATCTACAAAATATGTCTTCAGTTGATATTAAATACATTTCAAGAGTTTAATCAAGATACTACTACCATTTGCCCTCATATATATGCTGTCATTGCAATTTGAACAGTCATCTGATTGATGATCACAGCAGTATGAGACAGAATGTCTTGGCTTATCCAAACAGGTAACTAATCGGTTAGACCCATAACAGTGGACATTGTATTTCCACTGTCCAGCCACCCTCCCTCCACCACTTCCAAAAAAAACCAGGATCATCTTTCCCCACATAGCTGCCAAATATAATTTTACTGGGCTCAGGTAGTGAAAGACACTCATCCTTTTCTCCAGTCGATACTAAGGACATTAAATTCTCCTCTACTCCTGAACTGCATCTTAGTCTAGTGGTATAGTAGATGATGATGCAAAAAAGGCCATTTGGTGCATCCAGTCTGCCTAGTTACTCTGTGTATGTTGAAGGACCAATTCAACTGCCAATTAGAGTAGTGGGGCCACCTGCAGGACTTCTCTCTATCCAGGATAGTTTTCTTTACCTTTGAAATCCACCATCTCAAGTACAAGACTGCTACTTAGTTGTCCCTAGCACTCACCTCTCCAGTGCCTTAGTTTAAAAAACAAACAAACAAACAAACAAAACAACCCAACCACACCAGTGTGGCTATTGCCCAAATATCACCTCCTAGATCCACTGTGTAGCTTTCCAGACAGACCCAGTTACAGTATCTAAGGGCCTCCATTTCTGCTAAGCCTTCTAGTTATTACAAAAATTGCAGTCTGCCAGACAGACCTAGCTATCATCACCATCTGATGTACATAGTGAGCCTCCTATGTTGTCTGCATAGTCTGCCAGTCAGTATTTTTTTTTCTCTTTATGTAAAAAAGTTTAAACCCACACTATAAAATTCAAGGCAGTTCACAGTCAAACCAAAATAAAACAGTAATCATAACAAATCTCATAAAACTCTCTGGGCTCAAATAATCATGAAGTAACTGTATCAAAACAGGCTAGGAAAACTGTAATCATTCAAGATGTAATCGAACATGTATATGCTGGCACAGAGGCGGGAGAGAGGGGATATGATAGAGACATTTAAGTACCTCAGTGGCGTTAATGTACAGGAGGGTGAGCCTTTTTCAAATGAAAGAAGCCTCTGGAATGAGAGGGCATAAGATGAAGTTAAGAGGAAATAGGCTTAGGACGAATCTGAGGAAATACTGTCAGGGTCGCTGAGAGGGGGAGGCGGGGGGGGCACAATTCCCAGGGGCACTGGGGTCTCTCTCCCTTAACCATTTCCAGGCCGCCAGCGCTGCAGTCCCCAGTCTTCACCTGCCTACCCTCGGCTCCCTAGACAGCCCCTTCTGTCTGCCACCAGGCTTCCTGCATTATTAAAAAAAAAACCTCTAAATCGGCAGCGCAGCACCAGTGAGCAGCGCCTTGCGTCTGTGTGAAAGCGGCAGATCGCCTCAGGCCTTCCCTCACTGTGTCCCTCCCTCATCTGATGTAACTTCCTATTTCCGCTAGGGCGGGGCACAGTGAGGGAAGGCCCGAGGTGATCTGTCGCTTTCACACAGATGCGAGGCGCTGCTCACTGGTGCTGCGCTGCCAATTTCGAGAGGTTTTTTTTTTTTTTAAATACAGGAGGCCCAGTGGCAGGCAGAAGGGGGCTGTCAAGGGAGCTGAGGGTATGCAGGTGGAGACTGGGGCCCGGCTCAGTTTCTTGGCGGCCTTGAATACTGTTTCACAGAAAGGGTGGTGGATGCGTGGAATGGCCTCCCAGTGGAGGTTGTGGAAACGAAGACTGTCAGAGTTTAAGAAGGCATGGGACAGACATGTGGTATCTCTTAGGAAAAGGAGGAGTTAGTGGTTACTGAGGATGGACCGACTGGATGGGCCATACGGCCATTATCTGCTCAGAGTTTGCCTTTCAGTCTCTCTTCTTTTTCCTCTGCCCTATGTGAGAAAAAGATACAGATCCTGCCACTTAGACAAAAGTGAGAAGAGGGAAATGAGAAACTGAATGCAGCAGAAACAGCTAGAAGATCAATAGTTTGGGACAGAAGGATATACCACAAAGGTAGAATGAAGAAAATGAGGGCTGAACAGAGACACAAATATATGGCGCCTTTACTTGTGCATGCTAATTTTGCCGCATGGCCAAATTGCAAGCACAATTAATTGATTAACAAGCCAATCAGTGCCAATAATTGATACTTAACCAATTAGCGATACTAATTGGCTTTAATTAGACTGTATGTGCACAACTTTCTAGGCTTATTCTACAACGCAGTGTGAATAAATTCTAATGGATGTAGTCGAAAAGAGGGTGTGGCCATGGGCGTGGAATGGGCAGGCTGTGAGAATTTCAAAAAACTATGTGCACTAATATGGAATACATCCGATCTGCACCTAACTTAGGCCCTGGTGTTTAGGCCTGGTTTTAGGTGGCCTAAATGGGTGCACCTAAATTTTAGTCGCAAGAACGGCACGTGAGCATAGTCTATAAACTATGCCTAACTTTAGGCGCAGTTTATAGAATCACGCTAACCGCATGGGTTTTTCGACACCGATTTTTAAGGCACCGTTTATAGAATTTGTCTCATAGTTTGTAGATGGTAGCAGCGTTATACCTCAGTTCTTAGCTTTCTCATGTATGAACCATCAGCTTCTTGCCTTGGGTTCTAGAGTAGAACTCAAGGAAAGGAGGGTTCTAGAGTAGAACTAAATGTTTTTCTTGCCCTGTTCAGGGTACAGATTGTAGAGGTTCTGATAATTTATTAATAATAATAAAATTATTTCTAAAATGTAAAGTTAGCCCAGTCTTTTGGTGTCTGTTCAACAGTTTGGACAATTAAATTAAGTATCCAATCCTACGGTGCCTAGGGCAATGATTCCATTGAGGAATAGCATTTAAGATTAATGCACAATTATGGAGTAGATTTATTTAACCAGAGATTACAGAAGAGCAACACAATTAAAAATGGTCTCATCAATTTTGCTTTGTTTTTTTTGTTTGGGGGGGGGGGGGGACGTCCTAGCCATTTCCCAGGTGATGAATTGCATGCTGGCTTTAAAAAGTGCAGAAAGAATTTAATCTCCCAGGTACAAGTTTAGGGAAGATAAGGTAGTTCTATACAGCTGAATGTGTAACTCCTTGATTTTATAGCGCATATAGGGATATCTGGTTCATTTGGATTTCATAGCTGCCTGCCAGAACAATGCAGGCCAAAAGTCAAAATCCAAAGTCATCATTTTTCTTACACACCAGTCACAATCATTGAAAGTTATGCCGGGGTTTTCAGCATGACACTATTCGGATATTTGCGCTGAAAATCCGAGTATAGAAATGCTCGCCACATGACCTACTTATTGAAGATATTCAGCGTTGGCATCAGGATAGATATCCGTTAACTATTATCATCAATTATTGGCACTAATTGGCTCATTATTAATTATGCATGCAAATTGAGAGTCCGCCTAAATTTTCAGGCGCAATTTTTGGCGACTTTTATAGTTTGCTAATATGGTTATAAAGAGGGTCATTTATTAATGCACATGATCTACCACTTGCCTCTAGGGTAGGTAATGTATGGTAATGATGTTAATACCCACAAAACTCTTTTTTATTTATTTAATATTTATCTCAAGCCTTTCTAGTGGTAGTTCAAGGTAACTTATATTCAGGTAATGTAGGTAATTTTCCCTGTCCTTAGTGGGCTCACAATCTAAGTTTGTACCTGAGACAAAGGAGGGTTAAGTGATTGCCCGAGATCAGAAGGAGTGAAAGCAGGAGTAGCCTAATGGTTAGTGCAGCGGACTTTGATCCTGACAACCTGGGTTCAATTCCCACTGCAGCTCCTTGTCACCTTGGGCAAGTCACCAAACTTTTTGCCTCAGGTACGAAAAGCCTCCTGGCAATGGGCTGTGTCGGCATTACCTCAGCTGCTAGCACGGCTTTGTAAAACAGGATCTTAGATTGTGAGTCTTCTAGGGACAGAGAAAGTACCTGCATATAATGTGTACAGTGCTGAGTACATCTAGTAGCGCTATAGAAATGATTAGTAGTAGTAATAGGATTTGAACCCTATACTCTCCGGGTCACAGTCTACTGCTCCACCATTCCAGTATTAGTAAATAGCACCCCCTAGGTGTCGCAGTTCCTGAAGTGTTCCCTTTTATAGTACAAGTAAGTCTTTCTGATACCTTGTGAAACTCACATGGGTGATCTTGAAAGTTGGCTTTGGAAGACATATCTTCTGGTTTAGAAAAGGGAAAAAAAATGTGTATTTTTGAGTGTCGGCTTGCTTAATCGCCACCTTCTGAGTATCTTATTTTTCATTTGCTTTCCACATCCTATGTTGTGCACAGCAGTAGAATAAAGAGAATAGAGTATATTAAGAAACCATTAATATTTCCCCAATTTTAGCCAATAGCAACTTTCAAATGAAAACTAAATTATAGCCATTTTTCTTGTTCAACTAGCTAGGGGGATTAATGCAGCAGTTGAGGAAATTTTAAAGCTTTTTTTGTGTGTGTGTTGTTTTTATGTTTATTTGCACTGAGTACATTAATTCACCTTTGAATTCTCACAGTCTTTGATATTGTGAGATAGAAGGCAAAACAGGTATGTTGTATTGCCTTGCTATGAAATCAAGCTGCTTATACAGCGCTAATGTGTTTACATTTTGATGAGAATTATAGGGCAACACAGCTGCTGCTATTCAGAGAGTGGTACCAGGTCTGCAATGGTTTTTTTAATGTTTGCGTGGCTTTTGAGAGGTAGGTTATGAAAAGTGCCACTTTCTACCGTCTTAATAAGTGTTTAAAATGAGGTAGTTCTCTGCATATGACAGGTTATGAGCTGTTGTCAGCCACTTTTCAAGCACCTTCCCTGCTTTGATTCTGTTTGTTGAGGCTGCTAACACCACAACCCACTTAAGTGTTCTTTAGGGAAAAGTGAACGTTGCCATTAAAGTGCAAATTTTTAACATTTTTGAAATGCAAATTGGCCATTTAGTATAATGAGGATGAAAGCTGTTTCCAGGTGACTTTAAGCACGTCTAGTCCTGAACTAATTTACAGAGCTGTCACCAGTATAAAAGTTGGTTAGCAGTATGATATCCTCTCCTATGACCTGATTTCTAGTAATTCCATGTTATTTGCCTCTGGTCACCTATTTATTTATTTATTTGTTACATTTGTATCCCACATTTTCCTATCTATTTGCAGGCTCAATGTGGCTTACTTACATAGTACCGTAGAGGCGTTTGCCAATTCCAGTATGAACAAATACAGTAATGTTGTGGTACAATAAGGTTCGTGTGTACAGACACATTAGGGAATCGTAGAGAAGAAGAGTTATTATATGTCCATTATGAGTGGTAAGGCCTGCAAAATCCAGATTTTACCCAGAATTCCTAACTCCTCTAAAGAGTTAGGCCTAGGATAAGCCAGAAGAAAATCAACTTGTTGAAAAGGGAGAGTGGTTGTAGGAGAAGGATGAGATTCAGAGATGGAAACACATGATGGGGTTAGAATGAGAGGTAAAACGTGAGGAAGAGGTAAGGATGTAGAAGAGTGAAAAGAGCAAAAAGTGCAGGGCTGCCAAGAGACTGAACCGGGCCCGGGGCAAGGCCACTGCCCCCCCCCCCCCCCCACTTGTCATCTGCTGCCACCCCTCCACGCAATCAGTGCCGACCCCCATCGCTGCCAACCATCCACCTAATCGCTGCTGCCCCCCATCATTGCCGCAACTCCATTGCTGCCACAATAGGAAATACCTTGGCTGGTGGGGATCCCGAGGCCCCGCCAGCAGGGATGTCTTCCTCCAGCACTGACCGCCTGCCCCTGCGGCTGCTGTTCCTCTCAGGGCATGCTCAGTTTCAAACCTGAGTATGAGCATTTGAAAGGAAAAGCAGCCGTTCAGCAGAGCAGTGCTGGATTAAGCTCTCGGTCCTCCCCAGCCTCCAAGGGCCCCTTGGAGGCTCGGGCCCCGGGGAATTTTGCCCCCCCCCCCTTTCCCCTCAACGGCCCTGAGAAAGTGGCAGAATATAGCATTAAAGAGTCAATGCATAGGTGTCAGATACAGAGAGGAGGCAGAAGAAAAAGAGACCCAGGAAATAAAAATGTAAAAATTCCATTGAAGTTATTGTTCGAACATCTGGTTCATGAGGTTGCCAGCTGCCTATAGAATGAACTTTCAAACCTTGGAGGGGGGGAATATTGGCTGAAGAAATCATGTCTTTTAGCCAACGGAAATGATACCTTTAGAAGCTGCCAAACCTCTGTTACCCCAAAAAGGACAAATAAACTCTCTGATTTCAAAATTCATTAGATACCTCTAAGTATCTCATATGGGTTTGCTTAACTTCAAACAAATACAAATCATTCTTCAACCAGCCGATTCACATGAAAAGGAGAAATGACCTTTGGAAGGAAAGATGCCACTATCCTGATAGAAATGCCAGCTTCCATTTAATAAATAAACAGGATATTACCATTGTTATCCATCCTTTGGAAGGTTTGAAGATCCCTTTCCTTAAAGTGCTAAAAACTAATGGACAATCTGTCTCAGTTGTACAGGACAAACTCAGCAGCCAGCAATGTTATGCTACTTTAAGTGCAGACACCCAACATGCCAGCCCTAGTCTGATAAGTGAGTTGGCCATCGCTCATCCTTCTAGAACAAGGTGCAAAATCAGTGCTCGTTTGCTAAAGAGCTTTTTGCTCCCTACTGTCATCATAGAAAGTATATGCAGATATAACACTACTACTATTTGACATTTCTAAAGCGCTGCTAGGGTTACGCAGCGCTGTACAATTTAACGTAGAAAGATAATCCCTGCTCAAAGAGCTTACTTAGCATAATAATGCTTCCAACTTGTCATTCTTTAAAAATTATTTTAAAAATTCACACCCTTGCATTTAAAAAAATATATAACATTATGTAGATGGTTACAAGTTTTTTAAATATTTTATATGCTGTTCATTAGAAACCTTTTTGAGCAGTTTACTTGCATTTTAAAATTTTTCAGAAAAGCAATCTTAGAAAGGACAGGAAAGTGCCTCGCCTCTGACTGAAAAAATACACTCCCTGGTGTCTAGTGGCACCCAACCACCCGCCGACCCTTCACTGAGGCCCCCCCCCCCACATGCCTGTACCTCAAAGGACAGGATCGATACCCACTCGCTCCTGCCTCTGGCACCACCTTCTTCAAAATGGTGGTGCATCCTGCAATACACTGGGTGGGTCCAGTCTGTCTACCATATAAGGGAGAAATTCCTTATATGGCAGACTGGCCCTGTGCAGGGCATCCCAGGATGCATTGCGCTGGGCTTGGCGCCACCATTTTGAAGAAGGTGGCACCAAGAGGTAGGAGTGAGTGAGCATATTTCCTGCCTCTTTTGAGGTACAGGATTGTGGGGGGCTCGGGGGATTCTTGGGTACCACTAGACACCAGGGTCTATTTTTTAATTCAAGCCAGGGAGGGGAGGGGTGGAACTATTACAGTATTTTTAAGTCAGTGGAGGCAGGATGGGAGCTGGGGCCGGTCATTTCGGGAGCAGAGTGGTAGAGCCTTTACACACCTGGGGATTTTGTGGTTTTGTTGTGTTTTGTTTTGTTTTTTAATATTGTGGAGGGTGGGAGGGAACAGGGTTGGGCCAAGTTGGGCAGGATGGGGGGTCAGGGGCCAGTGTAGATTGCTAGTAATTTTTTTATTTTTAATGTGACCCTTCCTGTCAGTGCCTGAGTCAGTGGCAGCTCAGGCACTGACAAGGAAGGGTGTCCTTTTGCAATTTTAGCATGGCAGTAATTTGCATGCTCATTGCTAGAGCATGCCCTGAGGTCTCTGGAGTGCAGACCTGCCAAGTCTCCCACAAACAGCAGGGTAGGGGGCTCATGCAATGGACCTCTTTAGCTAGCGGTTCTTGGGCGTCTCCTTCAGTGATTCAACCAGTGCCACAATTTTTGTAGCGCCGGATATGACAGTGCACTAGGGGTGGGAAGTCTAAGGGGGCTTTGTATAAAATACCAGGGGAATTTTGAATGACCCAACGTGGACATCTCAATTCTCATCTGAACAATTTATGTAAAATTGAGTTTTATTTCTCAAAAAAACCCGTGATTGTTTAATTTATACCCTTTTCTGTTGCATAATAAAAGAAAAAGAATTTGTTTCAATTAATAAAATAAAGGTATTTATTTTACCAACTACTAGTCTGACGTTTTCAAACCCAAAGCAGCTGGCATTTGTTAATTCTGCTATCCTGCAACTAGGGTTTTTTCGGTGTGGCAAAGAATAACCAAATAATCATTTTTAAAATGTTTTCATTTGAGCTATCCAGAGTTAAGTGGACTGATGGTGGGAGGCATGTGTTGAGAAGTGGTGTGTTGGTGTGGGGGGGGGGGGGGGTTCTTTTGGTGCTAAAACCTAGTTTGTTACAGAAGTAACCCTTCCTTCTTAAATCTGTGGTGTTTTACACCCTTCTGTTAGCAACTGAAAGGAGCTTTTTCTGGTGTCCCAGCTGTTCTTCATGGTTGGTGACATGTTTTATTTCTGTGCTTCAATGCTCCACAGGATGATGTGCAGCTGTGTTCAGTGAGTTCTCTGCATTTCCTTTACAACTTTTTACTGGGTAACTGTTTCCCCAGTGGCTACTTCAGGCCTTTCAAAACTCACAGGAGTTTTCAGTTGCTATAGCAATGGATCCCCCGCTGTGGAATTGGCCCTAAGATGCCTGCTTGGGCTTTTGAACAGACTAACTTATACTCATTAAAGGAAAACCAGAAAAGATTCACTCACTGAAGGCTGTTATTTTAAATGTGCTAGATGCTACTTGAAAGACAGTCTTGCATGTGTTCCAAACAGCTTTTGTTTAGAAGTGTACCTTCTGTTTTTAATGTGCAAATTTCTGATTTTCCTTTCTTCCACATCACAGTTTTTTTTAAATAGTTGTGGCAGATTAATTTTTTATTTCAGATTTCTAAATTGCTTTTTTATTTTTAAATAATTGTTTGCATAGTCTATCTTTATAAGCGAGAAATTACATTTTTCCTTCCTTTTTTATATGGCAGTGGTAAATGATACCTGGTGTGGGTAACATAGGGGCTTATTTTCAAAGCACTTAGACATACAAAGCACTATAGGTTACTGTGGTACTTTGTATGTCTAAGTGCTTTGAAAATGAGCCCCATAGTAACATAGTAAATGACGGCAGATAAAGATCTGTACGGTCCATCCAGTCTGCCCAACAAGATAAACTCATTTACATGGTATGTGATAATGCAAAGAATGCCAAGGAATTAATTTATCTATTTATTGGGATTTATTAACCACCTTTAAGAAGAGATTACATAAGAGTAGCCATACTGGTCAGAACAATGGCCCATCTAGCCCAGTATCCTGCTTCTAAAAGTGGCCAATCTAAGTCACGAGAACCTGACGGAATCCCGAAGAGTAGCAAGATTCCGGAATCCCAAAGAGTAGCAAGATTCCATGCTACCAATCCCAGGGCAAGCAGTGGCTTCCCCATGTCCATCTCCAGGAAAGTTATTTGAATCATTTCACTTCACATTCTGTAAAAAGAAATTCTACATTGATGAATCAAACTGTCCCCTTTAGTGACTACTAACCAGGCAGTCAATTCAGCCACAGCTCTGGTAAGTGTTATCACTAATAATGCTGGCCCAGTGCAATGTATGAGCACTTTGTGGGCTGGCTGTGCTGATCTCATGGTACTGACCCATGAGTTCTGAATATGCTTTCTTGTGAAATTCCTCCCCCCCCCCCCCCCCCCCCCCCCCCCCTCCATTTTCTCCATGGGGGTATGATTACATCAAGGAGGGTGCCTCTAGGAAATGGTTTCTGAGAATTTAAGCCCCGCCACCAGCATTTACATCCTCCTTTCTACACCTTTGTATATCTGTTTAATTACTTTTTCTTGTGACCTTAAGGAGCTCACACTTGATGGATGAGAATCAGTGGCAAGCTGCAAGACTCCCAATTAAAGTCAAATGAACAAACTACAGGCAATTTAGGAGTATCATTAGTATATGACACATTCCCTGTTCAAGAAAAAGACAAACTGTTGAAGCCAGTAAGAGCGAATACTGCCCACATAACTGCAAAATGCATTGCACCAATATTCAAAGTCAATGTATGCATGGCCCCTCTAATTTCAGAATTGCTGATGGAAAAAGTACCTCAGATAAGTGCACCTCCATTCTTCGTGGGTGCTTTTTCTAATCAAAGCATTGTGCATACTTCTAAACACATTATTTCAGTCTCCACTCTAATCCCAGCCCCAGAAATGCTTATACTGAAGCTGAGTTAAAGTACTTGCAATGTAAAGCAATACACAAGTTGGGAATTTTTCAAATAATCCAAAGTGCCAATCAGAGGGGCATACAGAATCTCCATAATAGCAAGCATGTCACAGCGGGGCTGGATTAGGGCATAGACAAACTAAGCACATGCTTAGGGCCAAAACGTTTAGGGCAGCCCTGCCAGATATGCTGAGAATTTAGGAGGCTAAGATTACCAACTTTCTGGATTGTATCAGGATTCTTAAGAAGAGGCAATTGCAAGCAAACTTAGCGAACAGATGAAAAGCTGGATCATACAAACGCATACCAACACAGTATAGCATTTAAACTAATCTATTGATGATCAGTATGCATCCAACACAGCTGCATTTGAACCTCCATCTGAATCAGGGGTATTTAGGTCTGTGAATAGGGTAAACAAATAAACCCAAACAATACGCTGGCTGCAAGGAACAAACTATCAAGAAACTTCAAACAGCCCAGAATACTGCCGCCAGACTCATATATGGTAAAACAAAATATGACAGTGCAAAACCCTTAAGAGAGAAGCTCCATTGGCTCCCACTCAAGGAACATACCGCGTTCAAGATCTGCACAATTGTACACAAAATCATCCATGGTGACGCCCCTACCTACATGCAAAACCTCGTAGACTTGCCTCCCAGAAATGCCAAAAGATCTTCCCGCAAATTTCTTAATCTACACTTCCCCAGCTGTAAAGGACTAAAATACAAGCTTATGCATGCGACCACCTTCTCTTATATGAGCACACAGATATGGAATGCTCTACCAACCGACCTGAAAACAATCAACGACTTATCTAACTTTCTTAAATCTCTGAAGACATATCTCTTCAACAAGGCCTACAAAGGAAACCCTTAACTTAACTATACCACCTTGCTAATACTACCCAGGTCCGAAAGTCATCTTCTATACCTACCTGCTTAGAACTTCCTTACCATCTCTAATCTTTTGCACCACCAAATGTTTCTGATATCCTGGAATGGCAATGCCATAACAGAACTCTGTAAACCACATTGAGCCTGCAAATAGGTGGGAAAATGTTGGGTACAAATGCAATAAATAAATAAATAAATAAATAAATAAATAAAATAAACACATCTAAAAATAATCACAATTGTAAACATAATATGATGATTAAAAAATTCATAAGTACAAATGAAGTAATAACTATACTGCTTCTTTGTTGTAAGATTACCAATATCAAATCAAAAATGGAAAGATTTAATTAATAGCTTATTTGTACTTATGAATTTTTTTAGAAGTGTATTATGTTTATAATTTTTTATAATTTTCAGATTTATTTATACATTTGAGTGTATTTACACTGTTTATAGACCCATACGCCGCTGATGCAAGCAGAGGCTGAAATACAGCTGTATCGGCCTTGGTAATCAGAATATGCATTTTGTTCATTCAATACAATATAGGTACTTATTGTACTTATATACAATATAGGTACTTATTGAATAGAAATGAAAAAAAACAAAATTAAAATAAAATTAAAAATTACATTTGAGCAATCAAAAAATTCTTTATTTCCTAAGGGGCCCTTTTAGGGTGGTAGGGTTACCATGTGGGTAGCGTATGCCAAGACAGTAGCATGGGCACATTACTGTGCACTACACAATTAGTGCAGGAGTGGCGTGGGTGCCCTTACTGCTTCCTAAATAGATGGTAGTAAGGGCTTCTGGCGGTAATGGCCATGTACGAATGGGGAAATTAGCACATGGCCATTACGATAAACCCCCGAACATGGACATTTTACTGCCACATTAAAAGTGGCCACAGTGCATGGGAAAGCCTCATGCTAACAGCAATGCCGGCCACGTTTTAGCGCGGCTTAGTAAAAGGACCCCTGTATGTGTGAAAGTATGGTACTTTTGTTAAGTGTCCCCACAGTAACCCAGTATTATATAAAAGGGAAATCACACTTCCATAAATCTCATTCACTGAGTGCTAATAGTAAGTATAGATGTCACAGCAGGGCCAGATTAGGGCATAGGCGAACTAGACCCTTGCCTAGGGCCCAAACGTTGAGAGCAGCCCGGTTAGATATACTCCGAACTCAGGAGGCTAGGATTGCCAACTTATCTCCAGTTATCTATCATATACCCCTGGACTCTATATTGCATGACTTAAGTTGCTTGCTCAAATCTGGTCTCTATTCTGGATTTGCGTGCACAAGTTAATTAGCTAAGAAGCCAATCGGCGCCAATAATTGCCAATTAAGCAGTTATCGACTCTAATTGGCATTAATTAGAATTTACGCACACAACTGTCTAAGTGTATTCTGTAACGTGATGCGTGAAAATTCTAAGGCAAAATACTGAAAAGGGGGTGTGGCCAAAGGCATGGAATGGGCAGGTTGTGGGTGTTTCTAAAATCTATGCACGCTGTTATAGAATACATCCGGTCCACATTTAATTTAGGCGTCAGCATTTACACCAGGTTTTACTTGGCATAACTGCCCGTGACAAAATTTAGTCCTGCGGACAGGCACTCGGTGTATTCTATAAACTGTGCCGAAATATAGGCATATTCTATCAAGTACACCTAAATTTAGGCGTACTTTATAGAATACACCTAGGCATATTTTTTTGGCGCTGATTTTTTAGGTGTCGTATATAGAATCTATCTCATAATGCATAATTTTCTTTAAAAAAATGGACATCATCTCTGTTGCCTTTTATTGCAGCCAAAAGAAAGTGGAATGATCAGACACTGCTTCTTCTCTTCCACTGCATATATAAAAGGGTGATTCTTTTATTTGTTTATTTATTTTCCTGCATTCATATCCCACATTTTCCCACCTCTTTGCAGGCTCAATGTGGCTTACAAATAACTTAGTGGTGATCGCCATTTCAGGAATAAGAAATACACAGTAATATTCTAGTTAAAATAGAGAATACGCAATATAAATTGGTAGAAAAATAGATAAACAGTACAATTCAGGTATTTAAGAACAAGGGTAATGAAAAGCATTTAATAATAACAATGTGATAAAGTAACCAAATAAGAATGATCCAATCTTAGCTAATTGTAGTACAGATCAATGTCATGTTTTAAGAAGGATCCCTTTAAATCTTAGCTGTCCTGAAAACATGCTTATTGAGACTGGGCTGCTCCAGCATATCCATGCATAGCTCAGTTCTGCAATACCTTCTCCAGATATATTGGAGCATGTTTCTAGGTACTTGACCAGGATGCCATTTTCATTCATCATTTACTGTGGACGAAACGTTGTCATAATTAATGCATGGATGATACCAGAGTATAGTACCATTTCTGCTAAATATTTCTGTGCATAAGGTTTTAATGTTCCACAGGGCAAAGGTTGTTCGTTAGTCTTGACAGTCAGTGGTACACTGCAAGAGGGCAGTTGAAGAAATTACCATTAAAATGGAACAGATCAATATATTTCCATCATACACCTATGTTTTTGTAATAGTACTGGATATCTTCTCGCTTTTCAGTTTCTTCCGTAATTTGATGTAGACTATGACTCTGTATACTGAGCCAAGTAAGAGGCCTGGGCTGGATTCCAAGGAAAGACACCTGCTCACTCTGGTTGGTTATAGCTAGGCCTCTTACTGAAATAGGATTGTGATAGCATGAGTAGGTGTGGTCTAAGAGACATCCACAAACACTGCTAGGGCTCGGTTTAAAGTGAGCAAATATATATTTGTATGCTTTATTTATAAACGTCAGAACAGATCATACAAGGACAGAGTATCTCATTATGATTGAGCTACAAAAACAAAAGACACAGCATATAGAAGAGTTATGAAACAACAGTGAAAAACTCGGTCCTGTCCAACGTCAAGTTTTTTTAAAATTTAGAACCCCTGTTAAGCCAGCCACACCCACCCACACTATTCAAAACTCCACTTCACAACCAAGCACATATATATTCATGCCCCTATCCCGTCCCTTCCCTCCCCATGCCGTAGGATCTGATTCAGGAGAGGAGAAACTATCCAGGTACTTCCACCAAAGAGCAGTATACTACTACTATTACTACTTAACATTTCTAGAGCGCTACTAGGGTTACGCAGCACTGTACAAGTTAACAAAGAAGGACGATCCCTGCTTAAAGGAGCTTACAATCTAAAAGAACGAAATGTCAGGTTGGGGCAGTCTAGATTTCCTGAGTATATTGGCGTAACTCTAGCTTCCCACTCATTCAATATGCAGAGACCTCAAATTTAGTCATTTCCCCCTTTTGTTGTTCCCACAGTATCACAGGGTTCCTCAGCAAATGCCCAGTATTGTAAGATAGTTTTCTTGTCCAAGAGCAAAGAAATATAAAGAAACTTGTGATTCAGAAAGGAAATATTTTGGGTTATTAGTCCCCCCTGGGCCCCTAGCAATATGGTCTCATAGTCCCATTCAATCTGGCTGAGTAGCATTTGATCCAACAAAGCCAATGCCTTTCAACAAATACCAAGGGTCGGGCATTCTAGAAAGGAGTGGATAAAAGTCCCCAACCTGGCTTTGCATCTCAGACAGTGCCCATCAGCCCATAGGCCATTGTGCACTCACTGGGCTCGGGACAGGTAGGCCTGACGGAGTGTTTTAAACTGGGTCTCCTGTAAATCTGCGGACTTTCTCGCTGCACCAAAAACACTTGGAATTCAATGTAAACAAATAAAAAAAAGGGGGGGGGGGGGTCTGGTTCCTGCCAGACCACAGAGGGTTCACAGGCTGCTCAGGAAGTAACAGTTAAATGTAGTGATAACACACAGGTGAGGAGCCAAGCCTTCAAGATCTAGAGTACCAGTGGTCAAACAAGAACCTTTTCCTGCTGTGGCCAGTCTTCTAGTATTTTACCCTGAGCAGTGACTGCATGCTCTAGAGGTCTGTTCCTTCCTTCCCTGGGCCTCTCTGGCTTGTGTTCCTTCTGGGGTTTTAATTGCCTTGAGTGCACCACTGCATCCTTACTAAGCCCTTTAGGGCCCAGCCTCTTAATGTGGTCCTGTGAGAGAGTGTTGTGTAAACTGATTCTAGGTAAGAATATTAGGTGTTTTATGATTGAAAATTTTGAATTAATATTTGGACAGAGAAATGAAGAGCCAGTATTGTTATATAATGATAGCTCATCACTGAGCAATGAGCAGCTTTAGAGTTATCCCCTACGAGAAAAACTACACTGGCTCCCACTCAAAGAACGCATTACGTTCAAAGTATGTACCCTAGTTCACAAAATCATTCATGGAGATGCCCCGGCCTACATGTCAGACCTGATAGACTTACCACCCAGGAACGCTAAAACAAACATCCCGCACATTCCTTAATCTTCACTTCCCCAACTGCAAAGGTCTAAAATAGAAACTAACGTATGCATCAACCTTTTCCTACTTGAGCACAGAATTCTGGAACGTGCTGCCGCGCAACTTAAAAACGATCTATGAACTAACAAACTTCAGCAAACTACTGAAGACCCATCTCTTTGACAAAGCATACCACAAAGATCAACAAATGTGAACTCCTACACATATATCCAGAACTGCCTTACGATTTTTGCTTGTTATATTATTATCATGCTTTATCATTATCATGTCACCCAAGATCTTTTTGTAATACTAAATGTCTATCTTCTTATACACTTCCACTTATCATGGTGTATTGTAAGCCACATTGAGCCTGCAAAGAGGTGGGAAAATGTGGGATACAAATGCAATAAATAAATAAATAACATTGCATAAACACTGACAAGCCAGTCAGTAGAGGATACCGTATTACCAGGCCTGTGAGTAGGACACAATTGGGAAAATACTGAAAGCCCTCTATAATGATAATCTAATCAAAATCCAAACGTGAAACAAGATTTGTTACATTTGTACCTCACATTTTCCCACCTATTTGTAGGCTCAATGTGGCTTACATAGTGCCGGAGCGGCATTTGCCAACTCCAGTGTAAACCAATACAAAGTGATACTGTGGTAAACAAGTAACTGACATTTTGAGTGTTTATTTAATGAAATGCTTTGGTAGGCATTACACTTTATTTACATCCCATCTTGCAGCAAATGTAATGGACCATATAGAGCAGTGGTTTTCAATCTGGTCAGCAAGATTTTTCTTGCCAGTCCATTTTTCAGGATATCCACAATGAAAATGCATAAATATGCAGCTTTAGCATTCACAAAGTGCAAGAGATCACAGAGCAAGGAAAATGGGCAACAATATCTGGAAAAGTTAAGAGAAGTAGGGAATGTATTCAGACAAGCAATCAGGAGAGTGAGCATGCAAAAGGAAGAAAAAAAATAGCTAATGAGGGAGGGACAACATTTCTTTAGAGTCGGGAGTGGTTCCAGAGTTAAATCGTGGATGGAACTTGTTGCCGGAGGATGTGGTAACTGCGGTTAGCATCTCTGGGTTTATAAAAGGGTTGGACAAGTACCTGGAGGAAAAGTCTATATTCTGTTATTGAGATGGATATGAGGGAAGCCACTGCTTGCCCTGGGATTGGTAGCATGGAATGTTGCCACTCTTTGGGATTCTAGAATCTTGTTACTATTTGGGATTCTGCCAGCTACTTGTGACCTGGATTGGCCATTGCTGGAAGCAGGATACTGGGCTAGGTGGACCATTGGTCTGACCCAGTATGGCTACTCTTACGTTCGTATGTACATAAGTACATAAGTACATAAGTAGTGCCATACTGGGAAAGACCAAAGGTCCATCTAGCCCAGCATCCTGTCACCGACAGTGGCCAATCCAGGTCAAGGGCACCTGGCACGCTCCCCAAACGTAAAAACATTCCAGACAAGTTATACCTAAAAATGCGGAATTTTTCCAAGTCCATTTAATAGCGGTCTATGGACTTGTCCTTTAGGAATCTATCTAACCCCTTTTTAAACTCCGTCAAGCTAACCGCCCGTACCACGTTCTCTGGCAACGAATTCCAGAGTCTAATTACACGTTGGGTGAAGAAAAATTTTCTCCGATTCGTTTTAAATTTACCACACACAAAAGCACACACAAAAGCAAAGGCTGGAAACTACAGGCTAGTTAGTCTGACATCATTGTTAAGTAGATTAATTATTTGGGAACGCAAAATATGAAAGCGCCAAACCCCTAAGAGAGAAACTGCACTGGCTCCCACTAAAAGAACAAATTATGTTCAAAGTTTGCACCCTGGTCCACAAAATCATTCACGGGGAAGCCCCGACCTATATGTCAGACCTTATAGACTTGCCTACCAGGAATGCAAAGAGATCAGCACGCACATTCCTCAATCTCCATTACCCTAACTGCAAAGGACTAAAATATAAATCCACATACGCGACCAGTTTCTCATACATCTGCAGGCAGCTATGGAATGCACTACCGAAGGCCATAAAAATAACGCAAGACCTAACTATCTTCCGAAGGCTACTGAAAACAGATCTGTTCAAGAAGGCATACCATAAACACCCATCTTAAACACCAAACAATAAGACTTTACACGACATAGACATAATTGAAATCTTATCACTTGACTGATCAACCTCCTTACCACTAATGAATAAGCATAACCACTTCAATCTCTATGTCGAATATGGTCTCTCCATAGTCGATGACCTAAAGAATGATACAACCCAATTTCGTACTCAGCAACGTTCATGTATTACTATAATTTATTCTTCCAATTTCCTACTCAAGAACTTTCATGTATTACCATAATTTATTCTTCCTTAACATATATATGCACATGATATATATTTATACCATGATGTGTTCATGTATGTTATGTTACATGTATGTTACCATGTACGTATGCAACTTAACACATTACCATTTGTAATTCTGTTACCCGGAAATGGCAACCGCCATTATGGCAAATGTAAGCCACATTGAGCCTGCAAATTGTTGGGAAAATGTGGGATACAAATGCTACAAATGAAATAAAAAAAATAATGGAGAGAGTTTCTGGAATCCAGCAGATTACAGGATCCGAGGCACCATGATTTTACTAGAGTTAAGTCTTGTCAGACTAATCTGATGAATTTATTTGATGGGGTGGCCAGAGACTTGGGCTGGGAGTAGAATAGTAGATGTAGTTTACTTCGATTTCAGCAAAGGCTTTTGACATAGTTCCACATAGGTGATTTATAAATAAATGAGTACCCTTGGCATTGGGCTCTAAATTGACTCAGAAACTGGGTGAGTGGGAGGTCTAAGGATGGTAGTAAATGCTGCCCCAGTGTAATGGATGCTGATGCTTTAATGATAGCGGGGGTGGTGCCAGGAGCAGAGACAACAGGGACTGCCTAAATGAGGGCATTTGTGATGACATTGTTAAGAATACTTAAAAGGTAAAGTCTAGTCTGGGCACAGGGGTTTGAAAGCTCACATCTGGGACTCTGTCTGAAACAGATAATTAATGCCACTGTTGACACAGTGCTGCTGTCTAGGAGTAGATATAAAGACTGCCACCTGGTACCCAATCAGGGGCATCTTGTATTTACTTTCTTATAACATCATTTGTCAGTCGTTTGTTTCTCTTCTTTTTAAGGCCAGATGAAATGGTCTAATGCTCATTGGAATTTTAGTCAGTTTTGTTACAGTGAAATGGTTCCTTCAAGGGGGAAGAAGCAAAACCGACAGAAGAGCGTGTTCATTATATGTGAAAGATGCTAATAAGAGACACCAGTAGGTCACATCTGAAGCTCCTGAGTGGAACCAGCACAGATGTTCCCTGTATTGATTAAGGAAGGATGGTTTGGGGAGAGGGTGAAGGAGATTCTGGCTTCTTTTGATCATGGCAAAGATCAAAATGAAGAGAAATTACTTACAAAAGCATTTCAAGGTCCTATGTTTTCACAAATAATGTTTAAAAATTGCTCAGGAAACACTGTATAGATGAAGGAAGCAAAGTGTTAAAGTAAGACTTATTCAAATATAAATTCTAGTAAAGGAGCCTGGTAAATGTATTATTTTATCTGCTTCTTTCAACAAATAGTTTGACTTTCTTGGTGTAAAACAAGCTGGCTGTAGGTATGAATGCTAGGTGTTTTATGACTTTAAGAATCGAATCCATATTTTGATGCAGTTTTATTCTAAATTTATTGTGGTCTCGTTCCTGTTTTAAATAATCCTTTATCTAGCCAGCATGCCTAGACAACTTAAGCACCTTCACATGTCCCTGAGAATGGCAAGCACAAGTCAAACAAAGTATCACATACCATGTAAAATGAGTTTATCTTGTTGGGCAGACTGGATGGACCGTACAGGTCTTTATCTGCCATTATTTACTATGTTACTCTTTGGGGTTCTTCATGGAATGTTGCTACTAATTGGGATTCCAGAATCTTCAGAACTTTTAGTGCAAGAACAGTGCTGGGCTGACTTCTACAGTCTGTGCCCTGAGAACGGCAAGGACAAATCAAACTCGGGTATACATATAAGTTTCACATACCATGTAAAATGAGCTTATCTTGTTGGGCAGACTGGATGGACCGTACAGGTCTTTATCTGCCGTCATTTACTATGGGCACCTTTTACTAAGCTGCCTGGGCGCCTACACTCGCCAAATTGGAGTTACTGCTCGGTTACTTCGTGGCTTTGGTGGTAATTTCAATTTTGGCGTGCGTCCGCTACGCCCAATGGAAATGTTTTTTTATTTTCTGGCATGCATAGTGGACGCACGCCAAGTAGCATCTGATATTCGTAGCTCATTACCACCAAAATTCTTTACCGCTAAGTCTATGGCTGGTGGCAAGGTCTTATATCCAAAATGGACGCGCAGCAATTTTCATTTTGCCGCATGTCCTTTTCGGCAAAAAAAAAAGAGGCATTTTTTGCAGGCGTGCTGAAAAATGGATCTGCACATGCCCCAAATTAGCGCCTATACTACTGCAAGCCATTTTTCAGCACGCTTTTGTAAACAGACCCCTATGTTACTGTGTTAAGTCAAGGATTAAGTAGAAGTACTAGAGGTCTCTGATATCCTCAATGGAGCAGAACCCTAGCTGTCTCACCCTCTAGGGTATGTCAGACCTGATGGACCTGCCACCCAGGAATGCTAGAAGATCATCTCGCACATTCCTTAATCTTCATTTCCCCAATTGCAAAGGTCTAAAATACAAATTAATGCACTCATCAACCTTTTCCTATATGAGCACGCAATTCTGGAATTTCGCTGCCACGCAACCTAAAAGTGATCTATGAACTGACCAACTTCCGCAAACTACTGAAGACCCATCTCTTTGACAGGATATACCACAAAGATCAACACATGTGAAACTCCCCACATATATTCAGAAATGTTTAATAATGCCTGCTGTTATATTACTATCATGTATTCCTTTAGATTGTAAGCTCTTTAAGCAGGGACTGTCCTTCTATGTTAAATTGTACAGCGCTGCGTAACCCTTGTAGCACTTTAGAAATGTCAAGTAGTAGTAGTAGTACTAAGGTGCGATAGCATTTTTAACGCACCCGTACATTTAAGGCGTGTTAAACGCTAACGCGCCTATACATTTCTATGGGCACGTTAGTGTTCAACGTGCGTAAACCATTCACACGCGTTAAAAACGGTAACACACCCATAGCGCCGCTTAGTAAACCTAGCCATATGTTTTAATTAGAAATCTTTATGGGCAGTATAGGAGAGTAACAGTATATTAATCTTAATTTTTCTTGGCCTTGTAAAAATGTGTGGGTCATGCTGATGTGCAGGAGACTGAATTGGTGTTAACAGTCTTGGTACACAATGCAGTATGCATAGGTTGTGTTCAGTCATGCTTGAGCAGAAATTTCCATACATCATTAGGGGCTTCCACTGTTAAAAGCTTAACAGCAAGAACATGGATTTTCTTTGGGAGCTACACCGGAGAAGAAAATCCAGGATGCCACAAATCCGTGAAAATGCTTCCCATTTTGTATTCATTGCTTCTTCTCTTAATGTGTGTGATTTATTCTCTCCTCTTTGCCCCAGGGTGTGCATTGTCTGAAAGAAAAGGGTGGGGCAAGGAGGAAACAGAGTAATTTGCAGCTCAACACACACACACACAAATCCTCATATTGTCTTTGCAGACAAGATTCAATGTACTTTTTAGAAACAGGGCCCATATTTGACATCAGTAATATAGTAGTGCAATTGTATGTTACTTTTCCCTAAAATTTCTCCTATATTATTTTAAACTTTTTTTAATTCACACTGAATCATCACCTTTTTTTATTTTGAGGGGTTTTAAAATTGAGATCCATGATCATAATCAGGGAAATGCCATATATAGAAGGAGATTTGGATGGCAATCAAAGAGCATAATGTTTCTTGCCCAAGTTCTGCTTTCTGGATTTGATAGCATGTCCATTTTTTTCTGATTAAAATACAATTTGCAGAACTAAAAGGAAAAAAATAAAAAGACAATTGAAATTTGTCTGCCTCCTGTTAAAACGTGCACGACAATTTTGCATTTCTCATGTGAATCTTTTATATCAGTGTTTACAAAGGCACGCTAGCCTTTTTAGCATTTCTTTGAAGGGGTGAATAAACGTGGATAAAAGGTGAGCCGGTCGATATTGTGTATCTGGATTTTCAAAAGTCATTTGACAAAAGTGAAAGACTCCAGGGCAAATTGGAGAGTCAAGGGATAGGAGGTAGTGTTCTATTGTGGATTAAAAACTGGTTAAAAGATAGAAAACATAGAGTAGAGTTAAATGGTCAGTATTTTCAATGTGGAAGAGTAGATAGCGGGGTTCTGCAGGGGTCTGTTCTGGGACCACTTCTTTTTGACATATTTATAAATGGTCTATGTGAAGTCATTGAATTTGCTGATGATACAAAGTTGTTCAAAGTTGTAAAATCGGAAGAGAATTGTGAAAAATTACAAGAGACCCTTACGAGACTGGGAGACCAATGTGCATATTTTCAAAGCACTTAGCCTTCCAAAGTTCCATAGAAACCTATGGAACTTTGGAAGGCTAAGTGCTTTGAAAATATGCCTCCAAGCGTTCAAATGGCAGATGACATTTAATGTGAGCAAGTGCAAAGTGATGCATGTGGGAAAGAGGAACCCTAACTATAGCTATGTATGCAAGATTTCACATTAGGGATCACTGACCAAGAAAGGGATCTAGGTGTCATTGTTGATGATGTGTTTAAACTCTCTGCTCAGTGTGCAGTGGTGGCTAAGAAAGCAAATAGAATGTTAGGTATGATTAGGAAAGGAATGGAAAACAAAAATGAGGACGTTATCATGCCTTTGTATTGCTACAGCACCTCAAATACTGTGTGCAGTTCTGGTCACCGTATCTCAAAAAATATATAGTGAAATTAGAAAAGGTACAGAGAAGGGCAACGAAAATGATAAAGGGGATGGGATGACTTCCCTATGAGGAAAGGCTAAAGTGGCTAGGGCTCTTCAGTTTGGAGAAGAAAGGGCTGAGGGGAGATATGATAGAGGTTTATAAAATAATGAGTGGAGTGGAACAGGTAGACGTGAATCACTTGTTTACTCTTTCCAAAAATACTAGGACTACGGGACATGCAATGAAGCTTCAAAGTACTAAATTTAAAACAAATCAGAGAAAATATTTCTTCACTCAACGTGTAATTAAACTCTGGAATTCATTGCTAAAGAATGTGGTAAAAGCAGTTAGCGGGGTTTAAAAAAGGTCTGGATAACTTCCTAAAAGAAAAGTCCATAAGCATTATTAAGATGGACTTGGGAAAAACCACTGCTTAGTTCTAGGATAAGCAGCATAAAATGTATTGTATTGTTTTGGGAAGTTGCCAGATACTTGTAACCTGGATTGGCCACTATTGGCAAAAGGATGCTGGGCTTGATAGACCTTTGGTCTGTCCCAGTAAGGCAACACTTATGTTCTTAACTTCTTTTTACATGACCATACAGGAGTTTTAGAACACAGGAATTTTTTTTCGTTCCAGTAGCAAATTTTCAGTAATTCAAGTCAGCGGTGGCCTTTGTTTTGTTGGGACTCTGGAGAAGAGAATGATTTAGGCTTCCTAGATACTTATGGTATACAAGAAAGTTGGGGGGAAAAAAACACAAGGGGTGTAGCAAATTTTCAAAATATTCTCAAAAAGCATGAAACATACAGTTTGCTAACAAAATAGCTAACAGACTATGGGGATGGTGGTGGTGGGGGGGGGCTACAAATCAACAAGGCCTCAACGCTCAGGGAACATCAGTCTGACCAAATGTGTCCGTTTTCGCAAAGGAATTCTGAGATATTATCATTGGCCTTAATAAACCATCAAACTCCAGAAGAAAGAGAGGAACCAAAGAACTCCCCAAAATGCAGAAAAAGGTGCTCACCAAAAAAAAAACAGAGAAAAATAGCCAAAACCCACACAGTCTGTTTTTAGTCATCAAAAAAACAAAATTTCCACATCAAATCCCATTAGTCCCTACAAATACTGCTGGAAATTCAAGAATGATATCAAAATACAGTTCCACAGATGCTTAGTTTGAGTGAAGAGGCATCCTGTCCCCATACCGGATCGTCGAAACCGCTACTGCTCCAGTGCATAAGAGAGCGCTCTTCCAGTGCTGTGATGCATAAACATATTTCAGCTGTCGAGAACCTTGACACTTGTTTCTCGAACCCGCTGCTTCAGGAGGTTTTTTTTTAATGACTAAAACAGACTGTGTGGGGTTTGGCTATTTTTCTCCGTCTTTTTAGCGAGCAACTTTTTTTTCCATTTTTGGGAGTTTTTTGGTTGCTGTCTTTTTTTTCTGGAGTTCGATGATTTATTGAGGCTAATGATAATATCTGGGAATTCATTTGAGAAAATTGGCACGTTTGTTCAGACTGATGCTCTCTGAGCTTTGAGGCCTTGTTTATTTAAATGTTGAGATGTTTGTAGCCCCTTATAGTCTGTGTTAGCCATTTTGTTAGCAAACTGCGTTTCATGCTATTTGAGGATACAAGCAAGTTGGACATTTTCAATTTCATTTTGCCCAATTCATGAAACTACATCAAAAGTTAGTATAATTGGCTACATAAGGGCCCTTTTACCAAGCTGCGTTAAGCAGTAATGTGCACCTAAGCTAGCTTAAAATGGAATACGAAGGGACGTGCTCAGGCATCCTGTGATAGCTGCCTAATTAGCAAACACTAATCCACTTACTAAAATTTATTTGGATGTTTTGGGAGGGGATGTGAGCTAAACAGTGCATCCACATTAGTGGACGCTAACTGGTTAGCGCAGGAATACTGCGTGATCCTTCACCACCTACAAAATGAGCCACTTGCTAATGGCAACATTAGTGCATGGCCATTTTATAGCTGCAATAAAAATGGCCTTAGCATGTGGGAAAATACGCGTAAGAATGCACTAAGGGCATTTTTTTTTTACTGCAGCTTAATAAAAAGACCCCATAGTTCACTGTTAAAATGGATTACTGTAATGCACTCTACAGAGGGTCTGCACCAGCTCCAATTCTTTCAGAATGCTGCCGCAAGACTAATAGAAGCGACGTGACCACATCACACCGTTTTTGCAAAAACATCACTGGCTACCACTAAATTTAAAACTCGGTCTGAAATGGCCCCAAGAACTTGAAGAACAGGATCACCTTCTACACACCTCCAAGGACACTAAGGCCCTCCCAAAGATTATCCCTAACCACACCCTCTCCAAAAGACATCACAGGATGTGATACCTGCAAGCAAGCCTTCTCCAGAGTAGCCCCCACACTCTGGAATGTACTCCCTGAAAGGTTCCGCTTAACACAAGACTATCTGTACTTCAGGAAGCAGGTGAGAGCTTGGCTCTTCAACCAGGCCTTTAATAGAAGAAGTAACTGACATGTTAGTCTCAGTCACACACACACATAAGGCGTGACACGGGCTGCATGTACTGCAGCAGGACATGTTTATCCACTCCTACCCTAACTGAGATAATATTTAACCATCTCTCTGACCTCATGTGCAACTTTCTTTAAATTAATCCCCTTATTTTCTCTTACCTATCTATATGTTCAATCTTTGCTTTTACCCTACGCTACCTATTAAAATGTTCTATTACGTATTGTGTTGACATTGTAAGTAGTATAGTATGCCATGCTTTGTACTGTTATTTGAATATTTTTACTGCTGTAATTGTCTATTGCTTAGGTTTGATTTATTCTTACTGTACACCGCCCTGAGTGAATTCCTTCAAAGAAGCAGTAAATAAATCCTAATAAAGAAAGGCTCTTCTTTCAAAATAAAAGTGAAATAAAATAAAACTTTCATCCCCAAATAACTAGTTGCAATTTTGCAGGGTCCCTAAAGCATAGGGGCCCTTGGCAGTCACTCAGTTTACCACCCGGTAAGGCCTTCACTGTTCAAGTGTTTATTTACTGTGAAAACCTGAATAAAGCAGCCTGTGCCAAGTGCCTGTTGCATTGAGTGCGCTTCTGTGTGGCCGGAGAGCAAAGCAGATTGCTGAGCAGAATGTCACAAGCCACAGCATAACAGATTTTCAGGGAGCGAATCAGCAGGGATGTATAAAGGGAGCAACATGGTCGCCGGACAGGTGCACAAGAGCCTGGGTTCATTAGGTGCCATGCCACACAAAAGGGGGAGGAGGGACCTCTCTGGGTCTCCGTGAGGCTATTGTTCAGAGCCACTAACAGACCCTTCTCCTCATATTAGCTGCTCACGTTGAGCAGGGCTCATTAAACATTCAGCTCCAGCCTCAAGCAGCTCATTAAATCAGCAATGAGTAGTGACGCGAATACTGGAGAGCCCTGCCCCAGTCAGCATCACCATGCAAAAGCTGCTTCCAGCACTCAATGTTTTCCTGCTCAGTGCTCTGGCTATGATGACCAGTTTGTGCTCTCTGCTTTGCTTTAAGTACAGGTAAAAATACCAAAGAGCTTCTTCTTGTAATACAGTATATCTGGCATGATTGTATTAGATTTTAGTATTTAACTTGTCCTTTTGGGCCTTGACATGGTCAGCTTCTACAGCCTGATACTAACCCACATCTACTGATTTTTTTTTTTTAATATGGTAGTCTTTGTCATTTTCTTTAACCCTTTTGAGCTTGATTTGTCTCTGCCTTCTGTGACTGTGAAAAAAACCCCAAACCTTAGGGTACATGGGGGCCCGTTGTGTTCAAAGAAGTTGTGTTCCTGTGCAAGTTTTAACCTACAGTACAGTTACTATGACAGAGCAGTTTAGAAATGCAGCTGTAGAACTGCAGTATGTTTTACATCTGGTAAGTTTAGCCTGTATTGAAACTTACTTAAGAGTGCGCTTTAAAGTTTAAAAATGCTGCAACATCTGGACTGTTGTTCTTAATCTCAGGTATCATAGACTAAGTGTATATACCATCAATTTGAAACAACAACAAAAATAAATAACAACAGCTGAAATTAGAAGTGGGCAGAAATGGGGCTATTTCCCATTGTTTTATGATGGCACCATACCATGACTGTATTTTGCTGTATTTCCTCCACAGAAAATGTTTTCAGACAGCTCATTTCTATGTGGAAGATAGCAGTTCACCCCGTGTGGTCCCCAATGAAAGCATTCCCATTATCCCTATCCCAGGTGAGTGGGGCCTGCACCCATTTAATTGTGTTTATAATTAAATGCAATGTATTACATAAGTTTTTATTCAGTTACTGGGATGTGCAACCTCTGCGAGGTTTTTAAATTTTTTTTCCCCCTCCCTAAAGGCTTCTTTTACAAAGCCGCGCTAAAGATTCCTGTGCAGTAAAAGAGAAGAAGCCCATTCAGTTCCTCTGGGCTTCTTCTCTTTTACCGTGCAGGAATCACTAGCGCAGCTTTGTAAAAGAGACCCTAAGTGGATTATTTTCATTCTAGAGACATTGTACTGTTGTTTTCATTGTCCTTAAAGAATCAGTAACAGCAGGTAGCAGACTTTTACCTACATAGAAAACGTCATAATGTACAGACTATTGCAAATCAGTGGTGCTGTTCCAATATTTCCAAGCGATCCTTTTACTGAAAATACAGTACTAAGAAATATCAAAGCCGCTCTTTGTAGTGTTTAATGTGTTTCCATGACTTAATGGTGTTGTATAAGTCTTAAGTATGGCTCTTTAGACGAGGTGGAATAATTTCTGTGTTTAGTTTGCAAACATGAATGAGTGTTTAATGAAAAAAAGGGTCTTGTACATTGACCCTTTCATTTGAAGCTTTTTTTGGTGTGATTTATACGTTATCCCATTTCCTCAAAATAGTTCCTGTATTTTTGTGTGATCTATTTTTTCCCTTGCTGTCTTTGTTCTGCCGTTTCAGTTCAGCACCTATGGGATCTATTTTAATGACAATCCCTGGTGGACTGCAACAAAAACTTTCACAGATGGCCCTTACCCCTGAGGGACCCGTAGTAAAGAGGGGAAAGTGTGTCTGCCACTTTCCCCTTGTGTCTGAATCTGTGCTAATCAGTCAGCTTCATTGCTAGGGTGGTAGGATACTGAATTGTATGTTTTGAAAACCAAATAATTTGTGTTACTACAAGAGAAAAAGTAAAAAGATTAGGTCATTTTTGTCATATGCTTCTTTCTCTGGTTCTTCCCTTGAATCCTTATAGCTTTGGTTGATTTGCTATGCTAAATATGTAAACATGATGATAAGTAGCCTCCTTCATTAAATGTTTCATTCAGCGTATACTTTGTAGCTCTTTAGAAGTAGTTAGAGTGTCTGTTATTGCTTTTTGTTTATTTAATTATGCATTCAGGCAGCTAATAATAGGCTTTGGTTGTCAATTGAAATGAATTTTGTTCGCCAATAAAAGTGTGCACTGTCAGGAAAGAGTGCAAACTATGGACCAAATTCTATAAATGATGCCTTAAAAGTTGGCGACGAAAAACCACACGGTTAGCATGATTCTATAAACTACACCTAAAGTTAGGTGTAGTTTATAGAATATGCTCACGCACCATTCTAGCAGCACCCATTTAGGCCTCCTCAAACCAGGCCTAAATACCTGTGCCTAAGTTAGGCGCAGACCAAGTGTATTCCATAAAAGTGCACATAGCTTTTTGAAACGCCCACAATACACCCATGGCCACACCCTCTTTTCAACTGCATGCATTATCATTTTTATGTACTGCGTTGTAGAATACGCCTAGAAAGTTGCGTGCGTAAATTCTAATTAAAGCCAGTTTGTGCCACTAATTCTTTGTTAATTACCAATTAGTGCTGATTGGCTTGTTAATCAAACTGGCATCATATATAGAATTTGTGGGTATGTGCACATAGATTCAATAAATGTCACTCAAAATTCAATGCTGAAAAAAAAATAGCACCAAGCACGATCCCATAAAGAGTGCACGCCCTATATCGAATTGTGCTCAGCACCTATTCCCACACCCAATTTAGTCGACCTGCTGAAACCTGGTGCCCAAGTTAGACACGCAACTTTTCATAACACTCCTGACACATCCATGGCCACATCCCCTTTTGAGTTGCGCATTAGTAGAGTTAGACGCCTTGCCTTATAGAATAGTGCACAGCCAGATGCGCATGCAAATTTTATTGCATGCCAATTAACATCAATAATTGGTTGTTAGCACCCAGTAATTGATGTTAATTGACTGGTTACTCAATTTGCACAAATTTGGGGGCACAATTCAGGACACCATACATAGAATCTGGAGAATAGTGTGCACTATTCTTAAAGAGTGCCCACTATTTGCACATAGTGCATACTCTTTCCCAACAGTGCACACATGCATGGTGGTTTGCACATGTGTGCACTCTGAGGAAAAAGTTTGTTTATATGCAACAAGTTGTGCATCTTCAGGACACACCTAGACATTGAAATTTTCAGGATACCTGCAGTGAATATGCATGAGTTAGATTTGCATAGCATGAATGTGGTCCATGCAAATTAGCTCATGCATATTCACTGAGGATATCCTGAAAACCTGACAGGGTTGAGAACCCCTGCTTGAGGACATTTGTTTCAAAATGGGGATGGGTGGGTGGGAAACAGAAGAAGCAGTACAGGTTTTCAAGTTGCTCATCCCTAGCTAATATTAAGTTGTATCTTTCCTATTTGCTGTGATCCAGATGGTGATGGTGATAGCCAGGACTGGCTGTACACAAGAGTTTGAACAAGTGTTATACTTTGCTAGCTGCAATAGTTCACTTTAGAAAGTGGACCTTCACTTTTTTGTCTATCACAGATTCGACAAACAGTATCAAGCTGTCATTCGGACTTCATAGCAGTTCTTTTCTTTTTAGCACAAGACTTAGGAATGTACAGGAACAGTAATACTTCAGGTGTGATCTTATATAAGGAACATTTTTATGGATAAAGGAGGCAGTTCTGTAACAGAGCACCTGCTTTTGGGCGAGCTAATAGTTCAGGTAGTGATCCTTATAGAACATTAACGTAACCGGATATCATTGTGCCGAAATGTAGGCGTGAACTTGACAGATCTATGTCTCGCTTAAATGTACATGCCTAAATGTTACATTTATATGCAGGACAAATAATGTTCTTTAAGTGGCCCATGTAAATGTTGGTCCTACCCAGGGCCCACCCATGTTGCTTCCCTGTGAGCACTATAGTTGTGAGCTATGCAATTTGAACACATAATTTCTGAACACCAATTAGGCTTAATGTTGTCCTTATGGGGCTAAGTGTACCCTTGCCCACATGGATGAGAGTATTTTATAAATTGTCATTCAGAATTGTTACACCTGACTCACACCTATCCACCCCCAACCTGTTAGACTGTCACTGAAATGTTTTGATGTGTCACTCGTCCTCTGTCTCTATGCATATAGACTGTCACTGAAATGCTTTGATGTTTCACTCATATATACTGTCATCTACCAACATTTGCTTATTTCCGATCTGACAAAGAAGGGCAACCTTCGAAAGCTACTACAAATCATATCTACAAATCATTTCTACAGCGCTACCAGTCGTACACAGTGCTTCACAATTGAACATGAAGAAAAGACAGTCCCTGCTCAAAAGAGCTTACAATCTAAATCAGGACAGACAAACAGGACAAATAAGGGATAAGGGTAGGACAGACAGGACACATAGGGAAAGAGGACTATTGAAGAGAGGAAGACAAGATAAAGGTTACGAGCAGGTGACAAGTTAGGAATTAAAAGCAGCGTCAAATAGGTAGGCCTTTAGCCCGGATTTGAAGGCGGCCAGGGATGAAGCTTGACGTAATGGCTCAGGAAGTCTATTCCAGGCATAAGGTGCGGCGAGATAAAAGGAACGGAGTCTGGAGTTAGCGATGGAGAAGAAGGGTGCAATTAGGAGAGATTTGCCTAGTGAACGGAGTTCCTGGGAAGGAGTGTAGGGAGAAATGTATTAAGTTATGTCCAATAAAAAAGGTATCATCTTATTTTCTTTTCCATGTTTTATTTTGTTTTATTTACCTTTAAAAGTGGACTAACACGGCTACCACACCTCTCTACTCAGAATTGTTACATAAATTTAAGGGACCTGGTATGGAATGAGAGGGAAAGTATTTAGTTTGTCTTTAAAGAACACTTTCACATTCTCATGGTTTATTTGGAAGAGATAACTAGTTATGTCTAATTTAAACTTCTTCTTTTTTTTAAATCATACTAGTTCAGGACCAGCAGAGGGTTCCCCTCCAGCTGCAGTAGGAATAAGGAGGGAAGTTCCATAAGCTTCTAGGTCCACGTCAAAAAGTTGCAGACTGATAACCTGGCACAAAATCACCACTGAAAATTATACCCCTGTTACGTTTTACATTGGAATCTGTATCAGTACAGCTACATCAGTCTGAAATTATAAACATAAATACTTCACTGTCAACAAAGCAGTAACGGGCCTCATCTGTGACCTCGTCACTCTTCCCAGCACAGATATAATACTAGACAAACCAAATGTATAAACATTCTGTACAATGGATAAAAATAACCAGAGTATTTATTAGATACCTAACAATGAAATCTAATTTGCATGTTCCAGTCTGTTTAAAGTCTATTACCCTCTGCCCCTGCCAGGAGAAGCCCTCAGGGCCTGCATGTCTGCTTGGCTCATCAAGACCTTTGTTCTTGTGGTTCCCCAGGGTAGGTGGGCTCTGTCAGGCAGTCCACCAAACACAAGACTGTCAGCACATCTTTACCTTTATCTGTAATGTCTGATCCGTTGGCTGTCTTCATGGACCATGCAACTGAGACCTTTTGCTGTCACCAGTCAGTTCCACTCTGATGCTGCCAGACTATACATCTGGGAATCCTTCTGGCCCTTATACCCCTCCTGTACCAATTTGTGTCACCTAGGGAGGGTCCATCACACACAGCCCTCCTGTCCATGGTGCGACCGCACCTCAAATATTGTGTTCAATTGTGGTTACCGCATCTCAAAAAAGATATAGTGGAATTAGAAAAGGTATAGAGAAGGGCGACGAAAATGATAAAGGGGGTGGGATACTTCCCTATGAAGAAAGGCTGAAGTGTCTAGAGCTCTTCAGCTTGGAGAAAAGACGGCTGAGGAGAGATATGATAGAGGTCTATAAAATAATGAGTGGAGCTGAATGGGTAGATGTGAATCATTTGTTTACTCTTTCCAAAAATACTAGGACTAGGGGGCATGCAATGAAGTTACAAAGTAGTAAATTTAATTCGAATCAGAGAAAATATTTCTTCACTCAGCATGTAACTAAACTCTGGAATTCATTGCCAGAGAATTTAGTAAAGGCAGTTAACTTAGCGGGGTTTTAAAAAGGTCTGGACGGCTTCCTAAAGGAAAAGTCCATAGACCATTATTAAATTGACCTGGGGAAAATCCACTGCTTATTTCTGGAATAAGCAGCAAAAAATGTATTGAACTTTTTGGGGATCTTGCCAGGTATTTGTGACCTGGATTGGCCACTGTTGGAAACAGGATGCTGGGCTTGATGGACTTTTGGTCTGTCCCGGTGTGGCAATACTTATGTACTTATGGGATGTGAGGAGACTCCCAATACCTGCCATCAATGGCTATAATTCCTAGCCCTTACTACCCATTCACTCCTTATTTTGCCCTCCATAATGCATTTAGGGAAGGGCTCCTTCTCCTCCTTTCATGGGACCACCATCTAAACCAACCAACCAACCAACGAGATCAAACAGCTGAACCCAGCATTCTCATGTGGGATGTGGAGTTCTCGTTAATGACGAATGGCCTTGCTGACCTACCTGCTCATTTTAGCAAGGCTATTCAGTCTCCAGCAACCAGCAGATTTACTTATTTATTTAAAACATTGATGTTTTGCCAATCAAATTTTCTAGACAAGATTATTATGCTATAATGGTATGTTATATCATAAAAGACTTGTCTCTCACTAATTCTCTCATTTGAGACTGAAGGCCAGTTACACAAAGCAAACTAAGTACTGATACAAAACATCAGGAATTACAAAAAGAAAAATGAATGCAAATCAAATCTTATAGACTGGTATACAAGCAAATTTTCAGAGCTTGGCGAAACGAATAATAGTTTCTCACTAAGCGTAACTCAACAGGAAGATTATTCCATAAGTGGATAGCTAAAAATAAAAAGGAGTGAGAAAACAAAGCTTTAAACCTAATACTTTTGGTAGAAGGAAAAGCCAAAAGAAGGTAACTACAACCCCTAGATGTTGCTTTAGCATTCTTATCGATTGGTGAGCACCTTCTGGACAGGTACCATCTAAAAACTTAAAAACCAAACAGAGCACCTTAAAATCAATCCGAGCCTGAACTGGGAGTAACTTGATCCATTCCAGATTTGCAAAATATCAATCTAGCAGCCGAGTGTTTGAATCATTTGTGTGGAGTGGAGGAGTAGCCTAGTGGTTTGAGCACCAGTCTTGCCATCCAGAGATGGCCAGTTCAAATCCCACTGCTGTTCCTTGTGATCTTGGGGAAAGTCACTTGATCCTCCAGGTACAGAATTAGATTGTGAGCCCTCCAGGGACAGAGAAATACCCAGTATACCTGAATTTAACTCACTTTGAACTACTACTGAAAAAGGTGTGAGCAAAATCTAAAATGAATTTGAATTTTTAAAATCAATTTGGATGTACCAGGACTCTGGACAATCTCTCAACATTCAATTGAGTCTCTTCACTATTCAAAATAAATTATGAAATACCTGGCAGATTTAGTCATAAATAATCATAAAAGAACAAACAAAAATCTGTAATAAAATAGCAGATGTGTGTTTTGGGAGCCATTGCTTAGATAGTGAGTAAGTTCCATCCTAGACCTAAGGCCCCTGAACAAATTCCTGGTCAAAGAAAAGTTCAGGATGATTTCCCTGGGCACCCTTCAACCTAGAATTCAGGAAAATGATTGGCTATGCTCTCTGGACTTAAAGGATGCCTATACCCACATTTCCATCCTTCCCAGTCACAGGAGATATCTCAGATTCTGAATAGGGAAACACCACTACCGCGTTGGCATCATGTCAGCTCCCAGGGTATTCACCAAGTGTCTAGTGTGACGTATCTGCATAGACTGGGAGTATATGTATTTCCCTTTCTGGACGATTGGCTGGTCAAGAGTACATCACAGGAGGGATGTCAGACTCTATATCAGTGGTTCCCAAACCTGGTCCTGGAGGCACCCCAACCAATCAGCTTTTCAGGATACCCATAATGAATATTCATGAGATAGATTTACATGCAGTGGAGACAGCACATGCAAATTTGGGTATCCTGAAACCTGACTGGCTGGGGTGCCTCCAGGACCAGATTTGGAAACCACTGGCCTAACTATTCGAGTGTTATCATAAACTACCTTCTCCCAATCCAGCAATTGGAGTACATTGGTGCCCTATTAGGTACATTGCAAGCTCAGGCTTTTTGTCCACAAGCAAGAGCAGAGACCTTTTCAACATTTTTTTGCAAGTTTGAAACAGCAAGCTCGGCAAATGTTGATATTAATGGGCCACATGGCCTTAACAGTGCATGTCATGCCCTTGGCACATCTCCATTTGAGGGATGCCCAGTGGACCGTAGCTTCTCAATGGTCTCATGTGGCTGGGAATCTAGCGGATGCAATCCATATTCCTCCAGAGTTGACTCATGCTCTTCTCTAGTGGACAATTCAAACAAATTTGATTGTGGGATTTAACATTCCAAATTCCATCTCCTCAGAAGGTGCTAACGATGGATGCATCCAACCTGGGATGGGGAGCTCATGTGAATGAGCTTCACATGCAGGGAACCTGGTTTGTTCAGGAAACAGATCTCCATATCAACCTCCTCAAGCTCAGGTCTATTTGGAATGCTCTAAAAGGCTTTCAGAGATCGGCTACAGAGCCAAATTATTCTCATTCAAATGGACAGCCAGGTTGCAATGTTCTGTGTAAACAAGCTAGGGGTATGGAAGCAGTGGGAATGTGGCAGTGGGCCCTCCTTCACGGAATGGTTCTCCAAGCCACATACATACCAGGAAAGGACAACTCCTGGCGGATAGACTAAGCAGGGTTTTGCAACCGCACAAGTGGTCTCTCAACATGAGCGTAGCCCTCAAGATCTTCCAAGAGTGGGGCATCCCTTCAATGGATTTTTTGCCACTCATCTCAACAACAAATTCCTCTGGTTCTGTGCTGGGCTTAGGTCACACGGCAGACTAGCATTAGATGCTTTTCTCCTACATTGGAGGAAGGGGCTTCTGTATGTGTATCCTCCAATACTTCTCATAGAGAAGAATTTGCTGAAGCTCAAGCAAGACCAAGGAACTATGATTCTAATTGTGCCTTACTGGTCGAGGCAGATATGGTTTCCTCTTCTTCTGGAGTTGTCCACCAAAGATCCATGGAAATTTGCATATTTTATAAAACCTCATCATGCAGAACGAGGGATCTCTTCTTTATCCCAACTTCCAGTCCCTGGCCCTCACAGCTTGGATGTTGACAGTATAGATTTGCTGGAGGGAGTCCTCTGAATCTTGCTGGCTTCCAGGAAAGACTCCACTAAGAGGTGTTACTCCTTTAAGTGGAGGAGGTTGGCTGTTGGCTTAGATCCCCTCACCTGCCCTGCAGAAAAACTGCTTGAATACTTCCTGTGCCTTTCTGAGTCTGGTTTGAAAGCCAAATCTGTAAGAGTTCATCTAAGTGTAATTAGTGCTTATCACCATGTAGGAGGTAAGCCCATCTCTGTACAGCCTCTATTTGTTCGCTTCATGTCAGGTTTGTTATTAGCAAAGCCCCATGCCAAACCTTCAATTGAGTCATGAAATCTCAACTGATTCAGCTGACGTTACCGCCAGCCATTGACTCTTTCAGTAAGGTCTCACGCATTAACCGGGCGGTAATGACCTACGTACGTAGAAAGCCACTTGATGCACGCCCGTTATGCGTGTCAGAAGATAAAAAAAAAATTTTGGACATACATAGCAGATGCGCGCCAAAAATGAAATTACTGCAAGGGCCACGTGGTAGTCGGGCAGTAACTCCATTTTGGCATGCATAGATGCCTATCAGGCTTATTTTCGAAAGAGAAGGGCGCCCATCTATCGACACAAATCGAGAGATGGGCGTCCTTCTCCCAGGGTCGCCCAAATCGGCGTAATCGAAAGCCGATCTTTGGTGTCCCCAACTGCTTTCCGTCGCGGGGACGACCAAAGTTCACGGGGGCCTGTCGGAAGCATAGCGAAGGCAGGACTGGGGCGTGCTTAACACATGGGCATCCTCAGCCATTAATGGAAAAAAGAAGGGCGTCCCTGTCCAGCACTTGGCCGACTTTAATTGGTCCATTTTTTCTTGCAACCGAGCCTAAAAAAAGTGCCCGAACTGACCAGATGACCACCGGAGGGAATCAGGGATGACCTCCCCTTACTCCCTCAGTGGTCACTAACCCCCTCCCACCCTAAAAAAAACTTTAAAAATATTTTTTGCCAGCCTCAAATGTCATACCCAGGTCCCTGGAGCAGTTTTAGTGGGTGTAGTTCACTTCAATCAGGCGGATCCAGGCCCATCTCCCCCACCTGTTACACTTGTGGTGGTAAATATGAGCCCTCCAAAACCCACCAGAAACCCACTGTACCCACATGTAGGTGCCCCCCTTCACCCCTTAGGGCTATGATAGTGTTGTACAGTTGTGGGTGTTGGGTTTTGGGGGGGGGGGGATTGGTGGCTCAGAACCCAAAGTAAGGGAGCTATTCACCTGGGAGCAATTTCTGAAGTCCACTGCAGTGCCTCTTAGGGTGCCCGGTTGGTGTCCTGGCATGTCAGGGGGACCAGTGCACTATGAATGCTGGCTCCTCCCACGACCAAAGGGCTTGCATTTGGTTGTTTCTGAGATGGGCGTTCTCAGTTTCCATTATCACCGAAAACCGGGGACGACCATCTCTAAGGTCGACCTAAATGTTGAGATTTGGGTGTCCCCGACCGTATTATCGAAACAAAAGATGGATGCCCATCTTGTTTCGATAATACAGGTTTCCCCGCCCCTTCGTGGGGAGGTCCTGCGAGGACATCCTCAGGAAAACTTGGGCGCCCCGTTCGATTATGCCCCTCCATGTGTCTTAGTAAAATGGCCCCTAAATCAATGGATTTTCCTGCAGTATCCATGCTGCGATGAGTACTTAAGTGTGCTTTTATGCAGACCTGCTGTTTCGGTACCTTGCAACCATTAGAACGCTTTTCCACGCCAGAAGTGGCACTTAACATTAGGCACCATATCTTGATCTGGGGGTTACTGTATTTCAGTAATCCTGTTGATTTAAAATATAAATTATAATAGAAAATCTATAAATTCAGTTGAAAATTGATGCCCTTTCATCATACTTACATTTCAGCTTCTCTGTTAATTTGCAGAAGATGAAATTGATATGATGATGCTGACATCCAAATGTATAACGTAAGGTTAGACATTATAATTAAAGTTGCTTCATTTATGCAGAGTTAAATATTGAAAGCTTTTAAGCACATTCTAAATCTGTCCAGCCTAAACTGAGCTTTACCATCCTATTTCTATTCTTAATAAGTCTTTTACAGTCTTCTAAGTGTACTATTCATTGGACCAACCTTCTGTTCTAGGGATCTAAGTCTCTGTAACAACTTTATTCTCTTCTCAATTCTTTAATAATTAATGACTTAATTGGCTTTATGACACCATAATGTTTCAAGGATGGCACTGTCCCAAGAATTGTGAGCCATATAAATGCTATGCAAAGTGCTGGAGAGGCAGCTTTATTACCCGCCTTTTTCACAGGGAAGGTATGGGGATTAGCATCCTGCTAACTAACAATTGCTGGTGGTCAGTAAAAGTTTGCATTAGGCCTGAAGCAGAAAATCTGTGAGCTGAGGATAAAGTGAAGACCAAATTATAGTGAATAGCAGTTAATCTGTTACATTACAGAAGTACACAAGTATTGCCATACTGGGACAGACCGAAGGTCCATCAAGCCCAGCATCCTGTTTCCAACAGTGGCCAATCCAGGTCACAAGTACCTGGCAAGATCCTAAAAAAGTTCAAAACATTCTATACTGCTTATCCCAGAAATAGTGGATTTTCCCCAAGTCCATTTAATAATGGTCTATGGACTTTTCCTTTAGGAAGCCATCCAAACTTTTTTAAAACCCCGCTAAGCTACCTGCTTTTACTACGTTCTCTGGCAACAAATTCCAGAGTACTGAAGTTTATCAAAGTTTTCATTATATAAATATGTACAGAGAACATAGATTGCAGTGTCGTTAAATAATTTATGCATTATAAGATATTTAAAAAAAAAGTCTGATAGAAATATCTAATCGTGAAAGTATCGTTATAATGTATACCTGTACATAAGAAAATGTGATACACAGATTTCACCTTCATTGAGTTATACGTGAAAGATGTGGAGCATTCAGGGGTCATATTCTGGGCATGCTATTGGTCTACAAAGGGGACGCTGTCTGCTCAAGGACACGCTCATACTCAGGCAAGTTAGAGTCCCTGCCATACTGCATTCCATCAGGTTTTTTTCAACATGTTTTGATAGTAAAATGCCTTGAGTAGAGAGGAGTAGAGGATCTTTAAACATGTTTAAGAGATGGTGACAGCATATTGAGTGGACCATACTTTATTTATTTATTTATTTGTTGCATTTGTATCCCACATTTTCCCACCTTTTTGCAGGCTCAATGTGGCTTACATAAAGCCGTAGTGGCTATTGCCATTTACGGAAAGAGAAATACAAGGTATTATAAGGTTTAGGGTACAAACAGTATTAAAATAAATTAAAGTAATTGTATAAACAATTCATAACAGGTGTAAGAGATAAGGGAGTAATGCATAACGTTCATTTAGTGACAAAGTAATTGAAGTAAACAAGTATAAAGAGTTCAATGTTATCTTGTTCTGGTAGAGTTTTGAAGTCAGGTCATTTATGAAGGATCATTATGATAAGTCTTTTTGAACAGGTCGTGCATTGTTTTTATGGCATTTGGAAGTGCATTCCTTAGTTGTGTGCTTATGTAGGAGAAGCTGGATGCATAGGTTGATTTATATTTTAGTCCTTTGCAACTGGGGTAATGGAGGTTCAAGAATGTACGTGGTGATCTTTTTGTGTTCCTGGCTGGTAAGTCTATGAGGTGTGACATATCTAACGGGGCCTCGCCATGAATAATTTTATGAACCAGGGTACAGGTTTTGAACATAATTCGTTCTTTTAGTGGGAGCCAGTGTAGTTTCTCTCTAAGGGGTTTGGCGCTTTCATATTTCGCTTTTCCAAATATGAGTCTGGCTGCAGTGTTTTGAGCAGTTTGGAGTTTCTTAATGACTTGTACTTTGCATCCAGCGTAGATGGAATTGCAGTAATCCAAGTGGCTTAACACCATTGATTGCACAAGTCTGCGGAATATTTCCCTAGGGAAGAAAGGTTTTACTCTTCTGAGTTTCCACATTGCTTGAGGAAGCTTAGGGCGAAACATGTCGGCAACGTAGTTCCCATACCAGTGCTGGAAACTAGCTTTAAAGCTGCTAGAATTGCTAGTGCTACTGTTTAGGATTAAGCTAAGGGAGACTTTTACAAAGCCGCGTAAGTGTTTTTATCTTGCGGTGGAAAATCAGCTGGCGGTAAACGCTAGTGCAGCTTTGTAAAAGACCCCCAAGTGCTTTCCTTACTTTCACATTGATGTATTAAGTTAATGAACTAGAATATAAATCATGAAAGATAATGTTTAAAAAAAATGTTTTCAAAGTTTAGGCAGTAACAATTTGGTACATAAAGTTCAGGGGTCCTTTTACTAAAGTGCACTGAAAAAACAGCCTGCGGTAGTGTAGATGCATGTTTTGGGCACGCGCAGAATCATTTTTCAGCGCACCTGCAAAAAATGCCTATTTTTATTTTTGCCGAAAATGGACCTTGCGGCAAAATGAAAATTGCCGCGTGTCCATTTTGGGTCTGAGACCTTACCGCCAGCTATTGACCTAGTGGTAAAGTCTCTCACAGTAACTGGGCAGTAATGACCTACACGTGTCAAATGCCACTTGGTGTGTGCCCAGTACGCGCATCAGAAAATAAAAATTATTTTTCGGATGCATGTATCAGATGCGTGCCAAAAATAAAATTACCGCAAGAACAGCGTGGTACCTGGGCGGTAACTCCAATTTGGTGCATTGGGCGCACATAGACGCTTACGCAGCTTAGTAAAATGGCCCCTTAGGCAGCAATGATTTTATGGTCTGCTGGAGTGGTACTGCTGAGATTCTTGAAATTTGTTTCTAAAGTGTTTCTTATTATTATAGTAGAGTTTATTTATTTGTTGCATTTGTATCCCACATTTTCCCACCTATTTGCAGGCTCAATGTGGCTTACATAGTACTGTGTTTTGCGATCGCCAGTTCCGGTATGAGAAATACAGTGTGGCATTACATTAGAGTTCATGAGTGACAGAGTAGATTGGTAATCAAAGAGGAAAAGTTAAGTTTTGTCCAGTTATGGTCTGAGTTTCTGTGTGTTGCCATGTTCAGGTGTTTAAGTTGGATCGTTATGGTATGCCTTTTTGAACAAGTTGGTTTTTAATGATTTCCGGAAGTTAGTTAGGTCATGCATTGTTTTCAAGACGTTTGATAGTGCATTCCATAGTTGTGTGCTTATGTAGGAGAAGCTGGATGCATAGGTTGATTTATATTTTAGTCCTTTGCAGCTTGGGAAGTGGAGATTTAGGTACGTGCATGTTGACCTTTTTGTGTTTCTGATTGGTAAGTCTATGAGGTCTGCCATGATGCGCATTTGATGCGCATAGGTCATTACTGCCCGGTTACTGCATGAGACTTTACCGCTGGGTCAATGGCTGGCGGTAAGGTCTCAGACCCAAAATGGACGCGTGGCAATTTTCATTTTGCCTCACATTCATTTTTGGCAAAAATTTTTAAAAATAATTTTTTATGGGTGCACTAAAAAATGATTCTGCGCACACCCCAAACCCGTGTCTACACTACCGCAGGCCATTTTTCAGTGCACCTTAGTAAAAGGACCCCTAAGGAAGCAAGGGTTTCAATCCTTCTTCTTCCACTAACATACTTTGTAACACATCCCTGGGCAAGCAGCAGCACCTTCCTTTGCCTCAGGTGCAAAACCTTAAGTATTAGCCCTCTTGGACAGGGTAAGGCCTAGGGCACCTGAATGTAAGTCAAGTATGATAATTAAATATTAAAAACCTGCAAGTTGCATTAGTTTTATTCCTAGCCAACACTGCTCTATGCTGCTCATTCATCCCCTGCATTTGAATGGCAGATATGGTGATGTCATTGATACTTCTGTTGCTGACACGGAATGGACCTGCCTAACAGTTATGGAGCTTGATCTTTGTTTTACCCGTCAAACTTAAAAACAAAATCCAAGCAGGCGTTCTTACCTAGCGGGAAGTTAGGCTTACCCTGACTGAAACTTCAAAACTCTCCTTTAACTGCCAAGAAGTGCTTACTTGTCATGGCAGTCTGCTCTTTTCCGTTCTTTAAACATTTTTATTTGCAGGAATTATCTCTCGGTCGGCTGTTTCTCTTCCTTAGTACTCTAGTGGGTGAAGGGCCTGAGACCCTCAACTCTTGCAGTAGAGTACTGGCTTCTAGATAATGTTCCCATCTTCAATAACTGCTTCTTCTTCTTAGCTGCTCCATGTAGTTTTCAGGAGAGGATTTCTCTTTTTTTTCTGCACTGCAGCAAATTTCAATGAGAAGTTATTGACCAAGAACAGAAAGGTAGGGCAGAATTTCCAAATGCTTCCTCACTGTTCATTGTCCCGGGGCTCACAAGTTCACCACTGTAAGGGCAACTGCTCTGTTTATATGTGTCTGATGTGTTTGTTCATCCTTCCCTTGCCTCTACTGGCATGATTGTTTCATTGGTATGCTGCAGGAGAACACGTTTTGAATGGCCCTGTTACAGTACTCTGCGTTTCCAGACGATTGATACACATTCTGTTTATTAGATGGAAACACGTCTCTGTGGAAGTTAGATTCCAGTTAGGTTGGCGCTACTTTCCTTTTAATCAAGTGTCTAATCAGTTTCAAGCATTAGATCAAATAATTCTCATGCATGTATCGCTCAAATTTAAAAAAAAAATAAGCATGGTTATTTTTTTGTGACCAGAAATAGTCACATCTTGAAACCAACTAGGGTATTACAGATTTATGCACTCAGGGGGTTGTTTACTAAAGCTTAGCTCCAGTTATCTGCAGCAGGGCCCATAGGAATAAAATGGGCCCTGCTGCAGATAACTTGAGCTAAGCTTTAGTAAACAACCCCTTCAATTCTTGGTTTCCTTTCTCTCACTGTGCTCTTGTGAGACGGTAATGGAATTGAAATAGGCTTGGGATATACATAGAGGTCACCTGATGAGAATAGACACCAAGCCTTGAGTGCTTTTCTGCTTAAAAACAACAGTGAATTGACTTTTTGTGCTTCTGAATGAGCATGAGATGTGGGAGGGAGAGGGGATAATTCGGAATGGCAGTTACATCCCTCAACACATGCAGGGTTAACCTGTGCAGAGCAGCAGTTACAACCATTAGGGGCCCTTTTAATAAGCCTCAGTAAAAAGTGGCCTGGCCTAGTTTTGGCACATGAAGTTGGGAACTAAGCCATTTTTTTACCGAGGCAGGAAAAAGGCCTTTTTAAAAAAAAAAAAAGGGGGGGGGGCAGTAAATGTCCGTGCATTAATATTAAAATTAGCGTGTGGCTATGTACTGCCTGAGCCTTTACTCCCACCTCTTTAGGAGGCGGTAAGGGCTCACGCGTTACTCGTGCAGTAATCGGGCAATGAGCAGCAATACGGCCTGCTGCTGATTACCACCTGGTACCCCCCACCCCCACCCCCCGCAGTAGAAAATGGAAAATTATTTTCTACTGTGGGAAACTGCATGCGCCAACTTTGGAACAACCACCTGGTGCCTGAAAGCTTTGGCTTTTTTTTGTTTTATAGTTGTTCTTCTCGTGAAGATCAGTGTGCCGGGCATTGCATTAGGCTGAAACTCTACAATAAAGATTTGTTTGTATCTACTACTGATCTGCTCTGTCAGTTTCCACATAACTTACAGTATTCTGTAAGTTACCCGATAAGTAGGAGACGTGCCTGTATCCCGCCATGATCTGCCCCTGTGCATGTGCCCTTGCAATCACACGCAATGTAACTTAACTACTACTACTCATTTCTATAGCGCTACTAGACGTACGCAACGCTGTACACCTGAACATGAAGAGACAGTCCCTGCTCGACAGAGCTTACAATCTAATTAGGACAGACAAACAGGACAAACAAGAGATAAGGGAATATTAAAGTGAGGATGGTAAAATAAGGGTTCGGAACAAGTGAATAAGGGTTAGGAGTTAAAAGCAGCATCAAAAAGGTGGGCTTTTAGCTTAGATTTGAAGACAGCCAGAGATGGAGCTTGACGGACCGGCTCAGGAAGTCTATTCCAGGCATATGGTGCAGCAAGATAAAAGGAACGGAGTCTGGAGTTAGCAGTGGAGGAGAAGGGTGCAGATAAGAGAGATTTACCCAGTGAACAGAGTTCCCGGGGAGGAATGTAGGGAGAGATGTGAGTGGAGAGGTACCGAGGAGCTGTAGAGTGAATGCACTTATAAGTCAATAAGAGGAGTTTGAACTGTATGCGGAAACGGATAGGAAGCCAGTGAAGTGACTTGAGGAGAGGGCTAATATTAACTGAATAGCACCTAAGTCCTCTGCAGACCAATTTCAACTAAATGATGTTGCCACCACCTAGCAACGATCATCACGATAACGTGCAAACAGCATTTTGCTTTCAACATAAACAGTTGCTATGGTTTTCAGTCAGGAGAATCTGATCCTTATTAAAATTTTGCATCTGGGGAAAGGTTATGGTTCTCACAGACTGGTGCAAAAGTTTCCAAAAAAGAAGTGGAAGAGGGTAAGCGTAGAATATGTTTTGAAGAAATTGCGAGAAACGGGCTAAATTGATCACCAGTCAGGAAGCAGCAGGGCCCAATCAGTTTGCACTGAAGGAAATATCACGGCAGTCGAAGAACCAGATAGTGAAGTGTCCTCATTTAGGGGCCCTTTTACAAAGCTATGAGAGGACTAATGTGTGGGTAGCGTGCGCCAAATCATCACTACCACTGGGGTTTCACGAGCGCCTGGTGGTAATTCCAAGCTTGGCACACACCGAATCTCACAATAGAAAACATTTTTCTATTTTCTATCGTGGGTGGCGTTCCCAGCGGTAATCGGCAGCATGGCCACATTGGCACGCACTGCTTGGTTACGGCGCAGGTAGTGCGTGAGCCCTTACCATGAAGTCAGCCAGCAGTAAAGGCTCAGGCAGTAAATAGGCACACGCTAGTTTTAGTTTTTGCGCACGCCCATTTCTCGGCCCATTAAAAAAAATGGCCTTTTTCCCAGTCGTGGTAAAGAGTGGCTCAATGCATGCCCAAAAGACGCACCCACACTACTGCAGGCCACTTTTTACTGCAGCTTTGAAAAAGGACCCCTTAGGGAGGAGGCTGGCATGAGTGTAACCTTATTGCGGATTTATTCAGGACAGTATATCCCAAATTGTATTGAAATTGGTCAGGTTTTGACAGTTCTACAGAAAGCAAGCTTTGTATGGTTTTATTTTGAAACGTGGAGGGGCATAATCGAAAGGGACGCCCAAGTTTTCCTGGGGACGTCCTCGCAGGACGGCTCCAGCAAGGGGCGGGGAAACCCGTATTATCGAAACAAGATGGGCGTCCATCTTTTGTTTCGATAATACAGTCGGGGACGCCCAAATCAGCAAATTTAGGTCGACCTTAGAGATGGTCGTCCCCAGGACTTGGTCGTTTCTGATTTTCAGCGATAATGGAAAGCGAGGACGCCCATCTCAGAAACGACCAAATTCAAGCCATTTGGTCATGGGAGGAGCCAGCATTCTTAGTGCACTGGTCCCACTGACATGCCAGGACACCAACCGGCCACCCAGGGGGCACTGCAGTGGACTTCACAAATTGCTCCCAGGTACATAGCTTCCTTACCTTCAGCCAGATGCACTAACTGAACGGAAAAAGCCCTTCCCTTACCGATCCCTTAGCGATTCGGAAAGGAACGGGCATGCATGAAGGAAATCGCATGCAAATGAGCAGCTCGCTGTTAATTCATTTGCACACGATTTCCTTCCTAAGGAGGGGAAGCCAGTGCAGAGCAGCCAAGCATTATGCGTGGCTGCTCTGCACATGCCAAAGATGGCTTCATACATGCAGACAAAGCTGTGTGTATAATAGCCGTCTACAACCTTAGAAAGCCCAGGTGAAAACGTCCCAAGTGCTCGTCAGGGACTTCTTTTTTTTTATTATTATTTTTTTAGAGTATGGGTGAAGGACGTCCTTCGCTATGCCTCCATCCCTGCAACGGCAGTTGAGGACATCCAAAATGTGGATGTTTCTGTGAGAAGGACATCCATGCCTTTGCTATGCCTCCAACATCCCCTTTATTTATTTATTTGGATTTTGGATCACAAGTAGCAGCAGTGGGATTTGAACCAGCCACCTCTGGATTGCAAGACCAGTGCCCTAACCACTAGGCCACTCCTCCACTCCACTCCTTGAAATTTGGCCATCCCTGTGGGGGGAGGGCAGTTCAGGACGTCCAAAATGTTTGAAAGAAGGACGTCCACGCCTTCACTATGCCTCTGCTGACACACACATACCTCCCCCCCCCCCCCCCCCCAGGGACCTGCACACTGCTGCGATGCACCTGAGTATGACATTTCAGGCTGGCAAAAAAAGTTTTTAAAGTTGTTTTTTTAGAGTGGGAGGGGGTTAGTGACCACTGGGGGAGTCAGGGGAGGTCATCCCCGATTCTCTCCGGTGGTCATCTGGTCAGTTCGGGCACCTTTTTGAGGCTTGGTCGTAAGAAAAAATGGACCAAGTAAAGTCGCCCAAGTGTTTGTCAGGGACACCCTTCTTTTTTCCATTATTGCTCGAGGACACCTATCTGTTAGGCATGCCCCAGTCCCGCCTTCGCTACACCTCTGACACACCCTCGGGAACTTTGTTCGTCCCCGCGATGGGAAGCAGTTGGGGACGCCCAAAATCGGCTTTCTATTATGCTGATTTGGGCGACCCTGAGAGAAGGACACCCATCTCCCGATTTGTGTCAAAAGATGGGCGCCCTTCTCTTTCGAAAATAAGCCTGACAGTGTAGCTACTTCATGACTCCTCCCAGAATGCGCCCCCAGCAGCACCTACCGTAAAAGTACCCATTCTAATGTTTATTTCATTTATAGCCCGCCTTTCTCCAAGGCAGGTAACAACATATTTTCAAAGACACGGCAATTCAGACTCAAAAACATGTATTTCTGCGCCTGACCTAATTGTATTTGAAGAAAAAGCTTCCTGTTATGAGTTCCGAAAGAAACAAAGCGAGATCATTTTCCCTGACGCAGCTAGTAAGCGAAATATGGCACTATGTCAGACTGACTCGCTGTGAAGAAGTATAAATCCATATTCTATGGACACTATAATAAGTAAAGTGATATGGAATCTATTGGGATTTTTGAAGGAGGTATTATCTTTTTAAGAAAAATATCAAAAATACAAGGATTAAAAAGCCATAAATACATTAGAAAATTATGCATTAAAAAGGATAAAATCTTTTGCACTGATGAGGATGGTGAAATTTGATTATACCTCTTTGGTGAAGATCATTAGATTAATGCATCTTTTGATGGTCCTGGACAAGTTTATTGTTTTATATGCAGTGAGCATTTATTAAATATTTGGCTGTTGAGCTCCTGCTTGAAAAAAAGATTTTGAGACCACAGTTTGACTACACTAATTTTATAAAAGCTATATTACATTCATATATTGCCACATACGTGCTAAAATGACTTTTTTAAAACTCATGAAAATCTGAAGCTTAGGGGCATATATTTTTCATTACTCATACAAGGCCCCTTTCTAGCAAGTATGACACATGCATATGTTTAAAAGCATATTTTTTTTCTGCAAAAGATAGACATCTCATTTGAAACACTAACCATCCTATATAATTTGATTTCAAGAAATCATAAGATAATATTGCCCCTGTTATTCCTTTAAGGTCACTGCCGTCAGCATGGTTCCAACATTTAAAGAGCTTTGCATGTGCAGCATGAAACTCTTGAGATGAACCCAACTGTGTCACCTTATTTTATTATTCAGAAAGAGTCTGATCTCTTTTGAAAGTAAAAGTCAGGGTGGTTCTGGTCTGAAGAAAAGAAGCGGTTTTATTTATGGCTTTCCTTCTAATTTAAAGACAGCATTCTGATTGTTGGCCGTTATTTCCATTGCGACAACATGCTGTCCTAGAAGAAGTCGATCATTTATTCCAGTTAAAATGATCTATGTTTTACAGATTGTATTTCCAATTTGAATTTGCAGTAGGCAGGGAGGCGGGTACTATTGGTGATGACACGCTGAAGTAAACAAATGCATCCTAGCAACAGATCTAAGAATAGAGGAGCAGGAGAGGACATGGTACCCAGTTAGTGTATAATCCATAAAACAGACCAATTCTCAGAGGCTTTTAGGTTGGTAGCTAAGATGTTACCTAATTAAATTGGGAGGCTGAAAACTGTCATCCTGCTCCATGGATAAAAGTACTGGTGCTCTTTCTCGCCCTGACTACTTTCACCTGCGCTAAAATGGCGGTTGGAGGAGGGTGGGACCAGCTGACAACGCACAAGGATTTCGTGTCCAAGGCAGGTGCCACGGCAACAGGTACTAACAGTGCCAGCCAACTTCTGTTTTCAAAGCTGCGTGGAGGCCCCGGATTGAGACGTACCCTGGGCTAGCAAGTAGCGCAGCCATTATGAAAAATGCTCCTGGTAGAGAGGAATTTTCAAGAGCATTTATGTAGGTTAATAGTGATTTACCCATGTAACTTTCTATTCCTGTGGGAATTTTGTGCAAAGTAGAATTCTGCATTTCCTGTGAAAATTCAGCAATGGGAACTGAGACACAACAACATCAGCAGCACTGGGCAACTCAAAAGAAGCAGCAGCAGCCTTGGTATCTGGCCACTTGTGCCTCAAGCTGAAGTAACAGCAAGGAGTGGGCAGTGCTGGCTGCAAAGGCTGGAAAATCGAGCAGTGGCAAGCAAATGGGAGAGTGAGGGAAGAAAGTCAGGGATCACCCTGTGGCACAGCTTGTCCCACATGCCTTTACACTTAAGACTGTTACCTACCTTTGAGAGGTTGCATGAGAGCCAAGAGCTGAACAGCTGCACAGCAGTGGGCTCCATTCAAACCCAGCACTGGCCCTGACCCCTTTGAGCTTTTAAAGGTGGAGCAGATTGATTCCATCTGCTGCTGGTTCCTTAACACAGAGGTGCAGCTGTTCACTTGCTGAGCCCTGGGAAGAGTCCTTAACTTAAAATCAAACAAACTGGTAGCTGCCTAAGAGGGAGGGGGATGAGGGGAGAGTGGGGGGGCTCATCAAGAGCCAGAGAAGCAGCCCAGCCAGCACAAAGCAAGTTGGAGAAAAAAGAAAATTGGGGCTGAGGGTTCAAGTCTGGGGGGGGGGGGAGGAAGAGCTAAATAGTAGAGAGCGCTGATGGTCTTGTGGGAGGGGGAGAGAAGCTTGGGCTGGGGTTCCTGAATCTGGAGGGGGCTAAAAGAGATAGTGTGTGTATGTGTGTGTTGGGGGAGAGCAGGACAAGGAAAAGATAGAGCTGTAGAGCCAGAGGATGAAAATTGTGACTTATGATGGAGGAATTAATGCACCAAGTGTTATTGTTTATTTATTGTAATTTATTAACCACCTTTATGAAGAGATTCACCCATAGTGGTATACAGCAGGTATATTTTAACAGAAAACTTAACATTTTCTTGACAGTGTAACAATAGTAAAATGACCAAAATAAGCATGAATACAATCAATGAAGCTTGTAAATGGCAGATTGAAACCCAGTAATAGGATTAATTTGAAACAGTGCCAGAAATATACACATTTAGCAGCACTGTAGAATAATCATATGTCATAAATATGGTGATGAAAAAAGTTTACAATATTCTGCATCTTTGAGTGATAACATTTTTCCATATTGCATCTTCAGTGAATTATTACTCAAAGCAGTGATTATATTGTTATGTGGGCAAGTAAAATCTTCAGAATTTTACAATACTGTGCACAGAAATTTAAATTGTGTTGAACTCCCCCAGGAGTTAAATTTGCTGTATGAAAAACCCCCTTCTCTGTCTTCCTACAGGGCACATACTCTTTGCTGCAGTTGGGGGAGGCTTTCCAGGGGGATGTTTTCAGTGGAATTGGAAAAGAAAGCATGGAGACTGTATTTTTAAAATGGAACACGTTTTATTGTATTTATATAAAAGATAGATGCTAGACACTTGATCAGGGAAGGGGAAGTGCTGGATACCTTGTATCTAGGAGGTAGGAAAGTAGGGAAGGGGAAATTACATGTTTTGCTCGAACAGGGATGAAAGTAGGGAAGTGGAGATGCTGACCACCTTGGGAAGGGAGGTGGGGAAGGACAGAGATGCTGCAAACCTTGAGGGGGGAAAATGCTGGAATATGGAGAAGTAGGGAAGGAAGAAAATACGCTGGGGGGGGGGAGGGTTGAGTCACTCCTTGGAGTGAGGGGGGATGCCACAGCTGAAAGTTCTAGAGTGTCAGATAACTTTGGGTGGCCCTGTCAGCCAGTGCTGAATAGAAAAGAAGAGCATGCCTCTTGAAAGGAACAGGAAAATATATTGTAAAGCTTTAAAAGGATATATATTTAAGTGGCGCCCTTAGAATATCCTTTTTCCATGAGAGAGAACCTGTTTTAGCAAGGGAACTTGTTTCATTGTAGTTGAGGTTTTCTTGCGTAATTCAATAAATGATGGCAGCAAAGGTCCAGTTGACCCAACCAGTCTGCCCCGATTTTACTGTAAAACAGCTAATAAAATTACCACTATTATGATGTTCTGTATACACAAATGCCTTACAAAATTATTCCAGGCTGTACACGAGTTGAGTTGCAAACTGCTTACAAAAGAGTCGCATAACAGGCTTGCTCAAACTAAATAGTTTACTACTCATCAAAATCACTATAGATAGGAATAGAACACACTTTTTTTTCTTTTTCAGATATGAAACCAGACATGATGTAATGTTCTAGGTGTTATGATACAGTGTTCGCAAGCATAGTGCACTATAGGGGCAGTTCTGTAAAGAGCACTAACCCTCGAATTCTATAAAAGTCACTAAAAATTGCACTTGCAAATTTGAGTGGATGCCCAATTTGTGCACACAATTTAATTGAATAACGAGCCAATTAGCACCGGTAATTGGGCCCTAACAATCAATTATCAGTGCTAATTGGCTTCAAATAGAAATTACAAATGTAAATTTAAGCGCCGAGATCTGCTTGGGTCCACAAAGGAGGCAGGGCCATGGGAAGGTCATGGGCAGCTCAAGGGCGTTCCTTTAATTTACTTGCGGTGTTATAGAATAAACGGGACCCGGATTTCCAGAAAGGTTTCATTGGTGCAAATGGTGGTGCCTAAATGTAGTCACGGATCCCAGCACTAAGCGTTTTTCTAGAAATGGCACTTAACTTTGGGGCACTTTTACAGAGCGGCAGTAAGCCCAACGTGGGCTTACTGCTTGCTCTTCCGGGACTACCACCAGCCCAACGCACACTATTTCTGGCGAAAAAGAAAACCCCCAGAAATGGCATGCACGGCAGTAACCTGGAGGTATTCCGGCATCACTGCGCTGTCCGACTACCGCTGGGTTACCGCAGGAGCCGTTATTACCACCTCAATGGGTGGCGATAAGGGCTCCCCATCACATGGCCATGCGGTAAGAGTTCTCTTACCGCATGGCCATGTGTGTCTGGGGTCTCTTTACCCACTGTGGTAAAAAGGGCCCTGGTGGGCAGGAAGAATAGCCCCTGCCACTAGCTTAGTAAAAGGATCCCTTTAAGTACTATTGTTTGAGGTGCCATTTATAGAAGTTTAGGCACCCAAAATCTAAGACTAAGCTAGTATTTTATAACAGCAAATTTGTGCACCAACCCCTGGATTCTATAAATGGCACTCAAATTTGTGTGCACAACTAAATTGGTTAATGAGTCGAGTAACGCCAATAATTGGGTGCTGACAATCAATTATTGGGATTAATTGGCAACAATCTGGATTTGTGCACACATGTTGCTATTCTATAAATATCTATAAATCTTATCGATGCAACTCCAAATTTAGGAATTTAATTTATGTTCCTAAATGTATGCTAAATCTATGAGCATAATAGGCCCTAAATTAGGAGCATAGATTACGCATTAAGGGGCCCTTTTACAGAGCAGCGGTAAGCCCGCAGCGGACTTACTGCTCGCTCTTTCGGGACTACCGCTGGCCCAATGCAGCCGCTGGCGATAGTCCAACCCCGACCGCGTGCTATTTCCAGGGGAAACAGAAAACCCCCAGAAATCGCTTGCTTGGCGATAACTCTGCAGTAATCAGGCATTGCCGCACACTGCCTGGTTAGCGCGGGAGCCCTTATTGCCACCTCACTGGGTGGCGGTAAGGGCTCCTCGTTGCATGGCCATGTGATAAGAGTTCTCTTACTGCATGGCCATGTGTGTCTGGGGTCATTTTACCCGGTGTGGTAAAAAGAGCCCTGGTGCATGGGAAAACGGCCCCTGCCTCCAACGCAGGGCCCTTTTTCCCGCAGCTTGGTAAAAGGGCCCCTAAATTCTGTAGTGTAAATTTAAGAGTGTAAATTTAGGAGCATAGCCTTTATACAATAAGGCCCTACGTACGTGCCCTATTTCAGGAGAGTAGCAGAAATACAGCAAGAAAAAAAATGTATCTTACCAAACATGTCCTCTTTCTACAATACCCTCCTCTAAGGGAACCCATAGACTTTAGTGTCACTTTGCTGGCTGATCAGCTTTGGTGATTGCTTCAAGATACTGTGCTACATCAAGACTCTGGGTGACTTAATGATATGTCATGATCTTTTTTTACTAATTTACTCTTCTGTGGTCTGTTCCTTTGTAGTGCATTAGAAACTTCTGGATATTAATATCTTTGCCTCTCCAGAACATTGTGTTTGTGGCAGGTACTTTAGAATCGTCAAATACCTTCTCTGCAGAGAAGGTTCCTGGTTTTACATAGGTCTACTTATTTTCTTTGGAAAAGTAAATATTTAGCAGCTTCCTGAATTTTCATATGTGACATTTTCTTCTGACTTGCCCAAATGAGCTGCTTTATTCAACTTACTGTGGGCAATCAATCTTGTCTTCAACACATGGGTGATATTTCTAGTTATCTTTAGGTCCATCATCCTCCACCCTCTTTAAGAATACTTAAGAAAAGATAAGTCATCTTATGGACATGCCTCTCTCATCACGCCATCCTTAAAATTCAGGCTTGTGACTCAGCAATATGCTAACGTCGAAGCACCCACATGTCTTTGAAAGGTTTATCCCATATGTATATCATAGTGGGCCATAGTAGTCAGTGTGGGCCCCTTTTTCTATTTAGGAAAGACTCCCAGATGACTCAAACTTGACTTTTTCTGAAACTGTAGTTCACAGGAAATCTCACTGTGAGTATTCACTGAACAGTCCCTGGTGTATGCTTCTATGTATGTTAATTCTGCCCAAGCTGTTTAGGGCATAAGCCACTGCCACTGATTGTATTTACAGCAAGATTGAACAAAGTACGATTCTTCCACTTCACTAGTTCATTCTATGTGAATGTACAATCCCATGTGTTTCAGTTATGTTCCAGGCTCCAAAACTCAAATCTGTTATTGCTATAAACTCTCTTTAGAGTTGTTGAAATCTCTCAGCCTCTCTGCATCAATTCCTCAAACTCCTTCAGTATCTCTTGTGACCCGCAGGAAGAATGCATATATGTGTTTTGTTGGTTCATCAACAGTACTCAGAATGCACCTCATTCCACCCTAGATCTGCATGCTGAATGGTCCCATCAGGCTACTGTGCACAGAGGCAAATAGAGGGGCATTTTCGAAAGAAACGTTGGAATTTGGACGTTTTACAAAGACGTCCAAATTTGGAGGTGGGAAGAAGGTCATTTTCGAAAAAAGATGGACGTCCATCTTTCATTTCGAAAATACCAAGGACATCCTTGGATTTGGACATCTTTAGATTTAGACGTCGTCTTTGACTTCTGGCGATTTTCGAAATCAAAGAAGTCCAAGTCAAAAATGTCCAAATGCAAACCATTTGGATGTGGGAGGAGCCAGCATTTGTAGTGCACTGGTCCCCCTGACATTCCGGGACAGCAATCGGACACCCTAGGGGCACTGCAGTGGACTTCATAAAATGCTCCAAGGTACATGGCTCCCTTACCTTGTGTGCTTTGCCCCCCCAAACCTCCAAAAAACCCACTACCATAACCCTTACGGGTGAAGGGGTGCACCTAGATGTGGGTACAGAGGGTTTCTGGTGAGTTTTGGAGGGCTCCCAGTTTCCTTCACAAATGTAACAGGTGGGGAGGGGGGTATGGGCCTGGGTCCACCTGTCTGAAGTGCACTGCATCCACTAAAACTGCTCCAGGGACCTACATGCATTGCCAAAGACCTGAGTATGACATCTGAGGCTGGCAAGTAATATTTTTATTAATGTTTTTGAGGGTGGGAGGGGGTTAGTGACCACTAGGGGAGTAAGGGGAGGTCATCTCCGATTCCCTTCAGTTGTCATCTAGTCATTCCGGGCACCTTTTTGTGCCTTATTCGTAATAAAAACAGGTCAGGGTGAAAACGTCCAAGTTTTACTCATGGATGTCTCTGCTTTTTTCCATTATGAGTCAAAGACGTCCAAGTCTTAGGAACACCCATGTCCCACCTTCACCGCACCTCTGATATGCCCCCTTCAAATTTGGACGTCCTTGCGACTGACTTCAGTTAGAAACATCCAAAATCAGATTTCGATTATATTGATTTGGACGTCTCTGAGAGATGGACGTCCAAGTGCCGATTTATGTCACTTTTGGACGTCCATCTCTTTCGAAAATTAGCCTGATAGTGTCATCTCCTTTGTCTTCTTGCCTCTCAAATGATCTTTCCACTTGGTAGACTTGCCTACATGGCAGTCTATTTCTCTCACAGCTTGCATTTTGGCCATTTTCATCATTCTGTCCTTTTATACTTGCTTTATTCACTGATGCCAAAAAGTCTAAAGGTTCTTTCTTGCCCTTAGCACAGTTGACCTTGCATAGGTCATGCTTCATCTTATGGTTTCAACTTTGCTGTTAATTTCTTGGTTGAGGTGTCACTTTTGATGTGAATTGAGTTGTGAACTGGTTACCAAAGAGGCACATGACATATTTGCTCAAACAAAACTGGTTTACTGCGCATCGTGATCACCATAGATAGGAATGAGTTGCTTTCTTTTGTTTGTCATATCAACAGGACATGATATACTATTATCCAGTGTTATAGCCCAAATATTTCCTAGTGCATCCTCTTCATGAGAACAGCTGAAACAAACAAAACAAAATGCCATTGTATTACTAAACACATGAAACTGTTCTAATCCTATGCTTTTTTTATCTGTTTACATGCTAATATGTGAAATAATCTTACCTAAAAGAGTTTGAAACAAGTTTTGCAATAAACCTGGTAGAAAGGGGTCCAAATGACAAATCATTTTCTTTGCTGGAGGAAAGATTTTATTTAACTTTGACATTTATAATCGGCTTAACCATCAAGCTCTAGGTGGAAAACAATCCAAGTTAAAGAGACAGTATTGTACAAGAAAACACTAAAATACAGTCTGAATTGTAATAGTGACCATGATGTACTAAAGTATTAACCCAGTAGCAGTTATTCAAAACACTTTAGTGTACAATCAGGCTTATGCTATAGGCATAAGGTAGCCCGGTATTGACCCCTAAGTGCCATCAGGATAAAAGGAAGAGGGTTATAATATGCATTAAACAGCTTTTAGGAGGCCTATATAGGCATTATAGTATTTCTTTAGTCTTTTGAAAAGGTTTATGTTCCCTTAAATTTCTAATTAAGATAAAATATTCTGGACAAGAAAAATCTTGTGGACAATTGTGTAAGGCAGAGTTTGATTAACTCTAGAAGACCTGGGGAAAACTGAAATTTTTGAAGGCTGTGATTCCTTTGCTGTACAAACAGAATGCATGTTATACATGAACTTTTGAGGCAGCTGAAGACTGGCCTACAGTTTGTAAAACAATTTAGGTTACTCCTAGTCAAAATGAATGTTTCAGTGAATCCCTAAGTGCACAGACGTTGGCACAACTTCTGCGTGGAACAAAGTTAAAACATGACATCTTTCTGCATATTTTAATGCATAATTACTATTTATTTGCAGTTTTTTTTTTACAAATTCAAAATTTAAAAAAATATATAAATATGGCAGGTGCAAAAGTTTGACACACTTTCAGTCAGCAATTTTAACACCTTTGGCAGAAATGACAGCTTCCAAATGTTTTCTGTAGCCAACAAGGAGTCTTTCAATTTTCGTTTCTGAAATTTGTTTTTCCTACACTTTTTTCTTTATTGAACAAATATTATATACCGTAATCCCTGGTAAAAAAAAAAAAAAAATCTGTGAGTGCTGTTTGTACAACTCTTCAAGGTCAGAGAGATTCTTAGGCCTGCTTGCATGCACTGCAAGTTTGGGAACGCCATAGAGATTTCCAATAGCGTTCGAGTACGGAGACTTCATCTTTCTTTTCAGTATTTTATGGTTGATTGAAGTATGATTTAGATTGTTGTGTTGATGAAATAGTGCCCCCTTTTTAGCTTCAATTTCTTAAGAACATAAGAATAGCCATACTGGGTCAGACCAATGGTCCGTCTAGCCCAGTATCTTGCTTCCAACAGTGGCCAATCCAGGTCACAAGTACCTGGCAGAAACCCAATTAGTAGCACTGACTATGGGAACATTAACTTCTAGGATATGTTGATATATAGTTGAACCCTTAATAAAATATAATCCACTGCCCCACTATGCAAAACAACAAAACAGTGGATATGTTTGACTTGACAAGGGCTTACCGGTTGCAGCCTAAATTAACCAAATTTAATCACTGGCCAAAAAGCTCCACTTTTTGTGTAGAGGTTTTTGGCAAGTGACTAAAGTTAAGAATATACGTGTTGCCATACTTGGACAGACTGAAGGTCCATCAAGCCCAGTATCCTGTTTCTAACAGTGGCTAACCAGGTCACAGGTACCTGGCAAGATCCCAGAACAGTAAAGCAGATTTTATGCTGCTGATCCTAGAAAAAAGGTAGTGGATCTTCTCAAGCCCATCTTAATAATGGCTTATGGACTTTTCTTTTAGGAAATTAACTAAACCTTTTTAAACCCTGCTAAGCTAACTGCTTTTACCACATTCTCTGGCAATGAATTCCAGAGCTATTACTCATCGAGTGAAAAAAAAATTTTCCCTGATTTGTTTTAAATGTACTACTTAGTAGTTTCATTGAGTGCCCCCTAGTTCTAGTATTTTTGAAAAGAGTAAACAAGTGATTCACATCTACCCATTCCACTCCACTTAGCATTTTAAAGACCTCTATCATATCTCCACCTCAGCTTTCTCTTCTCCAAGCTGAAGAGCCCCAACTGCTTTAGGCTGCAACCGGTGAGCCCTTATCAAGTATGGGCAGTGTGTTGCTTGAGCCTTAAAACCTCTGAAGTATTTTCTTTATTTCTGGAAGAGTCAAACATATCCACTGTTTTCTTGTTTTGGATATTTAGTTGAACACATTCTTCCATCTGCAGAATATTTTCTGTTGTATTGGCTACCATACAATCCTATAATAGAACTACCCCGTTGCTTAATGGTCGGCAAGGTATTCTTTACATGTTTCACCCTTTTATCTGTAAATGTATTTTTTGTGGTTGTGACTGAAGAGTTCAGTTTATCAGTCCAAAACACTTTGTTCCAGAAGATTTCATGTATATCAAGCTTTTCTTTTCCATACTTTAGACAATGACTTTTGTGACAAAGTCCTAGAAGAGGTTTTCTTACTGAGAACTGGGACCAGGAGAAGAGGAGAATCTCTGCATAGGGAGCAAATATTTCTACCAGGTAGAAGTAGAATCTCCAGGATTTTATAGAATGGTGAGAAGGTAGAGATAGAAGAACATAGAAGAGATACTTGACTGGGCTTTGTGTGTTTCCTGATCTTTCAAGAGCTACATAAGAGAGAAGTCAGAAATTCCTGGCTTTGTGTCAGGATTTCCACTGTCCAGATGCAATATTTTTCTTTAATATTTCCTTCTAAATGTTGTGTTCAATGTAAGAATATTAATTTGTTTTCCCTGACCCTGACAATGCTAAGAATTTCCTTCGATCTCATTTTCTTTCAGCATCTGAAGTGTCTTAAGTTAACTGAGGAGCCAATTTACTAAGTCGCGTAGGCGTCTGTGCACATCCAACGTGCATCAAATCGGCTACCATGTGCCCTGGGCGGTAATTCCATTTTCGATGCATGTCCAAAACAGTAAAAGGGGCCTCGGTGCATGGCTCCCTGTCCGCTTCCGCATACAGTTCAAACTTCTCTTACTGACCTTTAAATGCATCCATTCTGCAGCCCCCCCCCCCCCATTACCTCTCCACTCTCATCTCTCCCTACATTCCTCCCCGTGAACTCTGCTCACTGGTCAAATCTCTCTTGTCGTCCCCCTTCTCCTCCACTGCTAATACCAGACTTCGTTCCTTTTCCCTCGCGGCACCTTATGCCTGGAATAGACTTCCTGAGCCTGTACGCCTAGCTCCATCTCTACCTGTTTTCAAATCTATGCTGAAAACACACCTTTTCATCACTGCTTTTGGCTCCTAGCCACTATTCAATTGCCCTCCCCTTGTTCTTTCTCACCCAGTACTTCCCTCGCCCTTAATTATTTGTCTGTATTTTTATTGTAAGCTCTATTGAGCAGAGACTGTCTCTCTGTGTCAGGTGTTCAGTGCTGCGTGCGTCTGGTAGCGCTATACAAATGCTAATAATAATGTGATGTAGGTGTGCTAACTGATTAGTGCAGACACACCCACTCTCTGTCAAAATTACAACAGCTCAAAATTTGAGTAGGGACAAGTGACTTGTCCAAGCTCAATCCCATGCTGGTCTATTTGACCACTGTACTTGCTGAAAGAGGGCAGGGGGATGGGCGTTCCCTATTGGAGTTTGGTGAATAAGGTAGAGGGATATCCCACATGGAGCTTCTTGCCATGTTACCATTGCCATCTTGCAGAAGGTGGAGCTTGAAAACTCCCCCAGTTTTGCTGCTTTTGCTGACTACATCTAGCCCACGGGTTGTAGTTTGGAGACCCTTTGTCTAACCAGTATGAGTTTAGTGAAGATGGTATGACGGAAGCAGTGTCAGACAGGTGAAACAGCTACAAACTGCTATATTCTTTTCATAATAATAACAGTGGCAGCCTCTCATAGTAGATAAATAGGATTTTGTTAGCATGTCCATGTCATAGAAACATAGCAAAATGTAGGCAGATGAAGACCATATGGCAGCATCCAATCTGCCCATCCATTCCATCTACTTTCCCTATCACTCCCTTAGATGATCCTATGTACTTGTGCCAAGCTTTTTTAAATTCAGATACTGTTTTCATCTCCACCACTTCCACCGGGAGGTCGTTCCACAAATTCACCACTCTTACACTGGCTACCACTTTTTTATAGGATCATGTGCAAGCTGCCTACACTAGTCCATATGATCTACAACTCTGGCGTTCCCCTCTATCTTTCTCGTTTGTTAATTCCCTATTCTCCCCCCGGGACCCTTTGCTCAGCCGACTCTAACCAATTAATCATACTCTCTTTCAGAAAGTTTGACTATGACCATGTTCGTACATGTATTTTTAGTGTCATGGGCACTACCCTTTGGAATGCATTGCCCTCCACATTTTGATTGGAAGCATCACATATTAGATTCTAGTAGTGGTGTTCAAATCAGGCCCCAGAAGATCTGTCCCATCTTCTGATACCTTACACCCTCTCCCGTGCACTATGCTCTACCAACACTAGACTTCTACAACTATCTCATCCCTCTTAAAAATTTAGAGTCAACCCGAACCTCTGCTATTAGCTGTATTGGCCCAAAGCTTTGGAACACATTACCTTCTGTTCTTCGCTCAGAACCTTCCTACCTTACTACTACTACTACTTGACATTTCTAAAGCGCTACTAGGGTTAAGCAGCGCTGTACAATTTAACATAGAAGGACAGTCCCTGCTCAAAGGAGCTTACAATCTAAAGGCCAAATGTACAGTCAGTCAAATAGGGGCAGTCTAGATTTCCTGAAAGGTTAGGTGCCGAAAGCAACATTGAAGAGGTGGGCTTTGAGCAAAGATTTGAAAGTGGGTAGGGAGGGGGCTTGGCGTAAGGGCTCAGGTAGTTTATTCCAAGCATAGAGTGAGGCGAGGCAGAATGAGCGGAGCCTGGAGTTGGCGGTGGTGGAGAAAGGTACTGAGAGGAGGGATTTGTCCTGTGAGCGGAGGTTACGGGGGGGAACGTAAGGGGTAATGAGGGGCTGCAGACTGACTCACCTCTTCTCCCTTGCCTACTGTACCCCCCACTGAACTCTTCCCCCCCCCCTTGTAGCATTTATTATTGTACACCACTTGTACACCACTTACTCTATCCTCTTGTGGCTTTTATTATTGTACACTATTTTTCAAGCCATTTCCATGATATGTGGTATATCAAGCCTTTGTAAATAAAATAAATAAAATAAAAGATTAAAAAAATGAGCTTAAGACCTTTCTCTTTAAAGATGCAAACAATCTTTGACTTGCTCATGGGTGCCTTTTGATGTCCAGGCTGTGTACTCACTGCCTCATCCTATTCTACTTTTCTTTCCTCTGTTCTTCTTAAAATGTAATCCTTTCTATACCTTTTTTTATTTTATTTTGTAAACTGCTCTGAGAGCGGTATATCCAGACTAATAAAAACCTGAAACAGGGTCCTTAAAAAGAAATGCAGTGCCATTAAGTGAAGGAAATGGAGATGAAGCATTGTTAGAACAAGGGAAGAAATTAGATTCACATTTGGCAGTGTTGAGGTAGAGAAGATTGTTTGTGAGCCAGTAGGAGAGTTGTGATAGACAGTTGTTCAACTATGAGACTGAAGAGGCATCAGTAATTTAGTGTTATAAACTACAGTGATACCTCGGTTTTCGTCGATAATCCGTCCGAAAACATTCGTCGAAAACCGAGGCAAAGACTAATGTAAAGAATAAATGAACATTTAACATGGAATTGTTTGGCTAGACGAGAAACAACGCCACACTGAGCAGAAGAACGCGTGGGTCGCCCTTTGTTTTCGCAAAATTAGCAGCGAGGTCACGTGGGCACGCCGACGAAATCCAAGGCAACCGACAAAATCCGAGACAAATTTTTTTGTGTAAAAAATCGACGAAAACCGAAAACGACGATAACCGAAGTCAACGAAAACCGAGGTATTACTGTATGCATATCTCAAACTCAGTACAATGATAACAACAAGAACATTTGCCTGTTCAAAGATAATATAGGGCATCTTTTACTAAGGCATTGGCGTCTCTTAATGTTTAGCGCGCCTTAGTAAAAGACCCTCACATTAAACTGGTAACCCCCCAACACACACACACACACAAATGTAATTCCCATAGTTATGTACAGGTCACTGTTGTTCCTTCAGCAGACTCTTAAGCAATCAGATCCTCCCCCTCCCCCCACACACACCCCAAAACCACCACCATTTTGAATGGCTGCACTGCTGCCCTGTTAAAACTACAACACCTCAGGCCTAGCAACAGAAGAGGACCTGGACTTGAGGCATTGTAATGCTTTCATCTTCCCAACAGGCTGGGATTGGAGTAGGATTGACAGATGGAAAGGAAAATGGAAATGGGACTTGATTACCGCCTTTCTGGGGTTTTTGTAACTACATTCAAAGCGGTTTATATATATTCAGGTACTTTTTTTGTACCAGGGGCAATGGAGGGTTAGGTGACTTGCCCAGAGTCACAAGGAGCTGCAGTGGGAATCAAACTCAGTTCCCCAGGATCAAAGTCCACTGCACTAGCCACTAGGCTACTCCTCCATGCCATAGGGTACAAGGACAATCTAGGATTTGGTATCCTGCTGTGACCATTCCATAAAGAATGAGGGATACCAGGGGAAAGTCAGGATTTTGTGTCCATCCCCATCACTCTGAAACTGTGAAAACCCCAGGGCCCTGGCTATAATGGTTTTGCTCCCTTGAAAAATGAAAGGAAATGGGATTTCTGATAAATTTACAGGATTAAGAAATTTGCTATAATAAGAGAATTCACTAGAACAATGTCTTTGGAAATATACCTCTTGTATCTGTCACTTATAAATGACAACTATGAAAGCTGATATTTTCTTTTTAAGAACAACTTGAGTTTGATAATGTCAATAGATGCGAAAAGTCCCACCCCAAGCTCTGTTCTATAAAATGGAAGTGGGAGAGCTACCGCATAGTCGATATTAACTGTCACCAAGCACTGAAGAATCAGATTGCTAGCATTAGCTCTTTAAAAGGCTTGCCAAAGTAAATCTCATTTACACATATAAATCTTCATACTCTTTGCTATGAAAGGCTCTTTGAAAAAAGAAATCCTTTCTTTCTGAATGCGCTGAAATGCCATGACCATTGTTTATCTCTCACAAGTTTCAGCTTGTATATTTGAAGGAAAATCGTGTGATTTTGGTTTAGTCGCATGAATTGAAAAGAACAGAGGAAGAAACGGAAGATGACATTTGCACTGCACAGGCATAAGGGAACTTGTGTTATGCAACGGGCTTTCAAAGAGTACAGAGGAACATGGAAAAAGTGTGCAGTTCATAAAAGAATCGAAAAGTATTTTAAATTCTATTCTGCACGTAAAGATTTTTCTTGACACTGTATATTAGAACCAAATGACCAGGATCTATATTTCACAATTTAAGTATGGCTGCTAGGCACATGTATATAGCAGTCGTCATAGCTGTTTGTCCTTTTTATTGTTTTCATATTTATTTTACTTTTTAGATTATGATTGTAACTAGTTTTATTCTGGATCTGTTATTTTTTTAAAATGTTTTTTAAGCTACTTTGAATCTGGGAAATAGCAGGTTATATTCTTTTAAACAAATAACATTTTCTGCCCCTGATTTTAACCCCGTTATCCAAACTCCATGCCTCATTGACTCTTTGAAACTCCTGCTGACCCAAGGTACTGATCAGTATTCATGCTGCTTTTTGGCCACCAGAGGTTCTTGCAAGAGTGGTAGCTGTAGCCATCCTTTTGTCCTTCTGGTCCTGAGGTTGCACACTCTACCTCCATAGTAATACTCCATCACAATGGACAGAGAATCCAAACCAGAGTTCCTGCACCAATGTTCTATAGCCTGAACCACAGGGCCAGCTCTAAGAAGCCACGTTTATTAAAGATTTTCTCTCTTTGTGACCACGTTAGTTTTTGATTCCTTGCAACTTTGTAAATAGGGATGCCCGAGGCTAACTATATCATATGCAGCTAAGCAATAATCCTCTCCAAATGAGTATATAACAATCATTACATTCATATAATTTTTCAATTTTTATATATTTTTTTCTCGTCGTTAAAGAAAGTCCTTTTTTCACATATCAGGACTTACGTATACATTGTATAGTTGATGGCATTTCTGCATGAGATGCCTGGCTTCTGACATCCACATTGAATGTTTTCCTTCTCATGTGTAGCAGAGCTTGTACAGCAGCTGATGTTGCTTTGGGTCTCTTGAGGAGCGGGGGCAGGGGGGGAGACGTACCTGCCCCCTTCTGTCTAATTTCAGGAAGGGATTGGAATTTAATGAGTGATGGGATAAAATGGATGACTTGAAAATAATGGGGCACCACTACACATTTATCATAAAAATAATGACCTCCTGCCTTATGGCTGACAATCCTATCTTTCACGTTATATCGTAATACTGTACCTGATATGTCTCGCTTTAATTACCGAACGTTACTTATCAACATGGGCTTCTTGTTGAGAACTGTTTCCTAGCAACTCTGCTTATGTGTCTCTTTTCTACAGATGACATGGAGGCCATTCCTGTCAAACAGTTTGTTAAACACATCACTGAGCTATATTCTAATAACCAGCATGGATTCACAGAAGAATTTGAGGTATGTTTCCACATTAAAATCATTTTTTTTTTGTCATTTAAGGTAGACCTTTTTTCTTATGATAATTATCAGCCCCCTATGTGAACTATGTTCTGGGATCATCTGTGATGTATCAAAAATGTAGACCAACTGCAGTGATGCCGCATTAACCTTCATTTCTGTTGATACATTATAATGTGCTATATGGACCTTATGTTCAATTTACCCTGTTACTGCATCCTTAAATTACCCAGCTCTAAATTAGTCTGCAGCTGTGTCCTTTGTCTGGGGGACTGTGATCAAAGAATGAAAAGGTCCTTGGGTCAATGGAAGCAATGTAATTAAGATATTTCTGTTGAGTGCTAATCGCTCTTATCTGGCAGAGATTCCTCCCCTAAAAAAATTCACATTACTACCTATATGTGAAATGATTTGAGGAAAATGACTGTTTCATTTTTTTATTTACCATTTTACTGTATTACAAAAATTTGATGAAGCACATAAAAAAAAAAACTCAGAGGGACCAATATTGAGTCTGAAGCAGTCGGCATATTTTTAAAATGCCAGCCACTGTGGTTTTTATTCCTGGATGCCAGCCAGTGCTGAATATCTGAGTATAAGTTTGGCTGGTGCTACTTTATATTCAGACCAGTACTGGGTAAGTAAATGGTGTGTGGTAACTGCAAAGCCTTTGGAGGGGAAGGGGGTATGTTCAGCACCTATCCTGCATTTACTGCAAAGGGCACTTAACGCACTGCATGGTATTTCATTATATGCAAATGCAGAGAGCGTGGCAGCAACCGTACTGCCTGCTTCCACCTCCCGCATATAACAGTGCAGGGACAGCTGGAAATCAATACTAAACAGGTCTGGTATGGTGACACTCTTCCTCCTTTCACATCTCTCCCCCCCCACCCCCCCAATTCCCTGTCACAAACTTAGGGCCCTGTTTATATAAAGGCTTGCTAGCATTTTTAGCACGTGCTAACCATGTAGACACCCATAGGAATATTATAGGCGTCTACATGGTTAGCGCGTGCTTATTTTTAGCATGCGCTAAAAATGCTAGCACACCTTTGTAAGCAGGGTCCTTAGTGCGGCTTAGTAAACAGGACCCTGAATTTGAGGCAAGATCATTTTCTTAGAAGTTTACCTCTTGTACTTAGCCTATTGATAGTTTATTAGTACAATGTGATTGTCTTCAGATAATTCTGTTTCAAAAGAATTTTTGGAATTCATTTTGAAAACTTTGATAAATGAAAAATTAAAAAAAAAAAAGATTTCTTGGGATAATGTGGGATATAAATGTCACAAATAAATAGAATAAACTCTGCCTGAACTATGTCCCTCCCACACAGTACATAAATATTGCTACACTGGGACAGACCAAAGGTCCATCAAGCCCAGCATCCTGTTTCCAACAGTGGCCAATCCAGGTCAGAAATAACTGGCAAGATCCCAAAAACGTTCAATACGTTTTATGCTGCTTATCTCAGAAATAAGAAGTGGATTTTCCCCAAGTCATTTTAATAATGGTCTATGGACTTTTCCTTTAGGAAGCCGTCCACAGCTTTTTTAAACCCCGCTAAGCTAACCGCCTTTACCACATTCTCTGGCAACAAATTCCAGAGTTCAATTACACGTTGCGTGAAAAAAACTTTCTCCGATTCTTTTTAAATTTACTACTTTGTAGCTTCATTCCTTGGCCCCTAGTCCTAGTATTTTTGGAAAGAGTAAACAAACAATTCACGTCTACCCGTTCCACTCCACTCTTTATTTTATAGACCTCAGCCATCTTTTCTCGAAGCTGAAGAGCCCTAGCCACTTTAGCCTTTCCTCATAGAGGAGTCGTCCCATCTCTTTTATCATTTTCGTCGCACATCTCTGTACTTTTTCTAATTCCACTATATCTTTTTTGAGATGCTGCAACCAGAATTGAACACAGTATTCGAGGTGCGGTCGCACCATGGAGCAATACAAAGGCATTATAACGTCCTCATTTTTGTTTTCCATTCCTTTCCTAATAATACCTAACATATGTGAAACATGCTTTCCATTTAGAAAAGATTTATAAAATGACCCTCTAAATGGGCCATATATGTTACCTGTTCTTGAGGAGTTCAAATGTTTTTATTGCTGAAGCAGTTTGGCCCAGTTGACTGTTGGTTGCGTGACTGAGCAGGAATATTGAAGCATGTAACAATGTTGACAGTATTCAAGACAAACATTTATTCTCCAGAGAGCACAATCTGATCGAGATGATCAGATGCAGCTCAGTCTCCTCAATTATTTATGAATTGAAACCCCAGTGCTATTCCTCAGAGCTGCTGTTGACACCATTTAATTATTCAAAATAATCAGCTGCACATCTGTAAATTGGATCTGTGTTAACAGCGGCTTTGCTTCAGTGTGCCAGAATCATTGGCATTAAAGAAATCAGAGATCATTTTCTCATGTACTGTATTGTCGATGGAAGAAACCTTTCATTAGTGGATTCCTGTCCTGGGAGAGTATTTCTAGTGTTGTCTTTGTAGGTGTATTTGAAGATAAACTTCAAATGGATGTTTTTTGGCTGGTCGAGACTGATGTAGGTTATTTTAGGGCCACTTCCACCTCCAATTCCAAAGCTACCTTCTCCTTCAGTTGTTTAATAACAAATATATGCAAATATGAAGAACAAATACAAATAAAGAATTGTAATTGGATTATTGGTTACATACAACCCCCCCCCCCCCAGATTCTGTGTAGGTCACCCAAATTTGGGCATGAATTGCAGATCTGCACATAAATTAATTAGTGAGGTCTCCCTTTTACCAAGCTTCAGCAAAAGGTGGGCTGCGCTGGTTTCAGTGCGTGTTTTTTGGCGCGCTCCAAGGCCCCCTTTTACCGCAGCAGGTAAAAGGTAGGTCTTTCCTTTTTTTAAAAGAAATGGCAGTTCAGCAAGTGAAGCACTTGCTGCGTGGCCAGTTTGGTTGGGAGCCTTACCACCACCCATTGAAGTGGCGGTAAGAGCTCCTGCGCTAACCTGGTGGTAACCAGGCAGCGCACTGCCTAATTACCACTGGGTACATACCAGCACTACAAAAATTAATATATTTTTGTAGTGCCAGATATGTCAGCGCACTGGGAGTGGGAAGTACCGCTGGGCTGCTTTTTAGTGAGCACTAAGCCCGCATTGGGCTTACCGCCACTTTATAAAAGGGGCCCTCAATTTGGCTCTAACAGTTATGGGAGTCAGCAAGCACTTGGGCAGTAATTAGGAGTTACGCATGGATCTGCCCTATGCCCTATTCTACAACATGTCTCTAAGTTTCCTAGCATACAACTCCAAATGGGGAGTGGCCATGGCAGGGGCATAGCCAGACAACAGATTTTGAGTGGGCCTAGGTAACTGGGTGGGCACCAAATGTTTTCAAAGTATCATAAATGACGACATAGATCCCTTTCTCAGTCCGTGACTCCCCATGCTGAACCTTGTATGACGTAGTTATAGTTTGGGTTCCTCTTTCCCACATGCATCACTTTGCACTTGTTCACATTAAACGTCACCTGCCATTTAGACGCCCAGTCTCTTAAGGTCCTCTTGTAGTTTTTCACAATCATCCTGCGATTTGACTACTTTGAATAACTTTGTGTTGTCGGCAAATCTGATTACCTCACTAGTTACCCCCATCTCTAGGTCATTTATGAATATGTTAAAAAGCAGAGGTCCCAGCACCGATCCCTGAGGGACCCCACTAACTACCCTTCTCCATTGCGAACATTGACCTTTTAACCCTACTCACTGTTTCCTATCTTTCAACCAGTTTTTAATCCACAGTAAGACACTACCTCCAATCCCATGTCCCTCTAATACTCTTATGCTGGAACTATATGATAATATTGATATTACATCCCCGTATTGAAAATATTGTCCAGATAATTAGATTCATCAGTTGGGTGCGAGCATTTACACCAGCTTTTGGCAGGCATAAGCGCTTATGCCGAATTCTAGGCACAAGAAGTACGCCGAGCTAGTATTCTGTATAGAGTGTGCTGCGCAGTGCACCCAATAGAGAATACTATCTTAGGGGTCATTTTACTAAGCAGGTAAAAGGCTGGGTTTTGAGGGGGTTTCTTAAGAATTGGCCATGCGGCATGTTGAAGCACTTGCCATTTGGCCATTTTGGGGGAGAGCACAGCTCCAGCGGTAACCGGGCAGAGGGCGGCACTGCCTGATTACCACCTGGTAAACACTGGTGCTACAAAAATAAAAATATTTCTCATGCCTCAGGAGGTTTTAGTGTTGAAACAGCCTGTTGTAATCATGGAGCTTTCCACTCCCCATCTTTCATGCTTTTATTCAACATTTTATAGCATCAGAAATGGAATGCTGGGGGTGGGAACCACCGCGGGCTGCTGCAATAGCCCAGTGGTACTTTCTGTTTAGCGAGTGGTAAGCCCGTGTTGGGCTTACCACCGCTTCGTAAAAGAGTCCCTTAGCACAGATCGTAACAGCACCTAACTTTGGGTACCGTGGACAGAAACTGGCTCAGAATGTTGATTCACTTGGTTGCAATAGAATCTGTGGAATTAAAATCTAAAATATAGTCACCATGTCACAATTTGGAAAATATTATAGGTTTCTTTTTAGTATTATCTACAGAAGAATTAAGGTAGATAATGTAAACCTTGTACCGTTCACATTGGTATAATTATCTGTTATCCAATAATTACAAAACATAAATAGTCTAAATCTATTCTGTTTCTCAGCACAAACATCTAAGTACCCACCGAGACTTAAGTATAACTTACAGTTGATACACTGCTATTAAGCAATAACGATATAGCAGTTTACACATCACGCAGCATAAAAGAAAATTAAAAGAGGGGGAATGTAATCATCATTTTATGTAAAAGGATAAAGATGTTCTAAAAAGAATATGTTACTATCAGGTTTATTTTCAAAAGAGAAGGTTGCCCATCTTTCGACACAAATCGGGAGATGGGCGTCCTTCTCCCAAGGTCGCCCAAATTGGCATAATCGTAAGCCGATTTTGGGCGTCCTCAACTGCTTTCCGTCGCGGGGACGACCAAAGTTCATGGGGGCGTGTCGGAAGCATAGCGAAGGCGGGACTGGGGCGTGCTTAACACATGGGCGTCCTCAGCCGATAATGGAAAAAAGAAGGACGTCCCTGACGAAAACTTGGCCGACTTTGGTCCCTTTTTTTTTTTTTAACAACCAAGCCACAAAAATGTGACCTAAATGACCAGATGACCACCGGAGGGAATCGGGGATGACCTCCCCCTACTCCCCCAGTGGTCACTAACCCCCTCCCACCCTAAAAAATAAAATTTTAAAATATTTTTTCCAGCTTCAAATATCATACTCAGCTCCATGACAGCAGTATGCAAGTCCCTGAAGCAGTTTTGTGGGTACTGTAGTGCACTTCAGGCAGGCGGACCCAGGCCCCCCCCCCCCCCCACCTGTTACACTTGTGGTGGTAAATGTGAGCTCTCCAAAACCCACCAGAAACCCACTGTACCCACATGTACGTGCCCCCCTTCATCCCTAAGGGCTATGGTAGTGGCGTACAGTTGTGGGGAATGGATTGGGGGGGGGGGGGGGTTGAGGGGCTCAGCACACAAGGAAAGGGAGCTATGCACCTGGGAGCTTTTTCTGAAGTCCACTGCAGTGCCCCCTAGGGTGCCCGTTTGGTGTCTTGGCATGTCAGGGGGACCAGTGCACTACGAATGCTGGCTCCTCCCATGACCAAAGGGCTTTAATTTGGTCATTTCTGAGATGGGCGTCCACGGTTTCCATTATCACCGAAAATCAGGGCAACCATCTCTAGGGACGGCCATCTCTAAGGTCAACCTAAATGCTGAGGTTTGGGCGTCCCCAACCGTGTTATCGAAACAAAAGATGGCCGCCCATCTTGTTTCGATAATACGGGTTTCCCCACCCCTTTGCGGGGACGTCCTGCGAGGACGCCCTCAGGAAAACCTGGGCGCCCTGTTCGATTATGCCCTTCCAAGGGGCTCATTTTCAAAGCACTTAAGGGTCCTTTTACTAAGGTGCACTGAAAAATGGCTTGAGGTAGTGTAGGTGTCAGGTTTGGGCGTGCACTGATCCATTTTTCAGCATGCCTGTAAAAAAGGCCTTTTTAAAATTTTTGCCAAAAATGGACGTGCGGCAAAATCAAAATCGCTGCGGGTCCATTTTGGATCTGCAACCTTACCACCAACCATTGACCTAGCAGTAAAGACTCACGCTGTAACCCAGCGTGCTCCAAAAATGAAATTACTGCAAGAGCTACGCAATAGCCGGGTGGTAACTCCATTTTTCGTTCAATTTTGCCCAGTGGTTTCCAGCTACTTCCAGATGTTCCCATGTAGACAGCAATTCCTTCAGGTAATCCCTCATCTGAATAAAGTTAGTTTTTTGGGTGGGGTACTTTGAAGTCTAGAACCTTCACTTTTGAATGAACCCTCTCCACACCTATCAATATTAAATCACACCATCTGATGATCACTGGATGGTAGATGATCACCTACTATAACATCAGAAACATTCTCCCCGTTAGTAAGCAGCAGTGCGCGTTAGTAAATCTTGCTCTTAGTTAAAAGGGGTAAAAATAAGTTTTGTTTTGAACCTCTGATTTGCCCGGTTTCATTGGTTCAATGCGAATGATGGTCTAAGAAGCTAGAACAAACCTCTAGGAGGATACAATAATTTGAGTACTTCAAACATCAATAAACTTTCAACAAGTATTAAATCATTTAGCTAAATGATTTATGCAGTTTAATTTGTTCCCTTTAAATATGCCCAAAATTAAATAAGGCTTCACCAACAAATTTGTCTAGCTGTTGTATGATGTAGAGCTTTAGGGCTAGATTCAGTAAATGATGTTCAAAGATCGGCACAGAAAAAAAAATCAGCAATAAGCGCTATTCTATAAAGGGCACTGCAAGATAAGCTTTTTAGAATAGTGCTTTGAGCTGATTCCTGCAACTAAAGTTGAGCACCACAATTTACGCCAGCTGAAACCGGGTTTAAATGCCAGCATGGAACTCGTAGCATTTCAGAGTGTAGATGGTGCTGTTCTACAAAAGAAACAAAAAAGTAGAGTCAATCAGTCAAAAGTAGGAACCAGATGATTCTTTTATTACCAGTATCCAAATTATTCAAAGAGCCTGACACAGCTGTGTTTCAGCATAAGAATATGCCTGCATCAGGGGTCAAAAGAAAATTTTGCTAGCAGATGACAGTAGAAGGAATCATTAACTAGTTGTTAAGCAAAGTGAGACATAATAAACTATACTTAAATCGCTTTGCTGAAACATAGCTGTGTCGGGCTCTTTGAATAATTTAGATACTGGCAATAAAAGAATCATCTGGTTCCTACTTTTGACTGATTAACTCCACTTCTTTTGTGGTTCATTCCATCCGTGGAGGTTTTTTCCTTCTTTGTTTTGTGTTGCTAGTCTATAAAACCAGGCACAATTTTTTGGAACACCTTATGCCCCTCCCCTGGCCATGCCTCCTTTTCAGTTACACACTAGAGAATTTAGGCATGGGGTGTTATAGCATGCAGGAAGATACATGCGCTAATCCAAATTGGTGCCAATTAAATGCTATTATTGATTTTTAAGGTCCATCAATTCATTGTTGATAGCTGGTTAACTAATTTACATATGTTTGCATCTTGGATGCACCTAAATTTAGGCACTGATCTTTTGGCGCCATATATATAATCCGGGGGTTAGAGGATATAATATTGCTTTCATAGATTAAGAATCTTCAGATGACTCTGTTATAAACAAATATTTGTCATTTACTTAATGGAGATATTTTCCCTTCTTGAGTGCCACACTTTTTTCTTCTACACCTTTTTTATTTTTCCTGGATGAAGGTTTTCCTCCCGTTGAAACACTGACTGGCCAGATTGAGCACTCTGTACTCTTTTTAAACTGGCAGGCTCTAGGGAAGAAATGTATTTTGTGGCACCGGCAAGCAGAAAGTCATGGTTATTTTAAGTTCTGCAGTACAATAAATTACATCTGCTGTTCCTTTAACATTTCTCTTGATAATTTTCTCTGCCATTCTACTCCGGTTCCTTGCAGAAGCAGCTGTGCTCTGCTAATGATTTCCCTTATTATCTTAATCCAATACTTCATTTTGGAAGCACAAACTATGAAATCATGTGGCATTTCCATAACCTTAAAACAGCATCTCCATAATGTCAACCAGAAAGACAGCCTCGCTGCACTGCTTAGTAACGTATCGCTCATGATGACTGTATACAGCAGTATTACATCCAACATATTATTTTTATATCTTAGAACCTCTAAGACCTTTGGTTGGATCAGTGGGATGAGGACCAGGGAAGCCCCGCTCGAAGTCTTTCTTTTGCCACCGATACTCCTTGTGACCTTGGCCAAGTCACTTTGGGGCCCTTTTACTAAGCTGCTTTATGCACTTAGGGAGAGATTTTATATATGGCGTGGAACGGTTACGCACTACTTCCGTGCCACATTTTCAGTGCAGAAAAGTGTTCTGACGGATGCAAGGCACCAAAACGGGGCAGAAACGGCAGACCAGTGCAAAAACGCATGTGCTGATTTATAGAATAGTGGGTAAGCGGTTCTTCGTGAATCTGCGAAGGGGCGTGGCCATGGGAGGAGCATGGGCGGGTCATGGGCATTTCCTTAAAATGCACACAGCATTATAGAATGTGGGGGATCTGCGTCCAACTTGCTCGCCGGTATTTACACCTGGTTTCAGTTGGCCTAACTCTGCTCCAAAATAGAGCACGGTTCCTGGCATTCCAGAATGCCCATTATAGAATACCGTTCAGCGCTGATTTTTTTTTCAGCGTAATTTATAGAATTTTCCCCTTAACACCCGGTTTATGCCACATTAACTGCTAGTACACAGCTGTTTTAAGGGGCTTTGCAGTATTTTCTTAGTTAGGGGCTCTTTTACTAAAGCTTAGCACATGCTAAATTCTGAGCATCCTATTTCATACCTGTGTGCCATGTGGCACTTAGCACACCCTGTTTGCATGTGCTAGGCTTCAGTAAAAGGACCCCATACTGTGCAGTAAACCACACAACCCTCTGGTTCTTTATAACGTGACTTAAGTTGCGCACATAAATCCAGTCGTATTCTGAATTTGCACATGCAACTTACTTAACAAGCCAATCAGTGCCGATAATTGCAAATTAACAAGCAATTATTGACACTAATTGGCATTATTTAGAATTTACATGCACAATTGTCTAAGGGGCCCTTTTACTAAGCTGCGTAAGCATCTATGAGCACCCAGCATGCACCAAAATGGAGTTATCGCACAGCTACCACGTGGCCCTTGCGGTAATTTCATTTTTTGTCATGCGTCCGCTATTTGCACCCAAAAAAGTCTTTTTATTTTCTGGTGCACATCAGCTACGCACGCCAAGTGGTAGTTCACGCACGTAGGTCATTACCGCCCGGTTACCGCATGAGGCTTTGCCACTAGGTCAATGGCTGGTGGTAAGGTCTCAGACCCAAAATGGATGTGTGGCAATTTTCGGTTTGCCGCACATCCATTTTCGGCAAAAATTTTAAAAAGGCCTTTTTTTTTTACAGGTGCACCGAAAAATGGATTGGCGCGTGCCCAAAACCTGCACCTACACTTCCTCAATCCATTTTTCAGTGCACCTTAGTAAAAGGGACCCCTAAGTGTATTCTATAACATGATGTATGTAAATTCGCTAAGTCACATAGTTGAAAAGAGGGTGTGGCCATGGGCATGGAATGAGCAGGTCGTGGGCATTTCTGAAATCTATACTGTTGTCAGAAACCTACTGTTCAAGTCCTATTCACCTGTTTTGTCAGGCTTTAAACTGCTCAAGTTCAGTGCTTCGCATAAGACCACTTGTGCTGAAACCCAGTCATGTTGGGTCATTTCTACTGTAAAGAACCTTGGTGATACTTCTCGGCTCTCTTCTTGGCCACCTCTGCTCTTCTGATGTATGTACGTGTGTAGAGATTTCTTGCTCTTGCTAACGTACTGTGCCTGAATGGTTATTAGTGTACAGTACTTCATATACCTAGTATTGCTACACAAAGAAACATTTATTTATTTACCTTATACGTAAAAGATTTTTACCTCAGTCCTGACAGTGTTTGACACCTGCTGAACTCTGTGAGCCAGCCAGCACTTTCTCTGCTTCTCCCCCGTGTTAATTGTTTTAACATAGGCACCCTTCCACTTAGAAACAAAATTATAGAGAGGAGAGCTTTTATGATACATCAAATTGCTTTACTGCAAAAACATTTATCTTAAAATAACCATAAGAAAGTAAATACCTGGCAAGTTAAACCTTATAAGATATAGACTACTTTATAAGGATGTTTGGTCATTAGATCACATTCACTTACCCCTCTATTCTATATATGTCGCCAAGATTTGCACACCTAAATGTGTGTGTGCACCCAAGATGAGTGTGCAAATTAATTGATTAACGAACCCTTAACTACCAATAATTGAGTTTTAACAACCAATTATTGATAATTGGCATGGATTAAAATTTTCATGTGCATCTGGCTGCACACTCTTCTATAAGGCATGGCACCTAACTCTACTAGTTCGTAACTCAAAAGGGGGTGTGGCCATAAGTTCTGAAAAGTTGCACGCGTAGTTGTAGAATGCTGCCTCAACGCACCTAACTTTGGCACCAGCATTTACACCAAGTTTCAGCAGGCATAAGTCTGGTGCCTAAATTAGGTACCGAAATCTACACTATACGCTGTTATATAAAGGGTGTGCACACTTTATAGAATAGCACTTAGGGCCAAATGTTATATATGGCGCCTGAACAATCGGCACAAAAAAAACACATGTTTAGCGCTATTCTATAAACTATGCCCAAAGTTAGGCGCATTTTATAGAATTCTAGTAAAAAAGGCCCGTTTCTGAGACAAATGAAACGGGTGCTAGCAAGGTTTTCCTCGGAGTGTGTATGTTTGAGAGAGTGTGTGTGAGAGTGACTGTTTGAGAGAGACAGAGTGAATGTGCGAGTGTGTGTGTGTGTGACATAGAGTGAGGCTGTCTGTGTGAGAGTGTGTGTGTGAGAAAGAATGAGAGTGTGCGGCAGGAGCCCCCCTCCGTCTCCTGCTCTCCTTCCTCCTCCCCCCTGTCTTCCCTCCCCCCTACCTTCCCCTCCCCCTTTCCCCTCCCCCTCCCCTTTTTCCTCCCCCCCCTCCCAGCGTCAAGGTCGTGGCCCCCCTCCCTCTGCCTTTCAGGGTCGTGGCCCCCTCCCTCCCTCCCACGTTTAGGGTCCTCCCTCCCACTTTCAGGGTCCCTCCCTCCCACTCCCACGTTCAGGTAGGCTGGCTGGCTCCCTCCCTCCCTCCCTCCCTCTCACCCTCCGACATTCAGGCTGCCTGCCTGCCTTTGTTTATGGTCTGCTGCTTTTTGCAAAAGCTCACACTGGTCTGTCCATGAAGGTGAGAAGAGAAAGACTCAGGCGGGGAGGGAGAAGGAGCCCTTCTTGCTTTTACAGTAGCTAGGAAGCATGTTTTGGATGAGCGATGCGAATCATTGAGTGTCAGTGCTCCGCCCTCGACATCATAGTGTTGTGACGAGAGGGCGGGGCGATGGTAGTCCTCCTTTTTTGCAGGTCATTCGCATAGGTTCATGATGCATCTGACGTCACGTTTCTTCGCGTAGCAACGGGTGGGCGATGCGATTCGTTGAGTGTCAGTGCTCCGCCCTCGACGTCATCACGTTGTGACGCGAGGGCGGGGCAGACACTCAGGGAGGAACAGCAATCTACACAACTACAAATTTAGAATGTTTGGAGACTTGAGGCTTCATTAGAACGTTGGCGGTGCGTTTTATATAGAGAGACAAGCAAAAACGCCTGTTTCAGGACAAATGAAACGGGCCCTAGGAAGGCTGTTGTCTAAGCGTTTTCTCGTCTCTCTCCCCTGCCCTCTCCTCCATGTCGAGCGATTCTCTCCTGCCCTCCCCTCCCCTCCATGTCCAGTGATTCTCTTCTGCCCTCCCCTCCCCTCCATGTCAAGCGATTCTCCCCTGCCCTCCCCTCTCCTCCCTGTCCAGCGATTCTCCCCTCCTCTGCCCTCCCATCCCATCTCATCCATGTCCAGCGATCCTCCACTCCTTACCTGAGGTCGCAGCGGCGGCAGGCTCGGCTCGTATCGCCTTCAGCCTTCCCTCTCAGTGTCCCGCCCTCCTCTGATGTCATTTTGTCTTTCCTCAAGGGTGGGATACTGAGAGGGAGGCAAGCTGACGTAAGCTCATGAACGTATGGCTACGAACCCAGCCAGCCAGCCATCCAAGGACGCAGATTGACCAATTATTATATAGAGAGATGCTCATGAGCGGTTCTTGCTCCCAAAATTTAGGCGCAACCATTTAGGCCACCTAAAACCAGGCCTATGCACCTGTGCCTAACCCCAGATTCTATATAGTGTGCTTAGATTTAGGTGCCAAAATCGGCACAAATTGTATACACCGCACGTAACTTAATTGGCTTAACAAGCTAATGAGCGCTGATAGCACTTAACAAGCAATAATGGGCACTGATTAGAACTTAGGTGCAAAACTTGCTAAGTGCATTCTGTAACATTGTGCGCCGAACTTCTAATGCACGGAGGCAAAAATGGGCGTGGTTATGGGTTTGGGAAATGGGTGTTCTAAAATTTAGATGCCTAGTTATACTATCAGGCTTATTTTTGAAAGAGAAGGGCGCCCATCTTCCAACACAAATGGGGAGATGGGCGTCCTTCTCTCAGGGTCGCCCAAAGCGACATAATCAAAATCCAATTTTGGGCACTCTCAACTGCTTTCCGTTGCAGGGACGACCAAAGTTCATGGGGGCGTGGCGGTAGCGTAGCGAAGACGGGACTGCGGCGTGTGTAAGAGATGGTCCCTGACGAGCACTTGGCCGACTTTACTTGGACCATTTTTTCTCGCGACCAAGCCTCAAAAAGGTGCCTGAACTGACCAGATGACCACCGGAGGGAATTGGCGATGACCTCCCCTTACTCCCCCAGTGGTCACCAACCCCCTCCCACCCTAAAAAAAAAATTACATTTTTTTTGCCAGCCTCTATGCCAGCCTCAAATGTCATACCCAGCTCCATGACAGCAGTTTGCAGGTCCCTGAAGCAGTTTTAGTGGGTGCAGTGCACTTCAGGCAGGCAGACGCAGGCCCATCCCCCCCCCCACCTGTTACACTTGTGGTGGTAAATGTGAGCCCGTCAAAACCCACCAGAAACCCACTGTACCCACATGTAGGTGTCCCCTTCACCCCTTAGGGCTATAGTAGTGGTGTACAGTTGTGGGAAGTGGTTTTTTTTTTGGGGGGGGGGGTTGGGGGGCTCAGCACCCAAGGTAAGGGAGCTATGCACCTGGGAGCAATTTCCGAAGTCCATTGCAGTGCCCCCTAGGGTGCCCGGTTGGTGTCCTGCCATGTGAGGGGGACCAGTGCAGTACAAATGCTGGCTCCTCCCACAACCAAATGGCTTGAATTTGGTCATTTCTGAGATGGGCGTCCTCGGTTTCCATTATCGCCGAAAACCGGGGACGACCATCTCTAAGGACGACTTAAGGATGACCATCTCTAAGGTCGACCTAAATGTTGAGATTTGGGTGTCCCCGACCATATTATTGAAACGAAAGATGGACGGCCATCTTGTTTCAATAATATGGGTTTCCTTGCCCCCTTCACAGAGCCCCAGGAAAACTTGGGTGCCCCGTTCGATTATGCCCCTCCACATGACCCAGTGCACATAAATCTACGCACTGAGACTTACACCAGGTTTTCATTGGCATAAATGGATGCGCGTAGATATCAGTGCTGAAATGTCAACTAAGCATATTCTATAATCAGTGCCTAAATCTAGGTGGTGATTATAGAATACATTTAGTCGGCCCTGATTTCAATGCTGGTTTTTTAGGTATCAAAGAATCTCCTCCAGATTGGGTATATTCCAAAACAGTGCGCATAGGGAGATTTTTACTAAGCAACAGTAAGCCCAATGCGGGCTTACCACTCACTAAACCAGAAGTACCGCTGGGCTACCGCAGCAAGGGTAGTTCCCACCCACGGCGCACACCATTTGTGGTGCTACAAAAATATTTTAATTTTTGTGATGCCGCTGTTTACCCAGCAGTAATCAGGCAGTGCTTCATGCTGCCCGGTTACCGCTGGGTTAGCACAGGAGTACTTACCACCCCCTCAATGGGTGCTCCCCCCTGAAATGGCGACATTGCAAGTGCTTCACTTGCTGCACAGCCATTTCTTTCTTTCTTTCTTTTTTTAAACAGCCTTTTACCCACTGCAGTAAAAGGAGTCCTCAGCATGCGCCAGAAACACTCACTGACATCAGCACATGCCCCCTTTTACTGCAACTTAGTAAAAGGACCCCATGGTTTCTTGGAACTCCCATGACTCGCCCATTCCACGACCCCTTTTCAGCTGTGCACATTAGAATTTGCGTGTACCACGTTATAGAATACGCCTATAAGCTTGTGTGCATAAATTCAAATTAAAGCCAATTAGTACTGCTAATCAGTTGTTAAGTACCAATTATTGCTACTGATTGGCTTGTTAATTAACTTATGGCACCATATAGGAGTGGAGGAGTGGCCTAGTGGTTAGGGTGGTGGACTTTGGTCCTGAGGAACTGAGTTAAATTCCCACTTCAGGCACAGGCAGCTCCTTGTGACTCTGGGCAAGTCACTTAACCCTCCATTGCCCCATGTAAGCCGCATTGAGCCTGCCATGAGTGGGAAAGCGCGGGGTACAAATATAACAAAAATATAAATAAATATAGAATTTGGGGGTTAGTGCCTTTTTTTGGGTGCCCATTTTTGAGTGCTATTTATAGAATCCCCGCTCAGTTGTTTAAAATTGGTTTAACGCATAGTATCCTACAAATGAATGTACAGAAAGTCCATTTCTATATATTAAAAGTTCAGGTATGTATTAACTTGTTTTTATTAAAATGAATGTGTGAAACAAATTTTTTTTAAATCCGAAAACAAACCAAAAATCTATTCCATGTGCATATCCCAACAAATTTACTAACAAGCACAATTCTGTGAAATCTCCAGAGCTTGAAGGCATCATGAGGTGAGGGACCTACTGTGAAGGAAATGAGGAAATTTACCACACTATTTCTCAGTCATATTTGGTAACATTCCTCATAGTAATAAGATGAAATGCTTTAGATCAGCATCTCTAAGGGAAAGAAACGTGTTTGGGGCTTTTTTTAATGGTGAATTCTCTATCACTTTTATTCCTATACACATTGGGCTATGTGAATTGTCATTCCAAAAGACCTGGATTTCCATGTAACTAAAATATGCCCATTAATCTGGGGTGGCTTTTCCTAAGGTGCGCTCACGTTTTTAGGGCGTGCTAAAATTGTGGGCACGCTAAACATTAGAGATGCCAATGCATTCCTGTTGGCGTCTCTAACGTTTAGCATGCCCATAATTTTAGTACGTGCTAAAAACGTGAGCGCGCCTTAGTAAGGGCCCTGTTTACTAAGCAGCATTATAGGTGCGTTAACGTTTTTAATGTGCACTAACCATGTACGCATGTTAACTATGTACGTGCCTACAATATCCCTATAGGCGCCTAAATGGTTAGCGCACGTGTTAAGTGTAGGCATGCTAAAAACACTAACGCACCTTAGTAAACAGGGCCCTAAAAGATTACCCTAGTTCTTACACCAAATGCCTGCAGTCCTCCCTCATGAATAGTCAGCATGAATATCCTGAAAACCTAGTCCTGTTGTGAATTTTCCAGGATTTTGATTTGCGAAACATTGACTGAGATTTATATTCCAGTAACCATGCACTCAGATGCCTACAAGGAGATTACTGAATGTCTAAGAGCTTATGAAGCAAATTAAATATGTATTATAACTTTTTAAAACCTATTGTTTGTGGTATTACTTCCATTTGCAGGAAGTACAGCGCTGTACAGCCGATATGAACATCACAGCGGAACATTCCAATCATCCAGATAACAAGCACAAAAACAGATACATCAACATTGTAGCCTGTATGTAAATATGTTTGCACAGTGTCTCTGAAACTCCATTTTCAAAGTACCAGTGTATAGCTAGCAAAGCCAAATCTCTGAGAATGTTTTTAAGCAGAACAAAAATCCAGAGAGCAGTACCTGCTACGCAAGTATGTGAGTGACACTGTTTTCAAAAGAGCATAAACATGACATACAAAAAAACTTGAAAACATTTCATTGCATGTGGATTTTTTTCAATATATCAGGTTATCATAATAATTGAATGGCATTTTTATTCATTTATGGCACGTTGTGCAATGTTTCTTTGAAATGCATTTATGCAAAGGTATATTCTTTATATTTATTTATTGAGATTTATAGTACTAAAAGCCATCAAAAGACAAAAAAGAAACATTTTTTATAATAAAAAGTGTTTTTTTCCATCTTTTTAGCATCCCATAGATCAGGAATTATCTACTCTTTTCTTAGCTGCATGAGCAGTTTTCTAATAGACCTGAAAGGAGGTTAGATAGCAGCCAGAAAAATTTAAGGGGCCCTTATACTAAGCTTCAGTAAAAGGGACAATGCCCTCTGATTAGCGCATGGGTTTCCTCACTCACTGAGACCAGGGGTGTAGTCAGTCCTTGAAGTGGGGGGGGGGGGGGGTCCAGAGCCCAAAGTGAGGGGGCACATTTTGGTCCACCACTCCCCCCTCCCTTCCCCAATGCCATATTCCTTGGCTGGTAGGGGTTCCCAACCCTCACTGGCTGAAGCATTTATCCAGCAATGCTGTCTTTACATGGCCTGCCCTGCTTCCCCTCACATTGCACATGCTCTATTTTAATGAAATTGAGCGTGCACAAAGTGTCATGCCTGCTCAGTTTCACTAAAACTGAACGTGCACGCGATGAGCGGGAAGCGGGGCAGGCAATGTTAGGAGAGCAGCACTGGAGAAATGCTTCATCTTGCAGGGGTTGGGGACCCCTGCTAGCCAAACTAGGGGTTCTAGATCCATTTGGGGGGCCCAGGCCCCTGTGCCCCCCCTCCCCCGGGATCTATGCCACTGGCCGATACCACTTTTAGTGTGGTTGTAAAATGGATGCAATTCCATTTTCTTTTTTCTATTAATGGCCAGGTGCTAATTTCCAAGTTAGCACATGGCCATCATTGCATGAGCCCTTTACAGACACATATTTAATAAGCAGAAAGGACTCATTCACTAAACATGCACTAATTGTTTGGTGTATGGCAATGTAGCTCTGCTAAGCGATTAGCGCTGGACACACCTACTTGTGCCCCTAAACACTCCAGAGAATCCTGTACTACCACAGGGCACCTGAGCATGCCCCTCTGTAGTGCATTTTGATAGGTAGAAGTGTTTACCATCGCTTAGTAAAAGGACCCCTAAATGATGTCACACACAACTTACTTTCATTTTCTGTTGGTGAAAAGCAACTCACACGAATAGTACTAGATTCTATATATCATGCCTAAACCTTTGGCGCCAAAATGAAATTCACTTCTAGAAAGTACACCTTAATTTAGATGTACTTTATAGAATAAACCTAAATTTCCATGCAGTTTATAGAATGCACTGATCCACACGACTAAATTTAGTCGCATGAAATTATGCCAAGTAAAACCTGCTGTAAATCCCGACTCCTCAATTAGACGCAGAGCAGGTGTATTCTAAAACAATGCACATAGATTTTAGAAACACCCATAAAGTGCCCTTTCCACGCCCATAACCACGCTCACTTTTCAAATATGCAACTTATAATTTACGTGTACCGCATTGCAGAATATGCTTAGCAAGTATTGCGCATAAATTCTTATTAATGCCAATTTGTGCTGATAATTGGTTGTTAACATTCAATTATCAGTGCATATTAACCAATTAGCTTATGCGCATTGTTATGGAATACACTTCGATTTCTGCGTGGAAATCTCAGTGTGATATATAGAATCCCGGGGATAGAGCCTCACGGAGCCTTTTACTAAGGTGCACCAAAAAGTGGCCTGCGCTGGTGTAGATGCATGTATTGGACGCACGCAGGTCCATTTTTCAGCGCGCCTGCAAAAAAAGTCTTTTGGGGGGGCTGAAAATAGACATGCAGGAAAATAAAAATTGATGTGTGTCCATTTTGGGCCTTATATCTTACCACCACCCATTGAATTAGCAGTAAGGTCTCATGCTTTAACTGAATGGTAGTCATCAGTGCTCGTACAATGGCGATTACTGCCCGGTTAGCACTGTGTGCCAGAAAATAAAATATATTTTCCGGCGCACATAATGGTTGTGCATAAAAAATGAAATTACTGCCTGGGCCACATGGTAGCCTGGCAGTAGTTCCAAATTGGCAAGCATTGGGTGCTCGTAGGCGCCTATGAGGCTTAGTAAAAGGGTCCCTCACTTTGTTATGAACTTTCTGTCAACTGAGTTAAAATAGTGCTTTAGCAAAGTCAGTTCAAAAATGGAACAACAGAATATCTAATATGCATAAAGAGCAATTCTAGAACTGGGCACCCCCATATTTAAACGTCAGAAATCAAATTGGTCAAATCAGTACAAGACGCTATCAAATTAAAATATGGAGGAAAAAGACCTCAGAGACTGCACAGACAACCATTAATATTAGGCTGAGATTTTAACAGTCCAAGCCTCACTCATCGGTATAGCCCCCATTTAAACCCCTGTCGACCGATGTTCACATAGGACAGAGAAATAAATTGGTGTGTGCCAATTAAGTTACACGTGTTGTTACAGAATACACTTGAATTTCAGCACGGAACACTAGCAGGGGCATTTTCGAAAGAGAAGGGCGCCCATCTTCCGACACAAATCGGGAGATGGGAGTCCTTCTCTCAGGGTCGCCCAAATCAGCATAATCGAAAGCCGATTTTGGGCACCATCAACTGCTTCCCGTCGCGGGGATGACCAAAGTTCACGGGGGCGTGTCGGCACCATAGCGAAGGCGGGACTGGGGCATGATTAACAGATGGGCATCCTCAGCCAATAATGGAAAAAAGAAGGGTGTCCCGGATGAGCATTTAGGCGACTTTACTTGATCCATTTTTTTTCACGACCAGTCCTCAAAAAGGTGCCCAAACTGACCAGATGACCACCGGAGGGAATTGGGGATGACCTTCCCTTACTCCCCCAGTGGTCACCGACCCCCTTCCACCCTAAAAATAAAAAATTTAAATGTTTTTTTGCCAGCCTCAAATGTCATACCCAGCTCCATCACAGCAGTATGCAGGTCCCTGGAGCAGTTTTAGTGGGTACAGTGCACTTCAGGCAGGCGGACCCAGGCCCATCCCCCCCTACCTGTTACGCTTGTGCTGGTAAATGTGAGCCCTTCAAAACCCACCCGAAACCCACTGTACCCACATGTAGGTGCCCCCCTTCACCCCTTAGGGCTATGGTAGTGGTGTACAGTTGTGGGGAGTGGGTTTTGGGGGCTCAGCACTGAAGGTAAGGGAGCTATGCACCTGGGAGCAATTTGTGAAGTCCACTGCATTGCCCCCTAGGGTGCCCAGTTGGTGTCTTGGCATGTGAGGGGGACCAGTGCATTACGAATCCTGGTGCCTCCCATGACCAAATGAGTTGAATTTGGTCATTTTTGAGATGGGCGTCCTCTGTTTCCATTATCGCCAAAAACCGGGGACAACCATCTCAACATTTAGGTTGACTATCTCTAAGGTCGACCTAAATGTTGAGATTTGGGCGTCCCCGACCATATTATCGAAATGAAAGATGGACGCCCATCTTGTTTCGATAATACGGGTTTCCCCGCCCCTTAGCCGGGATGTCCTTAGAGATGGGCGCCCTTAGAGATGGTTGTCCCCGTTCGATTATGCCCCTCCACGCGCGTTATATTGATTCCAGCAGATAATCTTTATTCCTGCTGTGAAGAATAGAAAAGTTTTTCTGCATAGCCCGTTTATTCTAATCAGATCATGTCTTTTCTTTTTTCTATAAACTGTAGATGATCACAGTAGAGTGAAACTACGGCCTTTACCAGGAAAGGATTCAAAGCACAGTGACTACATTAATGCCAATTATGTTGATGTATGTATGTCTGTCTTTTTTTCCACCTACTTAGTCTTTTGCATGATAAGTGTAATAATGGAACACAAGCCAAGTCTGCTCGGGCACATTTATTGATTGATTAGGATTTATTTACCGCCTCTTTGAAGAAATTTACCCAAGGTGGTGTACAGCATGAATAAACCGAGCATAGGCAATTACAGCAGTAAACGTATTCAAATAACAATACTGCATCCATGAGCTCCGCCTACTTTCTAGAGATTGTATATCTGCAGTCAAAACCTTGACTTGCAAGTTTTCTCCTTTCTCATTGAGGTTCAAGCAAAATTATTTTATGTTCAAGGGACAGGAGATTTTGTTAATTGATTATAGTGGTAGTGAGGGGGGGGTGGGGGTTGTGCAATGGAGAAAATATTAAATTCAATGTTCCAGAACTCATTTTTTTAATGTTCTACATGGAACTTGCGTATGTTTTCATGAGTGTTCTTAAGAGAAGGCTTTATGTTCGCTATATTCTTTCTAGATTTTAACACCTCTTTATCAAACCAAGGCACCAGTTTTCCAAAATCGAGTTCTTGAGATTATATAAGCCACTTCGCAGGATGGCCATGTGTTCTCAAGAATTTGTGTTCAGTATCACCCTTGGGTAGTTCTTATGTTGCTTCAAATGTGGGCTTGTTTTCAAGACCATTACGACATAGGCCTCCTAAATTTGTACCTGATAAATTATCCACATGCCCGCTTTAAATTATGAATATGTTTTCCATGATTTTTTAAACTTTTCTATTTATATTCTGTCTTTCAAGGGTTACAACAAAGCAAAGGCCTATATTGCCACCCAAGGACCCTTAAAGTCTACATTTGAAGACTTTTGGAGAATGATTTGGGAGCAAAATACTGGAGTCATTATCATGATCACAAACCTGGTGGAAAAAGGAAGAGTAAGTGTTTTTCAGAATTCCTACCGCAGTGGGGGCACTTGACACCCAGAGTACTCAAAGGCAAAGGGCACATGTGCTTTCCCTTTTGGAAACTTCCAGAAACGAGTTCCTTGAGAGATTTACAGCTGCTTTTTACCTGTCAACATTTTTTCTCTTCTAAACACCATGAGCAGTTTTTAAAATGCAAAACCATGCACTCCATAGCATTCCACATCTTGATCCCACCCACCAATACAAGTTTGCACATTATGGAACAACCCACAGGGAAGGTAGGCAATTTACACAGACAATTTATATGGGTAAAGAGCCATTTACCCTCACAAGGATTCCCTCAGGTTTTTATGTACTGATTTTTACTCAGAAGAAAATAATTTGAGAAAATTTGATTTCCAGAAACATGGTTTGACAACTTGACATGAGCAAAACATGATCTGTTAAGCTGTATTTGCTATGTAACAAAAATTTCCAATGAAATTTGACTTTCGCTTGTATTTGTTCCAGTGCTTTTGAAGGCAGGGCTGTTCTAATATCTGAGAATAGCTAATGATTTTTTTTGCCATTTTCTTTCACTGTTTAATTCTCCAATCCAGACAGAATGCTACTACTACTAATCATTTCTGCAGCGCTGTACATATTATATGCAGGTACTTTCTCTGTCCCTAGAGGGCTCACAATCTAACATCATTGATTTCCTCTTCATCAGTCTGACAGGACAGCCATCTTTCCTTCTTCCCTGTGTGTGCACATTGAATCTACAATGTACCTGGATCCTGATGGCTCTCTTATGCAGCAGATTCAAACATAAATCAGCCTAATAAACCTTTGAAACGACATTTTTGAACAGGTTGCAAAAAGACTGGGTTGAGAGGGCAAGAAGGAATCTATTTTATAAAGAAATATGTGTTTAAGAGTCTTTGTAAAATATTAGGAGCCGATTAAAGCTCCAGACAATTATGTCTACTCTCGTGCAGATGTAGATAGTATTTATTTATTGGGACTTATTAACCGCCTTTATGAAGAGATTCAACCAAAGCAGTATACAGCAGGTATAGTTTAACATAAAATTTACAATTTTGTTAACAGCGCAACAGTAGTAAAATAACCAAGAATAAACATAAATAGAGTAAGTGAAGTAAACTTGAAAACAGCAAATTGAAACCTAATAATAGAACTACTGTGAAACAGTATCAAAAATATAAACATTTAACAGCACTGGAATTCAAGTATTAGCATGTAAAGTACCTGCATAAATTCTGACTTCACACATGCTCCACTCAAACTCTGCCTGAGAGCACATGTTAAACGTGGATTGCGTAAAAGTACATGCCTTTCTGTTACCACGCATACTTTTATATATGGGGTAATTTTTTATAAAAGTCCTTATGCTTATGAAAAATGTGATAAAATAACATTCTTAACCATCGCCCATGTTGATAATTTCTTCTCTTCATCTAGATAGCACGTTATGGAATGACCGCCCATAATGGGTGAAAATGCCTGTGCACTGGCTGTTGGGAAATGTATAACTCTGAAAGTTGACCCCTACCTTTATCGTGTCTTAAAATCAATACTTTAAGTGTGAAGCACTGCGTACGTCCGGTAGCGCTATAGAAATGATAAGTAGTAGTAGTAATGTACCCATGTGTTTTGCAAATAACCTGCAGTACAAATAATGAAAAATAAAGAGCCAATGAACTTTTCTGTTCCCTAATAATCAGTGTGCTATGCCAACTTTTGTTATCTTTACAGAGGAAATGCGATCAGTACTGGCCCACAGAGAACAGTGAAGAATATGGAAATATTATTGTAACGTTGAAGAGCACAAAAGTGCACGCCTGCTATACTGTTCGCCGTTTCACAGTTAGGAACACCAAAACGAAAAAGGTACAAGGGAAACTGTTGCTTGAAAATGAAGGCACTCTCACTTGGGAAAATATTTAGAAATTAGTGGTCATTGTACTATAAGGTGGAAGACCCTGGGCAAGTCACTTAACCCTCCATTTTCCCCAGGTACAAATAAGTACCTGTATATACTATGTAAACTGCTTTGAATGTAGTTGCAAAAACCACAGAAAGGCAGTATATCAAGTCCCATTTCCCTTTCCCTATTTGAGATTCTACATGTAATGTTTCTAGTGGAGGAGTAGCCTAGTGGTTAGTGTAGTGGACTTTGATCCTGGGGAACTGGGCTCAATTCCCACTGCAGCTCCTTGTGACTCTGGGCAAGTCACTTAACCCTCCATTGCCCCAGGTACAAATAAGTAAACTAAATACCACATTACTCAGGTGCATCAAAACAACTTTCACAATACCTTACCTAGCACCTTACATCTAAATCATACACCTTCAACCAATTATTGAATGTATCTAAGATAATGTAATGACTGCATCATAACAACACTCTGTAAGCCACATTGAGCCTGCAAAAAGGTGGGATAATGTGGGGTACAAATGCAATAAATAATAATAATAATAATTTTCCTATGTAAACCGCTTTAAATGTAGTTGCAAAAAACCCCTTTCCCTCTGACCTAAAATGAACCATTAAAAGACTAGAGTCCTAGACTTCAAGATACATAATAGTGTTGAGAAGGCTCTGTTAGGAATCCCAGAGTTGAAATCTATGGAGAACATTTGAACAATGAAAAAAAGCACCAAGGCCATCAAGTATGGGATAATCAAAAATCCTTTATTAATAGACCCAACACAGGCTGCGTTTTGGCATGGATATGCCGCTACACCACAAACCAGAGTCCTCACATTGCACTGTATTCTGTATAGCTTTGGTTATTCACCGTAGTGAGCTTTGGAATTATATTCTTACTGTTGGAATATTATTTGAAGAGTCCAATTTATTCGACCCCTAATGGCAGGCATACCCATGCTGAAACACAGCCCGTGTCAGGTCTATTAATAAAGAGGATTTTGATTGTCCCATCTTGATGGCCCTTGGTGCTTTTTTTCTTCGTTCCTGTGTGTATCCTTCAACCCTCTCTTATGCTGCTTGAACATTTGAACAAAAAAATGGAGCATTGAAAAGACAAAAAATATTCTTTGAAGGGGAATTACAGAACGATAAAAGGAGAAACACGCCAGGATTCATTGAAGCAGTCAATTAAGAGTGCTAAACTCAACACAAATGACTCCTCCCTAGCACCCACACAGCTGGTGCCTTTGGCCGATGTGACTGTCTATGAAGAAGTAGAAATGGGAAAGAGCAAAGATGGTAGGATTCCAAAAAAATAACCAGAGTCAGACTAATTGAGCAAACATGGAAATAAGGAAAGTAGTTAGAAAAGTGGAAGCCCAAAGGGAAGAGAACATTGCAATCAATAAAAGGATGCGGAGATGTACTGCTATGAATTTACAGCCTGTCTCACTGACACAGACTATTCAATAGTTACTGTGGATTCTTTTGGAGTCATATTATTTATTTATTTATTTTGTTACATTTCTATCCCACATTTTCCCATAGTACCGTAAGGCATTCGCCAATTCCGGTATGAACAAAATACAGTAATGTTTTGGTAGAGTTCCTGTGTAACAGACATATTAGGGAATTGTAGACAGGAAGAGTTCTTATATATCCGTTACGAGTTTTGGTTTAATTGTTGACTATAGAACAGCGCTATATCTTCACATGGGGTACGGTGGCCCCTAGGGATCTTAATTTGGAAGTGGAATGGGCCTAACCCTTTAACAAGTGTTCTGGGTAGGGATGGTTTCCGGAGGTATTTAACCCCCGGAACAGGAACCCTCATTTGTGAAGTTGTTGGGTAGATCATTGGATTGCTCGTTAGGGTGCCCAGATGGTAAGCAGCCAGTATGCATTTATATTTATTTACATTTATGATACAAGTTTATTGTTAGTAAATGTTGTGGTGACATTGAGATGATTTGGTACAGATTTGTATTGTTGAATTGTTACAGGATGTGTACAATAGTTCCTCCTGATGAAGAAAATCACAAAATGCGGTCTCGCATAGGGGAACTAGAGGAACTAAGGTGGAATTGAAGTTTGGTCATTGGTGTGACCTTATTTACAGTTTTTCATGCAAGCCTTCCTCATGCCACGCAGCGGATTCACATTAAGAGTCAAAACATAATGCCCTGGTGATGTCGTTACAACTAAAGGTTGAATATACACAGGACATTCTTCACTGCTATAACGGATGCACCTAAGTGCTTGGAAACAACTGGGATATTGATTTGGATTTTCGTATTTGGGATTACAAAAGGCGTATGGACATACAACAGCAGTCCGTGTTAACCATTTGTGATAGAGGTAGACTCTAATGCAAGCAGGAAAGAATTTTCCCATATTTTAAAGGATATATCAGAATTGAATATATCCTAAACAGCAAGTATTGTAGTTTAAATCTCTTTTATTGACTGAAAGATCAATACAAACAAGCATAAAACTTCAACATGAACATTGTTCAAGTACAAGAATATCATCCAGCATTCCACAGTCAATGAAGTTTTCCTTTTATCCCCAAACCTCCCATCCCTAATCCCTGTACTTTAAATCTGTTTATTAAAGTATTCCATTTATGAAGAGTAGTCAACAGCATAACATAGGAGAACGTAATACATATAACGTATTGCATTACCGAATAATATCTCAAAGGCCGTTGTTCCTTATAGCCCGACTTCGAGAACAGCAAGTATTGTAACAATTGTGGTGATGAATACATGAGTGTGGTTTGACTTAAGTGGGTGAAGCTGTGAATGACATTAGAAAGTGTGTTGCATGAAAACTGCGGGTTATGTGAATGTATATGTATAAGTGGAACTAATAAATGTATCAGTGTTTGTTTGTATCTAGTACTGGAGTACTTTGTAATTAGCAGTTAAAATTTAATGCCAAGAAATGTAGAGTGATGCACTTGGAGTGCAGAAACCCAAAAGAGAGATACCGGATAGGAGGGAAGAGATTAGTAAGCTCGAGAGACCTTGGGGTGTTGGTGTTGAAGGATCTGAAGGTGAAGAAACAATGCGATAAGGCAACGGCCGTGGCCAGAAGGATGCTAGGCTGCGTAGAGAGGGGCATAACCAGCAGAAGAAAGGAGGTGTTGATGCCCCTCTACAAGTCGTTGGTGAGGCCCCACTTGGAGTATTGCGTTCAGTTTTGGAGGCCATATCTTGCTAAAGATGTAAAAAGACTGGAAGCGGTGCAAAGAAAAGCTACGAAAATGGTATGGGATTTGCGTTGCAAACCATACGAGGAAAGACTTGCTGACCTGAACATGTATACCTTGGAGGAAAGGAGAAACAGGGGTGATATGATACAGATGTTCAAATATTTGAAAGGTATTAATCCGCAAACAAACCTTTTCCGGACACGGGAAGGTGGTAGAACTAGAGGACATGAATTGAGATTGAAGAGGGGCAGACTCAGGACTAATGTCAGGAAGTATTTTTTCACAGAGAGGGTGGTGGATATGTGGAATGCCCTCCCGCGGGAGGTGGTGGAGATAAAAACGGTAATGGAATTCAAACATGCGTGGGGTAAACACAAAGGAATCCTGTTTAGAAAGAATGGTTCTGTGGAATCTTAGCGGAGATTGGATGGCGACGCTGGTAATTGGAAACAAAACGGGAGCTGGGCAGACTTCTATGGTCTACGCCCTGATCGTGACTGAATAGATAGGGATGGGCTGGAGTGTAAATTTTAAGGGGCTTTGATGTTAGCTTCAGAACTTAGTACAAGAACAGTACTGGGCAGACTTCTATGGTCTGTGCCCTGAGAAAGGCAAGGACAAATCAAACTCGGGTATACATATAAACTATCACATACCAGATAAAATGAGTTTATCTTGTTGGGCAGACTGGATGGACCGTACAGGTCTTTATCAGCCGTCATTTACTATGTTACTATCAGCCTTATTTTCGACCTAAATGTTGAGATTTGGGCGTCCGCGAACGTATTATCGAAATGAAAGATGGCCGCCCATCTTGTTTCGATAATACGGGTTTCCCCGCCCCTTCACGGGGGCCGTCCTGCGAGGATGGCCCCAGGAAAACTTGGGCGCCCTGTCCAATTATGCCCCTCTATGTAAAACAAAAAGAATAAAAAGCGAAACCTTTTTTGTTGGACTAACTGAATATATTTTTGACTAACGTTGGGCAACTAAAGTCCCCTTCTTCAGGTCAGGACAAAATGAGCAAAGATTATATAAGTGAATCATAGAATCATCCCATTGAAGGGGAAAAGGGGGAGGGTGGAATATTCAAAACTGTGATGGGTTTCAATAAATAACAGGACAAATCGGATGGGCCATTGGGTCTTTTTTTCCCCTCATTTATATTATTTATTTCAAAAATTTATATCTGTCTTTAACATCAAAGTGGGTTACAAAAGAAACATATATAATATCAAAACATGCACAGAATACCCATTATCAAAATAAAATAAAATAGGGAGAACTGCTAAAGAAATAGACTCGTCCTTATGCAATAAATGCTTTTACAAAATAAAAAGTTATTAAAAATTTCTTAAACTGTCGATAGTCAGTGCAAAGTCTCAGGTAACCTGGAAGATCGCTTCACAGATTCCCCCCAACTACTGAAAAAGTGTGATTCTGCGTTTCTGAAAAATGACAAACAGGCACAAATAGTTGCTTCTTCGATATAGAACGAAGATCTCACTGTGGTTCGTACATAATCAAAGAATCTATAAAATATTGTTTAGTAAGACCATATATACGTTGGTGAATCAATGTCAATATTTTATACTGCTTAGTATACATACAGGAAACAAGTCTCTAAGTAAGCAAAGAGAATAATTTCTCAGGAGGAAAAAGCCTCAAGAAGCACCTTTTCCACTGACAAGGCAGAAAGAGGGCTAGGACTTCTTCATCATGGGCAAAAAACCTCCTGATGTAAATCACTTGCCTTTTTATCATAAATGGAACTTAACATAAAGAGACACGCAAATCTTCCTCTATGTTAATCTTTTATGAAAGGTACTTAGCTTAAGGAAGCGTGTCTTACTTCAGTGTTCCTCCGTGTTTCTGACTGTACATGAAATTTCACTGGCGACCGATGTAGACATTTTAAGGTAGGAGAAATATGCTCAAATCTCTTTATTCCTCTGAGTAACTGAGCTGCTACATCTACTATGTTCTGTTTCAATGCAATGTGCCATCTTATATTGATTTTAAAGTAGTTGAAAACCATGTCCAGGGAAGGCAATAGCATGGCTTGTACTCTCATCCAGATTCTGAAAGCTATGGAAATTGACAATAGTTTCTTACTTCTGAAAAATATTCAGTGGACAGACTGTAAAAAGCTATAAACTGATTAAATAAATAGGACTAAATTCTATAAATAGCATCTAAAACATAGGCGCTGAAAAAAATAGTGCTAAGCAGTATTCTATAATCGGCGGTTAAAGTTCGGCACTGTTTATAGAATAGCACTTACCACCGGAAACTGCGACTACATTTAGGCGCAACCATTTGCACCAACGAAACCTTGGAGTAAATCTCCGCACCTAAATTGGGTGTAGATCCCTTTTATGTAAATAAAGGGGGGGATGAGACTTGATATACCGCCTTTCTGAGCTTTTTGCAACTACATTCAAAGTGGTTTACATATGTTCAGGTACTTATTTTGTACCAGGGGCAATGGAGGGTTAAGTGACTTGCCCAGAGTCACAAGGAGCTGCAGTGGAAATCGAACTCAGTTCCCCAGGATCAAAGTCCACTGCAGTAACCACTAGGCTACTCCTCCACTAGCAACATTCCATGTAGAAGCCTGCCCTTTCAGATCAGCAATGCGGCTGCGCAGGCTTCTGTTTCTGTGAGTCTGACGTCCTGCGTCAGACTCACAGAAACTGAAGCCTGCGCAGCAGCATTGCTGATCTTCAAGGGCAGGCTTCTACATGGAGTGTTGCTAGTGGAATAGCAACATTCCATGTAGAATCTCAAATAGTAGCAATAGAATCTCAAATAGTAGCAACAGAATCTCAATAGTAGCAACATTCCATTTATAATCTCCAATAGTAGCAACATTCCATGTAGAATCTCAATTAGGGAAAGGGAAATGGGACTTGATATACAGCCTTTCTGAGGTTTTTGCAACTACATTCAAAACGGTTTACATATATTCAGGTACTTATTTTGTACCAGGGGCAATGGAGGGTTAAGTGACTTGCCCAGAGTCACAAGGAGCTGCAGTGGGAATCGAATTCAGTTCCCCAGGATCAAAGTCCACTGCACTAACCACTAGGCTACTCCTACTAGGAGCCCCCCCCCCCCAATCCGCCCACACCCCGCCCGTGGCTGTGCCCCCTTTTTGGACCCACATGTAAATTTTACATGCATAATTTTAATTCCAATTAGCATTCCAATTAGCTTGTTATGATCTCAATTATCAGCGCTAATTGGTTTGAATTTAATTAAATTATGCACACAAATGTTAGCACTTTTTATAGAATTCAGGGAATATGGTAATGTGATATAATTAGCATCATGCATTAATGTTTGAGGAAAATGTGGTATTTAGTTTAGTTTAAAGTGTGTTAATTTATGTAGTCTTACGTTCTATGATTTTACTTCTGTGTATGTACTGTAGATTTATGTTATATGACTGTAAATGTACATATCCAGATTCTATATAGTGAGAGTTCAGATGCGCATGCAAATCTAGTTGTATTCTGGATTTGCGCACACAACTTAATTACTTAATAAGCCAGTCAGCACCGATAATTTCCTCTTAAGCAATTATTGACACTAATTGATATTAGAATTTACATGCAGAACTGTCTAAGCATATTCTATAATGTGATGCGTGTAAATTCTAAATCACATAGTTGAAAAAGGGATATGGCTTTAAGCATGGAATGGGCAGGTCGTAGGTGTTTCTAAAATCTATGCACATTATAGAATACACGTGGTCTGTACCTAATGTAGGTGTCAGCATTTATACCAAGTTTTATTTGGCGTAACTACCCATGACCAAATTTAGTTGCCTGAATGGATGCTCGGCGTATTCTGTAATCCACGTGGAAATTTAGGTATATTAAATAAAGTATGCCTAAATTTAGGCATACTTTATAGAATACGCCTAGGCGTATTTTTTTCAGCGCCAATTTTTCAGGCACCATATATAGAATCTAGTCTACAATGTATAATCTGCATAGGTCTAGGTAGGCTATAAGTCCATAAACTAAACTAAACTACTGTGTAAAAAATATCAGACCTGATGCTTGTGAACTGTATGATAGTTCAAGCAGTTTAAAACTACAAATCACTGAGAATTCTAGACTGTGCCTCTCGTTTATTTCTGCTCTTGTTTCATTTAGGGGCAGAAAGGAAATCCGAAAGGGCGTCAGAATGAAAGGACAGTGATTCAGTATCACTACACACAGTGGCCCGATATGGGTGTGCCAGAGTATGCCTTGCCAGTACTGACCTTTGTAAGGAGGTCATCAGCGACCAGAATGCCAGATATGGGACCGGTAGTTATCCACTGCAGGTAGGGCAGTTCTGTAACTGGGTGTCTCCATTTAGGTTCCTCAAAGATGCACAATAGGAGCCTATTCTACAGTGGAATCTGAGCGTCAAGTTTCCATTCTAGAATATTAGCTTAACTCTAGTGTTCTATTCTAGAATTTATGCCTAACATTTACATGTCTGCGGTTACACCAGCCATAGACCTGGCCTAGGTGTGGGCGGGGATGCACGTCACTGAAAGTTATGCAGGTATGTCACTTGAAGTTATGCAGGTATTTGCAGAATAGCGCTTAGGTGCCCTGTTAGCACTTACGCAAGTAAGTGCTGGTATTCTAGACATTTACATGTACTAAGGACAGATAAATGCATGCATCTAGATTATAGAATTGCCCTTAATATGGACTTCTTCACAGTTGTTTATGCACACAAGATGGATAGAATCACTACTAAGAGATTTTTTTTTTATGATTTTGTATCCTGGCTTAAAAGAAGGTAGTGTGTTATCTAAACAATTGGTTTTACAAGCATACATTTCTCTTTCAAAACAAGATATTCTTCTTCCATAAGCCCTGTTATTTCAATTTGTTCATTCTGCACTTTTGCAGTAATGCATTTTCCTCCTGCTCCTTTGACTGTACATATTAGACTGAGAATGGAAAGGTGAGGTTAAGGTTGGAAGGGAGGGGGAATATATTTGGTAACTCCAGCCAGTTATAGAAAATGTTTGGTCTGGTGAAACACATGATTGCTACAACTTCCAGTGGAGAAAGGAGTAACATTTCTTAAATTCTATGGTGATGGCTTAATTTACACGCCCTGGATATCTCTGTGTCATGTTTTCCTCTCCTTTGTGCTTGTGAGTTAAGCCTGAACCAAGCCTGTCTGGCTACAGCACCTTGAGGAGTCATTTGCAGTGATGAAGAGTTCCACCTACTTTTTCTTCTATCCACCTCTCATTTGTATAGCCCAACCACTGCAGTGAGAATCTCAGGGCCAGATTTAGGATTTTGGCAGCCATGCAGAAGACCAGACAGATCTTACAGGAGGGGGACAGAGGTCCCCCAAGACTGGAGAGCTGGAAGAGAAGCAGAGGAAGGCCATAGTGGCATGCCTTTGAAAACAACGCAAGCCTTAAAATAAGCAAGAGGAGACCCCACTTTAACCTGGGTGTTTAGCATTTCAAAATTTGGCACCTTAATCTAGGATTCTACTGGATCTTTGTAGTTGTGATCCCTAAAGACAATCACTTGGTGTTGCCTTTGAGAAAATTGAAGGGCTCTCTTTTTTCCCCAGGAGCAACAAATGCTGTTTCTGTATCCTTTCAAGCCCTAGTGATGCTGATGATCAGAAACATTGGGTGGAAATCAAATCCTCAGCATGGCAACACACAGCCATACCAACCTAAATGTCCCCCTCATTCCCCTTTTATGACCTGCTATTTTGGAAAGATTCAGTCCACAGCTGGAAGCTGCTTGCCAGTTGCTTACCATCGCAGGCAGAATATCAACCCCATTAGTTTTATTTCCATGTTTTGTTTTTATTCTTTGAATGTAATCAGCCAGGGGCCTTTTGTGGATTAAGCAAAATATAATTTCCAAAATTACAGTATTCCTGTCCTCAAATAGATATTTATGTAATCCTTAAAAAGAAAAATCCATTTCTTTAGAAGTAACAGAGTAAAATTTGGGTCAGCGAAGTGGTCAGACTGTGCTTTTCTGTCTCTTCTAGTGCTGGTGTCGGAAGAACTGGTACCTACATTGTCATAGACAGCATGCTGCAACAGATACAGGACAAAAGCACAGTCAATGCCCTGGGTTTTCTGAAACACATCAGGACACAGCGCAACTACCTCGTCCAGACAGAGGTGAGTTTTCTAAAGGAGGCGAGATCTTTATTGTGATACATGCACTCCCCAAAAATTCTGGGTTTTTTTTCCCTTCTTATTCTGCTTTGGATATTGGACTTCAGCTGTCTTTCGGATCTTTGGCGTGCATAAATGTATAAAACGGGATGATTTTAATAATATTCACGGTGGGGTCCTTTTACTAAGCAGCGCTAAAAAGTGGCCTGCAACAGCCCCAATGTGGATCTTTCCCGTACACTAATGCCACTTTTACCACTGTCGGAAAATGGACGATTTGGCCACTTCTGCAATCATGGCCACACGCTAATTTTCCCAGTAGCGAGCGAGCACTTACCGACACTTATCTTGTAGGTGGAAAGGTCTCATGCATTAAATCTGCTCATCAATTAGGGCTCCTTTTACTAAGCGGCGGTAAGCCCAACGCGGCACTTCCCACCCCTAGTACACGCTGCCCGGTTACCGCCGGGTTAGCGTGGGAGCCCTTACTGCCACCTCATTGGGTGACAGTAAGGGCTTCCCCCCGAAATGGCAGCAAGTGCTGGGTGCATGTAACTATATAAGCTACGAAATTATACAGCCAGCCAACATACAGCAGGTGGATCAGGGGTGGACTGGCCCAGGGCAGTGTGGAGCCCAGTACTTCTGTCCCATGTGCCCAGGGATTTTTTTGTGATGGTACCCTTTTTACCTGCTCCCCGTCAATGAAATCTGAGCAGGGGGAGCCATAGATGTCGCGGCAGCTCCTCCCAGTTTACCTTTCAACTTACAGCAGCAGCATTTCAGAGAAAGTTGCCTGTTCCAGCCCCGGGTCTCCAGGCAACAGGAAGTTACATCACAGGGGGGCGGCAGAGAGGAGACTCCGGGGCCGGCACAGGCAACTTTCTCTGAAACACTGCTGCTGCTGTGCAAAAGAAACAAGTTGAAAAGTAAACCGGGGGGGGGGAGCTGCAGGATCTCGGGGGGGGGGGGGGGGGGTGAACGTTGGTTCGAGAGAGATTGAGAGGGGGAGGGAGGTTTAAAAGATAGAAAAGGGAAAGATATCTGAGCTAAGCACTGGCAGCTTAAAGGTAAGGGGAGAGGGGGAGGAAACCCAATAATCCTTATTACCTGGGGGCCCAGATCACTGTCAGCATGCCCCTGAGTTGGATATAGTTTCTTTCATTTCATGCAACGGGATGAATGATTTAAAAAAAATGTTCTTTATTCCCTCTTAAAGCAAATGATTTTCATGGCCCTGATTCACTGTTGTTTTCTCTGTCTTTCCTTTTTAGGAGCAGTATGTTTTCATTCATGATGCCTTGTTAGAAGCCATTCTTGGCAAGGAAACAGAAGTATCTGCAAGCCAGTTGCATAATTATGTCAACAGCATCCTCACACCTTCAGTAGGAGGAAAGATGAGATTGGAGAAGCAGTTTAAGGTACAAATTTAATTTTTGCGCAAACGCCATGTGTCAGATTTGAAACTGACTCCAATAATTAGAGGATAATTTACAAACTGATTAGTTGCATGGCTAGTTTGTCATGGGTGAAAATTGTTCCCTTCCCTCCTGTACCTCTTCCCCCATACTTCTCCTCTCCTCCCCTGGTGACTAAAATATGATTGGGCTTTTACAACACACCTACTTTTGGTGACAAAAAAGAGGAGTTTCTGGGAATGGATAGGTCAGTGGAGAGAAACAACAAGTATTTGGGTACTTTGCAGCTATATAGGCTATAGATAATTTCCCCCATGAGGATTGGGAGGGGGGGGGCATTTTTGTGGACTTTGTGCAGGACATAACACATACTTCTTTTAATCACAATCATTTATTTGTAAACGTTTATATACCACTTATTTTGGACAACCTGCAATTCAAAACAGTTGATAAAGTAAGTTTCATAAAATCGAAATTAAATATAGTGACCTTAGAACTGTGACCCCAAATCATAAGCTGCATTAGCTGTTAGTGTGGCAATTATCAGATGCTGGGAATGCCTCCAATGGTTAATGCAGAGACTTTGCAGCTACCGTGTGGTAATTTGGCAAATTAATTCATGGTACATGTAAAATTACTATACTTTAGTGAAAGGTTCCCTAAATCCTTCAGATGAATAGATTTGTGGGTAATATTACTTTTCCAAGCAAGATATCACCTGGCTAGTTGCAGACCAGAGGGCAGATCCAAAGAATCTGAGAAGCACATCACTGCTGCTAATCAGCAACGATCCCACTCACCTCCTGAGCCCCTCCTGTTCCAGCACCCCCCCCCCCCCAGGTCCTGATCTCATCCCCAGTGGATTCATATTGCAGCCCAATCCCATCATCATGTCAGTGATCCCCACTGGCTCCTGCTCAACATGGTTCTGGGTTCAAAATGTACCTCTGACTCTTTAGTGGTATTTTATAATGATTTGTTCTGTCTTATATCTCATAATTTTATGATGTTTGTTTTCTGTAATTGAGTGGTTTTTTTTATTTTTATTTATTTATTAGGATTTATTTACTGCCTTTTTGAAGGAATTCACTCAAGGCGGTGTACAGTAAGAATAAATCAAACATGAGCAATAGACAGTTACAGCAGTAAAAATATTCAAATAACAATACAAAATTTGGCATAGTATACTACTTACAATGTCAACACAATACGTAATAGAACATTTTAATTGACATTGTAGGGTATAAGCAAAGATGGAACTTTATAGCATATTAGTAGAGTAAGTGAAATGAATATGCCAACAGTCCATGAGTGGTAATTTGCATATAAAGGGCTAGATTCTATATATAGTGCCAAAAAAAAATCAGCATCGAAAAAAGCGTTATTCTCTAAGCCGCGTTTAAAGTAAGGCGCAGTTTATAAAATAGCGCTTACGCCTGGGTGTCATGCCTAACTTCAGGCGTGGCCATTTGCACCAACTGAAACATGGTGCAAATGTACACGTCTCCATTAGGCACGTTTCCCCCCCCCCCCCCCCCCTTTATTCTGTAACAATTCACGTAAATGCTAGGAACATCCCCCATTCCTCTCATGCCCCTCCCATTTCCACAGCCCCTTTTTCCGATCACATGTAAAGTCTAATTAAATTTAATGAGTGCCAATAATTGCTTGTTAAAAAGCTAATTATTGATGGTAACTGGCTTGTTATTCAATTAAATTGCACGTGCCCAAATTTCTGTGCATAATTTTTGGTGGCTTGTATAGAATTAGGGGTAAAATGGCAATTTTATGAACTAAGTGCTAATATTTACATGTCAATTGTGTGCGTAAAGGTTTAGAATAGTAGCACATGCACATATAAGTGTATGCATATATACTAGTGGGCCTGAACTATACAGGCATATATACCCAGTTACACTACTATGCTATAGAAGAAATCAGATGCCTACCTGCTTTTATACAACATGCTCCAATCAGGTGCCCTCTGGGCACACAAGTTTCTTGCCATTTAAACCTACCCTCTGTTTTCTGTCCAATAAGCAATTCCTAATCGGATTCTTGTAACTCTTTAGGATTCCAGAATCTTCAGAACTTTTAGTACAAGAATAGTACAGTGCTAGGCAGACTTCTACGGTCTGTGCCCTGAGAATGGCAAGGACAAATCAAAAAAAGTGGGAGAGCGACCAAGGAAGCCAAAGACAGGAAGATGTACATTAATACATCTTTGGCTTCCTTGGTAACTGTCTTATTAATGTACATCTTCCTGTCTTTGGCTTCCTTGGTGAGTCTTCATACTTCAAATAAACTTTCTTATTAATGTGCATCTTCCTGTCTTTGGCTTCCTTGGTCGCTCTCCCACTTTTTTTGTTGTACTGTTGTATCTACCGTGGGGCGTTTGAGTTTTCCGTCTTCTGGCGGATTTCTTCTTACAAGGACAAATCAAACTCAGCTATAAAGTATCACATACCATGTAAAATGAGTTTATCTTGTTGGACAGACTGGCGGAAAGTAAGGTCTTTATCTGTCCTCATTTACTATGTTACTCTCTGGGGTTCTACATGGAATGTTGCTACTAATTGGGATTCCGGAATCTTGTAACTCTTTAGGATTCCAGAATCTTCAGAACTTTTAGTACAAGAATAGTGCTAGGCAGACTTCTCAGTCTGTGCCCTGAGAATGGCAAGGACAAATCAAACTCGGGTATACATATAAAGTATCACATACCATGTAAAATGAGTTTATCTTGTTGGGCAGACTGGATGGATCGTAAGGTCTTTATCTGCTGTCATTTACTATACTATCTAATCCACAGAGAGATATTCCTTCCTATCCCATGACTTTTTAATTTTCTCAAGAGTCTCTCATGAGGAACTTTGTCGAAAGCTTTCTGAAAAATCTAGATACACTACATCAACCGACTCACTTTTATCCACATGTTTATTCACGCCTTCAAAGAAATGAAGCAAATTGGTGAGGCAAGACTTCCCTTGGCTGAACCCATGCTGACATGCGTAACTAGCAGTAAATCTGTAAGCCACATTCATAACTGGGAGCCCCACCCATTTCTCTCCCATGCTCCACTCACATGCATGCCCCCCCCCCCCCCCCCTGCACTTATGTGCTGTAGCACTTACACACACTCTTACACAACATGCTGAGGGCAAGTAAATACTGCAAATGTCACAAGGAGGACACTGAACTTTATCAAGGGGCACACAAAGGGGTCAACATGAAAGAGGTTTATTCAAAAATCACGAAGGGATCATTTTATTAAGCTACAAAAGGCACTAGCACGTGCTTACTGCTCTTTAAAATGGCTTACCATGGGACATGCTCAGACGTCCTGCAGTAAATTCCAAATCTGCGCTTGCTACCTGCACATTGAAAGATATTTTAAAATTTTTGTTGGAGGGGGCACTTATTTATTTATGTTCCAGATTTCTATACTACTTAAAATGAAGTGGTGTACAAAAAACAAAGAAAGTATAAAACACATAAAAACATTTTTTTTAAACATTAAAAAATTAAACATAAGATGCTAGATCTCATAACACCATAAAAAAACTGTCTCAGTCCTTCTTACATAAAGGCTTCAACAAACAAAGAAGTCTTTCAAAGTCATTTAAACTGCAAAGCCTCTGCACATAAATGCAACTGCCCCTTCAGGGAGTCCCATAATAAAATGCCTGCTATAGAGAAAGCTGCAAGTCTTATTCATGATATCTAACATGAACGACTGAATCAAAAGAAAGACGCATCTCTCTGAACCGTCCTGCCTTTCACAAACAGGAAGTTGCATTGGAAGGGGCAGGATGGTTCAGGGAAAGTTCCCTCGCCCCAAGCAGCCAATGAGTGCCGCTGCCTGGGCATAGACGATGTGGAGGTAATTGTAAAGCATGGATGTTGGGGGGGGGGGGGGGGGGAGAGATTTGCAGAGCCAGGAAGGGACGTGAGAGACACCAGACTATGCACAGAGGGCAGGAAGGAGAACGAAGATCAACTATCTGACAGGGAGTGCATATGCAACACATGCATCTTGAATGGATACACTACTGCAGGTAGGGGATGGGCGTTTAGCGATGATATTCAGTGGCACTGCCCGCTTAAGTGGCACGGAATATCAACAGCTGGATAACTCAGCGAGGAGGTGTGATCTAATGCTTAGTGCAGTGGGTTGTGGACCTGGGGAGTCAGGTTTGATTCCTGCTGCTGCCTAACGGTCAGCAGTGCGTTGAAATCCTGGGGAACCAGGTTGAATTCCTTCTACAGCTCCGTGTGACTGTGCAAGTCACTTAGCCCTCCATTGCCCCAGGTACAATATACTACTTAGATTGTGAGCCCATTAGGGACAGTGCCAGTACCTGTAAAGGAATTGTAAACCACTTAGGTCTAGTTGATATATAAATACTGGAAATAAATCAGGCAAGAGCTTCTCCTCCTCAGTTAAACCTAAACCCTTTTGAATATCAACCTAAAATGTAGGTACTACGCATTTTTTTTTGTGGCTACAAAATAGAAAGAAACCTCTGATAAATCGGTCTGGTATGTTTCATAAACCTAATTTATCCTGCCTGTATATTATGGAGCCATTTTATTTTGACTAACAAAATAAAGCAAAAACTCTGTTTTGTTTTATGTTCAGCTGGTCACACAGTGCAACGCAAGATACATGGAATGTTTCAGTGCGCAGAAAGAATGCAACAAGGAGAAGAACAGGAACTCTTCAGTTGTGCCATGTAAGGTTTCAATGCATTTTTCAGTTTGCCCCTGCTTCTGTCACACCTGAATATTGACAATAATTTTGGATTCATATTGCAACCTAATCCAGTCAACATGTCGAAATGCCATACATGGTCAATGATCATACCAGGTTCCACATGCAGGTCACAAACACATCTGAAATTAGGTCTCGGGCAATAAGGGTTGTGGGCCTCTAACCACCTTTCAAAAGTGATTACATGGAGGCTAGGGGAGAGTGGGCTTCTTGCTGCTGTGGACCCTCAGGCACTGCCCTGTTGTTCCAGTAGTTAGTCCACCCCTTTTCAGGACACACCCAGCCACTCAGGTTTCAGGATATCCACAATGAATATGTATGAGATAGATTTGCATGTACTGCATCCATGGTATATAAATCTACCTCATGCATATTCATTGTGGGTATCCTGGCTAGATGTGTCCTGAGGACTTGGTCAGTGTTTCCCCAAGTCAGTCCTGGAGTAACCCTTGCCAGTCAGATTTTTAGGATATCCACAATAAATATGCATGAAAGATATTTGCATATAATGGAGTCAGTGTATACAAATCAAGTTCAAACCGAACAGAGAGGGTAAACAGCATACATAGAAAGTACACAAACAAAAAAAGCAATACTGGGCCTTCAAGACTGAGACAACAGGAGTATTTTTATTAATAAAAATACTCCTGTTGTCTCAGTCTTAAAGGCCCAGTATTGCTTTTTTTTTTTTTAAATCATTTATTTATAATTTTTCATTGTACAAGGGTCACTTGCACATTAATACAATATAAAAAGAAAACAATCCTAACTAGATATATGGATTATATACAATCTTTCTCTTTCTTAGACCACAAAGTGAAGAAAAATAGGGAGAGTGAAATAAGACAAGGAGATCAATTAAACAGAAAAAGAAAACATGGTGTTAACCTGATTATCCCCAGATATTACTCATCTAATACATTATTCCACATTGATCATCTGGTTGACTTCCTCAAGACCAAATACGGCGAATAGTCAACTCATTTCATCGAGAACATACTTATTGTCCAGGTTTTAGTTAGAAATAACCAGTATTGCTTTTTTTGTTTGTGTATATTCAAGTTCATGCATATTCATTGTGGATATCCTGAAAACCTGACTGGCAAGGGGATACTCCTGAACCGACGTGTGAAACGCTGAACTAGGTCAAGGTCGTAAGTGACTCTTCCTGTGGAAAGAAAGTTATGGTAGCATTGCCAGCACTCATTCAAGTGAATTGCAAATAAGCTGAGAAAATGAAGAAAAACACTGGAATGAAAACATTACCCTGCATTTTACAAGCACATGTGAAGCATTAAAGCATACAAATGACTGGAGTTTAGTAAACTGACATTTTCCCACTTATGCCAGCATCTTATCTGCATATTCATGCAGAAAAGGACTTTGCGGTTAGAAGGAAGATTAGTATTTTGCAGTGTTGCACCTGTTGCAATTAGATTAGCAGAGCTGAATGGCTCAGTTGGGACCAAAAATCACATTTATGGGGCCTGGTGTTCTGGTGTGAGCAGCCTTTATTTTTTTTTTAGATCACAGGAATAGTGTGTGTTTTGAAGATTATGTATACTTGGGTGGATAACCAGTGAAAATTGCCTTAATTCTTAATGTAATGAAGTTTCTTCCTCACCCAAGGACTGTGCATCGTTGGCATTCTAATTATACAGGTGTCAGGAAATCAGATAACAATATATTAATTAAATGGAACGATGCAGTGCATCTAGATAAATACACTTCAACATGAAGTGCCTTATGCAAATAAGGTGCATCATAATTAGGAGATACTGTATTTTCTTGTGCATCTGGACATGTGATTGTCCATGTGGGGGTTGTTTTAGATCATTTTAGAAGCAGAGTTTGCTCTCTGAATGTTTGCTTTGTAGTGATTCTAGATACAGGTATCGCAATTTAAGCCTTGCACTAGACTGTACCAACCAATGGTGTGGCTGGGTGTGATGTGTGTGATTTGCAGCGACATTATTTTTGATATACCGCAGAATCGTGTGAAGATACCATTCCTGCAGTGCCGATTCATTTCTGCTTTTTATTTTCTATCGGTAGCTGAACGTGCCAGGGTGGGACTTGCACCATTACCGGGAACAAAAGGAACAGATTACATTAATGCTTCATACATCATGGTGAGAGAGCAATTATTTTAATTCTGTCCTAAAGGAAGGTTAAAAATGTGTTTATGTTGCCAATTTTATTTTCTTTATAAATCTACGAACAAACTGTCATTCAAAGCCGAATGCAATCAAACATATGGTATAAAATAAAACAAACAACCCCAAAAAAGTGTGCTACAAAATTCATTGAGATCTCATCAACACAAGCCTTCACATTTTTCCTAAAGGTTAACAGATTAGATTCAGACTGTAGATCATATGGTAACTTGTTCCACAGCACTGGGGCAATGACCAAAAAATGCTCTAACTCGCCAGCAGGTTTTTTACACCTAACGTAATTTTGTCAAAATCGATAACGAGCAGCATGCTTGACTAGATCATAAATGAACATGAGAACTAGAGCTATAGCATATTGTACTAATCTGACAAATATGAATAATGGGCATTCAGTTTTAACATCACAAATAATAAAAGAAGCAACGTGAAATCAGAGATCAAGGGCCCCTTTTACCAAGCTGCGGCAAAAGGGGGCTGGCGATGGCATCGGCGCATGTTTTAGACACCCGCTAAGACCCCCTCTTACCGCAGCTGGTAAAAGGGAAGTCTTGCTTTCCTATAGAAAATGGCTGGGCGGCAAGTAAAGCACTTGCCACGTGGCCATTTTGGGGGGGGGGGGAGCCCTTACCGCCACCCATTGAGTTGCCAGTAAGGACTCCCACGTTAACCCGGCACTGGCTGATCTCTACTACTACTACTTATCACTTCTGTAGCGCAACAAGGCATATGCAGCGCTGTACACCTATCACGAAAAGACAGTCCCTGCTCAAAGAGTTCACAATCTAAATAAGACAGATAAACGGACTGAACAATTAAGAGGTAAGGGAATTAAAGAGGTGGGGTACAGGGCAATTGAGTAGTGGTTAGCAGTCAAAAGCAGTGTCAAAGAGGTGGGCTTTTAGCCTGGACTTGAAAACGGCCAAATACGGGGTTAGATGTACAGGCTCGGAAAGTCTATTCCAGGCATGAGGTGCAGCGAGATAAAAGGAACGGAGTCTGGAATTGGCAGTAGAGGAGATTACCACCGGGTACACTCCAGCACTACAAAAATAAATAAATAAATTATAGCGCACTAGGGGTGGGAAATACCGCTGGGCTGCTGCTGTAGCCCAGTGATACTTCCTGTATAGCAAGTGGTAAACCCGCGTTGGGCTTACCGCCGCTTCGTAAAAGGATCCCCAAGTGTTTATTTCAGTAGGATTTAGCACAGTAGAGTCCTGGATTGTTTGTATTCAAATTTAAATCACTATTCGACCAGACACAAATAATGTATTCAGGGCAGTATTCAGGGCCCGATCAAATCGAATACATGTATTCAGTACAGCCCTAATAAGAACAAAAGCATTACCATACTGGAACAGACTGAAGGTCCATCAAGCCCAGTATCCTGTTCCCAAGAGTGGCCAATCCAGGTCACAAGTACCTGGCGAGATCCCAAAAGAATAAAAACAAATATTATGCTGCTTATCCCAGGAAAAAGCAGTGGATTTCTCAAGTCCAGCTTAATAATGGTGAATGGGCTTTTCTTATAGGAACGTGTCCAAAACTTTTTTAAACCACCGCATTTCGCTGGTAACAAATTCCAGAGATTAATTACGCACGAGTTAAGAAATATTTTCTCTGATTTGTTTAAATTTACTACTTAGTAGCTTCATTGTATGCCTCCTAGTCCTTGTGTTTTTGGAAAGAATAAGCAAGCAATTCTCATCTACTCGCTCCATTCCACTCGCGCGATAATTCCACTGGAAGCTCTCAGTAACATAGGCTGATTTTGTGTATTTAAATCTTTAAACACCAGCACCAACAGCTTGAAATGGGCCTGTTTGACATCTGGTAGTCCAGTAAAGGGTGAGAGTTGGCTTCAAAGCATATGATTTTTCTTGTGCTATATCAGGTACAGTGTAGGCGCTATACAAACAACTACCTGTGAAAGTGAAAGCTGTCTAGAGAAGAATCCACTAGTCACAGTGTGTCCAGTTGTCTTCCTGTAGTAAGGTGTAATTTTCTTCTATGGTGCCTGTAATATCTCCACTCTCTCTTCCTTAAACAGTTTGGTCTGCTTCTCTCTCTCTCTCTTGCAGGGTTATTACAGGAGCAATGAGTTTATTATAACGCAACATCCTCTGCCACACACTACTAAGGATTTTTGGCGCATGATCTGGGATCACAATGCACAGATCATTGTCATGTTACCCGATAACCAGAGTTTGGTAAGTGCAGCACTCTTCTCTGAAATCTTGGGAAACCTGAGTATTGTTCCTGGGTCAGATTTTCCATTCCCAGGACTGGCCAGAGGTAGGAATGCGTGGGATAAACTCAAAGGAATCCTGTAGGGAAGGCATGGAACCAAAAAAGCTTAGCAGTCATTAGATTGCAACACCAGTAATTGAGAAGCAAAGCCAGTGCCAAGCAGACTTCTACAGTCTGAACCTTGATCGTGGCTGGACAGATAGGCCAGTCCCAAGCAGGCTTCTACAGTCTGTACCTTGATCGTGGCTGGACCGATAGGCCAGTACCAAGCAGATGCCTATGTTCTGTACCTTGATCGACTGAACTAAGGGGACAGTCTTTGCTTTGAACGCATTGAGAGACAACCTAGTAGACTGCATGGGGAAAAGTTCCGTTGCTGCACATTGAATCTAGTAGATGTCACATCACATTTGACCCCTGGTGCAGGCGCTATGTGCCGAAACACGGCATGTGTCGGGTCACCAATTGAAGATTGTTTTTCAAGTTACACGACTAAATAAATTGTGTCCCGTTTTTGAAGGCTCTTGGTGCTTCTTTTTGTTTTCTGAATTTCTATTTGTGCCACTAACGGCCACACGTGAATTTCCAATTTAGTGCATGGGCATTACCACATGAGCCCTTACCACCACCTATTTAGAAGGCGGTAAGGGCTCTTGCGCTAATCAGGCAGTGCATAGCAATGGCCACGTGCTAGCCGATTACCACAGGGCACCCCCACCCCCACCACCATGTGCTGATCTCAGAAATACTGTGGGACGCCTCAGGGCACCCCATGGTAGTTCTGATTCAGCTCGTGCTACCCAATTGGTAGCCCTACCATCGCTTAGTAAAAGAGCCCCTTATAGTACTGACAATAACCCATATATTTGTCAGCACGTACAAGAGAATTTAAAAAGGATTCTAGCAAACACTGGCAAGCAATGAACCTTGGCATAATAAGCAAAAAGCCGGTCCGACCGTCTCAAGGAGAAAATCAGTCTCGCCTGAACTAGCAACCGGAACTGATGCTCCCTGAAATAATTTCGGATACAACATAATTTACGCATAAGGAAAAAAAAAGCTTTCTGAACCACTTCATTTACTTGAAGCTCTATGGAGCCCATTGAGTCCAGAAAAATTCCCAAAATTCTCACCGATGAGAAGAAGGAACCAGGTGCAGAATGCCCGTAATATCTGAAACCAGATGCAAATGAGCAGTTAGTCAGGGGTTTTTGCATGACTCAAAGCAGAGGTAAATGCCAACACTGACAGGTGCTGCTGTACAGAGTACATTCATTGATGATCCTAGGTCGGCTGCCACCCGAGGCGGATCGCCGATGCGCACCCCCCCCCCCCCCCGGTGCAGCACGACCCCCCTCCTGGCACAAAGACACCCCCCCAGCACATCAAGCCCCCCCAGGTGCATTCTTGGCTGTTGGGAGCAGCCGCGTGGCTCTCGGCTCCGCTGGCTCCCTGCTCCCTCTGCCCCGGAACAGGAAGTAACCTGTTCTAGGGCAGAGGGAACAGAGAACCAGCGGAGCCGACAGGCACACGGCTGCTCTCTGCACCCCTCCAGCGGCGTGCACCCGGGGCAGACCACTCCCACCGCCCCGCCCTTGGTACGCCGCTGAGTACATATATACCTTGAAGGACCACCCAGAACATGCCCCTTTAAGATCTGTGGACTTGACCTTTCCACATATAAGAAGCATTTTTTTGAAAATTGTTAATTACATGTATGTATGCTGATTTTTATATGTGAATGGCACCTAACCCTTCTAAACGTATGTCCTACATAGTATAATGTAAGAAAGCATCTCTCTGACTGGAATAGAAATTTGAATGTGACAAAGGAAGAGCTTCCTTCTGGATTATTGTTGACTGTTGGAAAATCAATATTATTAAAGCAGTCACTTTCAGAGTGTATTCTGATCAGAGTCTTATAGATTAATTCTGATAAAATAAAGAAGCTTAACATCCTGGGTTCTTCATACTGGGCTTTAGAAGCATGTTCAAAAGGTATTAGTATGCAACTATTTGATTTTATAAAGATAGTATAGAGAAAGAGCTATAAAAAGGATTCAAAGCTTGCATTGTGCCAAATTCTGACTTAAGTAAAAGGTTTTTAAATGTAATAAGAACAGAAGGGCTTTAGGGTTTGGACTTTCAGATGTATGATTTGCCTTTTCCAAATCTGAGTTATATTCAGATGCACAAATTATTTTCCTGTTTAAGCCGGTGTAAATTGTATCAGAGGTGACAGAGGGTGAAGTGGCTTGGCCAAGGTGACAAGGAGTGTGGATAGAAAAAACAGGGTTTGAACCACAGTTCTAACCACTAGGCTACTGCTCCACTCCTTAAATTTAAGACCTTTCTGCAGTGCCCAGAAAATTTATATAAGTTATCCTTGCCTCCTTTGGTACCTTACTGTTCAGTATGAAACTCTAGGGTGGGAGGGGGGAACAGATTTAGAAGTAAGGGCAGAAAACATTTTTTTCCATGAAAGAGTAATGAATGCATGAATAGCTTGCCAGTGTTAGTGGGGGAGAGAAATTAACACTTCAAGAGTGCCTGGGATAGGCACAGAGAAGAACCTAGGTGGGAAAAAATTAAAGGAACCCTATAGACCAAGTGGTGACTGTGGCACTACATAAGGAATGAAACAGTGCAGACTAGGGGGCTGATGTAGTAAGCTGACACTTAACCCATAACTTTCTAATGCAAGCCTAGTATATTTGTATCATTGTAAACAGTTCAGAATTTCCCTAAAGGGCGGTACAGTAAGTACATCAATAATATAAACACAGATGATCTTCATAAACTTGGGCTCTACACATGCATATGTGGTGGCCTCAAAAACCACAATTCACAAACAAATCTCCACTTTTTTATTCTGTATCTCTAGAAGGGTCATATAATATCAACAGCGTATCCAAAAAGTGGAGAAAAAAGACTTCAGACACCGTGAGATTCTCATCCACATGTAAGGTAAACCTTCATATCCGTGGGTGGCTCTCCCCAATCATTAGTCATAAAAAAACTCCACCAAATTGTTGTGTCTATAATATAAATGGCCAGAAAAACTTTTTGAGATACAGATAAGCTGTTGATATTATCTTATATGACCCTTCTAGAGATACAGAATAAAAAAGTGGAGATTTGCTTGTGAATTATGATTATTGACTCCACTGAATCTTTGAGTGTGGTGGCATCAAAATCCCCCATGACCATGCATAAAACCACATGAGAAATGTCTTTGAACGTTGTCCTGAAATTGAAATCCTATTTAAACTGCAGCATTTTCCTGGTACTTGAAGTCTCGTAAGAATGCAGCATTTTGTTGAGCAGAACACTTGTGGGTACTGTATCTGTTCAAGGCAGGAAGTTGTAGTGCTTAGGGTCACTCGGTCCCTGACCTTTACCACCTGACCGCTGATCATGGCTCGTGATTAGCAGCTTTTAGCCATGGCTTACAATTTACTCGAGAGGTCAAAACTAATCAAACGCCTTCCAAGCGATCAAAATAATTTTCAGCATTTTTTTGCTCCAGTAATCTATTTGTTTCCGTTCCACAAGAAAAGCAATTTTCTGAGGTCAGTATGTTATTTCCATTACAGTCAAGAATGTACCTGATTCTCCTTCCCATACAAGAAAGCATTAGGCTGTGTAGCCAGGCAATGAATTTTGACAAATACCACTTCACATTTTTCGTTAAGTCTATTTTGCTGCACGTAATTTAAAATCACAAGGTTTACAGCATACAGTTTCTTTTGTATAAGGAAATGCATATCCCTGCCAGACTGGCAATCGTGAACCTGCAATGTCCTCTGTAACACAATTTACCAGCATGAGCCTAGTGTCAAGATAATTGTAGAGGATTTTTGCTGGCTGCTGAGCATCATAATGGTTAGTAATTCTGTTAAGAAAGGTGGTATATCAAATGTCTTCTTAAAATATTAAACATTAATGAGTTTCCTCATGCCTAATCAGTGCTGTGTCTCTGCAGAGATGCACTGTCCAAGAACTGAATGACCGATTTCCCTTCTAATCTAATATTACATTAAGTCTTCAGTAGCTCTTGGAGGAAAAGTGGTAAGCATTCTGACAAATTACAGGAACGCTATTTGAGACTTGGAAATCAGGTGTTTAGAAGCATTTTTGATTAGCTGTGATGAATAAAACAAATTGTTTTTATACAGTAGGTAGGTCAAAGATATGTGGATGGCTTACATAGTTTGCTTTTCTTCTCAGGCTGAGGATGAGTTTGTCTATTGGCCGAGTCGTGAAGAGTCCATGAACTGTGAGGCCTTTACCGTGACCCTTATTAGCAAAGACAGACTGTGCCTCTCTAACGAAGAGCAGATCATCATCCATGACTTCATCTTGGAAGCCACGCAGGTAAAGCATGTTTGGCCAAATCGCAGACGTGAAATGTGAGCTTTGGAGAACAATGCTGGCTTCCTCAAATAGTTGAATGTGTTAAATTAAGTAAAAGTCCGTTTTATGCAAAAGCAACAAACAGTTTTGTTTAAAAAAAAAAAGTAGCAATGAAGACGTCAAAACTGTTGGATCGATATTCAAAGCAATTCAACTGGCCAGAAATGGCTCCTGGCCAGTTAAATCGCTTATTCTGGAACCTCTGCTGAATATCACCACAGACCACTAAACTCAAAGCCAGCTATTTTGTGGATCAAGTCCACTGAGATGGGGGTGGGGGGACAGTATTCCCCCGGGCTCGGCACCGAGATCTGTCTCTGTCCTCATGATGGAACCCGGGTGATCGCGTCCCAAAAGGAGCAGGAGAGAGAAAACTCCGGCGGCGCCCCCCCCCCCAAGAGGCTAGGGAGGAGGAAACACAGGGCTTTAGGGCCTCTGGTTTGGCTGGCGGGGGACCCCAAGCCCCACCAACAGAAGTCTTCCTTCAATGCTGTTCTCTGCCATATTGCCTGTCCTGCTACTGCTTTTCCCCACATTCTACAGTCATAGAAGGAATAATCTGAAGGAGTAGGGTAGGATTCATTCTCTTCTGTCTCTTCCTTCCAAAAACACAAGGGAGTCAAAAGGTTCTTCATATACAAGGTTTATTCTGAAAAGTACACTGTATAGAATCATGTACGATATAGGTAAATTGTACATCAAAATGAACCTGGAGAAAAAAGGAACCTTCAATGACTGAAATGCAAGTCGTATTTGAGCAGCAAAAGTGTTCAGCACAAAAGCCTAGCAGTTTTCTGCTTGAATACGACGCACATTTCAGTTTTGCTGCTGGAATACAATGCATATTTCAGTCACTGAAGGTTCCTTTTCTCTCCAGGTTCATTTTGATCTACATTTTACCTATATCTTACATGCCAAAACACAAATTCCTGAGGCAGGCGCTTTGTGCCAAAACACATTTCTGTGTCGAGTCTATAAGGTGTACTTTTCAGAATAAACATTGTGAATGAAGAACCTTTTGAATATCACACTTAAACACATAAAAGATGACCGACTGCATAAACCCAGATATTCAATGCCTGGACTTGTCCCGGCATTGAATATCTGGGAATAATGCTGGCGACAGCTAAAAAGAATGCACACCATCCCCGGCTGAATATCGATCCCTGTGAAAATAAGTTATAAAATATTACATACCGTAACCAAGTACCTCTATGTGCAGCCAAGGATAGAACAATCTCCTCCAGCCACGGGCTCCTGGTACAGTCCAGAAATAAATGTCCACCAGCAACTTCAATCTTAAGGACTTTATTCCATGCAGGTTTCTAGTAGACCTGATACACAGTTCCAACAGCAGCATTCACTTTCAATCTTAAGCACATGTAAGCCACCTGAAAGTGTGTGGCAAATAGTCCCCTTTAAGCAGTAGGCTATCAGCATATACCAGGATTCAATACAGGCTCACAGTCAGCTCCAGTCTGGGCTCTTTATCCAGTGCACAATAAACAGTAGTTCAATTCTAAATAGAAGCAGTTCTTTCATCATCATAGTTAAATCACAAAGCAGCAGTCTCCACCTTCTACTCTCTTTACCTTCAGGAGAGTTCAATACTTTAGGGACTCCTCATACCCAAGGGATTTCACCCTGCATCAGCTTCACTGGTAAATTAAATACTTTAGGGACCTCCCTTACCCAAGGATTTTCAGCCTGCAAATACTTTTGGGACTTCCTCACACCCAAGGGATTTCAGCCTGCTTCAGTACTTTAGGGACCTCTCTTACCCAAGGGTTTTCAGCATGTAACTGCTTCTCTCTCTCTGCTTCTCCCCACTCGGACTTCTTCCCACCTGCCTAATCAATCCCTGGCTCTCACAACCAATCATTCTCCTTCAATTAGCTTCCCCCACACCCATACCAGCTGAGTTAAGCATTAGACTAATGATGAGCTCCTGCACACAGGGTTTCCTATCTCTCTTTCCCCCTAGTGGCAGCCCATCTACACATCCTGCCAGCTTACACCCAGGTCGTCCCCTATTGTAGCTAAGAGTCCAGTCTGGGTTCTTCATCTCACCCCCTGGCTCCTTGCCTGCAATGCCTTCTGGGACTTATATTTCAGACTGAAACTGCCTTAACCCAACTATCCTGGTTGTGACTCTATCACAATACATATTGAAGTCAGTATTCATAAGTACTTATGTGATGATAGGAGGGGCCAATCACATAAGTGCTTTAAGAAATCCAAGACAGTTGAACATATAATTTTGGGTATATATATTATGCACCCAAAGTTCTCTATCCAAAAAGAGGGCGGAATTCGAAATGTTCTAAGGGGAGCACTACAGCCATTTAGGACTCAGTTCTATAAATGGCACCCAAATTTGGCTTCTATATATGTCCGGTGAGACTTCATTTAGGGGGTCCTTTTACTGAGCTTCAGTAAGCACTAGCGCGTCCTTAGCGCAGCTTAAAAAGGCTTACCACCAGGCACGCCCAGGTGTCCTGCGGTATAAGTTCTAGGTTACCGCATGCACATCATGCATTTTTACCACAGAGGGAGGTGTGTCGTGGTCAGAGACTGGGCATATCTGCTGTAATCAGTTAGCACAGCTACATTGCCGTATGCTAACCGATTAACACGTGAGACCTTACTGCCCGGGCCATGCACTAATGGCAAAATTTGCTCATGACCATTAATACAAAAATTCAAGAAACAGCCATATTACCACAGTGCTAAAAATGGCCTTAACACGTGGGAAAGACCCACATAAGGATGCACTAGGGCCACTTCTTAGCACTGCTTTGTAAAAGGGCCCCTTAAAGTGCTATGTATAGTTCTAGAGACCATGCCTTCAAAGAGATATACATAGGAAGGAATCAGTTCAGAGGATGAAAGGGGATAGACTCAGAAGTAACTTAAGGAAATGCTTCTTCATGGAAAGGTTGGTGACTTCATGGAACGGCCTCCCGGTGGAAGTGGTGCAGAAGGAGACAATATCTGAATCCAAGAGAGCTTGGGCCAAGTACATAGGTTCTCCAAGGACGTAGTAGGGAGAGTAGATGGCATGGATGGGCAGACTGGATAGGCCATATGGTCTTTATCTGTCTACATTTTTCTCTGTTGCTGTGTTTGTAATCTTAAGTAATGTAATGTAAAATGACTACATCTTTATTTTAGGATGATTATGTTTTGGAAGTACGGCACTTTCAGTGTCCAAAATGGCCCAATCCAGATGCTCCCATAAGCAGTACCTTTGAACTTATCAATGTAATCAAGGAAGAGGCCTTAACAAGGGATGGCCCCACCATCGTTCACGATGAGTATGTTGCTACCTTTTATACTGTATATTTTTTTAAAAGATATATGAAAGTACTGTTCCTTCTTCAGAATTATTTCATCTCCAACTTATATCTGCTGCATTAGGTGAATACAGTACTTGCCTCTTCTAATGATGCTGCTATCTGAACTCTGCTACTTCTCCATAATTAACTTACAATGTCACTTTTGTATAGTGGTATGTTCAACAGATGAACACTTCATACTAACATAGCCGATGATGGCAGTAAAAGACCATTAAGGCCATTCATTCTGCCTGGTTTTTCTTGGCTACTCCTCTCAGGATATATCTTGGGATTCTAATTTTCGGGTTTAAATACCAATAACTGTGGGTATAGGGAGAGTCCCCTTCCATTGATTCAGCTTCCATTGATTCAGCTGGCCTGGTAACTTCCCCCTCTGATGTGGTCAGCTTGGCTGCTTGCACACACTTAGAATGACTTGTGTAATTAAAACAAAGTCTAAGTCCATATCTCTCGCCCACACTCACTATCAATATCCCCCAGCCCATTGCCCCCCCCCCCACCGTATTCCTCACAGCTCCCCTCCATTTCCTCTCCACTATACACTGTTCTCCATCCAAACCCAACCAGTCTCAGTTCCCATGCCCACCAGTCAGCTTTCACTATCCTGCCTCTACTCTCAACCTTTTCAAGCTAGCCCATATTTAAACCCCCCTATATTTTCTGTGCTGCTTGTTGACCTCTGAAACAGTTATTCCGTTACACAACTTCCCATTATTTCAGGACCTGTGGGAAAGTTGTGTCCATCAACCAGCAGATAGAGAGAGAGAACTGAAAACTGAGCTGAGACATATCTCTATTGACATCCAGTCCAGCTCCTCAGTATTTTCTATCTCCAGCAGGTGGATGGACACACTTTTCAGCCACCTGTAAAAAAGGCCTTTTTTTAAATTTTTGCTGAAAATGGACATTCGGCAAAATGAAAATTGCCATGTGTCCATTTTGGGTCTGAGACCTTACCACCAGCCATTGACCTAGCGGTAAAGTCTTACGCGGTAACCGGGCGATAATGACCTATGCGCATCAAATGCCACCTGGTGTGCACAGCTGACGTGCGCCAGAACATAAAAATTATTTTTCAGATGTGCGCAATGGATGCACGCCAAGAATGAAATTATCGCAAGGGCCGTGCGGTAGCCGGGCGGTAACTGGGAATTGGCGCACATTGGGCACGTGTAGGCATTTACGCGGCTTAGGAAAAGGGCCCCTTAACCCTCCTTTACCCCAGGTACAAAAACTTAAGATTGTGAGCCTTCTAGGGACACAGAAAGTGCCTGCATGTACCCCAGGATGCTATATAGCGTGCCCAGAGATCCATGCCGAAATCGGTCCGGATTCTAAAATGATGCGCGTAACTTAACAAGCTTAACAAGGTATTGAGGACTGATAACAGCACTTAACAAGCAATAATGAGCACTAATTAGAATTTAGACACACAAGTTGCTGAGTGTATTCTGTAAAGATGTGCGCCAAACTTCTAATGTGCTGACACCAGCACAGGCCCCCTTTTGCCACAGCTTAGTAAAAGGAACCCTAAATGAACAAAAGAAATGTTGAGTATTTACTTATTTATTTATTTATTACATTTTGTACCCCGCGCTTTCCCACACATGGCAGGCTCAATGCGGCTTACATAGTAACAATATAAAGAATTACAAAGTCGTAAGAAGAATATATAGTTTGTAGTAAATGCAATATTAATGGGGTTAACGGATAAGTAAATTGTACATAGGAGGAATTGGGTGCAGAAGGAAATGAGCGTTGGGAGGTAGGCATAGGAAAATGGAGAGGAATGGATATGGGGTAACAATAAGGATAATGGGAAACATGGTCAATGTATAAACAAGTACCATGCTGAATGTGGCCAGTGGTGGTTCAGATTTAAGATGTGCATATCTTTGTTTTACAGATTTGGAGCAGTTTCAGCAGGAATGCTGTGTGCCCTAACCACTTTGTCCCAGCAGTTGGAAAATGAAAATGCTGTTGATGTTTACCAGGTGGCAAAGATGATCAACCTTATGAGGCCTGGTGTATTTACAGATATTGTGAGTGTTAGCATGGAAAAAAAAATCAAATATAAGTAAAAGCAATGAAAATGGGGGGGAGGGGTGAATCTGATAAAGTGTTTGCTAGATATAAGAGGTAATTTTTTAAATTAGGTTTATTGGGTTTAAATGCCACAAATATACAAAGAAAAGACAGGAAAAAAGATCTTCTCCTGACAGTTTAGATATTTCTCATTTTCTGGAAAGTTCTCAGGAACTTATTTCCAAAAGAGCCATTTTATTGGTGATGACTTTGGGCCCTGTATACTAAGCCGCGTTATAGGCGCGTTAACCATGTACGCACGTTAACTGTGTACACGGCTGCAATATCCCTATAGGCACCTACACGGTTAGCGTGCAGGCTAATTGTAGGCGCGTTAAAAACGCTAACACGCCTTAGTAAACAGGGCCCTTTCTCTTCTATAACTGTCAAGAAAGATATTTTGAAAATCTGTTTTCTAAAAGACACACTCCTTCTTGTGGCCAGCAGATACAGATCTAGTCAGACTCAGTATCATAGAAGAGAGTTTCTGCTATGCAAGGCTAAAGTCCTGGTAGTAGGAGCTACATTTTGCCTAAGGCTTCCCAGTAAATGTTTGGTAACACTAGGGAATAATAGATATATATTTTCATAAGCAGCTCATTTAGGTACGTTTCTTCAGGAAACAAACTGTGGTTCAAACTAACTGAGGTTTAGAACTTATGTTTCCTGCTGATTAGGATATAGAGAGTTTTATTTTTCTGTCAATTCCTTTGATTTGATTGTGGTCTTTAGGTAGGGAGACGCCCCATATTGTGGACTTGAGAGGACATTTTTCTTGATTTTGTATTTTTGTAATAGGCAATTTTTTAAAGTTATTTTCATGCCTATATGGCTTTTTATAACATTTCAGCCAGTGTAAAAGCATGCTTTGCTGGTAGATATGTACCGGAACAGAGATAGGGTGGAGCATGCTTGTACACGTATAGGTTATAAAATTTGTTAATCTACATGCATGCTTAAAAATTATATATCAACAATTTGTTAGGTCATCCAAATCATGCAGGGCTACTGATGCAAACAAGAGTACAGAACCCAGCGCATATGCTAATAATATAGCTTCAGCTGCAGCATTTATAAGTATAATTCATTAATTATGAAGACCTCCGTAGCAACTTCTTTCACATGAGGATCACAGCCTCGTGATTCGCTTCCTTCGTCGTTGGTCTTACTAATCTATTATGACTTTAACGATCCCTTGGAAAACTTCAACACTGAATTTATAGAACTTGTATCAAAAATTACTTACTTATCTTGTTAACAGGACCTAGGCCGACATGGGCCATGTTTTGCATTAGCTGTGTCGGGGCACAATCCTGGAATGTAATAAAAAGTATGTTAAATATATATCCTCTTATCAATCACTATGTTAATTGCCTAAACACTATAAGTGTATCCCACATTCACCTTAGAACAATCGCCGTAGCTTTTACATTCTTGGTTCCTGTCAAAGATGGTGCCCATCTAAGAAATGCCAAACTTATAATCTGTCAGCTGACATGGCTGAACCAACGAAATGATGGAATTCAGAACAGAGAACTCCAATCAGTCTCTAGATTGAGTTTCCCCGGTAAACTGTACCTATTTCATAGAACCACCTTTGCAATTTAAAAACCATTCCACATTGCCTCCCTTTCCATTTAAGATCAGTTACTGAAAGTTGTTTCTCTAAACAATGTGGTACGGGCAGTTTTCACCTGACGCTAGCCGTGATTTATGTTCATTCAATCTGAATGTGACTGGTTGCAAAGTCCTTCCTATAAAGTAATTGCATGGGTATTGTGTTGCTTATACAACGTTTGTCGACTCACAAGTCATATTAAATCTAGCTGTCAATATTTTATTATAATTATGTATAGACCAAGTCAAACCTTCCACCCATATGTTCAGGGTTCGGTACTTACTACTACTACTACTACTATTTAGCATTTCTATAGCGCTACAAGGCATACGCAGCGCTGCACAAACATAGAAGAAAGACAGTCCCTGCTCAAAGAGCTTACAATCTAATAGACAAAAAATAAATAAAGTAAGCAAATCAAATCAATTAATTCCGCATTTTTAGGTATAACTTGTCTGGAATGTTTTTACGTTTGGGGAGCGTGCCAGGTGCCCTTGACCTGGATTGGCCACTGTCGGTGACAGGATGCTGGGCTAGATGGACCTTTGGTCTTTCCCAGTATGGCACTACTTATGTACTTATGAACGGGAAGGAAGAGAGGAGGGTAGGTGGAGGCGAGTGGTTACAAGTGGTTACTAGTCAAAAGCAATGTTAAAGAGGTGGGCTTTCAGTCTAGATTTAAAGGTGGCCAAGGATGGGGCAAGACGTAGGGGCTCAGGAAGTTTATTCCAGGTACTTAAAAATGATAGGCAAGGACAGTCACACCTGTTGCATGACAGTGAAAATGGCTGTATGTGCAGTATAAGAGTGATTTCTGCCACTTACACTAGAATTTTATGAGTTACAAGTAGGCACCCTACTTGTCTTTATAAAGCCGACTTAAATTAGACACCTGAAAACATGCTTATATTAGGCACCCCCTTATAAAATTACCCACACAAGCAAGTAGTACGTGCAGAAAACAGCAGTCATAAAATTGTTTGGGTGTGTACATGCATAGAAGTACATGGCCTGACAAGAGCATGTGTACTTGAGCTGCTTGTCAACTGCATTTGGTGGTGGGGACTGAGGCAGAGTTGTGTAGTTGTGTATTTTATGACGTACACATAACTCATACCTCACACCTCACATTTCCTGGCATAGCATTCATGCACATAATTGCACCTAGCTTTCAGAGAAGGTGTACACCCCAGGGTACTGAAGGAACTTGATCATGAAATTTCTGATCTGATCTGTTGTTAGTGATCTGTAACCTGTCGTTAAAATCATCCGTAGTAACTGAAGATTGGAGAGTGACCAATGTAACGCCGATTTTTAAAAACAGGTTTCCAGTTGTGATCCAGGAAATTACAGACTGGTAAGCCTGACTTTGGTGCCGAGGAAATAGGAAAACTATTATAAAAAATAAAAATACAGAACACTTAAACAAATGTTTAATGGGACAGAGCAAGGTTCAGCCAAGGAGAGTTGTCTCACCAATTTGCTTAATTTCTTTGAAGACATGAATAAATATGCCAATAAAGATGAGCTTGTTGATGTAGTATAATTAGATTTTCATAAAGCTTTTGATAAAGTTCCTCATGAGAGACTCCTGAGAAAATTAAAAAGTCATTGGGTAGGAGGCAACGTCCTTCTGTGGATTAGGAATTGGTTATTGCTTTGTAAAATGGCCCCTGAATTTGCAGGCATAATGCCAGCAGTGGTCAGCAAAATTCTGAGCACTACTGGCTGAATACTGACCCCCAACATAGGTATTTTCCCAAAACACATGTATTCCCTAAGTAGATTTTAGTCCCACCCAAGTCACACCCCCTTGAACTCTCTGCTTAGTGTGAAGGTCCATGTGTCAATTGCATGATGAATTATGCATATAACCCGCTATACTCTTCATTAGTCAATATTCAGATTTTTCTTATTATATATCATTCAAAAATATTTTTCCTTTTTATATAGTTAGATATATGAAGTGAAAATAAACAGTTATCTTTGACAGTAAGTGGACCCAAGCCAACACGCATGTTTCGCTAAAATCTGCATCAGGGCATAGTCCTAAATATATCAAAAAATAACAAACATCTGTTCCAGTCCAACATTCTACATCATTTCTTGCTCTGTAGTTTCAATCTCCAAGATAACTGTCATGCAATTTACATAGACTCTCCTTACATATTATATCATCAAGACACCAGTCCACCAAAGGCTTAGATCATTATCTGATCGGATAATTCAAACCAGTGACATCCTGTCTAATTCTGAGTTAAAACCTTTAGGTTCTAAGGTATTCAGATGAAAGATCCAATGTTGTTCTTTATAGCTAAGCATCGTTTCCTTATTACCTTCCTCTCACCGTACTTCAATATAGTCCAAAATTCACTATTTGAAATCTTCTACAGAATGTTGCCTTGAATCCCAGTAAAATACTAAAGGTGCTGCTAATATATGATTTTGAAGTCATGGCTTATGTTCTGTTATTATAGCATGGATAGCATTTTTAGAATTACATGAAATATTTGCTCTTGCTGTTAACTTATATACAGATGCTGGATCAATCCAATCAATACCTTCAATGGTGGATACACCCCATTGACAGGCAGCGCATTTTACATGACCTACCACTTGTGCATCATGCTGAAAATATTCTAGACATTTCTATCTTACAATTTTGTCTAAGGTATTACCACAGTGATATACAAAAATAGGAGGAGTCCCGAGTTCTTCATAGATTGACAATACAGAGCAGTGCTTTAATACAATAGATGTCATTACAGAATTCTGAGTAGAATAGGGAAAAACAGTAGGGTCATTCTCTCTTCTTGCATGTTGGATCTATATTGTAACAGAAGAGCCCTGTTAGCAAATTGAGCTCTGAGGTAAGGTTTTTAAATCACGCCTGTGGGAAACCCGCATTCCAAAAATCTCATAGTAAGCTTCTGTGCTTGAAATTGGTTATCAATAGAAATCAAACAAAATAAAACATGGAAAAGAAAATAAGATACCTTTTTTATTGGACATAACTTAATACATTTCTTGATTAGCTTTCGAAGGTTGCCCTTCTTCGTCAGATCGGAAATAAGCAAATGTGGTAGCAGATAGTATATATAAGAGAAACATCAAAGCATTACTTTGACAGTCTGACAGAGTGGGAGGGTGGGGGTATGCATGGGGACATCAAAGCATTTTATTGATATTCTAACAGGATGGGTGTTGGTAGGTGAGAGGAGGGTAATAAACAGAGAAATAAACAGAGAAATACAGCTTTATGGTTTATAATGGGTTAGAAAACCCAGATCCTTATTAAGTCCTGTTTGTTGGGTGTCAAAATATTCAATCATTCTTATTTCAAAGGTCTTACGTTCCTGTATTGTTTTAAAATTACCTTTCAGTATTCTTACTGTGAAATCACTGGTGCAGTGTTCTGGTCTTGTAAAGTGTTGGCCCACAGGGGTGGGGGCATGACTGGCACCGGCTGTTTTCATGTGATGTCTGTGCAGATTGAATCTTGTCTTAAGCATCTGGCCTGTTTCTCCAATATAGCATCCTTCGTTACATTTTTTACACTGAATGATATATACCACATTGGAAGATGAGCATGTAAAATAGTCCTTTATGTTGAATATTTTTCCCTTGTGAATGACTGTGGGGTCTTGTGAAATGTTTTGATGTAGTTTGCAGCTGGATGTGTTACAGGGAAACATGCCCTTTTCTTATTCCGTCTGTGTTGGGAGTTTACTTATGATCAGCTTGTGTTTTAAGTTTGGTGGCTGTCGGAAGGCCAGCACTGGTGGGGATGGGAATATCTCTTTCAGTAATTCATCTTCCTGTAGTAGCGGCTGTAGGTCTCTTATGATTTTCCTCAGTTTCTCCAGCTCTGGGTTGTATGTCACTACAAGGGGAATTCTGTCTGTGGCTTTTTTTTTCTTTGTACTGTAGCAGATTTTCCCTGGGTGTTTTGAGGGAGGAGGCAATATTCTTGGAGATTATTTTGGGGTTGTAGCCTTTCTGTTTGAAGGATGCAGTCAGGGTTTCAAGGTGTCTGTCTCTATCCTCTGGGTCCGAGCAGATACGGTGATATCTTGTGGCTTGGCTGTAAATAATGGATCTTTTTGTATGTGAAAGGTGGAAGCTGGAATTGTGAAGGTAGCTGCATCTGTCTGTGGGTTTCTTGTATATAGATGTTTGTATACAGCCATCACTGATTGAGACTGTGGTGTCCAAAAAATTGACTTTTTCTGGGGAGTAGTCAATTTTGAATCTGATTGTAGGATGGTATGTATTGAAGGAATAGTAAAATTGTTTCAGAGTTTCTTCCCCCTCCGTCCAAATCATAAAAATGTCATCGATGTACCGGTAGTCTTTTAGAGGTTTGGTCTGGTATGTATTCAGAAATGTCTCTTCCAGCTCAGCCATAAAAAGAGTGGACTAACACGGCTACCACACCTCTGTGCTTGAAATTTAAATTCTTCAAGAGTTGAACGTAATTGACAAACTTGTAAAAAAATTGACTGATAGGTAAACGTGTTCATTAATGGCATTAATGAAAGCTTGAAAATGTAAGTAAGAATTGCATGCTACTGGTTTTTGGTATAATGTAGTATAAACTTTATTATCTCAACAGAGCAAATGCACATCCAAAAAGTCAACATAATTTTCACCACAAGTTAAAATAAACTGAAGACAAGGATTCAAATAATTTAACCATGTATGAAAATATTTCAAGTTATCCACTGTATCAGTCTAAAGAAAGAAAAATGCATCATCCAAGAATCTTCTCCAAAACATAACTGATTGAAATTGAGATGAGGGATAAACACATTTTTCCTCAAATTCTGCAAAGTTTAGCGGGGCATTTTTGCTATGATGTCTAAATCCAATTTTGGATGTTTTGTGGGAAATGTCCAAAAATCCAGTAGTGATCAGTATTTACACATAATTAAATATAAATTAATGGCCTAAAGCTATCCATTGGTGTCTGTCATTTTATTTTATTTTGTTACATTTGTACCCCGCACTTTCCCACTCATGGCAGGTTCAGTGCGGCTTACATGGGGCAATGGAGGGTTAAGTGACTTGCCCAGAGTCACAAGGAGCTGCCTGTGCCTGAAGTGGGAATCGAACTCAGTTCCTCAGTTCCCCAGGACCAAAGTCCACCACCCTAACCACTAGGCCACTCCTCCGTATCTGTTTTTCTTTTTTTAGGTCCATGTTTACTAAGGTGCATTAGCATTTTTAACGCACCTACAATTAGAGAGTACGCTAACCATGTAGGTGCCTATAGGGATATTGTAGGCGCATACACAGTTAACGCATGTACATGGTTAATGCACGTTAAAGATGCTAACATACCTATAACATGTCTTAATAAACAGGGCCCTTTATGTGGTAGTGCAATGTTAACCTGGTTTTCAGTGTTGCTGCATGAAATCATTTCCTGTGCCAATGTCTCAAACAAGATATGCATGCCTGCAGTAATACCTGCAAGCCTGGTTCTCTGTTATTTCAAGCACTGCACTACCATGTCAGAGAAAGGATTATGGGTTGTTGTTTTTTTAAGCAGATGCAATTTCCAAAATTGTAGTTTCTTGTGATTAGCGTTCGTTTACAATATTGTTTTTACAAGAAATTCTGTGGTTGCCCTTCTTTAAATCAATAACACTGTCTGTGGAAGGAACTTTGTATAAACATTTCCTTTTAGGTACAGAAAGAGAGAAACCCTTTGTTTAGTACAGACTTCAAGCTATTTTCAGAGCATGTAAAAAAAAAAAAAGCCATTGCTCTGTGGAAGGGATGTACCTTAGTGTCAGTCATGGATCCAACATGGTGACTTCTCCAAACATTTCTGTGCCCACAGTCCTTTCTTAATGCTTAAGTGACAGTGTAATAATGTATTGTAAAATTCCTGCTCCCTAGTCACTACTTACTTACAATCTCTAGCTACATTCCACATCAATGTACCCTGTCCGTTGGATCTACCATGCACCAGTGATTTAACACAGCTGCTTTTCTCTGCCAGCGGGCCAGTGTTCATAAAAAAAAATAATTATTATTCATTATTTGAGTATCACTATCATTGCATATATGGTATACAAGATAACTGACATGATTACAAGTTTCTGGAAACATAGGTGCATAATACGATATGATCACATTTAAGGACAAAGTCTCCATCTAGTCTGCACGATTTTATTCTTGATGTAACCCCGTGGACTCCAGTTTTCCTCTCACTTCTTTATAACTGTGTTTATAACAAAATATTTTCTGATGTTGCTTCCGAGACTATCCCCTTGAACCCTCTTACCATGACCTTTTGTTTTAAAATACTGCAACCTCTGGAAAGGGTTTTCTTCTTTTGTGTTTTAAATACACTTTGAGGTATTTGGATGCTTGTCATTGCCTCTTGTCTCTCCTTTCACCAGAGCACACACACTTAGGTCCTTAAGTTTCAGGCCTTTTGATGTAGGCCCTGCACTATTTTCTGTCTAGCATTCGTATGCCTTATATTCCAGCTAGAGCTCTGTGATCCCAATCTATTAGTGATACCCCTCCTGCCCAGACAAGACTAGAATATATTCAACAGTCTGTACTTTATTTCCTAGCCCCTTTTACAAAGAATGTACTACTGCAACACATTTGGTTGTCTTCTACATGATCAATATTTAAGATAGCTCTTAAGACCCATTTTTTTCTTAGACTTTTGAGGGGTCACAGGGGCTTTGTGGATGTGATTATGGGTTCTGGGGTGGAGGGAGTTGACGCTGCAAGATTCTTTTTCCCATCTCCTTTTGAGCTTTCATTTCTGTCAAGGTTTCCTCGTTGATGATTGTAACCATCTTTTTCTTTTCATTTGTATATTGATTCTAAACCACACTGATAACCTGCCTTTAAGCACCTAAATGGAGGTTCCCAGTTGTAAAATTTTTGCTTAAGTTACTGGCACTAAATGATGTACAGAGATAAACTTTCAGTGATATCACCCTGCTCTATAGACTGCATTACCAGTCCAATGAATGTTACAGTGGTGGAAATAAGTATTTGATCCCTTGCTGATTTTGTAAGTTTGCCCACTGACAAAGACATGAGCAGCCCATAATTGAAGGGTAGGTTATTGGTAACAGTGAGAGATAGCACATCACAAATTAAATCCGGAAAATCACATTGTGGAAAGTATATGAATTTATTTGCATTCTGCAGAGGGAAATAAGTATTTAATCCCTCTGGCAAACAAGACCTAATACTTGGTGGCAAAACCCTTGTTGGCAAGCACAGCGGTCAGACGTCTTCTGTAGTTGATGATGAGGTTTGCACACATGTCAGGAGGAATTTTGGTCCACTCCTCTTTGCAGATCATCTCTAAATCATTAAGAGTTCTGGGCTGTCGCTTGGCAACTCGCAGCTTCAGCTCCCTCCATAAGTTTTCAATGGGATTAAGGTCTGGTGACTGGCTAGGCCACTCCATGACCCTAATGTGCTTCTTCCTGAGCCACTCCTTTGTTGCCTTGGCTGTATGTTTTGGGTCATTGTCATGCTGGAAGACCCCGCCACGACCCATTTTTAAGGCCCTGGCGGAGGGAAGGAGGTTGTCACTCAGAATTGTACGGTACATGGCCCCATCCATTCTCCCATTGATGCGGTGAAGTAGTCCTGTGCCCTTAGCAGAGAAACACCCCCAAAACATAACATTTCCACCTCCATGCTTGACAGTGGGGACGGTGTTCTTTGGGTCATAGGCAGCATTTCTCTTCCTCCAAACACGGCGAGTTGAGTTCATGCCAAAGAGCTCAATTTTTGTCTCATCTGACCACAGCACCTTCTCCCAATCACTCTCGGCATCATCCAGGTGTTCACTGGCAAACTTCAGACGGGCCGTCACATGTGCCTTCCGGAGCAGGGGGACCTTGCGGGCACTGCAGGATTGCAATCCGTTATGTCGTAATGTGTTACCAATGGTTTTCGTGGTGACAGTGGTCCCAGCTGCCTTGAGATCATTGACAAGTTCCCCCCTTGTAGTTGTAGGCTGATTTCTAACCTTCCTCATGATCAAGGATACCCCACGAGGTGAGATTTTGCGTGGAGCCCCAGATCTTTGTCGATTGACAGTCATTTTGTACTTCTTCCATTTTCTTACTATGGCACCAACAGTTGTCTCCTTCTCGCCCAGCGTCTTACTGATGGTTTTGTAGCCCATTCCAGCCTTGTGCAGGTGTATGATCTTGTCCCTGACATCCTTAGACAGCTCCTTGCTCTTGGCCATTTTGTAGAGGTTAGAGTCTGACTGATTCACTGAGTCTGTGGACAGGTGTCTTTCATACAGGTGACCATTGCCGACAGCTGTCTGTCATGCAGGTAACGAGTTGATTTGGAGCATCTACCTGGTCTGTAGGGGCCAGATCTCTTACTGGTTGGTGGGGGATCAAATACTTATTTCCCTCTGCAGAATGCAAATAAATTCATATACTTTCCACAATGTGATTTTCCGGATTTAATTTGTGATGTGCTATCTCTCACTGTTACCAATAACCTACCCTTCAATTATGGGCTGCTCATGTCTTTGTCAGTGGGCAAACTTACAAAATCAGCAAGGGATCAAATACTTATTTCCACCACTGTATGTGCCCAGCAGCACTGGGATTAGAATCACAATATATACATATTCCCAGTACAATTTAAGTTAAATATGGCAGGAACAATAACATCTGTTCATTTCTCTCTAGAATCTGGTCCTATTGTAGAACACCTAAAATTACAGTTGAACAGAACATAAGAATAGTCATACTGGGTCAGATCAATGGTCCATCTAGCTTAGTATCCTGCTTCCAGCAGTGGCCAATCCAGGTCACAAGTACCAGGCAGAAACCCAATTAGTAGCAACATTCAATGCTACCAATCCCAGGACAAGCAGTGACTTCCCCCATGTCTATCTCAATAACAGACTATGGACTTTTCCTCCAACAACTTGTCCAAACCTTTTTAAAAACTCAGATATGCTAACTGCCATTACCACATCCTCTGGCAACGAGTTCCGGAGCTTAGCTATTCTTTGAGTGAAAAAATATTTCCTTCTTTTTGTTTTAAAAGTATTTTCATGCGATTCACTGAGTGTTCCCTGGTCTGTGCACTTTTTCAATGAATGAAAATTGATTCACCTCCATCCATTCTACACCATTCAGGATTTTGTATGTAGATCTCAATCATAGTCCTCCTCAGCCATCTCTTTTTCCAAGCTGAAGAGCCTTGACCTCTTTAGTGAAAAAGAAAAACGTGCAGGATAATTATACAAACTCAAAAAATATATATTTTGCCTGCTTGTGGCTATTTTCCCTGTATTATAAAGCTTCCTTGAAATGCGAATGAAATTTATTGAACATACGATGCACATGAAGTGAAACTTTTTCTTTCTCTTTCAGGAACAGTACCAGTTTCTCTACAAGGCAATGCTCAGTTTGGTCAGCACTAAAGAAAATGGAAACAGCCCCATGACGCTGGACAAAAACGGCACTGTAGTGGTTGCCGATGAATCAGATCCAGCCGAAAGCATGGAATCTCTTGTTTAACTGCAACCTTGAAAAAAAGGCACTTAATTTGTACAACTTCTGAAGACTGAGTGAACTTTTTCGAGGCCTTTTTTGCCAGACTCTAGGTTATACAATAACCCAATTACTTTTTTACACTGATAAAAAGTTTTGATATTTATTTTTTGCCATTTTATGTCTTAATGGTATCCTACTGAGCATTTGCACCTCTGTTTATTTTCACACAGTGAAACACAATTTTATCTAGTTTGCACTATCTATTCAGTGTTACTGCTATAATGTTCTAATACAAAAGCATACCCTGAAGGGATATTCCATGACAATGTCCAACACATGTTACTCTTTTTGGTTAAATGCAATCAAGTTTCGTTTGAACCTTAAATCTTGAATGCTAAAACAGATATGTATTTTTTGGTATAAGAAACACTATACTTTTATTATTTCTAATGTTTGTTATTAATACAATATGTAACAGGTGTTCGCCAGCCACAGTGCAAAGTGGGGAAACATAAAGCAAGAGCTGTTCTTTACTTTCTGTTTGCATTGTTACACCTATGTTTACTAAGCGGTGCTATGGGCGCACTAGCGTTTTTAACACGCGTAAATGGTGTATGCTAATGCGCCCATAGAAATGTATAGGCATGCTAGCGTTTAACGTGCCTTAAATTTACAGGCACGTTAAAAATGCTAACGCACCTTAGTAAACATACCCCGTAAAGGCATAAAAAGAGCATCACGTGGAACATTTTCCTAAATTTCAGATTGGCATTCAGTAAGTCAGTAAACACATCGTGCTTGCAGGATACCCACTCTAAGATAATGTCTCCAATTTTTTATTTTATAAGCTAAAGGGGATATTAATAAATAAGACAAATTTTTACAGTTTTAATGCTGTACTTACTCTCCTTATCTATCAACTCCTCATCGTGTACTTTAAAACAGCCATACTGGGAACATAAACTGTGTTTTTAACTTTATTTATTTGTATCATGTTTGGTATAATGAAAACTATTATAGCCCCAAATCAAGTCTATTTGGAGCAGGAGCATAGCCAGACAGCAAATTTAGGGTGGGCCTGAGCCCAGTCCTCCAGTGCTCTCCTCGACCCCCTCCGGAGCTCTCCCCCCTCCCCCCACCCCATCAAACCTAAAGAAATACCTGAGCTGGCAGGTATCCGCAAGCCCTCCCAACAGAAAGAACACTTACACCCTACGCAGCTCAGCGACACTGGGTGTAAGTGTTTTTTCTGCCGGGAGGAGATCTTTGGCTGGTGGGGCTTACAGAGCCCCACCAGCCACGCCTATGGAGCACTGATTTTGGGTGGGCATGATCCAGGCCCACCCGTGGCTATGCCACTGATTTGGAGAAACATAAATGTAGCAATATTGTATACAGCGAAGCTGTTAAATACTTCAGCTGCATCTCTTTGCTAAACATTGAGCTACGCAATCAAGCTTTTCACCTAATTGAGGCCTGCATAATGAAAAACTGACATTTATAACTTTCTAATCATTAGACACAGTGGGCCGTTTCCAATTGCCAGGGATTTTTTGGCCAGCACTAACTTAACCGGCTAAGTTAATGGCTGGTTAATAGTAGGCAAAGACAGGTCTTTCATTTATGCAGACCAATTTGCCTGCTAAACTTAACAGGTCATCCATTATACTCTGTTAACTTTTTGGTGCCGACCACAAATATTGAGCGGAGATAACCGGTTATTTTGTGCTGAATATTCACGGTTAGGTGCCAAAACGCTATGTAACTGGTCAGTGGCCATTTCTGGACAGTTAAATAACTTTAAATATTGGGGGGGGGGGCATATTTATAGGTATGTGGTTTTAAAAGTCTGCAACTAAATAACTTAGGGGCCCTTTTACTAAGCTGCAAGGTTTTCCGATGCATTGAGACCAGTTTAGCGTGTCCGTAAAATGGCTGCATTGCCCAATTTCTTTATTCACGGCCACGCGCTCATTTCCCAATGAGCGCGTGGCCATTCGTGCCGGATCCCTTACTGCCGCTTATTTACTAAGTGGCAAGGGCTCCCACACTAACCACGCGCTAATCAGAGCGTGGCAATGCAGCTGCACTAACCAATTAGCACTCAGCACACCTACTCCCTGCCTCCCAAACATGCCCCAGCGCTAAAAAGTATTTTCTATTTTTTAGCGCATGGGTAGCATGCACCAAACGTAAACTACCATGGGACGCCTGAGTGTGGCTCACAGGAGTGGATTTTAGTGCATGCCAGGGGCATAGCTAAGTGGGGCCATGGGGGCGTGGGCCCCCACAGATTTAGCCCTGGCCCCCTCTACTTTCGACTCCCCCTCCCTCCCCCGCCGCTACTGCCTAGTACCTTTGCTGGTGGGGGTCCCCAACCGCCGCCAGCTGAAGTCTTCAGCACCGGTCTCTGGCGCCTTCGCTGATCTGTTTCTGTGAGTCCTGAAGTCTTGCAGAGAGGGAGGGTTGGCAGCGGCGGGAGGAGTGATCGAAAGTGGTGGGGCAGGGGCTGCGGCGGGAGAGGGGAGGTCGAAAGTGGCGGGGAGTCGGCGGCTGGGGCAGGCGGGCTAAACTTTGCCCCCCTACCTCGGGCTCTGGACCCCCCTCCCACTGAGGTCTGGCTACGCCCCTGGCGTATGCCAATGTTAGAGACACCTGTATATTCCTATGGGTGTCTAGCATTAGCACCGCTAATTTTTAGCACACACTAAAAACATTAGTGCGCCTATAGTGCATCTTTGTAAACAGGGCCCTTAATCTTTTGAATACATAGTAACATAGTAGATGACGGCAGAAAAAGACATGCACGGTCCATCTTGTCTGCCCTACAAGATAAACTCATATGTGCTACTTTTTGTGTATACCTGACCTTGATTTGTTTCTGCCATTTTCAGGGCACAGACCGTAGAAGTCTGCCCAGCACTAGCCCCGCCTCCCACCACGGCTCTGCCACCCAATCTTGGCTAAGCTTCTGAGGATCCATTCCTTCCGAAAAGGATTCCTTTATGTTTATCCCACGCATTTTTTAATTCTGTTACCGTTTTCATCTCCACCACCTCCCACGGGAGGGCATTCCAAGTATCCACCACTCTCTCCATGAAAAAATACTTCCTGATATTTTTCTTGAGTCTGCCCCAGGCAAACTGGGGGCAGACTCAAGAGGCAAACTAAACTCAGGAGACAAACTACTAGCAAACTAATTCTAAAGTTCCTTTTCTCACCTTGTTTTTCACCAAACTAATCACACAGTAAAAACTTTCTCGGATTCCACACTTCTACTGTAGAGACATTAGTTCAGTTTGAAATTACTAAAAGCCTGCGGTATGTGCCAACAGTTGTTTCTGGTTATTATAGACTTACCCCCCCCCCCCCCCCCCCCGTTTGCTAAACCGCACTAGCGGCTGCTGTGCACTAATGCCGACAGAGCCTATTCACTTTGAACGGGCTGTGTCAGCATTGCCGCACGGCTTAGTAAATGGGGGGGGGAGAGGTTTAGCTGGTTAGGCATCATTTTTGTTTAAAAATTAAGCCCATAGAGAAAAAAAAGCAAACAAAAAAACTCTCAATGTATCTGTTGTAAGTAACCTACATGAAAAATTAATTACTTATGATCTGTATTCAGTCCCTCGGCCCGGAACTTCTTTTAACAAACATCCAGGCCTAGTGTATAAATAAATTGATTTACCGAGGGCCCTACTGGACTACGACACGGGTCAGATGCTGCTCAATGCTGTTCAGGGCAGGTTAACAATTGGCAGTTTTTGTTTTTTCTTTTTATGTAAAACGTACCAATCAACATTGTCCCTTTTTACAACTGCGAGAGCGAACCGATTTTAGAGAAGCATTTTATGTAGCTTATGCTGCTTTAAAAATGTAGATGACTTATTTATCATAGTGACTAAAAGCTTGCATTGTTATATTTTACGTGTTAGAATCACATACAATACACTGCATTGGCAATTTTTATTTGAAATTTTGGTATAAAGCTATTAACTGTTATAAGTGCAACTTTTTTTAAAATTTGGACATGCCTTAAGATTTGGCAGCACGGTATTTTGTTTTTTCATGGCATGCACAGATTCATTGAAACAAAGGTATCTAGCAGTTATCCATTACCACTGGAAGGCTTTTGAGTTTTTGCTGACAGAAAATTGGTATTAAGTTTGGTTTATGAGCTGGCAGATAAGTACATTGCTGACTCTGGGGTTTAACATTATGAGATCTAAAAGTTTTTTAAAAGCTTATTTTTATTGGTACAGAGACTTCCACATAGCCAGACCTATATTACTGACAAATATTTTAGTATGGGTGGATGGACGTATTTCTCTTTTTTTATGCTGACTGCCGTCCAACCCAGGGTGCCTAGTACATTTTAAATTGTCCATAATGAGTGGCTTTTGATTTTTTAATATGGTTTTACAAATGAAAAGGGCAATGGATGCAGCACTGTATCTGCGAATTGCTTCTCTGCTCTTGTACTGATTTCTTATGCTCACCCCACTTCTCAAAGGGAACAGGTTTTAATGTGTATGTCTTAGTATAAAAACATCTTTAATTTGTTCCAATGACCTTCATTTTATTTGACTGTTCAACCATTCATAAGGCTTAGATCTTGGGGAAGTAACTTACTCAGATATTTTGTGATTCCTTTTATGGAATTTTTGTAATTGTATATTAAAATGGCTAACTACAACGTTGGAAATGAGTTGGATTAAGAGGTCAGTATGGAATATGAATTATTATTTATACCAGTTTTCATTCATATACAGCAATCTCAGATCACATATGTTCCTCCCCCTCCCCCCCCCCATCATCATTGAGTCATTTAGTACACATGAATGGCAGCCTATTAATTATTCCTTAATAAGGTTTAAAACTTGTTTATCCTGTTTTATAACACAATATTCCTAGGATCCAATCCGAACATAAATTTTGGTTATGGAAGGACTCTAAATGTTATTAATATCTGATATATATTCTTATTCTCAAAGTAAAACTGTATTCAGTTTACTTGCTAATACTAGCCCAGAAAAATCTTTTTGCACTGTTACTGGGAAAAAATATAATATCATAAATTTGTCAACTAGGAAATTTCAACACGTGTGCAATCCAAAATAAACAAGTAGGGGATAATTTATTAATAGCGGGGTATGTTTACTAAGGCACGTTAGCATTTTTAAAGCGCTTTTAAAATTAAGGCGCATTAAACGCTAGCACGCCTATACATTTCTATGGGTGCATTAGCGTTTAATGCACATCAACCATTAACGTGCATTAAAAATGCTAATGCGCCTATAGTACGCCTTAGTAAACATACCCCAGCATGTGCTAATGCCATTAAATACACGTTTCCCGTGGGCCCTGCAATAAATAGTGAACGTTAATGGTGTTAGTGTATGCAATTGGTAATAGACCACCTAACTGAATTAGATTTTGTGCCTGTGGCATTTAAAAAGAATAATGAATTTATACTGTGATTCACTATTTGCAACTGGTAGAAGTCCATGCGATAGAAGAATATAATTTTTATTAGTTCAGGCTATTCAAATTATTCAAAATGAACTTTTCATAATTGTTGTATTAGAAAAACGAGGATGAGAAAGTAGGCCATAGCTCAGTTACCAAATTATCCTGATGCAGTTGCGTGTGACAGAGTGCGTGGAATAAACCCAGTTCCCCTTAACTAAACTCTCTTAAAGTAGCCCTGTGAGGGAGTGTACTTAAGAGTAACTGGGTCTCTTCCACACACTCCATCACATTGGGATTGTGAGTTCACTAAAGATTCACAATCCCTTTGGCATATCTTAGGGGCCCTTTCACTAAGCCGCGTCTACGTGCTCCCAACGCATGCCAAAATGGAGTTACCACCCAGCTACTGCGTGGCTGTTGCAGTAATTTCATTTTTGGTAGTGTCCAATAAATGTGGCCGAAAAATAATTTTTATTTTTGGACGTGCATATCAGACGCGTGCCAAGTGGTATTTGACGTGCATAGGTCATTACCACCTGGTTACCACGTGAGACTTTACCGCTTGGTCATTGGCTGGCGGTAAGGTAGTAGACCCAAAATGAACGCGCGACAATTTTAATTTTGCTGCACGTCCATTTTCACCCAAAATTTTAAAAGGACCTTTTTTACAAGCGTGCTGAAAAATGGATCGGAGTGCACCCAAAACCCGCGCCTACACTACCGCAAGCCATTTTTCAGCGCATCTTAGTAAAAGGACCCCTTAGGGTTTTGTGGGAATCCAATTTACTTCCATTAACTTCTGAATACTTTCTGGCATTCATTCAGATCTTATCACACTTTACCCAATTAGGATTTACTAGTCCTCTCAAGTTCTAAGGAGAGACGTTATCAATGCGAGCTACTGTTAAAATGGGTTATTATACTACAAATTGTGCTGTTTTAGCACAGATCCCATTTTATGCATTGATATGTGGTTACTAACAACCTGGGTTAACAGTAAAATAACCACTTTACCCTCTAAGCAGAGCAGAAGTCATCCAACTGCAATGATGCCAGTAGTGGGCGATGCTTCAAGATTGTATTTTCAGTCACTAGAGACTGGCGGGTTCCCTGTTGTCCTGCAGAGCTTGCCTGTTCCTTACTGTTGAAAATGTGATAGTGAAACAGCACCTCCCACTGGCAGGACTGTAGGTAGGGGATTCCTGCTCAACTTAGAGGGGATAATGAAAATAACCCATCTTCATGGTAGACCATGTTGATAACTTTCCCCCCTAAATGTAAAAAAAGTCAGCCAGAAAATAAAGATGCTACTTGCAAGTTGTCATAGTTTCCTGCTGGGAGCAGTACTGCAGAAGGCAACCACAAATAGGAATGGGGGTGGTAGTTCCTGAAAGATTTTCAGAGGGCTGTGTTTGTGAGGAGCTCACTAAACTAAAGGTGGACAAAGTGATAGGGCCAGATGGCATGTATCCGAGGGCACTGAGGGAAGTTCTAGCGGCTCTCCTAGCTGACCTTTTCAATGCTTCTCTAGAGTCAGGAGTGGTCTCAGAGGACTGGAAAACAGCAGATGTGGTCCCTCTCCTCAAAAAGGGAAGAAGAGGTTGGGAACTATAGTCCGGTAGGTCTGACTTCTGTGGTAAGTAAATTAATGGAAATGCTTTTAAAACAGAGAATAATAAATGTTTTGGAATCCAGTGGCTTACAGGACCCAAGGTAACATGGTTTCACTAGAGGCAGGTCTTGTCAGACAAATCTGATCAATTTCTTTGACAGGGTGATCAGAGTTGGATCGAGGGAGAGCACTAGATGGTGGTGTAGTTCGATTTTAGCAAGGGCTTTGACATGGTTCCGCATAGACGACTAATAAATAAACTGAGTGTCCTCGGTATGGGCCTTAAAGTGACTGAATGAGTTAGGAACTGTTTCAGTGGAATGCGACTGAGGTTAATGGTAAATGGAGCTCATTCTGAGGAAAAGGATCTTATCAGCGGTGTGCCACAAGGTTCAGTACTTGGGCCGATTCTTTTTAACAATTTTGTAAGCGATATTGCTGAAGGGCTATCTGGTAAGGTTTGTCTCTTTGCAGATGATACCAAAATCTGCTATAGGGTAGACACTCCTGATGGTGTGGATAACATGAGGAAGAACTTAGCGAAGCTAGAGGAATGGTCTGGAATTCGGCAACTTAGATTTAAGGCTAAAAAAAGGCAGAGTCATCCATTTGGGCTGCAAAAATCCAAGGGAATGGTGCAGTTTAGGGGTGAAGAACTTTTGTTCATGAAAGAGGAGTGGGACTTGGGTATGATCGGATGTGATGATCTTAAAGTGGCCAAACAGGTAGAAAAGGCAACGGCAAAGCTAGAAAGATGGTTGGGTGCATAGGGAGAGGAATGGCCAGTAGAAAAAAGGAGGTGATGACGCCCCTGTATAAGACTCTGGTGAAACCTCATATAGAATATTATGTACAATGGAGACCGCACCTTCAAAAAGATATAACCAGGATGGAGTCGGTCCAGAGGGCGGCTACTAAAATGGTCAGTGGTCTTTGTCTTAAAACGTATGGGAACAGACTTCCCTGTGTCGCTGGCCTATTTTATAAATTTACATGTGTAAGTGCCACCAATTAATTAGTGACACAGTAAATTGTTATTTGGTTTTATTTTCAAGGCAGAAAGAAACAACAGAGAATTAACGAGAATGGCTCTTTTTATCCCTTGTGCAAAGCCTTGGTTGAAAATGAGCACTGCTTAAAAATCTGTTCATGACTCTAAGATAATGTAAAACCAACAGGTAAATTTTTCCCCATAGACATATATTCCTTTTGCTGCATCAGAGCCTCACCCAAACCAAGTCCCACCATATCCAGCCACATCCCTTTGAAATCTCTGTGTGGTGTGGTTTATGGGGTTTTTTTTATTTTAATTTATTATACCGCCCTTACTGAAAACATCACAAAATGGTGTATATAATAAAATCAATAAAAAGAAAGAAATATGAAAATAACCATTCAACATTTATAAATATAAGAGAAGGAGAGGCAAGAGGCATCGAATTAAAAATATAAAAGGACATAATACAGTACAGGTCAGTGGATTCAAAGTACTGGATCATCGAGAGCCATCTGATCCCCAAATGCCTTCCTGAATAAGTTAAGTTGTGGATCTCCATATGTAAATAGTGTCTTTCCTAACCTGCCATGTACACGTGTATGTAATGTACACATTTAGAAGCAGTTTCTATATATGGAGCCTAAAAAATTGGTGCTGAAATCAGTACTGACTAAGCGTATTCTATAAACGGTGCTTAGATTTAGGCACACAATGAAAACATGGCGTAAATCTTGGCGTGTTGATTTAGGATCACTAGGCCATATTCTATAAATAGGCGTCTAAATTTTGAAATGCCCATTTCCCCACCCATAACTACACCCCTTTTTGCCTGCACGTGTTAGAAGTTCGGCGCACATCATTACAGAATATGCTTATAGTGAGTTGTGCGTTTAAATTCTAATCAGTGCAAATTAGTGCTCATTATTGCTTGCTAAGTGCTGCTATCAGCACTCATTAGCTTGTTCGATTGTGCACATTGTTATAGAATCTGCGCCGATTTTGGCGTCAAACTTTAGGCATGCTATATAGAATCTGGGGGTCAAGTGGCCCTTTCACTAAAGCACGGCAAGCCCACTACAGGCTTGCCATGTGGCAATCCAGCACTACTGCTGGACTACTGCAGGAGCCTGGCAGTGCTGCCTACCCCCACTGTGTGTCATTTCCAGTGCATCAGAATTTTTGGGGAGGGGTTAGCACCGGGAGCTTACCCGGTGGTAATTGGGCAGCATGCATTACCATCAGGTTAGCTCGGCAGCCCTTCCCACCTACTAAATAAGAAGCAGTAAGGGCTCCCCTGGGAAATGGCTGTGCGGCAAGTGGTTAACATACCACCTGGCTATTTCCTTTTTCTTTTTTTAAAAAAAAGGCTTTTGGGGGGCTTTGGCGTGCAGCAAACACGCCAATGCCACAGCAGGGGTCCTTTTACCGCAGCTGGCTAAAAGGATCCCATAATGTTGCTATTTACATGTGGAGGTGTTTTTAAAATAGAGGTCCTAGTAAGTCAGGCCCCTAATCCTGTCTGGCAAATTTATGTCTTTGCAGGTTAAGATACACAGGGGGTCTTTTACTAAAGCATGCTAGCATTTTTAGCGCATGCTGAATGCCAGTGACATCCATGTTGTCGCTAATGTTTAGAGTGCCCTCAATATTAGCACATGCTAAAAACACTAGTGTGCCTTAGAAAAAGGCCCACAGTTAAGAAAAGATGTACGTATAGATTTAATTTGAACCCATAACATCCATTCTTTCTGAAAACAGCCATGTTCTAAATTTAAGCAGTACAGTGATTCGTGATCTTAAAAGAGCAGCAGAGCACTTTCTGATTTAAAATTTTCAGTTTCTGCTATGAAATTTCTAAACCGTCCAAATTTAAGGTTCATTTGTGTATTTTTCTGAGGGGGGGGGGGGAGCCTTCAGTGTTTTGATGTAGTACAGGACCTTTACAGGTGTTAAAATAAGTGCAGGGTAAAGACTTAAATACTTTGAAAGATTTTCAACCTTTTACTGCAGTCTCAGAGTAAAATATTGAAATATCAGGTTTTCAGTGTTTATTAATGAACTCCAACTGCCTTCTTGTATTTCCCTCTGTTATAATATAGGTTACCAGTTTTAAAATGAAGACATCAAAATTTACCAAAGATATGGATTACTAATTCACAGCAAAAACACTGATGTAAAGATAACTAAAAAAAAAAAAAAAAATGTAGTGAGTTAAAGATTTAGCAGTCATGTTTTCAAATGTTCCAATCTTTTCTTCTGCATTCTGAGGCTTATGTTCAAATCATGCCATTTAGGGCCCTGTTTACTAAGGTACGTTAGCATTTTTAATGCGCCTACAATTGGCGAGCGCGCTAACTTTAAGCGCCTATATTGTAGGCACATACACAGTTAACATGCGTACATGGTTAACGCACGTTAAAAATGTTAACGCGCCTATAACGCAGATTAGTAAACAGGGCCCTTAATTTTTATATGAAGGGAAAATCTGTCAAGCAGCTCCATTTTATTTCTTTTTTCTTTCTTTTTTGAAAAAATACAATTGAAGAATTCTTTGTACTCTTTAATGCCATAACAACAATGTTAAGACGATGGCTTTGCTAACTTTAGCAAGAAGGAAGGAAAAAAGTTGTGTTGTGTTTGTGTGTGGGGGTTTTTTTTTTTTTTTTCATAAGCTGTGTTAAAATTAGAGAGCAGAAATTGTGCTGGAAGAGATATGACTTATCCCTTGTCCCATCTCTTGAGCTGTTTTTTGTATTTTTGTTAGATATTTGCAAAGGGAAAACATTTTTCTATAAAAGAAAACTATCTTGAGTTTTAAGAATAAAATCTCCAGAAAAGGAGATTTTCAAATTTTATATCAAAACTCTCCAACATTTGGGGTAGTGACTTTTTTTGTTTTGTTTAAACATTTGAAACTAGCAAGCAGCCATTGTTTCTAAACATTCATACTTACTCATGACTCATGTCTTGCATTTTTAAATAGCAACAGAAAACCATTAAAAATGTAAATATTTTGTTGCTTTGATAAGCATCTTCTGAGAACTTTGTATCTATGGTATATAATCATAGAATTTTATATTTTCATATAAAGCTAATTTTTTTCTAGTTTCAACTCCTTCATAGTTTTTGTGGTGGATATGTGAATAAGAAACCTCTGTGTACTGAAGTAGTGACTATCATCACATTCCAGAAGGATTCAACATGTTCTTTCTTTGGGGCAGTGATTGTGAACATTGGAAATTTCTTTTATTCTGTTGTCGGTATGTGCAATAGGAGTAGACCTTGCCAGCCACTGATTGTTTTTCATTGACCCATCTGAAAATGTGGCGTCTTTTTCTTTTAATTTGGTAACTTGAAGAATTCTGTTTTTATTCTGTTTAAAAACTATATAAAATCATTCTATTAGTGTTATTTAATATGTAAATTGTATTGCTATACATAAAAAAATAAAGTATGGTTTTTGATGTACTTGACGATTTCATTAATATATCTTTATCAATCATCTGTTCAATGGTGGAATTCAGTTGTGTCCCATTCAGACCAAAAAATTAGTCATTTTCTTCTCAAATGCAGTTAAGGGCAGTTGTATAATTTAGGTGCCATATTAACATGCCCCTTGCACGCTTAAATGTCTAGAATATTAGACCTTATGCATATAAGTGTACCCTGCCCATAAAAGTGCCAGCAGGGCACCTAATTACTATTCTGTAATGGTGTGCTTAATTTGCATAATTATGTAAATGCCAGGGGGCATACAAATGGACAGAGATGGGAAGGGCATAGCTGAGGCTCCTACCTACACACTTACCTCCTAATTCTATAAAACACACCAAAAACTGTGCATACAAATTTAGGCTTGACCCAATTTGCGTGCACAATTTAATAGAATAACAAGCCAATGGGTGCCAATAATTGGCT